>NC_059378.1:32199141-33399141 GCF_019703515.2 Myxocyprinus asiaticus
AGAAAAAAAGCTGTTAAATTTATGGAAGAGGCTGTCTGTGTGAAAGTGGCAGCTGTCAGACCATCCTCTTTCTACAAATAAACCTCTAACAAAGGCTATCAGAGAGTCACAATAACAGATTAGAAGCTGATTTTAAATATCAGTAATATAGCCTTACAATATAGGCTACTTGATATTGGACTATATAAGGAATATGGGACACAGTTTGAAATTTGATAGAAAATGTCGTTCATTGTCTTAAATTAGGGGTGTCAGAATTAACGCGTTAATTAAAAATTACAATTAAAAAAAGTTTACCGCGTTAATTTTTCTTAAATCGCGATTAATGCATTTACCATTAATACAACATAAACAAGCAAAAATGCTGGTGTGAAGGGCAGAACCTTTTTAATGTGTCCACCCAGAGTCATTAAACTGATGAACACTTCACAACCCACAAAAATGCCAGAGACCTTCTATCAAGTTGGGCCTACAAGCTTAGCATGAAACAGCATAATGTCCCATAGACATTCTATGGACGGTACTGTCGTAACACGTTAGTTGACCGTTAAGCTCTCTCCTATGATAGAGCCACGGAGATTGTTATCTCTTTGAATAAAAGAATGTGTGACAGCGCTTCCATGTCAAATCAAAATCAAATCACTTTATTGTCACTCAATAAAAGTCTTGTGCAGTTCCAAGCAACATAGCAATCATGACAGTGATGAGTCATATACCAATTTACAATAAACATCAGATTTACACAACACAATTTACAAAACTAATATACACATAATTACTCACAACACAATATACAAATAGTTATATACAATGTACAGTATATAATACATACAATATAGAATACACAGTATACAATAAAAATAATATATATAAATGTGCAGTAAGGTTGTATGGTGTTGTATTGACATTTAGGCTGTCGGTTGATAGTCAGTTGCCAGTGTGTTGTTAAGAGAAATATAATTATGACAGTCCAGTGTGAGATTAATAAAGTGCAATGCTGATATATGTTGATCATGAGCGATCAAGAGTTCAGAAGTCTGATTGCTTGGGGGAAGAAGCTGTTGTGAAGTCGGCTGGTGTGGGTCCTGATGCTGCGATACCGCCTGCCTGATGGTAGCAGTGAGAGCAGCCCATGGCTCGGGTGGCTGGAGACTCTGATGATCCTCCGTGCTTTTTTCACACACCGCCTGGTATAGATGTCCTGAAGGGAGGGAAGCTCACCTCTGATGATGTGTCTGGCAGTCCACACCACCCTTTGCAGGGCTTTGCAGTTGAGGGCAGTACTGTTGCCGTACCAGGCAGTGATGCAGCCAGTCAGGATGCTCTCTGCAGTACTGGTGTAGAACCGTGTGAGGATGTGGTGGTTCATTCCAAACTTCCTCAGCCATCTCAGGAAGAAGAGGTGCTGGTGAGCCTTCTTCACAACAGCCTCAGTGTGGATGGACCATGTGAGTTCCTCAGTGATATGGACAGAGGAACTTGAAGCTGCTGACTCACTCCACAAGTTCTCCATTGATGGTGATGGGGCTGTGTTCGCTGTCTTTTCTCCTGAAGTCCACCACAAGCTCCTTGGTCTCACTGACATTGAGAGAGAGGTTGTGCTTCAGACACCAGCATGTCAGTGATCAGACCTACCACCATCGTATCATCAGCGAATTTGATGGCATTGGATCTATGTGTTGCCACATAGTCGTGTGTTCAGGGAATACAGGAGTGGGCTGAGAAAACAGCCCTGTGGGGCACTAGTGTTGAGGGTCAGTGGTGAGGAGATGTTACTGCCCATTCTGACCACCTGGCATCTGCCTGACAGGAAGTCCAGGATCCAGCTGCACAGCGAGCTGTTTAAGCCCAGAGTTTCGCGTCAAGCTTGTAGGGCACTATGGTGTTGAATGCTGAGCTGTAGTCTACAAACAGCATTTTCACATATGTGTTCCTTTTTTGGGAAAGAGCAGTGTGTATTGTGACTGCAATGGCATCATCAGTGGAGTGGTTGCTTCTGTAAACAAACTGTAGCGGGTCCAGTGAGGCAGGCACCACAGAGCAGATGTGGTCTCTGAAAAGCTTTTCAAAGCACTTGCTGATGATGGGAGCTAGGGCAACAGGACGCCAATTATTTAGACAAGTTATCTTTGACTGTTTTGGTATAAGCACAATGGTGGATGTCTTAAAGCATGTAGGAACCACAGACAGGGAGAGGGAGAGGTTGAAAATGTCCGTTAAAATGTCAGTGATATAATGATGGAGAAAGGAGCTCTTAATCCTATTTGATATACAAAACAAGCCCAGATGGAACTTGTGATAGAAATCAAGAATTTTTCAACCTACGTAAGGTGGATGGTGAGTTCAAAGAGGCGCTCGACGCTGGCGTTGGCACTCTGATGCGAATCATGATTGCTGTAGGAAAGCAGATAGCCACACTCTACTGGAGGATGACAGTGTAACACATCAATGGAAAGGAGGCGGCGAGAACCGGCTTGACAATATAAATAATATTTAATGATTAACTAAAACAAAAGCACTAAAACACAGGTGTCGGACAGCTGTCCTTAACTCTCTCTCTGTCGCACTGCCGTCTCCAGTCAGTCTTTATCCCTCTCAGGCTAATCAGCCTGATTAGGAGCCGGGTGTGCAGAATCACGACCCAGCCCCGCCCTCCGCCCTGCCACAGACAGTTTAAGAGATTTAATGCCCATTGCAATGAATATGCAACCTATGTGGGGACTAGCTCTTTCAATTAGTCAAACTCCCACTTTAGACTTTGAAAACGTTTAATGTTACTTGAATTGGTAATATTTTAGTGCATTTCTATGTTTCTATTATGGAAGGCTTTTTTTGGAAAATGTTAATTAAGCATTATATTGCTAAATATTGTTTTGTTTTCTTTCCTAAGATGGAAATAAATACATTTTGAAAAGAAAATGAGTTTTTATAGTGTCAAATTTCAGCATTTTTAAAATCTGCGATTACAAAAATTTAATCGACTGACAGCACTTTCTTAAATATTAGACTATTACTTCTGTATTCAACAAAAGCCATGATCTGCACTGCTACTCAAGAACTGCTGTAGAATGTCACATTCATGTTGAGGGAGTACAACACTGGATAGATTCACAAAGATGCCAGTTGCTTCTGGTTCAGAACACACACTACTGGTCAAAAGTTTTGAAACACTTGCTCATTCTTTATATACAGGTGCATCTCAATAAATTAGAATGTCATGGAAAAGTACATTTATTTCAGTAATTCAACTCAAATTGTGAAAATCGTGTATTAAATAAATTCAATGCACACAGACTGAAGTAGTTTAAGTCTTTGGTTCTTTTAATTGTGATGATTTTGGCTCACATTTAACAAAAACCCACCAATTCACTATCTCAAAAAATTAGAATATGGTGACATGCCAATCAGCTAATCAACTCAAAACACCTGCAAAGGTTTCCTGAGCCTTCAAAATGGTCTCTCAGTTTGGTTCACTAGGCTACACAATCATGGGGAAGACTGCTGATCTGACAGTTGTCCAGAAGACAATCATTGACACCCTTCACAAGGAGGGTAAGCCACATACATTCATTGCCAAAGAAGCTGGCTGTTCACAGAGTGCTGTATCCAAGCATGTTAACAGAAAGTTGAGTGGAAGGAAAAAGTGTGGAAGAAAAAGATGCACAACCAACCGAGAGAACCGCAGCCTTATGAGGATTGTCAAGCAAAATCGATTCAAGAATTTGGGTGAACTTCACAAGGAATGGACTGAGGCTGGGGTCAAGGCATCAAGAGCCACCACACACAGACATGTCAAGGAATTTGGCTACAGTTGTCGTATTCCTCTTGTTAAGCCACTCCTGAACCACAGACAACGTCAGAGGCATCTTACCTGGGCTAAGGAGAAGAAGAACTGGACTGTTGCCCAGTGGTCCAAAATCCTCTTTTCAGATGAGAGCAAGTTTTGTATTTCATTTGGAAACCAAGGTCCTAGAGTCTGGAGGAAGGGTGGAGAAGCTCATAGCCCAAGTTGCTTGAAGTCCAGTGTTAAGTTTCCACATTCTGTGATGATTTGGGGTGCAATGTCATCTGCTGGTGTTGGGTCATTGTGTTTTTTGAAAACCAAAGTCATTGCACCCATTTACCAAGAAATTTTGGAGCACTTCAGGCTTCCTTCTGCTGACCAGCTTTTTAAAGATGCTGATTTCATTTTCCAGCAGGATTTGGCACCTGCCCACACTGCCAAAAGCACCAAAAGTTGGTTAAATGACCATGGTGTTGGTGTGCTTGACTGGCCAGCAAACTCACCAGACCTGAACCCCATAGAGAATCTATGGGGTATTACCAAGAGGAAAATGAGAAACAAGAGACCAAAAATGCAGATGAGCTGAAGGCCACTGTCAAAGAAACCTGGGCTTCCATACCACCTCAGCAGTGCCACAAACTGATCACCTCCATGCCACGCCGAATTGAGGCAGTAATTAAAGCAAAAGGAGCCCCTACCAAGTATTGAGTATATATACAGTAAATGAACATACTTTCCAGAAGGCCAACAATTCACTAAAAATATTTTTTTTTATTGGTCTTATGATGTATTCTAATTTTTTGAGATAGTGAATTGGTGGGTTTTTGTTAAATGTGAGCCAAAATCATCACAATTAAAAGAACCAAAGACTTAAACTACTTCAGTCTGTGTGCATTGAATTTATTTAATACACGATTTTCACAATTTGGGTTGAATTACTGAAATAAATGTACTTTTCCATGACATTCTAATTTATTGAGATGCACCTGTATATATAATTTTATTTTTTCTTGTTTTTTCACATTTTAGAATAATTGTAAAGTCATCAAAACTATGGAATAACATAAATGGAACTATGTAGTCACCCTTTGCCTAGAATTTTCAGACATGTACTCTTGACATTTTCTCAACCAACTTCTTGAGGTATCACCCTGGGATGCTTTTTAAACAGTATTGAAGGAGTTCCCATCCATGTTGGGCACTTATTGGCTGCTTTTCTTTATTATTTGGTCCAAGTCATCAATTTCAAAAACTTTTTTTTTTATTTATTAAATTTTAGATTTACAATGAAATAAATTAATATGGTGGCACGATTATATTTTTGTCTACAAAACTAATTTCAAACATTTAAGCATACGCCTTCAGATCAAAAGATTTTTAAGATCATGAGAATCATTTCGGTCAAGTGTTTCAAAACTTTTGACCGGAAGTGTATACCAGTAGTTCTAAACTGGTGTGTTGTCTGCTCTGATAGACTGGTGGACAGCAGGGGAAAAACAATGCGTAAAGGAAATAATGCGTTGCAACTAATTGTGCGGCGTTAGGATAGCAATATAAGTAGATGTAAACTTTTGAAAGGAAGGAAAAAATACTTACCATATCTTTTGATGTTGATGCCAAAGGTCAGGCATCCAAAAAAACTCTACAGTATTCTGGCACAAATCCTGTCACTTAGAAACGGGTTTAATTAGACAGATGTAAGTATAGACAGGTTGTGTGACATGCCCTCAACCTAAAAAAAAAAAAAAAACTACACTAAGTCAAATAAAATAGCACCCAGACTACTTAGAATTTGTGTTCAGTTAACTTGTATTTATATTGTAAAAATTCAAGAGACATTTAGATATGAATAATTACCTATTTCAATGCTTGATTTTTTAGGACATTTTTGTTACTTTTGTCAAGTGTAAAATCCTGAAATCCTGGATGCTGAAGCAAAACTAGCTGAGAACCAGTGAAACCGAGCAAAAGACCTGTGTGTGTGTTTGTGCGTAAGTGTGTATGTGTGTGTAACAGTGATGCATCTTATAAGTAATGCAAGAAAAATTATTTTATGTTTGTTATCAGTCAACATGTTTTCTTCCTGTGTACACTAATCACAGTCCTTACTAAACAAATGCAAGAATGCTAGACAGTAACTGAAAAGTTGAGAACATTATTGAAATGAAGGAGCAGGGAAGGACAGGCGCATTGTGCTCCATTTACATGCTCTTCACATTCAGCCTTTATCATGCTAATGACTTCACATACTTTTGGAGCACTTGTACCTCGTCCAGATACCACAATACAACACCAACGACAAGACACAGCCCCCCACTTTCTTGAGGCTTCTTTTTAATTTAGTAATACTAACTTTGTTGTACACAGTTGCTCCAATAAGTATTTGGTCTCTAAAGTCACACATATAAATGTCTGAATGTCTTTGTATTATATAACAAATTATCAAAGCATGTGTGATAAGAAAGATAGCACAAGCACAATTTTTAAGCACAACATTTCACACAAAGAAGTTTGTTAGGTTTCAAATGATAATAAATAGATATTGTTTTAAAAGACATGCAGTATTGTGACACATGCTGAAATGACTTCATACATCCACTAAAAACCACCAGAACAGCAGTTGATTAAAAATCATTCAGCAAAAATAGCACAGAAAAGTGAAGTTAGTTCTAAGTAAAACATCGTGGTTACTTGCGTAACCTCCGTTCCCTGATGGAGGGAACAAGACGTTGTGTCGATGTAGTGACACTAGGGGTCACTCTTGGGTATTTGCATGCCACTCCCTCGGACATACGGGTATAAAAGGAGCTGGCGTGCAACCACTCATTCAGGTTTTATGCTGAGGAGCCGAGACAAGGTCCGGCCATTTCAGCGGGTAGTTCAGCGTTGTGGCAGGAGGGACACAACGTCTCGTCCCCTCCATCAGTGAATGGAGGTTACGCAAGTAACCATGACATTCCCTATCTGTCACTCACTCGACGTTGTGTCGATGCAGTAATGCCGCAACTGGCTGAAATGTTTTACGAGACTTCGTCTGCTTTGGTGGACAGCGGAAAGGAAGTGCTGTCTCCAAGCAGAGGATCACCCACTGGGTCATTGATGCCATAGCAATGGCATATCACGCTCAGGACGTGCCGCCCCCGGTAGGGCTACGAGCCCATTCAACCAGGAGTGTGGCGGCCTCCTGGGCCTTGACCAGTGGCGCCTCTCTAACAGACATTTGCAGAGCAGCAGGCTGGGCAACACCCAACACCTTTGCGAGGTTCTACAATCTCCGGGTGGAACCGGTTTCATCCCGTGTAGTGGCAGGTACAAGCATATAAGTCCGGGACAGCTGGCCGGATGTATCGCTTGCGCATAGTGCCTTTCACCTCCCTTGAGCTGAAGACGTGCGCTGTTGACTCCCAGTAGTGTTCACAAACTGTGTTCCCTGGATGACTTCCTCTGAGCCCTGTGGCAGACGTCCCTGTTGGTAAACTGCGTCTTCCTCAGTCACCATGTTTGAAGAAACTCCTCTCCTGTAGGGTAGGACCTACCATGGGACTTCTCCACATGACATACTTCCGACAAAGCTTGGCAAGACCATGTGATGTATTTCCACTCAAAATACCCCCCCCCCCCCCCCCGGGCAGGGTGTGGTCTCCGCGGTGTCTTCCCCTTGGGAGTGACACCCCCTTGACGTAGACCTGGTGGCCCCAGTCGGTTAACAAATTTCACTCTTTTTTTTGGGAGAGAAAAAAAAGAGAAGATAAGAGGCCACAACTGCGCTAGCCAGTCTCTATCTTTTGGGCAGTTGACTCGTTCCCGAAGGGCCATTCGACACTCATAACAGCATTGGGGGATGTTACATGTCGGCCTGGTGCACTGGCTATGAGGCACACAGTGGTCTGCCCGTTACACACCGCCAGTTCACGTAACACAGTTCAGGTAGTTGTGGCGTTTCGTATAGGGACCCCTAGCGTCACTACATCGACACAACATCGAGTGAGTGACAGATAGGGAATGTCCTGGTTACTTGCGTAACCTCCGTTCCCTGATAGAGGGAACGAGACGTTGTGTCCCTCCTGCCACAATGCTGGACTACCCGCTGAAATGGCCGGGACCTTGTCTCGGCTCCTCAGCACAAAACCTGAATGAGTGGTTGCATACCAGCTCCTTTTATACCTGTATGTTCGGGGGAGTGGTATGCAAATACCACTCGCCAATTTTCATTGGCCTTTTTTCAAAGACCAGAGGTGTTTCGGGCTCCCAAGAGTGACCCCTAGTTTCACTACATCGACACAACGTCTCGTTCCCTCCATCAGGGAATGGAGGTTACGCAAGTAACCAGGATGTTTATTATAATGGGGCATAGCTTTCACAACTCAGTACTCAATACTCATGAGTACTTTTAAATGAGCTTCTCTTTTACTCTTACTTGAGTAGTTTTTAGGACTGATAATTTAACTCTACTCACACTAAATTTTTTTTGGGAAGTAACAGTACTTTTACTTGAGTATGATTTTTCAGTACTCTTTCCACCCCTGCCTACAGCAATCGTGAAGCTGCGTTTGTGATTTGCATCAGAGCGTGAACAAGCGTCCAGTGCCACTTTGAACTCCACGGGAAAGCGGGGTGATAGTTAACACTTGGCCTGCTTCAATGGTAATTAAAATGAGCTTTAAATAGGCTGAAACTATCACAAGTCCCATCTGGGTTTGTTTTGTACATCAAATAGCGCTAAGAGCTCCTTTCTCCCTCATTTTATCACTGACAGGGAAGCACAGTGTAATGACTACAGGCAGACACATTACAAAAGTTCCACCCTCCTGACCAGTGTTTATGCTGGTTTATGGTTTATTAATGGTAAATGCGTTAATCGCGATTAAGAAAATCTAATTCCGACAGCTCTAATTTTTATATAAGTCTACAACCCCAATTCCAAAAAAGTTGGAAGATTATGAAAAATGCTAATAAAAACAAAAAGTAGTGATTTGTATATTATATTCACCCTTTGCTATATTGAAAACTCTACAACTACACATAATGTGATGTTTTACCTTGTGCATTTCATTGTTTTTTTTATGTACAGTAATATCAAATTAGATGTTTTTGACACTGGGAAAAAAAGGTAATGCAGCAATTTAAATTATGAGCAAATTAAGTGTTTTTTGACCTTGGATGCATGTAAATCTATTGTATGAGACCTTTAAAACAAAATTAGGCACGTTTCAAAACCATAATAGGTGCACTTTAAGAAATGAGAAGCTACACACTGCATCAGTTAGGGTTAAAACAATTGTTGCCAACTGAAACATATTAATCATAGGCTCTTAAGTATCTGCTTATTTAAATCCAAACGGCAGTGATTTTATTCCATCAGAGTAGATGTCACTTTGCTCACAGCTGTTTTGTCCTGTATCTGTTACCCAGAACAAAACCACAGGTTAGCCGTGTAGCATAAGTTACCATGGCGATGAACACCAGTAAAAACTGACCTACTGAAATCAGAGTTTGCTCAAATTAAATTGAAACTTACCCAGGTTGCCATAAAACCTGCTTCTTGAGACATGCCTTAGCCTGACACAGCAACACTGGCTCACCCAATGGCGTGAGTTCGGGGTGGGACGATCTGTTTGGCCCAACCATTGGTAGACTAGGAAAGTGTTCTGGAAAATTCATTAAAAGTCATTATTTTAGCAATTTAATTATGTTCAGCTGGTGGTGCTGAAATTACACACCTTTAATGTGCAAAAATATTAAAAGAAGAAACACAAGTTTTCATATCAGGTTCTTGATGAAGTGTGGCTGCTTAACCAAGAACGATGCATAAAAACAGTATTGAGGAAATGCTTGTTAACTATGACAATACATGTGAAAATGATGGATCATATATTTGTCGGGGTTGTTAACATGGCTGTACATGAACAAATGTGTCCCTGGAAAGACTTCAAGAACAATATAACTGGACAAATCTTTAAAGGGATAGTTCACCCAAAAATGGAAAATTCAGTCATTGTTTACTCACCCCTGTGTTGTTATAACCCTATATGACTTTCTTTCTTTTTCTTAACACAAAGGGAGAAATTGTGAAAAACATTTGCGCTCAGTCATGTCATACAATGGCAGTTTATGGTGACCACCTCTTCAAGCTTCAAAAAGGACACAAAAGTATAATTCAGAAGTCTAATAAATTATTGTATGTGACTTGTGTCTTGTTCTGAAGCAATACGATAAGGTTTGGTGAGAAACAAACAGGAGATCAACAGTCGGTCAAGAGTTCCCTATCTGTCACTCACTCGACGTTGTGTCGATGTAGTGACAATAGGGGTCACTCTTGGGAGCCCGAGACACCTCTGGTCTTTGATAAAAGGCCAATGAAAATTGGCGAGTGGTATTTGCATGCCACTCCCCCGGACATATGGGTATAAAAGGAGCTGGTATGCAACCACTCCTTCAGATTTTCTCTTCGGAGCCGAACGGTCATGCTCACTGAGCTGAATTCCCACGACTGTTCATTCACCTCTGCTGGATCTGACGGCGCATTTCAACGGCTTCCCCCTCCTCTGCACTGGTGCATTGCAGAGAATGCCCCTGGGCATTTCGGCAGAAATAAGAGTATATTTCTCTAAAAGAGTATATTTCTCTAAAAGAGCGGCACACACGGAACGTCTTTTTAAAGACGCGTCTTTTTAAAGATGCCTTTCCAATTGTGTGTTATTCCTGGTTGCGCTCGTTATCTCTTGCCTTCTGATGGTCACGATCACTGTCTTTCGTGTCTGGGCACTGCTCACGCTTAGACAGCATTTGTGGATGGTCATGTTCTCATTGCGAGGACATGTCCGTGGCAACGATGCGGTCGCGGCTCGCCTTTGTAAGAAACCAAGCCACCCCAGAGGCTCCCTGCCTCAGTCCTTTTACCCACGGGTATTAGGCCAGTGCGGCTAGCACTGGGGGGGATTTGGGGACCCCAATGGGACCGCCTCTGCCGGGTATCCCCCCGCTGACCTCCCATTCCCCAGCACGCTCGTCTGCCCCAATCGGGCTTCCGGATGAGTTCGCCGGCTCGTCTCACGGCGAGTTAGACCTCTTATTCGGAGCCCGCAAAAGTGATGAGCTCTCGAGCGCAGCATCGGAAAGTGGGCTCGTCCAGTCAGACGCGGAAGCCTCAGCTGGGCTTCTCCCTTCGGGGACAATTGCCCAGTCACAGGCTGACACGGAGATGACGACATGCTTTCCTGGGCACGAGCGTCGGCTAGAGTGGAACCCTCCGCTCTTCCCTGAACCCTCGCGGCTCAATGATTGGTTCCTGGGCTCGTGGCGCCGCTCAAAGTCACGCCCCGCCCCCATTCCTTTCTTCCCGGAAGTGCATGAAGAGCTGACAAGGTCGTGGGAGACACTTTTTACTGCCCGGTCCTGATCTTTTCAGCTTCCCCGCCCTCACTACCCTCGATGGTGGGGCGGCCAAGGGCTATTCGGCAATCCCCCAGTGGATAAAGACGCTCGTGGTGCACCTATACTCGCAGAGAGCTGCCACCTGCCGTGGGTGCCCACAGCCCCCGTCCAAGGTCTGTAGGATTACATCGTCTCTGACAGCCAAGGCCTATGGTGCCGCTGGACAAGCCGCCTCCGCCCTGCACGCCATGGCTCTCCTGCAATTCCGTCAAGGCACTAAAGGAACTGCACGAGGGTAGTTCCACCCTGGGATTGATGCAGGAACTCTGCTCGGCGACCGACCTCGCTCTCCGAGCGACGGAGGTCATGGCGTGGTCTCTCGGGCGGATGATGTACTCATTAGTGGTCAAGGAGTGCCCCTTCGGCCCGGCCCCGGCGTGGAGCCTACCGCAGGAAGCAGATGCCACCCGTCTTGCGGCCACCCAGAACCCATGAAAGTCTTCAAAGCACCCTTGAGACAGGCGACCCAGGGATGACGAAACCCGCTGCTCTGGAGTTGGTAAGCAGATCTCTCCATCTTTTTGTTACCTTTGCATTTAATTGCGCTGCATGCCCAAGTGGCTGCAGTACTCAAGAGTTCAGCAAGAGCAGTTTCCTTGTTCTCTGGGTCACGTATCCGGTGTGCACGGCCGTCATCACGACCACCGTCCACCACTCTATTTGGCAGGTTTGGCGCTCCAGCGGCGGTCTCCCACCCCTGAGCACCCAGCTGTGGCACAAATCTGCCCCCGATGTGGCAGTCTCCACGGGTCACGAAGACAGGCCTCTTCCTCCCCCGTCCCAGGCTGTTCCGGGGGTGGTCACAAGGAGCCAAGTAAGTGCTTCGTTGTCCTTAGGCTCAGCACGGCCACGACATGGTGTGGCACCTCGAGCTCCACCCCACTGCGAGGCCCCACCTGCTGGTACGTCCGACGACGTTGTCCCTTTGGTCCCCCTTGTGTGGAACTTGGACGTGTGGCTTGCGCTTTCCAATCCGTCGCGATGGCTGGTCCGGACCGTCCGACTCGGCTACACGATTCAGTTCACTAGGCATCCACTCAGGTTCAGCGGTGTCCAAAACGCTGCTACCTTGCGCGGAGATCGCTACCCTCCTACGGAAGGGCGCGATAGAACCTGTCTCTCTGGCCGAGATGAAGAAGGGGTTTTACAGCCCCTACTTCATCGTACCGATAAAAGGTGGTGGGTTGCGGCCAATCTTGGACCTGCGAGTACTGAACCGGGCTTTACACAGACTACCCGTTCAAGATGCGGACGCAAAAACGCATTCTGGTGAGCGTTCCACATCAATATTGGTTCGCGGCGGTAGTCCTGAAGGACGCATACTTCCACGTCTCGATCCTTCCTTGACACAGACCCTTCCTGCGGTTTGCATTCGAGGGTCGGGCACATCAGTACAAGGTCCTCCCTTTCAGTCTGTCCCTGTCTCCTCGCATCTTCACAAAGGTTGCAGAGGCAGCCCTTGCCCCGCTAAGGGAGGTGGGCATTCGCATTCTCAACTATCTCGACGACTGGCTAATCTTAGCTCACTCTCGGGACATGTTGTGCGCACGCAGGGACTTGGTGCTCTCACACCTCAGCCGACTAGGGCTTTGGGTCAACTGGGAAAAGAGCAAGCTCCTCCCGGTTCAGAGCATCAGTTTTCTCGGTTTGGAGTTGGACTCAGTCTCTTTGACAGCACGCCTCACGAACGAGCGAGCCCAGTCGGTGTTGGTCTGTTTGAAGGCGTTCAAACAGAAAACAGCGGTTCTACTGAAACTTTTTCAGAGGCTCCTGGGGCATATGGCATCCTCAGCGGTGGCCATCCTGCTCGGGTTGATGCATATGAGACGCTTCAGCACTGGCTTCAGACTCGAGTCCCGAGATGGGCATGGCACTGCGGGACACATCACGTGGTCATCACGCCGGTCTGTCACCATCTTTTCAGCCCTTGGACCGACCTCTCGTTTCTACGGGCAGGTGTTCCCCTAGAACTGGTCTCCAGGTGCATCGTGGTCATGATGGACGCCTCCAAAACGGGCTGGGGCATTGTTTGCAACGGACACACAGCCGCCGGCTTGTGGACGGGCCCGCGACTGCATTGGCACATCAACTGCCTCGAGTTGTTGGCAATTCTGCTCGCCCTGCGGAGGTTTCGGCCGTTGATCTAGGACAAGCACGTGTTAGTTCAGACAGACAACATGGCAACGGTAGCATATGTCAACCGCCAAGGCGGTCTGCGCTCTCGTTGTATGTCACAACTCGCCCGCCGTCTCCTCCTCTGGAGTCAGCAGCACTTCAAGTCACTGCGAGCCACTCACATCCTGGGCAACCTCAACACTACAGCAGACGCACTGTCACAACAGGTTACCCTCAGGGGAGAGTGGAGACTCCACCCTCAGATGGTCCAGCTGATTTGGAGTTGATTCGGACAGGCACAGGTGCACCTGTTTGCCTCCCAAGAATCCTCCCCACTGCCCGCTCTGGTACGCCCTGACCGAGGCCCCCCTCAGCATAAACGCACTGGCACAGTCCTAAGAGTCCTGTTCTGGGGTAAGTGCTCCGCATGTGGTGGTTCCCTGTAAGGCTAACCCCATGCGATATATATCTTCCGCTAATTCGTTTCCCTGTTGGCAAACTGCATCTTCCTTGGGCAGATCCCCCCTGCCCCAGTCTCCATGTTTGTAGTAACTCCTCCCCCATTGGGTAGGATCTACCTTGAAGACTCTCCACATGGTTGGAAAGACCATGTGATGTATTTTTCCACTTAAATATCCCCCCTCTCTTTGGGCGAGGTGTGGTCTCCGCGGTGTCTTCCCCTTGGGAAGGACACCCCCGACTAGACCTGGCGGCCCAGTCGGAAAAAACTCCTTCTTTTTTAGGGAGTGGAAAAAAGAAGGGGAAAAGAGCCCACGACTGGGTTAGCCTGTCTCTATCTTTTGGGTAGTCGACTTGTCCCCAAAGGGCCGTTCGACACTCATAACTACGTTGGGGGAGGTTACGTGTCAACCTGGTGTGCTGGCTATGAGGCACACAGTAGTCTGCCCACCACACACCGCCAGTTCATGTAACACAGTTCAGCCATTTGTGGCGTTTTGTATAGGGACCCCTAGTGTCACTACATTGACACAATATTGAGTGAGTGACAGATAGGGAACTTGTTACTTGTGTAACCTCCATTCCCTGATGGAGGGAATGAGATATTGTATCCCTCCTGCCACAACGTTGAACTACCCGCTGAAATGGCCGGACCTTATATCGGCTCCTCAGCATATAACCTGAAGGAGTGGTTGCATACCAGCTCCTTTTATACCCGTATGTCCGGGGGAGTGGCATGCAAATACCACTCGCCAATTTTCATTGGCCTTTTATCAAAGGCCAAAGGTGTCTCGGGCTCCCAAGAGTGACCCCTAGTGTCACTACATCGACACAACGTCTCGTTCCCTCCATCAGGGAACGGAGGTAACACAAGTAACCATGACGTTTCACTTAATAATACAGTAGATTTTGGTTTGTTTCTCACCAAACCTTATCATATTCCTTCAGAACAAGACATACAATAGTTGCATACAATAATTTATTAGACTTCTAAATTATACTGTTATGTCCTTTTGAAGCTTGAAGAAGTAGTCAATTGTATGACATCACTGAGCAAAAAAAAAATTTTTTTTCACAATTTCTTCCTTGGTGTTAAGAAAAAGAAAGAAAGGAGTCCACGGACGCCATGCGAGAAGCAGACGTAGTTGAAAGACGTATGGATTATCTTGAGTCATCGGAAAGGGAATTATCCGCTAATCCGCCCGTGTCCAAAACAGATTTGGAATTAATTTTGGAAAAGCCGAAGGAATAACATACGAATTGTTGGAATTCCTGAGCATGAAGAGGGCAGAGATATGGTGAAATTCCTGGATGAGCTCTTCCCGAGTCTGCTCGACATAACAGGTCATAAACTGGAAATCGAGTGAGCTCACAGAGTCCTGGCTTGCAGAACTGCTGAGGGAGACAGGCCCCTATCGATTCTGGCCAAATTTCTGAAATCATCCGATAAAGATCTCGTGTTGCGCCAGGCGAGGAGCAAAGGAAAGCTTTCTTGGAGGAATCACAATGTTTTCTTGTTCCCAGACTTTGCGAATTCGACAAGAGAGAAACGCGATCTGTTCAAGGAATGTAAGAAACTCTTACACCAACAGAAGATCACTTTTGCACTGATGTTCCCGGCCAAACTGAGAATAGAAACGAAGAATATTCATAAAGTATTTACATGTCCAAAACAGGCACTCTCCTTCATAAATACATTGGAGTAAGCCATTTGATGTTTCTTATATTAGTGGACTGACTCGCGGTTCAGGGACTCTATTATCTGAGGAAGCTGGGTGCCATTTTTGTTTCTTTTTGCCCTGGCTCTGCCTAGCGGCTGGAGTTTGTTTTGTGGCATGACTCCAAGAAACTTTTGCATGACGGAAGATCGTTTTTTACACTGAAGTTCCTGGCCAGATCGAGAACGGACACTATGAATGACCGCAAAATATCTACATGCTCACATAAAGGACGTCTTTTATAAAGGTGAGGGGCTGAGTAAGTTATGTTTTTTTTTTGTTGTTTTTTTTTGTGCAGCCTCCGAATTAGTTTGGCTCTTGATCATCCAAGGAACTGGGATGCCGGTTTTGTTTTTCGTGCTGGCTCCGCCTAGCGGCTAGAGCTTGTTCTGTTGAATAACACTCCTTTGGAACAGCTGTGGATAAATCTGTTTGTTCTTTGTGCTTATGCCTCCTGTTGGCTGGAGTTTGTTTTTGTGGAGTATTTTTAAGGGACAGTAGAATGATTACGTCATCTGCTGAACTCATTCAGCTCACTGAACAATTGTTTGTCTGTCCGAGGAATCTGAACGGCTTTATATCAGCTGGAGTTTGTTTTGCAGAGGATCACACCTTCGAGAAGGTTCTGTGAATGAGTCTACATGTTTTTTCTGTTATTCTGCCTGTTGGCTGGGGTCTGTTTCACAAAGTATTTTCTGTTATGTAATTTTGCCTCACAAAATTTGTGCAGAAACACCGGACTTGAATAATCCGATGGCAAAGTTGTTGCGGGGGTTCTTGTAGGTGAACACGGACTCTTTGAGTTTTGAGGGATTGACGCCGGTTGGTGCTGTCGTGCGTAGTGTTAATGCGCACATTTTTCTTTTTTCTGCTTGTTTTGTTCGGGGGGAAGTTCAGGGTTTGATTGTTGCATTAATGGGGAATGTGGTCTGTGTATCTTGTTTTTGACACACAAATTTTTTATTTTATTATATCAATATGTCAAATGTTAATATGAATAAGTTGTCTCTCTCCACATGGAATGTGAATGGTTGGGGCACCCCATAAAAAGAAGGAAGGTTATTTCTTTTCTTAAACGTAATAAATATGATATAGTGTTTCTTCAAGAAACACATCTTTCCCCGCAGGAAGCTAAACAGTTTGGTAAGATATGGGGTGGACATGTTTTCTTCAGTGCTGGCTCAAGTAAGAGCAGGGGAGTCATTTCAATGTCTTCGTCTACTGATGAAGATATTAGAAACTTTGTGGAACCATTAGAACTTCATAAACTGACAATTGAGCAAAACAGTTATCTTGATTCTGAGATTACCTTGGAGGAACTTGACGAGGTAATTAAGGCCTTACCTACAGGCAAAGCTCTGAGGCCAGATGGTTTTGCTGCAGAATGTTTTAGATCTTATGCTACAGAACTGGCTTCACTTTTGTTAGAAGTTTATATGGAATCATTAAAGAACGGAAAGCTTCCTCCAGCTATGACACAAGCCCAGATCAGTCTGATTCTTAAAAAGGCCCAGTTACCGTAAAAGTTACCGTCCAATTTCCCTGATCCAGCTAGATGTAAAAATGTTGTCCAAAATTTTGGCTAATTGTTTAATTAAGGTTATGGCATCTCTTATACATATAGATCAGGTGGGGTTTATTCGGGGCCGCAGCTGTTCTGATAACATTAGGCGTTTCATTAATATTATGTGGTCAGTAGCAAATGATCATTCTCCAGTCGCTGCCATTTCACTTGATGCCGAAAAGGCATTTTATATGGTAGAATGGGATTATCTTTTTAAGATTTAGGAATGTATGGGTTTGGGAGTACATTCAATGGTTGGATTAAATTACTTTATAGACACCCTATAGCAGTGGTACAAACAAATGGATTAATTTCAGATTATTTTACTCTGGATAGGGGCACTCGGCAAGGTTTTCCTCTTTCCCCATTATTGTTCTGTCTTGCCCTGGAACCATTAGCAGCCGCAATAAGAAAGGAGGATGATTTTCCAGGGGTGGTGGCGGGAGGTGTGGCGCATAAGCTTCTGCTTTACGCAGATGATATTTTATCATTCTTCTCCGACCCCACTAGATCTATGCCTTGCCTCCACAGAATTATTAATTCCTTTTCCAAGTTCTCTGGATACAAAGTCAACTGGTCTAAATCCGAAGCTTTAGCTCTTTCAGCCGGGCACCTTACAGTGGCCCAAACAGGGCATTAAGTATTTGGGTATTATATTCCCAGCAAATTTGTCTGATTTAGTTAGAGTTAATATTGACCCTTTAATTAAAAAGTTTTAGAGCGATGTGGACAAATGGGCTTCATTACATTTATCGATGATTGGGAAGATTAATGTTAATAAAATGAACTGTATTCCAAAATTCAACTACCTGCTACAGTCACTCCCTATAGATGTCCCCCTCTCTTATTTTAAGCAATTTGATAGAATTGCGAAGTCCTTCATTTGGAATGGTAAACGTCCCAGACTACATTCCAACAAATTACATAGGCCGATTGACAAAGGTGGGTTAGGCTTACCCAATATTTTGTTTTATTATTATACGTTCGGTCTCATTGGTCACTTCCACCTGAGAGAGCCCCTCCCTGGTTTTCTATTGAACAGGACGTCCTTGCCCCTATTTAACCATTGCAAAGTCTTTCTATTAAACTAACCGGAGAAGTTAAGTCACACCCCGTTATTTCACATTTGCACATGATTTGGACAAGAGTGGCCAGAGTATTTAATTCTGACATTTATTTAAATGTTGCCTCAAGCATATGGCTGAACCCAAAATTACGTATCAATAAGTCATCTTTCTGTTGGTCAGAGTGGATTGTGAGAGGGGTTGTTACACTCGGCGACCTGTATGAGAGTGGATTGTTGAGATCTTTTGAGAATTTTTAGTAATAGCGGGGATTAAGTATTGATTCTGTTTGTATATGTTCTTGCTTTTATGTGTTAATATAGGAATCAATAAATATAAAATATGGGGTTATAACAACACAAGGGTGAGTAAACAATGGCTGAATTTTAATTTTTGGGTGAACTAATCCTTGGCATGATATACTATGCACTCTCATGGTTCCGAGGTCAAGCTTCATCCAAAAGAGACATTTATTTCCAGTGAGTTAATCCAGCTAGCTTAATGGCAGCAATTTATTTTTTATTTTTTTGTGAGAGATGACGAGTTAATGGCACGTATAAGGTATGGTCAGATAATAAATACATTTTTTATCAAAAACAGTGAGGGAACATAGAGAGAAATCTTGCAGGAAGAGAGCACAAAGAAATGGCATGTCTCCTGTTTGTTAAAAAAGGAAAGGAGGCAAGAACAGAGCAACTCTCTCTCTCTCTCTCTCTCTCTCTCTCTCTCTCTCTCTATATATATATATATATATATATAGTAACAGTATAAGGATGGGCAAGGAGGAGGCGGGAACCGGCTGAACAATCAACATAAACTTAAAGCAACATAAAACATAAAGACATAGACAGACATGCAATGCAGCCGTGTGCATCTCTCTCTCTCAAACTGGTGTCTCCAGCTGCCCCTTATCTCGCTCTCCCGCTGATCAGCTGATTCAGTGCCGGCCGTGCTCCATCACAGTCCGGCCACGCCCTCCTCCTCATCACACTCCTCTCCCGCCCGATTCAGGCTGGGGTGCCACCGGTCTGACTAACTCACCGACCCCCCACTCCGGGTTCTGTTCTGTCAGCCGGTGGACCACCCCACCTCCTGTGAACCTGGGGGGAGAAATGAGGGGCGTGGGGAGAGGTAAAGGGCGAGTGGAGACACACAGAGAGAGAGAGAGGAGAGAGAGAATTTGCTCGACTTCTCCCCTTCTCGGCAGACGGCCACGGTTCCTCTGGCCCTCGGCAGCTGGCAGCAACCCCTCTGTCCCCAGGCAGATGGCAGCGGCTGCTCCCCTGGCAGATGGCAGCAGCAAGGACTCCGCGACAGCGCGTCCCTCCTCCTTCCCAGGTTTTGGCACCACTGTAACAGTTAAAGGACAGGCAAGGAGGAGGCGGGAACCGGCTGAACAGTAAATGTAAGGTTTAATGTAAAACTCAACTTAAAACAACATATACCATATGACAAACAGACACATATGCAACGCAGCTGCGTACATCTCTCTCTTTCAAATTGGTGTCTACAGCTTCCCCTTATCTCACTCTCCCACCGATCAGCTGATTCTGCGCCGGCCGTGCTCCAACACGGCCCGGCCATGCCCTCCTCCTCGTCACATGAAAATGACTTGCCAAAGCAAAACTACCACTGGTGATACTTTAAAAAAAATAGCAAGTAAAATTAACCCAAAGTCTTCTGCTTTCAAGAGACGCCATTGA
Source organism: Myxocyprinus asiaticus (assembly GCF_019703515.2). Taxonomy (NCBI): domain Eukaryota; kingdom Metazoa; phylum Chordata; class Actinopteri; order Cypriniformes; family Catostomidae; genus Myxocyprinus; species Myxocyprinus asiaticus. The sequence goes on from NC_059378.1 coordinate 32,218,983, forward strand.
ATACCACACTTGTACAGAACTATTTATTAAAATGTGTCTGTGTTAAAAACAGCATTTAAAACAAAATGTATGTCACACAGTGATAAGCTCTGTATATCTGGTCTAAGTGCTGATGCAGAAACAGCAGGGTTGCCAAATTGGTTACCTGGTTGGAGTGAGATTTTGATGCCAGGGTTCAATCCCCCGGGACCCGCAGTACCTTAATGTGCCCCTGGATGCATATTTGATACTAGTACCATCTTAAATTTCTAAGGCCACAACAAAATCTAATCAAACCCTATAAGGCAAATAATTTTTTTTTTTTTTTTTTGTGCTCACTTGCACCAAGTAACCTGGCATTCACAATTTCAAAACACCCATACACTATAGCACAACGAGGGTTTTTCCTGGGTCCAAAAATGGTCTTCGAAGGTGGCTGAGGTACACTGTCACCCACAACCTTAAAGGGTTCATGACATACTCTTTTCTTATAATTTTATTATCTTACCTGAGGTCCACTTAGAATGATAGTAAAGTTTTTTTTTGTTGCACCAAACAGTCATAGTTTAGTCATATATAATAATATTCCACCCTTCCAAACAGCCTGGCCCTATAAGACTTCAATGTACACGTCCACTGTTGTGATTGGCTAACATTAAGCCCCGTTCACACCGCCAGCGCCTTTGTGGCTTGGTGTTGCTAGACTCTGTGATCTATGTCGCTAGTGGGCATTCCTTCTGTCTATTGCTGTAATGTTATTGGAGGACTGCATGTCTGGCCATAGCTTTTGAAAATGTTATCATGGATGAGACCTAATACCGGTAAAATTAAGATATCATTACAATTTGAAAAGTTATTTTGTCTCTAAAAATGTACATTCTGCAGTGTAGAGTGTTTTATAAAACATGCAGCATTGTTTAGTTCATTAAATAATTAACAAGACGATCAATCTATCAATATAAATCATTAACAAGATGATCAATCTATCATGAATGAAAGAATTAAACTCACTTATCTATGCATGTGGTTACAGACAAATGATATAGAACAGTAAATCCCTCACAATGCTGAAACATCTTCTCCGTCTTGCCTGCACTCATCTCCAGTCTGCCAGAAGACAGATGACGTGAGCTCCGCTGTCTTCACTCTCATTGGTCATCGCTCGCGAATGTTGCTCGTCATTTGTTTTGGCACGACGATCTTTGTTGCCAACAGCCACGACAGCTCGTGTTGCCGGAAGTCACTAAACTCTCATTGAAAATGAATGGAATCCTGTCGCTATCTCGCACGATGCCGCTGGTGGTGGTGTGGTGGTATTGAAACGCAATACGAAGAAAATGAACAAACCCCACACAACATTATACAACTACATTTTAGGGTTAACACATCATGTACAACCAACACATTTCATCTGAATGTATAAAACTGTTCGGTCAAGCACAGCATAAACTATCAAACAGTAATGACTTATGAAATATTCATGAATGAAATTGGTTACTTACGGTTTTTCATCCAATAATCCAATGTTAACTGCCCCATCTTTTCATCTAACAGTTCCTTTGCAAAGCTTGAATCATATTGTTTCACAAGCAATCCACACTGAAATCTTCTGAATACTTAAACGATATACAATACATGGTGATGTTGGGTGCTTCAACAGGTCAAAGCTGAGATGCTTGTCTTCACATCTCACATTTTCCAGGTTTGTTTACACACAGGACTGCATGTGTTTCACCCAGTCAGTGGCAGCAGCAGAATGAGACACGTTTTTAAAAGTTGTGCTAGTACCGCTCTAAAAACGCGGCACACATCGCCAGAAATGCATCAAAACGATCAAAGATGTTTACATGTTTTCAAAAGAACAACAATTAAAAATAGCACATATGGGTGCATGACGCCTTCCAAACAGCACAACAGCAAGACAACACAGCTGAACGAAACACAATAGGGGATCCTTTATAGAGTTATAACTTGACATTGCATCTTTTAAAAGTGGTGCAAGATGTATAATAACGGTCAAAGCTGTTTGTCTAGTGCATGTTTATGTAAAATTACATTTAAATCCAGACAGACACATGAAGGTGTCCTGTGAAAGTCCACTTTAATGAATCTCCCATGACAGGCCCATCTCTCTCCTCTTCACCTCTGTGACAGACTGAGCACCAGTGGGCGGGGCCAAGGGTGCAATGACGAAAAATAGGCATTGATGTCTTGCTGAAGAAGCAGTCATATGCAGATGTATTTGGTTCTTGTGACGTCACAAGTTCCACAAATTCCAAATGAGCCATTTTTGCAGCTTGGTTTAAATAAATGCTCTTTTTCTATTAAGGAGGAAGTTTTCTGTTTTGAAACTTACAGTATGTTTTTATAGTACAATTATATGTCAAAAGATCAAGGAAAATGTGATTCCTCATGTCATGACCCTTTTAAAGTTGGTTGGTTACATAACTGCAATTAATTACTAACTAATTCATTAATTACCCTTCCTGACCATGCTCGGCATTTAACTGCAGCAGCAACAAGTGACCATTAACTTCTGATACACCTCAGGTCTGTTACATTTGTGCGGGCTTCATAGACCTAAACCTCTATCAATAGCCGTCCAAAGACAGACCATCTTACATCTACTTCAAGTGGGATGTGGGAGAGGGTGTGTGTCTTAAATCTGAGTCGAAAGTTCATTGGTTGCTCCCAAAGTAAAATGAAAAAGAAAAGCCAAAGTAAATGAAAAAGAAAAGCCATTGGCAAATAGACAAAGAAAAGCAACTGGCAAATGAATGAAGTAAAGCAATTGCCAAATGCATTTTTAAAACACAATTTAAAAGGTGCATTTAAAAATGACAATGTGCTATTTTATTGTTACATTTATTTGCATTTTAAACATAAATTAAATACATGATTTATTAATGCTCAATTTAATTGTAAATATAATTAAATTTTTAATTGTGAATTAAATAAACACATTTAAATGTGTCTATTTATTTGCCCATTTATAAATTGCTTTATTTATCCACGTTTTTATTTTCAAATTAATAGATTGATAATTTATTGCTTCTTACTTTTTTAATTGGCACTCCCATACTGATGTGCATTATGGTGCTGAATTTGCTTTGGTGGACCAAAAATTAAAGTCTCATGCTGATGGAAAAATCTTACAAGCAATATTTGTTGCTATGCTTTATTTTACATTAAATTAAACTGTCTTGTTATTTGGCATGAGATTTATTTGGGTAGTGTGAGACTGCGAGACAGAGCCTGAAAGCTTGTCTGAAAGTGCCAAATGAGTGAGAGTTGGCCACCCTGAGAAGCAGTATTTACAGAGTTAATCATTCTGTTTTTCTGCAGGATTTTAGTTGGAGCTCCTCAAGCTAGAGGTGTGGGAAGTTTGAGGAACAGTCGCCCTGGTGCCCTGTACCGCTGTCCAGTCACAACAGAGAAGTGTGAACAAGTTGACATCGATGGAAATGGTATTTCACACTGGTTAAAACAGCTGTATCTTAATTTCTATTAGTGTGATGTGATGAGGTCTTAGTTCTACAAAACTGTATTACAGGAAAAATGTTGTTTGTTTTTTTCAGTGAGTGTGGAGCGAGAGAGCAAACACAACCAGTGGTTGGGTGTTACGGTTAAAAGCCAGGGCATTGGTGGAAAAGTGGTGGTGAGTATATAATATACTTGTAACTTTTCAAAAGACTGAATGACCTCCAAATGGCAAAGAATGAAGTAATTGCCAGAGCTCGAAGTTAGCTGGTATGCACCACCCTGCTGAAAAGACTAGCATTGCTGTTCACCAGCTTATGTTGTGTTTTGTGTTCTGGTCCACCAGCTAGACCAGCACCAAACCAGCACTAGCTAGCATAAACCAGCCTAGACCAGCATCAAATGGTAATTTTATGCTGGTTAAGTTGGTCTTTTTAGCAGTGCTGTACATGAAAATTACATCACATGATACACTGCCACGAAACGAAGGGAGACAATTTATAATCTCAGCAGAGCAACAGTGGTGTTTAAATCGATGCCAAATCTAATGTTCCATCAATTCATCAGTCCTTACAGTATATACTTGAAGTAATTTTTTCAAAGTCTAGGGGTTTTCTGGATGATGCCAATTGCAGCTTCGAGAGAGCCTTTAAAACCCTCTTTTGCAATTTCTTAGCCAGATGATTTCTTCTCATGGATCTCTATCTTTGAAGTCTCTGCCGTTTCATCTATAAACATTTTCATACATACTCCATTCTCTCTTGTACATGTATGTCTAGTATATTTTCTTCTATTCTACATGCAAATACATAACAAAACAGTTTAAACCAGTTCAAGGCAGTTGCAAAACTTTTCTCTCTTTATCTTTTTGAGATTAAAAAAACACAGCTGCATGTTGAAGCCAGACACTTATCACACATACCGGCGGATTTAGTGATTTGAGGGCCCTATGCAAAGTACAGGAAAGGGCCCCTCTTCAGTTTACCCCCTGATAGCACACGTACATCACCCAGAAATCTATTTGATGTGTGTGTTTACATCTGGAAGACGTATTATCTGCATTACCTCTATAAGACCTTTCCTTTTGGATGTCAAAAGGATATTTAGCAGACGTCTTTAAGACGTTTATGATTTAGAATGTCTGTAAATCTGATCTTTTTAAGATGTTTATCAGATGTTAATTAGAATGCAATGCGTTCCTTATGAAATTCTTGGAGATGTACATGTGCTATTTGGGCCTCGATTTTCCCTTAAAGGTGCTGTAAGTGATTTTTATGGAATGGTATGGAGAAAATATTCCTACTCCCTGAAATATTTCACTGAAATAAGTGTCCAGAGATAACTCATCGGTCTCTGTGACAGCACTAGACTGTGACAAAAATGTGTCCGTGGTTGTGTCTTGCCCCCTGGTTGTGCCAACTTTCTAAAAAGTAGTGAATTATTATGTTTAACAATGCATTATATGAAAAACACAATCTGGCAACCATAAACTACAATACATACCAATACAATGCCTTTTTCTTTCTCAGTCTCCCTTTTTCTTGAATGCACTTTTCCTACATCAACTTGAATGAACTATTTACAAGGTATCTAACTAAAAGTTGACTCTGGGGGTTTGATCAACATTAGCTTCAACAACATGGTCTCTATAAACATTTTTTACACCTCCGTCTTTTGGAATGCAGAAAACAATTGCCGGGTAAACTTCTAAAGTGGTGAATGGAAGACCCCAGCAAATATTATTTTTGCTTACAAATCTGCTCCAACAGCACTATTAAGTTTCCACGACTTTCCACAAGAGGAAAAAAAATAGAGAGCGGTGGACTCTGACAGTCAGAAGAGAAAAGATGCCAAATTTACAGTCACTCCCTCAGCAGCTGTATTAGAAAATCTTATTACAGCTGTGGTCATGGTGCGAACTACATCGGGTCTAGGGGGTCTCAGACCCCCTGAATGCAACAGGAGACCCCCTGGAAAGCTCATTTAAATCATGCGATTAATTAAATACAACATTTAACGTTATTTTTTTAACGCTGTAGTAATGCATATATTCAATTTGGCATCAACATGTGTCATTCTGTTCGGTGTGATTTTCTAAAACCTGATTGGAACAGGAGCTGATCAGATCAGAGCAAAAGCGCAGCTCCCTTCCCCTCTCTCTCTCGGTCTCTCTCTATTTCTCACTTACTCACAAATGTGTGGGAAGTTAAACATGTCATTTGCACTCTTTGTATGGTGGAATTTAATAGTCATTGAAGCAATATCACCCACGAGTGCTACAACGGCATAAAACACAAGTGGTAGGTCTAGCACTGTCAGCAGCATCTAAACAGTTTAAAGTTTTTAGAAACTTGCCAGTCAGACACTTGTGTCTTGCAGAACATGCAGAACATCTTAGGTTTTTAAATCCATAAGGATCTCTTTCTCAATGGCGATAGCAGCAGTAATGACAGTCAACTCGTCAGCAAGATCTCGTGCTCTTCGCTTTCAAATGTATTTATTTTGCATGTTAGGCCAGCAGAGAAGACTTTGAATATAGAAGGCCATTGATATATATATATATATATATATATATATATATATATATATATATATATATATAATTTGTATTTTTAGGGGGCCCTTAGCTTCTGGGGAACCTAGGAGGTTGCCTATCTTTGCTTATTGCTAAATCTGCCCCTGCACATATACTGCTTACTTTCAAGGTTATTTGGTTCCTGCAATTTCTCAAAATGAATACATTGTTGCCATCTTCTGGTCATTCAAAGGTACTGCATTATGAGTATTTCAATCAAAGTAAATACATCAAACTAATAAGGCATTTATGGTAAATTATCAAAAACAAGGTAACATATAATCAACTTGTAAGATTACATATGAGTAAAATAAACATAGTAAATACATAGCATACTTGTAAAAGCAAATACATAATAAAACTGGGTTTTTGCATTTATATAATTTTGCAAACAACACCTATTTGCAATGTGCAATAAATATGTGCTGAGATGGTTATGAACATTACTGTGTGTTATAATTTCATCATACAGACATGTGCTCACCTCTATGAGCTCAGACAACATGTGAACCAGTCATATGAGACCCGAGACCCGATCGGACGCTGTTATGTGTTGAGTGAAGACCTGAAAGAGCGAGATGACTTTGACGGGGGGGAGTGGAAGTTCTGTGAGGGTCGACGTCAAGGTCATGAGCACTTTGGATTCTGTCAGCAGGGTATGTCTGCCAGTTTCACACCTGACAACAACTACATCCTCTTTGGAGCTCCGGGAACCTACAACTGGAAAGGTAATTCAACTGGTTTAATTTAAAGATACTGAGGTTGAATACTGGGAGCGAGAGGTTTGTGTTTCACTCTTTCAAACAGAATCAGATTTACTAGACATTACATTTACAGTTAGAAGCAAATATAAAGAAGTTTAAGTATTATGACATATTGAATTATTTTTCCATGACTGGACCAATAAATGGACCAGTATATTAAGAAAATTTCTGACAATATATTAAAGGGGAAGTCAGTAGTATTTTTGTTTATGGAGTAAATTATGTCTCATAACCTAGCTTAATATGCAGAATCAACTATACCCCTTAGCAAGGGTGGACAGCATATTTAATTTGACATGAATGCAATTGGGGCTTTGAGGTGTAGACAAACAGTCTGTTCAATGGGCTGTATTGTTATTCCCCTGGTGTCGATCATTCAGCCTGATAAATATAAATAATAATTCTAGTGGTGCAGAATTGTTTTTTATTTTTATTTTTATTGCTGGTCTTACCTGGTTTAAGCTGGTCTCCCAATGAACATTGTTGCCAAAGCATTCATTAAAAAAAAAAAAAAAAAAGAAAAAAAAAAAAACATGTATTACATATTTATAAAATAATAAAACGTACAGGTACAAAATGTAAATACAAGTAACTAAACAGAACAAGTAACAATAAATTAAACTAACACTTTCAGTATTTAGTGATGGGTCACCCTCTCTCCCTCAGATAATGAAAGGAGAACACATACTCTGCTGCTAAATCTATACATTAAGCCTTCTATCCAAGAACATATGACAATTTCTCTGTATTACTCATTCTGCTGAATTTAGGCAGTATCTGTCCAATGAGTGTAAAGTGTGTGTTTCTAATGGTCTCATATTTACTGCACTCAGTAAGGAAGTGAACTTCATCCTCTATGACTCCTTTAGTGCAGTGTGAACACAGTCTGTTCTCTCTGGGTCTACAGCTCTATCTGCATCGACCCGTCTCTACAGCCAGACTGTGCTCACGCACACGATACTTAATTTTGGTCAGATATGGTGCCAATTTATATTCTGTCTTTTTGAAAGTAGTTCAATTTGTTTTTTCTTTGAGTTTGCTTGGCCAATAGGAGATATTCTTCTGTGGTTGTGTTTGGTTTTTGTGTAAGTTTTGCCTGCCTGAATTGAAGAGTTTAGTTGGTGTTTGTCCACTAAATACTTTAAAGGGTCACTCTCTGGGTGTGCTGCTCTGTGTATAACAAATGCGGCTTTGAGCATTTTGTCACTCTTTTAACTTTCTGCTCTTTTTTTCCTTCTCTTTTTCCCCCTCATTAGTTATACAAGAAGAAGTGCTGATAGTTTTTGGTGTAAAGTTATGTTCCAATTGCTTGGAATGCCATCCCTGTCCCTCCTTATTGGGTGCAGGTGCATGCCGAAGGACGGTGTGATGGTTGAATACCTGCTTGTAGTCGCTGGGGAGAAAGTTGGTTTCTAAAATATCGTATCAGCCTCCCATATGAATAAAGCAGTCATTGTTTGAAGCCTTAATCACTCAGTTGGTTGTGAGCAGATTATAGGTGAAAGAAACTTTCCTTCTGGTAACCCCACTTTCTACTCCAGCAAATAAAATAACCATCTCTGAGGGGGCCTGGGTAGCTCAGCGAGTATTGACGCTGACTAGCACCCCTGAAGTCTTGAGTTCAAATCCAGGGTGTGCTGAGTGGCTCCAGCCAGGTCTCCTAAGCAACCAAAATTGGCCCGGTTGCTAGGGAGGATTGAGTCACATGGGGTAACCTCCTCATGGTCGCGATTAGTGGTTCTCGCTATCAATGGGGCATGTGGTAAGTTGTGTGTGGATCACAGAGTGTAGCATAAGCCTCCACATGCTGGGAGTCTCCACAGTGTCATGCACAATGAGCCAAGTGATAAAATGCGCGGACTGACGGTCTTAGAAGCAGAGGCAACTGAGACTTGTCCTCTGCCACCCGGATTGAGGTGAGTAACCACGCTACCACGAGGACGTACTAAGTAGTGGGAATTGGGCATTCCAAATTGGGAGAAAAACATCTCTGATGGGCTGTCGTTTGTTTCGAATATTACGAAAGAACTGTCTGGAAAGAGCTAAAGCCCGGTTAGAATCATTCCCTTGGGATGTAAGAATAGTGCCATTAAACATGTTCTTTCTTTCAGATGACATGTATACATGTTTTTGAGTTTGCCAGAGTGGAAGTTCTTTTTGTATCATTCACAGAGAAAACTCCTATATGGTATTCACAAGTACTGAGAGCATGCAGTGTTTTGAATGCAGAGATTAGGGGCATAAACACTTCGAAGAGGACCCATCTACTTCTAACAGAGAGACAAGCAATGGTGGAAACACCAGGAGTTGTCAGAGCTGGGGCTTGAACTCAGGTCAGCAGCTTCACAGCCATACACTCTACCAGTGTGCCATGAGAGAGGTGATGAACCCAAAGTGCAGAGACTTCACAGAAAAATGGGCAGTGTCCAGGAAAAAAGATCACAACTTAGAACGAAGTAACAGAAATCCTTGACGCAGATATAATCCAAGTAGATGAATAGAAGAGATATCCCAAAAACAGGAAAGGTTTAATCCACAATGGTATCAGTTCAAAAAGTAAAACATAGTCCTTTAGGCAAAGTAATATCAAAAAGGCAAAAACACAAGAGTATATCCACAAAATTGGGAAAACACATAATGCACAAAGGTTTCAGTTAGAAGTAAAAGTCACAATCCTTTAGGCAACATAATATCCAGAAAAGGCAAAATTACAAAAGATAATACCTACAGAGAAAAAAAAAACATGAGAAACTAAACATGACCTAGACCAAACACCAAGCAAAGAAGCATGGAACAAACTCAACTTAAATACACAAAAGGAAACAAGGCACAGGTGAAAGCAATGACAAATAACGACACTGAGGCCCTCTAGTGGAAAATCAGAGAATAACCAGTCCATGATCCTAACAGGAACCCCCCCCCCACTTGAAATTGCTCCTGACGTTCCTACCAGGATGATCAGGTCGATGGGTGTGGAATTCCTGGACCAGTTTAGGGTCCAAGATGTCCCTTGCAGTAATCCAGGAGCGCTCCTCTTGGCCATAGCCTTCCCAGTCCACCAGATACTTTAGCGATCGCCAGACCAGTCAGGAATCCAGTAGTCGATGGACCGTGTAAGCTGGCTGGCCCAATGATTCGTGGGGGAGGGAAGGTATATCTGCTGGAGTAAAAGGGCAAGAAACAACAGGTTTTAGTAGAGAGACATGGAATGAGAGGTTTATTCTCATGGATTTTGGTAAGTTCAAATGGTAAGTGACTGGGCTGACTTTCCTTGCTACTCTGAAGGGACCAATGTAGCAAGGAGTCAGTTTGTGGTACTCAACCCGCAAGGCAAGGTCTTTGGAGGAAAGCCAAACCCTCTGTCCTGGACGCAGGTTGGGAGCTAGTCTGCATTGACAGTTGGCCTGAGTTTGATATTGCTGCGATGCTTTGAGAAGATTGAGTCGGCCTTTCTCCAAGTCAGACCGAGCCTTGGTCCGAGTGGAAGAGAGGTAGAAGAAATTCCAGCTGACATTCAAAGGAAGAAACATGGGATGCCCTGGAGGATGGGTTAGTGGCAGCCATACACCTCAGGGTTGTCTCAAGTTCCTGGTTCAACCTCTCTGTTTGGCCATTGGACACCGGATGGTAGCCAGAGGACAGAATCGTTTTAGCCCGGATGAGCTGGCAAAAGGCACGCCAGAACCAAGAAGAAAACTAGGGACCTCAATCAATAACAATGTCCTGTGGTATGCCAAAGACTTGAAAAACATGGTTTACTAGCAATTCAGCAGTTTCTTTAGCGGTAGGTCATTTTGCCAGGGGAATAAATCTGCAGGTCTTAGAGAACTGATCAACAATAACGAGGATAACAGTATTACCTCAGGATGGCGGCAATCCAGTGATAAAGTCCATATAGAGGTGTGACCAGGGGTGGTGTGGGATGGAAAGCGGGTGGAGAAAACCCTGAGGTAACCAATGAGGCACCTTACCTTGATTACATGTGGGGTAGGCTGCAACAAATGTCCTAACATCCTCCTTCATAGTTGGCCACCAGAAGCACCGCTGGAGAAACTCGACAGTACGTGTCTTGCCTTGGTGACAGGTGAGTCATGATGAGTGTCTCCACTGAAGAACCTGGTGGCAAGTTGGTGGTAAGATGGGAGACATTACCATGACCCAAGGGTCAACCATCCAGCACAGTAACCACTAGAGGAGACAGGAAGAGTTTGTTGGGTATGTTGAGTCTTTTGGATAATGAGAGGTCCATGAAATTTCCTGCTGTGCCCGAGTCCATCAAGGCCTGGAGGGAATGCTGCCAATCTCCCCTGGAAAGCATGATAAAGAGGTAGAGACCAAATTTGGTGGCATAAACAGCATCGTTCTCCCATGCGACACTCACGTTTAGTTTGGGATATTCTGATGTTTCCCAGCTGCATAGGTTTAGGGGTCTCTTGGGAGGATAAGAGCCTTTCAATGGTGCAAGAACATTCAGCAATAATGGACGTCGCTAGTGGGGTGCCAGGGAACCTACAGTACAGTTTTCTCTCCCTCAGATGGTTATCCAAGCACACAGCCATCTCAGTGAGAGCCTCAAGATTGTTGGTGGGTTCGCGTGCCGCTAGACCATCTTGAATTGCCTCCAACAATCCATTCTGGAAAGTCACCATTGGTGCCTCGTTGTTCCAACCGCTTCCTGCAGTGAACGTGCAAAACTGGATGGCAAACTCGGTGATGCTGCGATCACCTTGCTGAAGATGAAGAAGTCGCTTGGAGGCTTCGTGGCTGCTGACAGGATGATCAAAGACTTGCTTGAACTCCTCTGTGAACAAAGAATAGCTGGTACACACATGACTCTGTACCTCCCACACCACAGTATCCCAAGCTAGGGCTCTACCTGAGAGAAGGGAGATAATGTAAGCAATCTTGGAACGGTCTGAGGGAAACGAAGATGGCTGCAGTTTGAACGTGAGGGAGCATTGCGTTAAGAATCTTCTGCAGGCACTGGGGTCTCCAGAGAAGCGTCATGGAGCAGCTGGAGAGGCAAAGGCTGGAACTGGAGGCACTCGATGGAAGAGTTCATGGAGAGATGCCAGTATCCCTTTCAATGCTTGGGAATGGTTAGCCATGTGGGTCTCCTGTTGGGCTAGCGCTGCCTCATGGCACTGAATAGTAGCCCCGTACTGAGTAACCATGGTGATTATGTCACGAACACTGGTGGTCTCTGCTGGGTCCATATTTTTGGCTTGGTGAACTCAGGTCGACGGCTTCACAGCCGGACAATCTACCAGTATGCCACGAGAGAGGTGATGAACCCAAAGTGCAGAGACTTCAGAAGAACAATGGGCAGTGTCCAGAAAAAAATCAAGTTTATTAACAACTTAGAACAAAGTAACAGAAATCTTTTGAGGAGATATAATCCAAGTAGATGAACAGAAGAGATATCCCAAAAATAGGAAAGGTATAATCCACAATGGTATCAGTTCAAAAAGTAAAACCTTTAGCCACGGTAATAGGCTGAAATAAGCAGGGCCAAAGTGCAACAGATAGTAGACAAAGCAGTTGCCACTTGTGGAGGCAGCCTCATGCTAGGGTCAGCCTGGGGTTAGGAAACTATTAAGAAATGTAGAATGTCTAAGCCCAGAATGCATTTGAATGAAGGTCCTCTTTGCATTCGTATGGGAAAGCCCTCTCAGTGCTTCAAACGGGAGAGCCCTCACTGCAGTGCCAACCGGAGAGCCCGTGTTGCATTTGAATGGGTGAGCCCATGCTGTGATTCGAACGGGAGAGCCCAAGGCCTGAACATGGTGACTCACACTGCATTCGAATGGGTGAGCCCACACTACATTCGAATGAAATGAGTAAAGCTGCTCTAGAACATGGAGAGCACCCATTTCAGGTCAAAATTATCTAAGCTGTATTTTAATAGAGCTCACACTGTGATACGAATGGGCTGAATTCTCAAGCATGGGACCTCACAGCGTTCGACAACAGAGCACCTGTTTCACATAAACATTATTTATGCTTTATTTTAAAAGAGCTCTCTGTGTGATACGAATGAGCTGAATCCTCAAGCACGGGACCGCACAGCGTTTGACGAGAGAGCCTGTACTCTATTCGCATGTAAATAATTAATGCATGATTTCAAAGGAGAGCTCACTCAGCGATATGAACAGGCTAAATCCTCAAGCAAGGGACCATACAGCATTTGACAGAAGAGCACTTAATTCTTTTGAAAATTATATATGCTGCATTTTTAATGAGCTCTCTGAATCCTCAAGCATGTGATCACACAGCGTTCGAGGTAAGGGCCAAGTTTTTGCGCAAAAGGATTTATACTGCATTTAAATGAGAGCATGGGACCGCACGGTGTTCAATGTACTATATACTACATACTATATTCGTATGAAAATGATTGATGCTGAGATGGCGGGTTATAGCGAACTGTTTAGAGGTTGTTGTCAGTCACTAAAGAGGGTAGTGATTCATTTAGCATAGGTGGTGACATAATATGAGATGGTTAAGTAGAAAAACACATCACAGTTACGATGACATGGGATGCTTAGTCGCATGGCCAGAAAGACACACCAGTTGCGAAACCTGGACAGCATGTTTGCGCTGCTTCTGAGATGTATTGAGCCAATAGAAGAAGCACCATGGTTGCGGCGTCACCAGGCTTACACGTACTGTCCGAGGAGAGGATTTTGCAGTGAAGTACTAGGCTAGTACCAATGCGTTGGAGGAAAAGGGGACTTGCGGTTGCAAAGTCGGCCTCATTAAGGCTGCAGTGAAGCATAGACAAAAGGGGCTTCAGTGGAAGCCTGGTAAAATACTGCAGCGGTAGTGGATTAGTTAAGACAGTGGTAAAGGGTGCTCCTACAGGAGCACTGCTGTAGTAGAGTAGATGAGACAATAGTAAAGGAGCCCCTGCGAGAGAATGGAGAGAAGCATTGCTGTGGCAGTGGAGTAAATGAGACAGGATGGTAAAGGAGCTCCTGCTGGAGCAGGTAGTGAAGCACTGCTGCAGCAGTGGAGAAATTGATACAGGATAATAAATGTGCTCCTGCGGGAGCAGGGAGTGACACGCTGCTGAAGCAGGTGTACTTGGGAAGTGGTAAGGGTGCTTTGCAGGAGCTGAATGAAATCATTGCTGCTTATGCAAATAGGTTAATAAAACTAATTTAAATGAGGGCTCATTGGCTTCACTTCCTGCTCAGCTACTGTTTGGATGATTTGCTTACTGCTCTGTGCTATGCTCTCTTCCTTTTGCATTTTAACCTCTAATTTTCATATCAGCAGTTCAGCATAGTGCTCAAATGACCTAATTAGGCACCCCCACTAAAACTAGAGACTTTAGGACTGAAATATTACTACAAAAGGGTATTTTCAGACAAAGTGAGTGTAAGGGGGTTCAGTGGAAAGGAGGAGGCGAGAACCGGCTTGACAACTTAAATAATAATTTAATAAACAATTTAAACAAAACACACAACCAAAAACACACAGTACAGCTGTCTGCAATTCTCTCTCTCTAACTGTCGTCCCCGGCCGCCTTTATCCCTCGCGCGCCCCATTAGGCTGATTGGGGACCGGGTGTGTCTCATTCCAGCCTGGCCACGCCCTCCTCGGCTCTACAGGGACAAGGCTGGAAAAATCACTCTGGACCCCACTCACTCTGCCCACTACCTTTTAGAACTGTTGCCTTCTGGCCGATGCTTCAGAGCTCTGAGCACCAGAATCGTTTTTTTTTTTTTAATCAAATAAAGTGCTTCTGTAAAGATCCTCACAGCATAATCTAACATAATCTAAAACACAACATTGGTTTTATTTTTTGTCAAATTAAGTGCTGCACAACAGAGCATCACAGTATAAATGAAAACATTGGTAAAAAACTTTTATAATACAGCACACTTGCTTGTGAGATATTGCTTAAATACAGTATTATTATTGTAATTATTGTTGCGAGTATACATGTAGCTGCCCCCTTGACTTCAATAAACGGGACACATAGTGTTTCTGACGGATGCTTTTAACTTTATTTTGCTCGTTTGAGCACTTGGTTATCATCACTTAGTGAGAATATCACTATAAAACCACGTAGCACTGTGAAACTACACAAAGAAATGACAAAATAAATATACACAAATGAAAATTCACATAAAAATGGATTAAATCAATTTGATACATATTTACAGTGCCACAAAATGTAAATAAATGATCATAACAGATGATTTAGACCATTTCAAAAAATTTTAACAAATCATTAACACAAACTTTAAACCACAATGAAATAAACAAAAAATGCAACACAAATTGAGACAACATACCTCACTCCTCTTGCCAAAGGGTTCTGTTAAATTATACGTATTTGAACTATTTTCCAGAGGATTCTTTGATCTTGAAATCAGAAATATGTGGAGCTGCACACATTACTCTCACTCTGCTAAGACATCACTAATTTGTGTTACCCCTTTTTTAGCGTAGGTACTTAAGGTATGTAAAACACATTTAAAGTGACCAACAACTGTTTGGTTGGTCATTTACAATACATTTTAGTGAATATTACATTTTACTAGACAGTATTAAAATATTTCTGTTGCCAGCATTCCTGCTTGTAAGATATTGCTTAAATATTATTATAGTAATTATTGTTGTGAATATTACATTTTACCATTCAGTATTAACATATTTCTTTTGCAAGTTGAATTAAGCTTTCATTATGACATGAAGGCTATTTAATTTCTGTGTGTTTTGAAGGTAGCTTCACACCTCCGAATAAGCAGTTGTTTGAATGGCCCAGTGTGCTTATTAAAATGCAAAATGCTGTGATTTATTTATATAAACAAAGTCTGCAGGCACTATGCGCTTCACAGTGAATGAGCTCTCTGCAGCACATGCAGACAGTATATTTATTTAATTAAATAGCATCCTTTTGTGGTTTATTAGTCACACTATTTTAGATTAATTGTGCATCCATTGTTTCCCAAATATGTCAAATTCGTGTGTAAGCATTTGAAAGCAGTCTTGAGTCAGTCAGACAGTACGGGCATCAAAGTCAGTGCTCGGTCCTACCGGTAATGCATGGAACCGAAGATTAGCAACTTTTGACATTCCTACTTCAGACAGCTCAGAGAATCCTCTGGGGATAAAGTGAGCTGGTCTGGAGTAGCCTGAGCCCTCTTGAAGAAGGCAGGCAGAATATCACTGGATTGACATTTATTTCTTATGGAAACTGAAAACCTTGATTGGACTGACATCTTTCTATAGGTCAATGCAAAAAGTTTGGAGAATGTTCAATAGTTCACTGGAGCTTAAAGCTTCTGAAGGTATCTGGCTAAATTAAGAGCCTTTGTTGTGCAGTCCTCAGTGGACTTAAATATCTAAAAGTCAGCACACCTGAGGAAGGCTCTGCTGAATGCTGGTATAACCAAAATGGGACATTTAATCACAGCGGATGGATGGATATCTGCTGAGAATTCTTAAATTTTTCTAATCAGATTATAGACTTTCTTTACAAACAAATGATGTACACAATTTTCCAAAGCTAAGAATCTCAGCAGCTGTGAGAAGATGACAAGAAATAGAAGAGAACTTGCTAACTTTTGAAACAACTCAACTAGGATTGTTTAATGACACCCAGAAAAAAGCACCCTATGTAAAGTGTGTTAAATTGTCATATCTTCAGTCACTCGAGAGGCTCAAAGTATCTAAATGGCAAAGTATGCTTGGATCAGATGTTTTCACTAAAGGACCCTACAAAACCCTCATTGAGAGAAGGACTGGTGATCTACAGTGGTGGTTTGTACATGGTATAATAACTAAACAGACACAGAGCACACCTGGATCCAAATATAGGGGAGAGGTGTCCTTTTTGTGATAAACAAGAAAGGTTAAATTATTCTGTATCATTTATTCCTAAATTGTGAAAGACTAGTACCCTTATTTCAAAAAATAGAGGAGTGGTGTGGAAGGTTGGTAGAGGTGTTTTAAATTTTTTTTTTATAGCCCTAAATATTAGTTTAAAAATAGGGAGGTTCATGTTTTACTTGTTTATCTGGTGAAGCAAAATTGGCTATATAGTTATGTCGTAAAAAAATGTCAGGCAATTAGCCAACTGATGTAATATCAATTGTTAAGGGATTGATAAAATCTAGTTAGAAAATAGAACATGCTTATTATAAACTAACTGGAAATATGGAAACTTTTAAATGTAGTTGGGGTAATAAAAATTGTTTTTGTTAGATTTTGGATGATGGTCTTATACACATTTATGTTTAATGAAAGTTTTTTTGTGTGTGTTTTTAAACTCATGGTGAATGTTTGCTATTCACTGTGGATGTTATAATTATAATAAATTTGTATTATTAATTTAATTTTATCACACATTTACAGTGAAACTCTTTTTTTCATATATCCCAGCTAAGCTGGGGTCAGAGTGCAGGGTCAGCCATGATATGGTGCCCCTGGATCCCAACAGTGGCATCTTGGCAGTGCTGAGGCTTGAACTGCCAACCTTCAGATCAGTAACCCAGAACCTTAACCACTGAGCCACCACTGTCCCTGTTATTTCTGATTGTGCATTTATGCTTATTTATGCATTTAATTAGTTATTATTTTATTCTAAAAGTAACAAATTAAAGGAGCTATGTTTAATAAAGAGCTTAAACAAGTAAAAAACAGTCTCTCTCTCTCCCTTTCTTTCTCTTTTCAGGTCTGTTGTTTATGGCTAGTCCTGTTGAAGATGCTCTGGTCTATAAAACTCTGGAACCTTCTAAAAGCTCTTTTGAAGACGTCACTCAAAACAGCTATCTGGGTTTGTACACAAAGAACATTATGATTTAATAAAGACTAACTCATATCTTCAGTATGTGTCATTGTAACCAGGGGTTAAGTTTGGATTTTGGAGGTGGGAGAACCCTAATCCAAATAATATGTTAAAGTTTTGATAGTACTAAATACATAAACAGTGGGTTCAGTAGTTTGTATGTTAATGTAATCTTGTGATGAAGCAGTAAACATATTTGGCTTGCTGTCCGTATACTGGAGGGCTCGGAGCTCGAGACTCGACTCGAGTCCTGATTACCCCTGATTATTAATTAGATAATTAATCTAGAGAATATGTGGAGATGGGGTGGAGGTGGGATGTCAGGAGAGTTGTCACAGGAAGCAGGTAAGCAGCGTCTTATATACTCCTGCTCGTGGGCTGTGATTTGTCAGATTAAAATGAACATGCTCCTCCAGAACCTCTGTTAATTAACTCCATTTCAGTAGTTCGTATGTTAATGTAATCTTGTGTTGAAGCAGTAAACGTATTTGGCTTGCTGTCTGTATACTGGAGGGCTCGGAGCTCGAGACTCGACTCGAGTCCTGATTACCCCCAAAAAGGCGTTACGATGAAAGAACAGTACCATGACTATGGCAGGAAGTATTTAGAACAGCAAGCCAGCAACAATTATATTTGGTAAATTGGCTTGGCGGATGCTTCTGAATTGTTCTTCTCCCCAAAATATGTATAGAGGGAGTGCTTTAAGCATTTGTTTGAAGGTGCATTCTTGTACGATGGCTGGTCGAGAGGGCTATGCTGCAATTCAAACGAGAGACCACCACTCGTCGTAGAAGTGGGTGGGCTCACGGTATATGAACAGGGAAGGTGAAAATGAGAGTTGGCTCATGCTGCGTTCGAAAGGGAGGGCTCACACTGCGATTCGAATGGGAGACTGCTCTATAGAGAGAGAGCGCTCACGGCATTCGAACGGGTAAACCCAGCAAGCAGTCAAACGGGGAGAATGAGAACGAGAGGAACGGGGCTTGTTTGCAGAGGTAGCCTCACTTAATAGACTACCCATAGATAGGGAAATATGGTGCTTTGAGAAGAGGAGGTGGTGACCGCTATCTCCTGTAATGCTAGCTGCAGCTGCTGAGAAGTGAATCCAAAAAGGCTTCGGCAGAAGCATGGTAAAATGCTGCTGCGGCAGTAAAGTGGGCCTCCTACGGGAGCAGAGTTAAGGCAATACTGTGGCAGTGGAGAAGAGGAGATGGAATAGTAAAAAGGGGGGGGTGCTCCTGCGGGAGCGGAGTTTAAACCACTGCTGCTGCAGTGGATTGAGTATTTGGGGGCATAGTGAAGGAGCTTCTGTGGGAGCGCTGCTGTGTTTCCATTGCTGTAGATGCACTTCTATGAAAGTATGGAACTTAGACATTGAAAGCACCTGTGGAGAAAATATTAACAACCATGTACACACATTTGGTTTGGGTGGGGCACTGTTGCTGTGGTATCGAGTAGGGCACAATATACTTCATTAGATTTATTAACATCTGTAGGGGAGCAAATGGTTAGTTAGGAATATACATATATAATATACATTTTTATACATCTGTAAGGGAAGCAAAAGTTTAGTTATGGAAAACGTGTCAATTACGTTCATATGCAGCTTTGAGGAAAACAAAAATTTGGTTAAAGGAATAGTTCACCCAAAAATGAAAATTTGCTGATAATTTACTACACTCAGGCCATCCAAGATGTATCTGAGTTTCTTTCTTCATCAATACAGAATTTAAGACTTTTAGGATTTCATTTCAGGCCTCCTCCTTTAAACAATGCAAGTGAATGTCCTCCATTTTTTGACGGTCCAAAATGCATATTTAGGGTGCATCAAAATAATTCACACGACTCCAGTCAACAAATAAAGTTCTTCTGAATGCAAACGATTGATTATTTTTAGAAACAAAACAATACTTATATACTTTTTAACTACAAATGTTCACTTCCTTAAATCTCTGTGACGAGATTTGAGAGGGATGACATAAGCTCATTGGTAAGGTCACGCGTCACGTGGAGGATGAATCAGGAAGCACGTCATTGTTTACATTGTTTTTTTTTTATTATTATTATTATTTGGAAATTATTTGTTTTTATTTTATATTGTTTTGAAATTGTTTTGGACTGGTTTGGTTTGTGAGCGGCACAAGTTTCTTTTGTAAACAATGACGTGCTTCCTGACTCCTTTTTTCCTTCCTGACTTCCTTTTGACTCCTTTTTTCAGCACGTTTGCACTGCTTTGTGGTGTGGTGCGAGTTTGTCACATGGTACGAAGGACACTGCAGTTGCAGCACCTGTACAGCACATTTGCGCTGCTTTGCGGTGTGGTGGGAATTTGTTGCATGACCCAAAATACGCCGCAGTTGTGGCACGTGGACAGCACATTTGTGCTGCCTAGTGAGGTTTTGAGCCGAAGGCAGAAGCACCGCAGTTGTGCTTTCTTAACTAAAATGGTTGCCATCTTTGGCTCCTCGACAGGTGAAGGTGAAGTCTTGGAAAGACACCTAGATACTTCCTGCTGGAAGTAATATTGGTGAGACCCTGCGGAAGGCGCAATTTCAGGCGTTGCTGTAGAAAAGACAAAATAATCATATTTAGGTGAAACTTTAGAAAAAATGTGCTAAGGAATACAGTACATCTTCATAAACAATGTTTAGCATAAAATGATCTGAGAAATAAGAGCTTTGGCTCTGTACTGCATACAGATATGTATGGACTTGCAGTTATCACTGAAGGATTCTCTTTAGGCCATTCGCACCTTAGGAGTATAACTGTCACCTGTAGTACAATATACATCTTGCATAGGAAATGCATCGCATAGCAATAGGTGTGAATTATCTAGGAATGCATTGAGTTGCAGCTCTGCACTACATACAGAAATGCAGGAGATATGTGCTGGGAAATACAGTACATCTTAATAAACAATGTGTAAAGCAGCATAAAATGATCTGATAAATAAGAGTTTTGGCTCTGTACTGCATGCAGATATGCAGGAGAAATGGACTTGCAATCATTACTGAAGGATACACTTATGGTCCTTAGGAGTATGACTGCCCCCTGCTGTACAATATAAATCAATAATGCTGAGAGCAATCGAGAAGCGTTGCAGGATGTTTATGAATGAGTTGGGACCTGCAGTGGTGTATCCAGGACATTTTTACTGGGGTGGCCAAGATGGGGCACAGACCTAGTGTGGGGTGGCGATACCGGGAGAACCTTTATGAATGGCACATGATCAAAATGTGTAAATATCGCATTGCTTTGCTTCAACATCTACACATGTAGAATAAATGCATTCTTAAACTCATGTTAGCATTCACTGAATTGTTTGTATTCAATATCAGACTGTTGTTTTGACATTTGACAGTTTTCTATTCCTGTTCTATTTCAACCTATTACAGTTTCTGGGAATCTCTGGTTATTTTAACATAACATCCATTTTTAAACCAGTAATTGTTTAGGAAAAGTCAGTTACACATTTTTAAGAGCTATTCTCATTGTAGAGAATTAATCTGCGTATAACATCAGGTATAGTGTATAATCATAAAAAGATACAAGTACAAGTGATAACTGATTGAGGCGCAATTCAATCAATCATGCAATCAATTATTCATACATTTATTAGCTATAATTGCACTGTCCAGCAGAAATATTGTTAAATTGGGTACAAATCAGTGTGTGAAATTGGCTACGAGGGCTTATAGGTGTCTGTCTGGAAACCCCAAAATTGCAGACTGAGCTCTGAATACAGTAAAAAACAAAACTCTATTTACAGTGTCTACTCAGGTTTATTTTCCACATGTTCTGATAGCTTCAATTACTTTGAATATTACCAAATAAAATAGTTAGTCAAATCATTTGCGGCATTTAAGTGCAATTTGCCCTGCCTCTGCATATTTAAAATGTCAAATAAGGTATAAAAACTTTGAAGATTTTATTGGTCTGACTGACCAATAATACACATAAAGAGCTCATAAATAACTCATGTAAAGATTTAAAGTACAGTCACAGCACAAACCCTTCCATTTCACACACAGGTTAGCCATATATATATAACTTTAGTTATTGAACTCTTTACACACCTCCATCATTAAATCAGAAAACATGGCATTTCATATTTCATGTCAATATAAAGATAACATGTTGAATGTGGTGTAGGGTCTAGCTTACTCTTTAACCTAGCTACTGTTAACAATGAAAAAATGTTTTCACATTCACATGGAAATTCGGGATAAATTAAACGTTAGATTAGATGAACATACCTCTCAAATAACAGCTTTCTTTTTGACCACAAATCGACGTCGTCAACTCATTGGAAGTTGGAGGTAGACGCTAGCTCGTGTCAGCTTCGTGCTTCTGACCGACCATTATACTCCAAACCTGGCACCCGCTGCCCGCAACCTGCGGCACCTGCCTGGCCACCCGTGGCCTGCCCCTCCCCCCACTGATCAAAGATCAGCTCACACAGCTTCAGTCCCACCACTACTATAATGGTCAGAAATATAAAACTGACCCTGGGTCAGTGTGGCTCTAAATCAACAAATGACCTGAGATGTCATCTTTGATTGACAGGTGTTTCTATTGGTTCTTCGTTCTTGTGTTGATGAACATGATGAACTACCAATCAGTTCTGGGGTGGCCACAGAGTGGCCAATGAGATTTCAGGGGTGGCCTAGGCCACCACAGGCCACCCCCTAAAATCGCCACTGGGGACCTGGTGCATAATCCGCCTCTTGCGGAGCCGAATTCGGCTAGTGTCTGTTTGGACAGAGGCCGTGTAGAACTGCAGTGTGCTGTGGAATGGTCAGAGCGAGTACTGCGCAGCAGGGTTAAAATGTCTGTGTTGGTTTGAAAAGAATTTGTCAATAGATTATCGGTCGATTGAAGGGAGTTCTGTGTTGCATGATGCCCCTGTGTTCAGAATTAAATAAATCATCCTTCGCAGGGCACTTTGGAGGGAGAAACAATCATGATATTCATGTTAGAAGATGAGGAACAATCGCTAAATAGAGCACGCCCCCTAAACAAGCTGCAGTGAGGTAATGAGGCTGATGGGCATCACCTGTGCGGCAGAACCTGATTAAACATGCTGGGGTTGAAATGGTGGATGGATTGAATAGTTAATCTTTGTTTTTCTCGCTTTCAAAAAATTGAGTTCTAATGGCATGAAGCCGGAACGGCGCCCATTCGCCGAGGCAGCTGGCACTGCTTTCCGGGTGGAAAGTTTAGATAAGAGAACATGAGCAGTCGTAGAGAGCTGTTTCACATTTTTAAGTGCAGGAGCAGCCTGTTTGCCGTGGCAACTTCACGCTATTAACTGCTTCGTCAAATGGAGCATAGAAAGACAGACAGGGTAAAAATATTTATATATTTATATATGGGACATTCTACCAGAAACGTACAATTCCACTTCTAAAAATCTTGAAAAAAAAAAAAAAAAAAATCAAATTCTTGAATCTGAACATTGAGTCATATGGAAGACATGTTAAACTATGAGAAACACATATCATGCCATCTCAGCATGTTTTTATGCTTGAATAAAATATATTGTTATACACATTTCACACCAAAATTTTCAGGCCCTGTCACAGACAAACTTGTATATGTTAGAATGGTTTCCTAATTATTATTTTTTTTGACACAAATAGTATTTTCTTATTGATCACATATCCCTGATTGTATCTAACATGGTATTGTAATTTCTATAAGAAATATAAGCAATGTTTTGTTCAAATGTAGTAGATGGAAAGCACAGAATAACTGCCAGGCACTCAAATAGTTTTAAAAAAACTAACTTTACATAGGAGATTTTACAAACACATAATGGTGGATACATACCCCAACTTCATCTACACAGTTAAAAAGATTAATTCATCGACATTTTCTCAGATAATACATTTTTATATCATAATATTTTGTGTGACAGGACTGACCGTGGCGTGACAGGGCTGACAGTGTTGTGACAGGACTAACTTGCAGGAAAAGATATGTTTGTGTTCTTTAATTATGTATTAGTAAACATTCCTATTTGAATTTCTTATTATGATTTTAATGTTAATGTAATATTAGACTAATATGGTAAAGTTCAGCCAATGACATATAATAAGGACCTAATTCATTAGAATATGACTGACAACTGATAGAGACCAAACATCTTTTTAATTCAGTAGATATATTTTATAATATTTCAATATAAATACATATTTTATTCAACAATTCATTAACAATTCTTTAAAAATTCATTTAACAACAACATGGCCAGATACAATAACTATAACAATAACAATAATGGCACAAACACAGACAGGAGTAAAAACAAAAACTACTGCTTGTACTACAGGTGTGCAGGTGTAATAACCAGTGGTGGAATGAAACAAATGACATCCTCGAATACATACTAGATCATGTCTTCTCTGGTGGGCCAGAAGAATTGGTTCTCTCCCACACGGTGCATGCATCTCACTTGCACCTGAACCTCATCAATGCGGGTGATGATGCCTGGGTAGAGGTCTCTGTCATATTGTATGACACACCACTTTTGAATGACTTCTGGACCCCATTCAATCTCTTCAGATATTGGTGTGCTTGGTGAGTTGAAGCTGAATGCCTTTGTGTTATAGCATGTGCACTGTAGAATCTTGTGTACAGTGCACACGCAGCTCACATCCTGGTACAACATCTGCCCAGGAGAGTTAGTGACAACCTGGTGTATTCTCATTGTTGATGGGACTTGGGGGATGCTGTCTGGCATGCCCTTCATTGCCCTGTCAATGGATGCTTCACTTATGTAGAACAGTTTAAGAGTGGTGCCTGTGTGCAACAAGGCCTCAAACATATCATATCCATTGCATTGTGAATGTCGTGGCTCACCAACCGAACTGCACTCCTCTTCAGAACACCTCCAACCCCATCTGGCACCCCTTTCCCTTGGCTGGCCTCAAAGAAATTCCATGTTCCATCTTGGAATCCCTTTTTGTAGAGGAGGGAGGTGAAGAGGTAGAAGTTCCCCTTCTGGCGGTACTGCGTACAAGGTCCATTGCTGAGGAAATGGACCACTGTGACAGCAGGGAAGAGGTTCTTTACATAGGACAGAATGGGGCTTAGATGTTCCCATATGGCTGGAGGCCCCTTTAGTCTATTTATTCGAATAATGTTTTACTATGGCATGCCTTAAATACATATTATATGCAATAAAGCTAATAAAAAGGAACAATGCCATTCATTTGTAAGGCCTTGTCACGGGGCTGTTAGGTCCTGTCACACAGGATTGTGACAGGGCCTGATGTGACAAGGCCTGACGGTCAGCCATTTTATCTGCCATTGCTCAGCCTGTTAATATGCTAACATCAAAATTGTTAGCATGCAAGCAAGGAAATTCTGTAACCTTTTTAGACATGTTTTGGATTTACAAAATGTCATTCTTTTCTGATATATTAGTGTGACAGGGCCTGACCCTTTAGCTCATCCTCCACAAAAAAATCAAAACAATCAAACATGCAAAACCAAGTTTAAAATCATACAATTCAATGACAGAACTCACCCTCTATCAATGTCAGCGTCACCTTGGTCAAATTATGTCACTTCCTCATAACCTTAAAGGCGTATTGCACACTTTTTATGTACTGTTTTATGTAAACGTGACAGGACAGGACAAAAACATGGGGACAGTTATAAAATACTATTTATTTATAGAATGTATGTATAATTTCATGTTTTTGATCAATTGATGTGAATGATAACGACTTAAGTTTTTGATTAATGGTGTTTTTTTTTTAAATAACAGTTTTTTCATAACAAAACAATGAAAGATGTAGCTGAAATTTGGCTGAGGACAGTCCATATTTCAGGATTTGTATTTTTCAAAAGTATTTTTAATAAATACAAAAAACATCTGAGAACCTAATGAATGACAAATTCCTTTACAGAACAACTCACAGAAATCAACCATCTAGTCAGTTTTAGAAATTTTTGCATTATACAAGTTTTATTCACTGTAACAATTCCAGGACAGATAATTTACGTTTCTGGTAGAATGTCCCATATATATATATATATATATATATATATATATATATATATATATATATATATATAAACACTTAACGTGGTAGCCGTCAATACTGCTAAAAACAAAGAACTGCTGTGGCAGCTTATGTTGAATAACGAGACTGTTTGGATGGAAGAGCTGTTCTGGTAGAGCTGAATGCTTTGGAGGGAAGTTGCATCCTATGATCCATCTGCCTGGGTCTGTTTGTGGGGAAATGGGTGGGGCCGAATGCCGGAAAGATTCTCATGTCAGGAGAGTTGTCACAGGAAGCAGGTAAGCAGCGGCTTATATACTCCTGCTCGTGGGCTGTGATTAGTCCGATTAAAATTAACATGCTCCTCCCGAACCTCTGTTAATTAACTCCATGTGGAGTGGAGTGCACTTGTGAAAATACACATTTATCATTTCATATAAATATGTTCATTACAAATATCATCAGCATAACAATTTGAGTACAAGGAGAAAAAAAGAGAGAGAGAGAGAGAGAGAGAGAGAGAGAGAGAGAGAGAGAGAAACAATATGAATTTCTGAATTTATTTGTATTTGTACATCCTCTTTTTCATTTAATGACAGCATGCACTCGAGCTGGCATGGACAAGATTATTAAGGAGTTAACAGTTAATTCCACAAATTTGCTTATTTGATTAGTGACCTTCAATAAATAGTGGATTTTGAAAAGTTTTAAAAATGTGCTGTAAAATGAAGAAATTCTGCACTATTTCTTCGTCACTAATCAAATTAAGTAAATTAGTGACACTGATCTTGTTAACTCTTTCTACAGATGGTCAGAATTTCTTGCTTCCATTGAAGCGCACAAGATACTCTTTGAAACATTCTCAAATCATGCTGTATAATATGATCAGGTGTTTTCATGCCAGCTCCAGTGCATGCTGTCATTAAAGAACATAACACATACAAAATACTAAGACATTCTCAAATGCATGTACATTGTTCAATTCAACTTTCAATTTAAAGTGTTATGCTGATAATTAGGGATGTGTGAAATGACTAATTTTACTGATGTTTATACGGACAATTTGTTGATTAGTTTAAAAAGTAAAACCCTAAACATAAAAAAACATACTGGGGTGAATTCACTAAGAATGAATGCGCCCGGTAAATGCGCTATTTATTAGCATAAACCCTCTGCGCTAGTTTAGGGCCCCATTCTCTGTAGAATTATGCAGATCAGCCAACAGTGCAAACACACCCACAAAATGTGTGAAGAATGCAATTTGCACACACAATTTCCGATCTTGCGGGCTATTTCTGAGTGCTATATAGTGGATGATGCAGCAGACCACCATGATCTGACACACTCTGCCGGGACTGTTCATCATTGCACTACTGTGATCCAGACACCTGAATCATCTCTTTAATATGCCGAGAGAATGCTTTACTGCACCACACATTTGGATATATGATATGTTATAACTCTGTTCTCATCATTTGATCATTATTTGATATGCTGATATGATCACTAGAAAATGTACACAAACATCTCTTTTAAACAGAATTTGCTTTACCGCCTGGTTTCATTTGGCGGTAATAGCACGCTGTAAAGTGTGCTGGGCAATTTTTGCAAATGAAGCGCAATCTATAATGAGCCTAATTTCGATAGAAAGAAGGTGTGTTTACATGGAAAGGAATGACAATAACTTCATTTATTAGTGCATTAGTGCACTGATAAATTCAAAGATGTCTCAGGAGATGATAACAAGTCACTTTAATAGCTTGATGGTGGAAAACATACCACAGGAGATGATTAGATCGAAACGCAAAAAACGAGGAAGGAGAGGTGGCATGCGGAACCGCCTGCGACTGAGATCATCCATTATCTTCAGTAACCTGCGCTCACTGAACAACAAAGTGGCTACAATATGATTGTACACAAGGTACTGTAACGAATTCCGTGAGGCATCTTTGTTATGCTTTACGGAGAGTTGGTTACAACCTACAATGCCTGGCTCTCTCTTCGATGTACCTGGATTCACCTTACTACGAGCAGACAGGGATAAAGATTTGGGTAAAAGTAAGGGCGGCAGGACGTGTGTGTACATAAACGATAAGTGGTGCCGTGTGTATTCGGTAAAATGCAAGATATGTGAAACAAATGTGAAAGTTCTAGGCATGACTTCAAGACCTTTTTATCTGCCAAGAGAATTTGGATGTATTTTGCTGTTTATATTATATGTTCCTCCCAGCGGCAACCCATCGCAGGCGGCCAGCTTGATAGCTGACTGTGTACATGAGCTGCAGCTCAGCTATACAGATGCACCTGTGATAGTGCTTGGGGACTTAAATCAATGCAGTCTGGAGTTTGTGTTACCGGGATTTGAACAATACTTAAGGACAGAAACAAGAAAAGACAATATTCTGGACAAATGTTTTGTGAATGTCAAGGAAGTTTATGTGTCTAGGTGTAGGCCACCAATACTGAATTCTGATCATAATGTGGTGTATATGATACCAATGTATAAGACCAAACTTAAAAGAGGCAAACTGGAAAAGAAAGTAATTAGATTGTGGTCGAATGAGAGTAGAGAAGAACTGAGAGCTTGTTTTGATTGGACAGATTGGGACATTTTTCATGAAGGTTCACTAGATGAAAGGACTACAGTAATAAATTATTATATACATTTTTGTGTACAGCTGGTTATACCTACAAAGGAGATTAAAGTTTATCCAAATAATAAATCATATGTGACCAAAGATATTAAGGAAGTTATGAATCAAAGGAAAGTAGCATTCACAAATAAGGACTTTAGAGTACTCAAACAGACAGAAAAAGAATTAAAAATCAAATTGAAGGAAGCAAAAAATCTCATAGACAGCGTTTAGAAGAAGGGTTAAAAATAATTAGAAGTTCTGGGATACCATGAAAACAATGACAGGATTGTCATCTTCAAACAAATCAGTCGTGACAGATAATGAATTTTGCTTTGCCAGTAAATTAAACACCGTTTTTACTAGATTTGAACCTACAGGTAATTATGTCAAATGTAATGAACCAGTCAACACAGTTGTACTTTCTCCTTCCGAGAGGATTGTTATTGATGTTGCAGATGTCGGGATGACATTTCAATCCACAAATAAGAGGAAAGCTGTTGGACCGGATGGATGTAGTCCGTGTCTCAAAGAATTTTGCATAAGAGCTGGCCCCAGTGTAGCAACCAATTTTTCAGGCTTCTATAGACACACATACTGTTCCTATCTTATGGAAAACTTCATACAGTGCATCCGGAAAGTATTCACAGCGCTTCACTTTTTCCACATTTTGTTATGTTACAGCCTTATTCCAAAATGGATTAAATTAATTATTTTCCTCAAAATTCTACAAACAATACCCCATAATGACAACATGAAAGAAGTTTGTTTGAAATCTTTGCAAATTTATTAAAAATAAAAAAACGAAACAAATCACATGTACATAAGTATTCACAGCCTTTGCCATGACACTCAAAATTTAGCTCAGGTGCATCCTGTTTCCACTGATCATCCTTGAGATGTTTCTACAACTTGGAGTCCACCTGTGGTAAATTCAGTTGATTGGACATGATTTGGAAAGGCACACACCTGTCTATATAAGGTCCCACAGTTAGTGCATGTCAGAGCACAAACCAAGCCATGAAGTCCAAGGAATTGTCTGTAGACCTCCGAGACAGGATTGTATCGAGGCACAGATCTGGGGAAGGGTACAGAAAAATTTCTGCAGCATTGAAGGTCCCAATGAGCACAGTGGCCTCCATCATCCGTAAATGGAAGAAGTTTGGAACCACCAGGACTCTTCCTAGAGCTGGCCGTCCGGCCAAACTGAGCGATCGGGGGAGAAGGGCCTTAGTCAGGGAGGTGACCAAGAACCCAATGGTCACTCTGACAGAGCTCCAGCATTTCTCTGTGGAGAGAGGAGAACCTTCCAGAAGATCAACCATCTCTGCAGCACTCCACCAATCAGGTCTGTATGGTAGAGTGGCCAGATGGAAGCCACTCCTCAGTAAAAGGCACATGACAACCTGCCTGGAGTTTGCCAAAAGGCACCTGAAGGACTCTCGGACCATCAGAAACAAATTGAACTCTTTGGCCTGAATGGCAAGCGTCATGTCTGGAGGAAACCAGGCACCGCTCATCACCTGGCCAATACCATCCTTAAAGTGAAGCATGGTGGTGGCAGCATCATGCTGTGGGGATGTTTTTCAGCGGCAGGAACTGAGAGACTAGTCAGGATCGAGGGAAAGATGAATGCAGCAATGTACAGAGACATCCTCGATGAAAACCTGCTCCAGAGCACTCTGGACCTCAGACTGGGGCGAAGGTTCATCTTCCAACAGGACAACGACCCTAAGCACACAGCCAAGATAACAAAGGAGTGGCTCCGGGACAACTCTGTGAATGTCCATGAGTGGCCCAGCTAGAGCCCAGACTTGAATCCGATTGAACATCTCTGGAGAGATCTGAAAATGGCTGTGTACCGACACTTCTCATCCAACCTGATGGAGCTTGAGAGATCCTGCAAAGAAGAATGGGAGAAACTGCCCAAAAAATTTGTAGCATCATACTCAAAAAGACTTGAGGCTGTAATTGGTGCCAAAGGTGCTTCAACGCTGGCCATGGCAGGCGTGGGCATTGACTCGTTGGCTGTGGTGGGCGTAGGCATTGGCTCGTTGGCAGTGGCAAGCATGGGCGTTGGCTCGTTGGCTGTGGCAGGCATGGGCGTTGGCTTGTTGGCCGTCTCCCCTATGGTGAATGGTGAACCACCCATCAGTAGCGCAAGGTCGATATACCGAGCAAGGTCGTCGGCACACCGACCGTCAGGCATCAAAGAGGAAATCAGCTCATTAAGCCCAAAACGGAAACAGTCTTTGAGGGCCACCTCATTAAAATCCACCCTGCAGGCCAGTGTGCAGAATTCCTCCACATAATCCTCCAGGGAACGACTCCCCTGGCGTAGACGAAGGAGCTGAACTACTGGGTTCATCTTGAGTATGGTCAGGTATTCTGTAACGATGCTGGCAAAGACAATGATGAAGATGATGACGATGAAGTGACGAACCCAAGTGCAGTTATTTCCAAATGTGAAAACCAGTAACCCTAATTATAAATGTGAACAAAACAAAACATAAACATGAACGACTTAACTAAACTTAACTTGACATGACATGACATGACATGACTATAGGCTTGACTTCACTAAAACATAACATGGCTTGATTTAATTTGACTATGGACTATGTTACATTAACAATACCTGACACTAGACAATGGCAAACATGAGGGCTTAAATACAAGGACATGGATAACAGGTAAACAAGACAGCCAATCACAAGACTAAACTATAAACAAGATAACATGACTAAATGAACTTAAACCAATGAAAAGACAAGACAATTAACAAAGTAATCAAACAATGAACCAATGAAAACCAGACACATGAACAGGGGAAACACATGACAAGATCACATGAGGGAACAGGAAATCACATGACATGACATGAACAGGATCTAAAATTGAAAATAAAAGACATGAAAACAAGAACAAAACACATAAACATGACAACCCTAAACTTTTGAACGGTAGTGTATATTCGGTCACGTAACAATGCCCATGTTCCCGAATGAAGTATGTCCAGAATCTATTCATACTAACCTGCATACCTAAAGAACGTACTTTTTTGCCAGCCGAGAAGTGTATCCTTCATTAAATATGGTACATACTCTGACAGAATGCAATTTCGGACACAGGGATTGTTTGAAGTTTGGACTGGTACTTGCTGCAGATGTTGTTCCTCATATTTAAGATTCTCACTAAAAAATTACTTAAGCCATGGGTTTGGAACAACATGTGAGTAAATTATGACAGAATTTTTATTTTAAAGTGAATTATTCCTTTAATCTTGAATATGTTTTATCTTCACAGGCTTCTCTGTGGACTCTGCTAAAGGTTTAATGAGTAAGTCTGAGCTGACGTTTGTGGCAGGAGCTCCACGAGCCAATCACACTGGAGCTGTAGTTTTGCTTCGCAAAGACAACGTCTACAGACTGATGCCAGACTTCATCCTGTGGGGGGAGGAACTGGCCTCGTCCTTTGGTTACTCTGTGGCCATTGCTGATCTGAACAGTGATGGGTAAGACACTTTACAGCAGTGGTTCTCAACTGGTTTTGTTTCCAAAATTTTCAGACAAAAGTGACAAAAATGTCCTTAACCTCTTCACACTTGCAACCAAACTGGTGTGATTACACTAGCCTGGGCTCAGAGGCATGCGACCAAAACAGTGTGATCTGCAGTCACGCTGCTGCTTACCTGGTGAGAACAACCGTTGCAGTTGTCTAAATAAAAATCTGCTTAAACAGTCTTTTTAAACATCACAATATTTTAATGTATATGTTACAAACATTCAAATAATCACAAAAATACTGGGACAAAGTTTAAAGCCATTACTGTTTGAACTGGCTGTTTTGGTGCGGCAATGTTTTCTGACGTCAAACAAAGAAGGTTGCATAAACATAAACTAGTTATGGTGCATTCCAGACAACTCAGAACTCTGAATTTTCCCACCTCCTTCTTAATGACTGGAATGCCGCTTGAAGTCGGACATTCTGACTTGTGAAATGGGGGTTGATCGATCAACCTGCGACCTCAGCAAGAAGCATCATTTGATGTCATCACTAGATGCTGAAAGTTGATTTGTCAATGGCGGCCAGGTTTTTAAGACTGTGCTCAAAGAAGTTGATGGCACCTTGGACAAAGACAATGCATTTCAAGTCAATTTTCACTAGCAAGTGAAGCAATTTGCTGAAGGCCTTGCATGTAAGAGTTTTGCATGCAGATGAATTCTGTACACATTGTGCAGATTGCTGGTTTTTGCCCTTATAAAGTGACTTCCTACATTTCAAAAGTAAGGTAGAGGTCTGCCTCTGTCCAGTGAAAATAATTTTTTCACTGTATGGCCTATCTTGTGAAAGGAACTGCAAATCCTGTTCACTTTGCCAAAGGGTTGTTTGCTAAGTTTTCCTGGAGTTTCAGGTTTTGCATGGCACTCTACTACTTCTTCAACACCTTTCGACTCCATTATGGTGCTGCATCAAAACCACAAACTGAAATAGGCACACCTTCCTTAGCTGTGGCACAAGCTTCCTCTGTACTAAAAGTTACAGAATCATAATAGCAGGTCACCTCCTCTAAGAAACAATCATGCTTTTTTTCCCCATCGCTGTGAAGCGTTTTGGTAGAAATGAGCTCTTGCACTAGCTTAGCCATAAGATCTGCAATAAGTTATTTTTGTTACCCACAATCCCTTGTGCTTGAATTGCACTTGGTAGAAAAACTGTAGAGTTTGAATGGATGCACAGCCTTTAACATCAACAACAAAAGCTATGGGAAACATTTTCTCTTCCCTTTTAAATATTTTATTTATTTATTTTACTGTTCTTTCTCTGTTGTCTGTGACCTGATCAGAACAGACATTAGACCCACCATTGCTTCACATGCCACTGTCTAAAGCAGAGATGCCCAAACTAGGCATCTCTGCTTTAGATTTGGCCCGCCTTGAAGTATATAACGAGTGAAAAAAAATGCTATTGACGCAGCTTTTCATTGCATTAATTTAGCAGATTGGAGTAATTTTTTTTTTTATTATTTTTTTTTTGTATAATGAAATCATAAAGGAGGGGAACAAGGGCAACTTTAATATTTTATTGTAATACAGTTTGCAGAGCCTGAAATTCGACTAATAATTCCCGCAATTTCCACGTTCATTTTGCGGGAAATTCTCGCACACTTTTATTCACTTTACAGTGCATCTGCGAATTAGTAAACCAATAGATGTAGATGAACAAATCAAATCAATGAACTTGTTTTTGTATCAAACTGTAATTCAAGAAGCTGCACGAATAAATCCGCTGTCTCTCCCTCCCTCTCTCTCTTGCAGCTGTCAGCAGTGTCAGAAGTGTAAGCGCGCGAAGTGAAAAAGTGCTTTATCGCATAGTTACTGAATTTAAGATGTTACAGATGTATAAACCTTTCTAAAACTGTTAATTCAACATGCAAATGGCGTCATACCACATCTCCGTAAGCGAGCGACGCAACCTCTGGTCTAAAGCTATGAATCTGATGTGCTGAATATCTGACATGATGATTTATGGTCTACAGTTGGACAGATCTTCTAGTGGGGGCTCCAAACTTCTTTGATCGTAAAGCAGAGATCGGGGGTGCAGTATATGTGTTTTTGAATCCAGCCAGTCACTGGGAAAAGGCTCGACCGATCCGACTCAATGGAACATACGACTCTATGTTTGGAATGACCGTCAGCAGCATTGGAGATCTCGACCGGGACGGTTACGACGGTAAGAACAACAACATCCACATGTTTCTCATAGTCCAGTTGAAAATGTGTGGCCACATGTGTGACATAACTTTATGCAAATATGTGGCGACTACCAGTTGAGAATGCATACAGTGAAGCTCACGTGATTCTCCGCCTGATACAGTTGGATACTGCAGTCAAATAGGAACGACTACTGACAACCAACTGTACAGCAGCTTGGTGACCTCCAGGATTTACATTACTGTCAGTGTGAACACACCTTTATACAGTGTAGTTCATGGTTGCAAATCTCAAGCAGATTATATTGAACTCTCTACTTGTTAGATTCTACTAACATTAATAGGCAATACTAAATTTTGCTTACAAGGACTTTTAATTTACACTTCTCAAGCAATTGTACATTTCTTTAAGTCCATGTTACAGTTACATATTTTCCTCTAAAACAATATTCTGCATTGTTTTATGAATCTGATGCATTGAATGTCTTTGTTTTCACAGATATTTGTGTTGGAGCCC
This sequence comes from Myxocyprinus asiaticus, assembly GCF_019703515.2. NCBI lineage: Eukaryota > Metazoa > Chordata > Actinopteri > Cypriniformes > Catostomidae > Myxocyprinus > Myxocyprinus asiaticus. The sequence goes on from NC_059378.1 coordinate 32,253,460, forward strand.
CATTTGATGGTGATGGGAAAGTTTTCATTTACCGTGGTTCTCCGTCTGGCATTGACACCAAACCCTCTCAGGCAAACTTCTTCACACACAACATACAATGACCCAGCTCAATTAATACAACATTGTCTTAGCACCTACATTTTTTTGCAGCACAAGAAGTTTCTTGTCTCTACTGAGTAGCACCACCAGAAAATCATGTGCTTGTTCAAGATTTAATTTCAGATCTACTGGCATTAACTTGGAGTTGCTCCTCCCTTTGCTGCTATAACAGCTTTCCCTCTTCTGGTTAAGCATTCCACTAAATGTTGAACATGGCTTTGTGGATTTGCTATCATTCAGACACAAGAATATCAGTGAGGTCAGACACTGATGTTGGGTGATGGGGGCTGACACACAGTCAGCCTTCCAATTGATTTACATTTAGTCATTTTGCAGATTCTTTTATCCAAAGCGATTTTCAAATAAGGAACATAGCAAGCAATTTGTCATGCAAAAGTCAACAATATCTACAGTATTGCACTGCCAAGTTCCAAAAGTAGCTAGTGTAGTATAGAATCTAGAGCAGAAGAAAGGGAATTTTAATTTTTTATTATTTTTTAATTTTTTATTTAATTCACTGCAAAAGTGTTCAGGTCTTCAGTCGGTTGCAAGAAACCCCTTGGGTTTCCATATGCTTTTGACCAAATAGTGTGTCACAGAATCTTTGCAGGAGTAACTCAGACATACATTGTACAGTTGTAAGCGGCAAAGCCATGAGGACATATTGTGTTTGGAATACCAATGCTTGGAACAGTTTAAGAGGGTTTTCCAATCAACTTGAATACACAAATTTGCCTTGCTCTTGCTCTTGATTTAAGTTTTTATTTTTTTATTCTTTTTTTTATATATATATAGAATTGGCATTACTTTGGTTTTATCAGTTTTAAGACATTCAGTTGTTCCAGTGCGGGCTGTACGTAAGCAGGGTATGTCAAAACTGGTGGTGAGATAAACCTGAGCCCCATTAGCATAGCTGGGATGATAGAAGAGGAAGCATGTAGATTATGAGAAGAAAAGATAGAATCCTGAGGGAGACCTCATGTGAGGAAAACAGTGAAAGATTTTTATTTTGTACAAATATGGAATCTTCTTTGGCAGTATGTTAGGAAGTAAATCAGAAAAGGTCTATGCCAGTGATACCAATGGAGAGAGTTGAGCAAAGACAAAGGATCTGTTCCAAAACCTAGTGAACTTCCTTCAGAGACAATATTTTAAGACGGGAAGGCTGTTCCAAAAGGTAGGTATCTTAATTATGCTGCCTCATAAGATATCTAGTTTGGGTCAGATTTTAAAGGTGCACTAAGTCTTTGCTTATTAAAAAAGTTTTACAGAAAGACCTGAATGGCATTGTTTAGAAATATGTTGAAAATTATGTACACTAACATGAGATGAAGACTCCAGTCATATCAGAAACCTAATAATAAATAAATAAATTAAAGTTTACATGGAGCGGGTCTCCCCCACATGGGCTCTGCCATCTTGACAGCACATGACATTGTGTCATGCAATTGACTGAGTTACTATCACTAATAATGACAATAATAATATGTTCACTTTATAAACATATTATATTATATACCACCCTGCAAAGGGTGGTGCGAACTGCCAGACACATCATCGGAGGTGAGTTTCCCTCCCTCCAGAACATATACACCAGGCGGTGTGTGAAAAAAGCTCGGAGGATCATCAGAGACTCCAGCCACCCGAGCCATGGGCTGCTCTCACTGCTACCATCAGGCAGGCGGTATCGCAGCATCAGGACCCGCACCAGCCGACTTCATGACAGCTTCTTCCCCCAAGCAATCAGACTTTTGAACTCTTGATCTCTCACGATCAATATACATCAGCACTGCACTTTATTAATCTTATTATCTCACACTGGACTGACATAAATGATATTCTCTTAACAACACACTGGCAACTGACTATCAACCGACAGCCTGAATGTCAATACAGTAAAATACAACCTACTGCACATTTTATATATAATATATATACTATTTTTTATTGTATAATGTGTATTCTATATTGTGTGTATTGTATAATGTACATTGTATGTTATTATTTGTATATTGTGTTGTGTATAATTATGTGTACATTAGATTTTAAATTGTGTTGTGTAAATTTAATGTTTATTGTAGATTGGTATATGTCTCATCACTGTCACGACTACTATGTTGCTCGGAACTGGACCCAAGAATTTCACACACTATTGCACTTGTGTATATGGTTGTGCGACAATAAAAGTGATTTGATTTGATTTGATTATATAGTGCTTTCAGCCAATGCTCAAACATAAAAGTACATGTAAAAAAAAAAAAACCAAGCAAACCAAATAATATAACAAACACAATATAATTACTACAAACAACACCAGAGCCCGAGTCAACAGAATAGTTGCGGGCGTGACGTCTGGGCCTGCTGGGGTTGCAGGAATCTGGGGCACTTCCGGGATCAATGCCCGGTGATGGAGCTGGGGACGGTGGTCCAGATCCCCGACACCCCGCAGGCTGCCCCCGACCGAGCCGGAGCGTACCAGATACCAGTAAGAATCAAGGGGGGTACTCACCAAGCATTGCTGGACACAGGTTGTAATCAAACCACGGTCCACCAATGCTTGGTTCAACGTGAGGTGATACGCACCAGTGTCTACTACCCGCAGACAGATGGCCTGGTGGAGCGTTTTAATAAAACCCTTAAGAACATGATTCGTAAGTTCGTGCACGAGGATGCTAGGAATTAGGATAAATGGCTCAACTCCCTGTTATTTGCAGTATGAGAGGTTCCGCAAGCCTCCACTGGATTTTCCCCATTCAAGCTGCTGTATGGGCGGCGCCCGCGTGGGGTGCTTGACGTCATCTGCGAAGCCTGGGAGGAGGGACCTTCAGATAGCAAGAATGAAATTCAGTACATTCTTGATCTTAGAGCAAAACTCCACACCTTGGGACAACTAACACAGGAGAATTTGCTCCAAGCTCAAGAACGGCAGAGCCGACTGTATAACAGGGGTGCTTGACTGCAGAAATTCGCACCGGGAGATAAGGTGTTACTACCCATGTCGAGCTCCAAATTACTCGCAAGGCAAGGACCCTTTGAGGTCACACGACGAGTGGGGGATCTCGATTATGAGGTAAAGTGAACCGATAGAGGGGGCGCACGTCAAATATATCACCTCAACCTTGTGAAATTGTGGAGGGAGGTGGTCCCTGTGATGTTGGCTATGGTAGTTCCAGAGAGGGCGGCACTCGGGCCGGAGGTGAATACAAAACCTAATCATAACACCCCGGTCACTTACAGAGACCACCTCTCACCATACCAGCTCGCATGGGTTGCCAACTTGCAACAAGAATTTGCAGACGTGTTGTCCCCTCTACCGGGTCGTACGAACCTCATCCAGCACCACATCGAGACCGAACCAGGAGTGGTGGTACGTAACTGTCCCTATCGTTTGCCCGAACACAAAAAGAAAATAGTTTGGGAGGAATTGGATGCGATGCTTGATATGGGGTAATACAGGAATCCCACAGCGATTGGTCCAGCCTGGTTGTTTCTGGTACCTAAGAGCGACAGGTCTGTACGGTTCTGTGTGGATAATAGAAAAGTCAACGTGGTGTCTAAATTTGATGCGTACCCGATGCCCCACGTTGATGAGTTGCTCGATCGGTTAGGTACTGCTTGATTTTATTAGACATTGGATTTGACAAAGGGTTATTAGCAGATCCCCTTGACACCAATTTCCCGTGAAAAAACAGCCTTCTCCACGCCATTTGGATTGCACCAATTTGTGATGCTTCCGTTCGGTTTGTTTAAGGCCCCGGCCACGTTTCAGCGTCTCATGGACCGAATCCTCAGACCACATACGGCTTACGCCACTGCCTATCTAGACGATATTATAATTTACAGTAATGATTGGCAGCGGCACATGCAGCATCTGTGGGCGGTCCCGAGATCGCTGCGGTGGGCGGGACTCACAGCAAACCCCAAGAAGTGCACGATTGGGCGGGTGGAGGTACGGTATCTGGGGTTCCACTTGGGTCATGGGCAGGTGCGTCCCCAAATTGACAAGACTGCGGCAATTGCGACCTGCCCACGACCCAAGACCAAAAAGGGGGTGAGACAGTTCCTGGGGCTGGGTGGCTATTACAGGAGGTTTGTATCTAATTATTCAGACGTCACCAGCCCGCTAACTGATCTCACTAAAAAGGGGGCTCCAGACCTGGTCCAGAGGACGGAGCAGTGCCAACAGGCGTTCATGCAAATTAAAGCCGCACTTTGCGGGGGGACACTTTTGCATGCACCCAATTTCTCTCTTCCTTTCCTATTACAGACGGACGCTTCAGACAGAGGACTGGGGGATGTACTCTCGCAGGTGGTGGAGGGGGAGGAATGCCCAGTGCTGTACATCAGCTGCAAGCTGTCCTTGAGTACAGTACTGTGGAGAAGGAGTGTCTGGCCATCAAGTGGGTGGTCCTCACCCTCCGCTACTACCTGCTGGGGCGGGCCTTCACCCTCTGCTCGGACCATGCCGCACTCCAATGGCTCCACCGCATGAAGGATACCAACACGTGGATCACCTGTTGGTATCTGGCTCTCCAGCCCTTTAAATTCAAGGTGGTCTACAGACCGGGGGCGCAGACGGCTGTCGCCGACTTCCTTTCCAGAAATGGGGGAGGGGGAGTGGTAGACAGGCCGGATGGCTCCCCAGCCTGAGTCGGGCAGTGGGGTATGTGGCAGCGGGGGCATGGTCGAGCACCCGTCCGTAGAGAGAGAAAGTGGTAAGGGTGCTTACACCTGAGCTAAATTATGTCTAACACCTGTCTCTAATTCCAGTGAGTTTGGGGAAAGCGGCATATAAACAGCCACGCCGCCGCCAGAAGAGAGAGAGAGAGAGAGTCTGGCATGAGAGTCTCACAGTGAAGCTACAGAGTTCGTGACGCTACAGAGTTGTGAAAAAGACTTTGTGATGATTAAGAGGTTGTGACTAGGAGCCTGTGATGCTAAAGAGTTTGTTAAGCTGAAGAAGTTACTGTGCCAGTTGTGACTGTGTTATCCCTAAGTTTGTGATTAAAAGCTCACCTGAGACCTGAACCTTCCTGTCCCAGTGACCTCATTCCCTCACAGTACCCTAAAACAACAAATACTACTGGGACCAATGGGATGAGTAAGAGCAAGCTAAAATCTTGAGATGGATATAGGCTCTGTCTCATTCGGAAGGCTGCGTGCTAGGTAGGACACGTCCTTTGAAGGCTGCAGTATATCGAGCGTCCTCCTTTAAACAAGTCTCGTTTAAACGAGACGGCCTTCGTAGGACAAACGGAAACTGAATGTAACATGGTTGCTGTGACAGCACGCCTCTTTTTAACAAGCACGAATGCTTTGAGTGAGAAGGGAACAAAGTCCCTTTGGAAGGAAATGTATGAGGTAAATTTTAGGAGAGTTATAAAAATGGAAAGAGAAAAGAAAATAGATTTTACAGGTCTAATATTTTATTTTAATTATATATTATTATAATTATACATATTATATACTCTGCACCCATCTACTGAGGTACTTCAACTTGGGAATTAACATTTATAAAAAATAAAAAAAAATTGACATTTCCATTGAAGCAAAGAATTGTGGGTTGTGAGTGCCCAGGAAGGATACACCTCATGCATCCTCCGAATTCCTATGAAAGAAGGTCGCATTCGAAGTGTCCTACTCGCTTTTATGAAACGAGACAGCCTCCATGATGTATGCGACCGACAAATGTGACCTCCGGAGGATGCATCCTTCCAAACGAGACACAGCCATAGCTGCATGTGTCACTGGTCCTACTTGACCTGCCCCAAGTGGTATTTGAACCGCAGATCCCCGGCATGGGAGTCGGACGCGCTAGCAAGGAAGCTGTAAAAGCCATGGCCTCTAGCCTCGGCCAGGAGAGTGAGGTTTACACATGGCACAGCTATCACATACCCGCTGGCTACCATTACACAGGCAGTACTCCGAAAAGGGGCAGGAGCTCCAAACTGCCATTAAAGATATAGGGAGCCCCATACCCAACCCTTTCCCTAACCTTAACTGTGAGTGGAAGTGATGCCCCCTTTTGGAGTTGGTGCAACCCCCTTTTTGAGGAACCCCACCCTCTTTTGGAGATTCCGCCCCTATTTGGAGGTCTCCGGCCTGCAGCTATACCTACTGAAAATTTTACTGTGTGCACCTTTGAGGCAGCATTGTATGTTTCCCTCCCCAGGTAGGCGATCCCAGAATGCACCACGATAAGCTCGGTGGAAAAATAAATGCAAGATGATGGATGCAAGATAAATTTTGATTATAAATATATTCATAATCCATTCAATAAAAAGTGGCAATTAAAAAAAATGTATATCATAGAAAACTGACTATTTACCCAAAATGTGTACTATGCGTATTTATGCTCATTAGAGTATCGCGTTGTTCCTCTTGCTTCACCTGTATTGAAATCAGTTGCGAGTCGAATAGGGATGGGCGGATCAATACTAAAGTATCGATACTTCCGATACTGATGTGGTATCAAGAATATCGATATTGATTCGGAAGTTGTTTTTTTTAACAAGTGATCTTATTATTTAGATTACATGAATATTAATGCATCTCGTAAGCTTAAAGTGGAAAAAAATAATTATATTACCGAATTGTTGCATGGCACCGGAACTATTTTTTCTTCTGCTGATCTTGATGCACCAGAAATGCTAAAATACACTAGACAGCGCTCACCCTTTCAGTCATAGTGCTCGTTCAAAGAGGGAGCAGTGCTTTCCTGAGGTAATGACAGAAAATCAACATCTGGAGTTATTCACACTAAGTAATGACAAACCTAGACATGACGTATTATAATGGGCTTGTGACAGTTTTTACAGGTTTATTTAAATTCAGAGTTGTTAAAACATTGATAATGATCTTTAATCCTAATTAATAAATGATACCCTTACCATGGATTTACTGTAGTAATATTGTATTAACCATGACTAGTAACCACAACTGTAGTAACCATGTTTTTTTTTTTTTTTGGCAGTAACCAAGGTTTTGATACAATTAGCCATTGGTTTTACAACAGCATTGCTGTATTATCCATATTGTAACTTGGTTTTAGTAACAGTAACCATATAATAATATCTATGGTTAATTTTGAGGTTTGATATGTGGCTTATACTAACACATTTTTAAAGGGTAAACAAAGCAGCCTAATAATTTTAGGCCCATAAATATAAAAAAAATAATAAAGTAATAATAAAGTTACCACTTTTATTCAAAGAATTCATACAAATTAAATTTAATATCGGTATCGGTATTGGTATTGGTAACGATATCGGCGATATTGGCCTAAAAGAACTTGGTATCGGATCGAAAAGAAAATAAGTGGTATCGCCCATCCCTAGAGTCGAGTCTTCCATGTGCTGTGTGTGACGAGTGTTATTTGAATGATGCACGGAGCTGCCGCCTATGTAGCGCATTCCAAATCGCACTCTGATGAGGCTCCATTTCAGTAAGGATGCTACCATAGAAGACAGCTGCCTACGTAGGCAGGAAACAGCAAGGCAGCTCGCTAAGTTTTGGAACATATTCTATATCATGACAAACTAAATCAAAAGCAGAGAAGGTCGCTTACAGTGAATAGAACATGGCAGAGACTAGATATTGATTTATCAAGTGTGAATTGACGGCAGAAATATCACATACAAACAGATAATATGTATAACTAGAATGTACTGTAAGTTTCTTCTTATGCGTACAGAGATTCTTCATTTAACAGTAACAATAACCTGGTATCACAACATTTGAATTTCTATTAGTATTATTATTTATTTTAAATGGCTGTATATTTGTCGTCACATGAAGGTTTTGGATGGACTGAATGCTGGAGTGAAGCGACTGGGCTATTCTATATCAGGAGGACTAGATGTTGATGGAAATTTTTACCCAGATCTTGCTGTCGGATCCCTCAGTGATCAAGTTGTGCTTTACAGGTAAGATCTGAAAGTAAGTTTCACACTAGCCTGTTTGTCTCTACGACATAACTGTAGAAATGTACACTAGACCTGTGTGTGTGTATAAAAGTACATGTTTGATTACTAAATGGCAAATATGTAAAAAAGTATGTGAAACATCTTATTAGTCAGAGAGGTAAACTAAATACTTAAACTTTTAGGATTCATTGAACATAATTACAAGCCATTCCAGTAGTTAAGGCCTTTTCATACCAAACACAAATTTGAGCACATTTTCTCAGTGTAATGTAGATTTTGAATAGAAACAATAGATTCCTATGGAGCCATTCACACCTGGAGCAAATGTTTTTTTTTTTTTTTTTTACGTGAGTATTTATTTATTTTTCTCATCCGGTTATGAATGCTCTGACCACTGAAATATGAGCTTTGGTTCACTGCTGCTGCTGTAGTTACCAAAACCAGTGCATCTGGTGACAATAAAGCAAAGAAAGCTGTTTTCGCCACTGACATTAAACGCTGAAGTAACTCGAAGAAGAAATCCTGAACCAGCAGTGAGGATGTGTATTTTTTATTTTTTCATTTATTTTTTTGCTTCAAATGCCTTATAAACAAAAATGTCTTTTCTCATATGGGTTCTCTTAACATGTAAATTATACCGTGGAATTTGGGTCTTCCATCCCCTTTAAAAAACCCAATGAAACGTGGATTGTCTTCATAATGCATTTCATATTGCTGCATTTTTGTCTTGGCATTTAATCTTACATGCGTGATCTTCACAATAATATATATATATATATATATTGCAGCATCTTTGCCTTTGTATCACTTTTTAATAAACAACTTAGTTTTTCTTAACCAATTATATTAATACTATTGCTGTGACTTACAGTGTACTCAGCTATATATATCTTTGTATTAAAGGGCCTTTGTAAACCAAAAAAGTGGTGGTTTCTTCTCAAAATTATATAATCGTTGTTGCTGTGCTGTCCTTTACAGTCATTAACAGCTGTGCTGTCATTACAGTTTTAAAGTATCTAATAATGGGTCAGACTGAAGAAGGGGTTTATTGGTTGGAGTTGTTTTGGAGTTGTTTTCTATTGCTTTGAAATTATGCAGACTCTAGGGGTGTTATATTATCATGTTTAATTCATAACATGCAGGGTTTTGAACAAAAGTAAATAACACAAGTAGATCTGCATGGCAAAGACATACCCAGATAGCACACCTCAGAAATGTCTGTTTTAGATCTTTTCATCTGGAAAGCATCATAAACTAATTAACATCTGCTAAACATCTTAAAAATATCAGATTTACAAATATTCTTAATCACAAATGTCTCAAATACATCTGCTGAATAGACGTATTGCAGATGAGCAAACAAACTAAAAAATACCTCTTCCAGATGTAAGCATACACATCAAATAGATGTCTGGGTGATGTTCGTATGCTATCAGGGTATTATCAGTTTTGTTCCAGCTGCTAACATTTGTTTGAACAGTTAATATTTTATTTCCACTAGATCATATCTAATCGCTCCTCAGACTGTGGTGTAGCCAATACATGTTTAGTTAACTTGTCCTGCAGGTGAATTTAAATAGTCTGTAAAAGTGGCTCGATTTTTTTTTTTCTTTCTTGTTAAGCAAATCAATGACAAACTCGTCATCACTTCTGCAGCTTGTGGATAAATTAGTTGTATTTTTTCATTCGGCTTGCTTGAGAACTCTGTTGTCTCTCATACTGTGATTCAATGAACTTGTTAAGTAGTTCTTCTATCTCATCCATGACAAATGGGGGGCAGAACAGCTGAAAGGTGCATTGCCACTTAATGTACCAGAGTAAAAATAACTGTCGATCAGCACCACCTATTGTAGGGACGTGGATTCTTTGGCTATTTTTCTCTAATTATCTCATCACCTCCACTGTGAAAAGGCCTTTACTATGATATACAACATCATCTGTGACTCTTATTGGTTATTCATTTATAGGTCTCGTCCAGTGGTCCATGTGATTAGAGATATCTCCATTGAGCCTCAGTATATTGACATTACTCAACACAACTGCCAGGGTCAAGATGGTGTTTGGTAAGTTGAAATTACTTTACATATGCATTTTATACAAATTCATTTAACCCTTAAATGCATACTTCGTGTCTTTAGAGACCCGGGACCTCATTCCACCCCCTGTACCTCATCAATTTTTTGGAGTTGTGCCCATACCTCTTTAGTATTCATCAATCTATCTCTTATAAATAGTGTGACACACAAAAAATGCCAAATAAAATAAAATAAAAAATATATATATATATATATATATATATATATATATATATATATATATATATATATTATATTATATTATATTATATAATAGTTTAAGTACCAAAAGTGTATAGGGTCTCAAGGTATGTAAGCACTTCCATAAATTATATATTTTTAATATTACTATTACAGGATATCTATTTCTTTGTGTATTACAAGAGAAATGAGTACTATATTCATACAAATAAATACTGCATCAGGTTGACTTTCTGTGCAACAATAAATTATCAACAATGGTGAATTATCTGTATTTTACATACATAATGTACATGTTATTTCTTACTCAAGGTGGCACTGATGTTTCAGTAATCGATTTGATTTACATTTCACATTGCTATTTGACGAAGAAACAACATCAAAGTAATAGCAAGTACAACACATGAACAGTATGATATGATTATTGTCATTTGGGTGTTCTACTGAAATAATGTGGATCTATTTACACTCAACAAGTGCCTGAGAAAATACACATATGATACACATAAGCTACACACAATTTACACATACATTACACACAGGGTTGGGGAGTAACAGAATGCATGTAACGGGATTACTTATTTAAAATACAAAATATAAGTAAATGTATTCAACTACAGTTACAATTTAAATAATTGGTAATTAGAATTCAGTTACATTCAAAAAGTATTTTGATTACTGAAGCGATTACTTTGCATTTTTTGTCATTTATTTCATTTAATATTTAGTCCTTTCAGATGGAAAACATTTATACATATAAATGATGCGATCCAAAGCGCATTTGAACAGCAGTGAAACACTTTCTTATGAAGTTTTACATTCATACGAGCAGATAGAGAAGTAAGTTTGGAGTAAGTTTGGAGCAGAAGAAACAGAAATAAACCTTGTATAAATTGTCACCTTTACGCTAAGCTAAAATGCTATTTCTAGCCATTTTACATGCACATGTTACCAGGCACGATCATAATTTTTTATCAAGAAAATTCACATTGTATCATAATTTCTTTTTTTCTAGTAAGACCTTTGATATTAGGGCAAAAATCATATTCTTGATAATAAATTTTGTATTGTTTTCCTGAAAAAATATAAAAAATCCTTAAAATAAGATCAGTTACATTCATCTTGTTTTAGAAACAACACTGCATAAGATATTTAGGTTTTTCAGAGAATGTATTTTTAACATGTGTATTTTGTCTTACTGTACTGGCAGTTTGGTTTTTATAGCCAAAACAAGTGAAAAAATCTACCAGTGCTGAAGAAGTAATCCAAATTATTTAGAATACATTACTGACCTTGAGTAATCTAACGGAATATTTTACAAATTACATTTTACAGCATGTATTCTGTAATCTGTAGTGGAATACATTTCAGAAGTAACCCTCCCAACCCTGATTACACATATGAAAATAATGAATCCTGTTCTTGATTTGTCCTGATTTGTTGCATTATCTCTTTAATTTATGAAAAATAAAACATCAAAATATATCAAAATATATTTTATTTTATTGTTTTCTAATTGTCTTTAAAATATTTTTAATATTTTACACCATCTGGGCATTTTGTACATCCATTTTTGGTAGATATAAGTGCCAGGTATCTAAAGACCCGAATAGGTAAGAGTGTTTGGGAAAATTACCAAGCATTTAAGTGTTAATGATTCCACATAATTATTAGTGTCCTTAAGGCTATGGATTTAGATCCAAACTAAACAATACCTCTATGAATGTTATTACTAGGGCTGGCAATTTTATTAAACACATTTTGTTTTTTTAAATCACAATAAAAAAGTAACACATCATGCCTCCTGATCTGTGCAAAGCATATTTTTATGAGTCTGCACTCAGTCCAGCCCCAGCTGCTACTACAGGCAACTGCAAATCACACTTACAGAGAGCATAAAAAACGGAAAGAATAAAGCACCTTTCACACAGGATTTAGTTTTACATTCAAAAACAGCTAGCACAGCTGAATGGAACAACACAGAAGTCTAGAGACAGGTTTTTCAAAGTTGAACTTGTTTTAACTTAATACAGCGTCTTAAAATGTAGATCTCATGGCGCACAATGCTGAAAAAGAGTGAGGCATAACGCAACAGCCAAAGATGCATATGTACTGTACATTGACCAACATTTTTAAAATAGCGCATATTATATAATTAAATGTTTTAACCCAGTGTTTCTTAATCCTTTTCTGGGGTATCACTAATACTACACATTTTGGACTTTGGACTTTTCCTTTATTTGACACACTCTAGAGTCTTAAGAGGGTCGCATACGCGTCTGGTGGACGACATAGCGCATTCTAAAGTTCGAAACAATTGTTTTCTACGAATGTAGACCCACCTGCACCATGGAGCACAACACGCATATTTTCCATTAAATTCGACCCAAATCATTATCAAAGGACATAAATTATTCACTCTAGCCTTGTTCATTCTTTAAGAAGGGAAAAACCGTGGGAACTTTTGTGTACTGTCTGCCAACTGGACCCCATCGACATGCCCCGTGTTTGATACCTGTGCCGTGTCCAAGCCGCTACGTGACGTAGCGTGGCGCTTCTTGTCCGGTGTGCTGACGCTTTTATTTGACTCCCTTATTGGAGCACTCTGTTAATTAGCAATTCAGTAGAGTCAGGGGCCGGATTCACAAAAATGTTCTTAAGACGAAAATTAAGAAAGTTCTTAGGATAAATTATAAGAAGTTCGTAAGAACGTTCCTAAGTACAGTTCTCGAAAAATTCTTAAGTTCTCAAATATTTTCTTAAGAATAAAAAGACAGGCTTTGACATTGTCTGATCAGCCTGCTAAAGGAGTTGCCTTGTCTAATAGCCTACAACAAATTCAGTACTTCAACACTGGTAAATTGTAACGAGAAATGTATCTATAAACCTTTTGTTTTGTTTTTTTAAGCAAGCACCCCGCAATTTTTTTGAATGTAAAGTGCGTGAGATGTGTTAGTTTAACGACATTAACTGCCAAAGGATAATTTACTTGCTGCTAACCATTTGATAACTTTTAATCTGACATGGAAGAAAAGAAAAGAAGCAAAAACTTCAGTAGACAAGAGCTGGGGAAATTACTACAAGGAAAAAGTTCTCCTTGGGAAGCTTGATAATAATATCACGTCGGAAAGTAAGAGGCGGGTAAATGGGAAAGGGTGGCGGAGGCTGTCTCCGCTGTGCCCAACTCTGATAAAGACGTGGATGGGGGTGAAAAAGAAAGTCTCAGCATTCTAATGTTATAATTATTATGTTTCCATGAACTCTAAATATCACGGAGAGAGAGCGCTATATGTAGCACATTCGTTTGAATATCATGATTGGTCACCACATTAAAAAACTTTAAAAAACATTTATTGTTTGAATTTGGTGATAACATTTACATGGTTTGAAAGCTGAAAATAAAAATATAATTAAACACAAAACAGTCAAAAATGTGTTTTGGTCTAAAATAACATTTCTACGTAAACAGCCCATTGCGACTTCAGACTCAACATGAAAACCCAGTAAATTCATTAAACATCTTACCTTTGAGAATTTAAGACAACTGTGAGGTTATCCTAACTTTAAGATGTTATTTACGATGATATGTAAGAACATTTATTTCGAAAATTGGAATGCTTCTTAAGTTTTTTCTTAAGAAAAAAGATAAGAACTTTCCTAAAAAGTTTATTCGGGAATGCAAAATAAGTTACAAATTAAGAAGAAAATGGTAGTTAAGAAGAAATGTCTTCTTATGAACGTTTTGTGAATCTGGCCCCAGATGTGTTAGATATAGGAGACATCCAAAGAAAACCCCAGAACCCCAGAAAAACATTGAGAAACACTGTTTTAATCACACTCTTAAGAAAAATCATTCTAAATAGTACCAAATAAGGGTTCTTCGGCTTTTAACAATAACAGAATCCTTTTTGGTGCTAAATAGAACCCTTTTTTAAGGGTTAATAAAGAACCATCCTTTGAAAGTGCTATTTAGAACCTCAGTAGTGCTTTAAATAACCTTTTTGATGCAAGGAGTTTTTTTTTCTACCCCTCTGTATATCTGCTCCTATAAAGTATTATAGCTTAAATTATGGTTTTACATTAAATATAACCAACCAACCAAACAAACAAACAAACAATCAATAAAAGCAAGGCATGCGTGTCAATTAAAAACTTTTATTCTCTATTTAAATGAACAATTGTAGAAAAAAATAACAATGCTTTTACAAAAATCATTAGTTGAATACATTAATAAATTATTGTGATTAAATAATTCAAAATGCATAAATCACTCACATTAATAAATACATCAACAAATACATAACGTGAAAGAGTCAATAAATGCATATGCATTATTTATAACTTATTTATAATTTATAACAGTAAATAACAGTATTTCTCAATCATTTTTGTATGTATCCTTTATCCAAAACACCTGATTTTACAGATTAGCTCATTAGTAGAATGCTTCTTGATCTGAATTGAGTGTCAAATAAGGGAGACATCCAAAATGTGTAGTGTTAGTGGTACTCCAGGACAGGATTGAGAAACAATGAATAGGAGACCTCTGCATTGCTCCATACATTAAGGCAGGGAAAGAAACGTGTACATTCTTTTATCTTTACTATATAGAGAGTATTTTTCTTTCATACTGACAACCGATCCTTCAGGAAAGAACAACATCCCATGGAAACACAAAATAGATGTAATGAAGGCTAAACTAAACTAAACTGAAGGCTTCACTAAAATATCTGTACAATCCTCTATGTCTTCACCATCTATCACTGTGTATTTTGGTGTATATGAGTGGTAGCCCCTCTCTGCAGTTAATGAGGTTGTGGGGTCCAAATAGAAATACACAATAAAGTTCAGAGTCAGTGTTTCAGTATATGTGGACAATATAAGTGAGACCTTCACAATGCAAAAAAGAAAAAGTGAAAAAAGGTGTGATAGTTTATTTTTATATTATTTATTATTTATTTTGTGACCGGGCAAATTGTTTATGCATAAACCCAGGTAAATATTTAAAACATTCCAAAATTCTGTATGGATCACAAATTCAGTCTTTATAACTCACGTGCTTAGTGGAGAAGCGGAGAGAAGTATCCTCACTGAAAAACAGTGGAAGACATTGTGAAGCTGCTTTTTAAATGTAAACCTATGACACAAAGAAATTACATTGTATTAATTAAGCAGGCATATGCTGTTATCACTGCAGACAATGACTCATATACCATGGGTGGGATGGATACCTGAAATCACAATAAAAATCCAAAATTACCCCCTTTTTTAGAACATTATGTCAGTATTATTTTTGGTGGATTTTCTCCCCTTTTCTTCCCAATTTGGCATGCCCAATTCCCAATGCGCTCAAGGTCCCTGTGGTGGTGTAGTGACTCACCTCAATCCAGGTGGCGGAGGATGAATTTCAGTTACCTCCGCATCTGAGACAGTCAATCTGCGCATCTTATCACGTGGCTTGTTGAGCGCATTACCACAGAGACCTAGCACATGTGGAGGCTTCACGCTATTCTCCGCGGCATCCACGCACAACTCACTAGCGCCCCACCTAAAGCAAGAACCACATTATAGCGACCATGAGGAGGTTAACCCAACGTGACTCTACCCACCCTAGCAACCGGGCCAATTGGTTGCTTAGGAAGTCTGACTGGAGTCACTCAGCACGCCCTGGATTTGAACTTGTGACTCCAGGTGTGGTAGTCAGCGTCTTTACTTGCTGAGCTACCCATGCCCCCTGATTATGTCAGTATTTTAAAGAAAATGACAACTCAATTCTTGAGTTGGTCACATTTGCATGTTCTAGTAGAGATCTATAAAATAAAAAAAGATAATCTAATGGCTAGGAAACCACCAGTTACATTAAGTTTTACTTAAAATGTAAAGCGCTTAATATGGACTTGCTCAACATTTTGCAAAGATTTGCTTGCTCTGTGCTACCTTTATCAAGCAGTAACAAAATTGTCTGTTGTTTGATATCAGGTGTAGTTTCATTAATTCTGTGATTATTATTTAGAGGTTTTAAGCACTAAAGTTGGTCCATCAGTCTCATGCCCTGCAGGGAGAGAAAAACAGATGTCATGAGCTCTAAGTTGTACGATCATGAATTCCCTTCAAGGTTATTAAATATTAGCAAAAAATGACTGGATGCAGGTTTTTATTTGGACTATGTAGGGCTACATTTCTTGATCTAAAGGTTAATAAGCGCTGAGTAAAATAACATAATTATTGAATGCGTAGAGGACAGTGTTGCAACGAGAAAAATTATTTTGCGCAATTAATCATGCAAATGCTTAACATAGTAACAACTTGTGTAAAGTTTCGCCATACAGTTTACCGTATATTCTTTTGGGATTTTTATGACGTGAATGAGCTGAGAAAATGCGATCTCTCCAAGATGAACAGTTACAGCCATAGTGGTAACAAAAGTGGTATAAATCATGACTTCAAATTTGGCCAAACTCATAAAAAATGTTTTGCTCCCAAACAACACATTTACGATAAACTGTAAATTTTAAATTTGCCACGGTTTCACTTTCAGAATCTGCGAGTGAAGTGAAAGAAAAATATTGCTCACTCCCATGTTACTGAGCTATTGGGATTTTTTTGTCCCAGAAAACTTTCCTGCTAAAACTACTAATGGTTCAAATGTTTTAGCGACATATTAAAAAAAATATATATATCAAGTTACCTGTAGTGTCACAGCTGTCAGTGGAGCTGCCAGGACTGTGACAGACTGTGATTTGATAATCAGGGTTATTTGACCAAATATTGATTTCTGAACTCTTCCTAAGTTAAAACATTAGTATTGTGTTGTTTAAAAATGATAACGAACTTATCTTTGCATTATTCGAGGTCTGAAAACACTGTTTCCCTATCTGTCACTCACTCGACGTTGTGTCGATGTAGTGACACTAGGGGTCACTCTTGGGAGCCCGAAACACCTCTGATCTTTGAAAAAAGGCCAATGAGAATTATCGTGTCGAATTTGCATGCCACTCACCCTGATATACGGTTATAAAAGGAGCTGGTATGCAACCACTCATTCAGATTTTCTCTTCGGAGCCGAGCGGTTGCATTCAGTGCACTAAATACAATACCTCTAGAAAAACTCACCTCGCTAAAGACTGCTGAATTTGATGGCGCATTTCAGCGGCTTCTCCCCCTCTGTGTCTGTACAGTGCAGAGAACGCCCCTGGGCGCTTTGGCAGAGCAAAAATAAGTATATTCTGAAAAAGAGTATATTTTCCATTCATAAAAGAGCGGCACACACGGAACATCTTTTTAAATATGCACTTCCGTTTGTGTGTTATTCCTGGTTGCGGTCGCTATCTCTCCGCTTCCGACGGCCACGATCGCTGTCTTACATGTCTGGGCGCTAAGACATCATTCGTGGATGGATCATGTCCTCATTGCGAGAACATGACCATGGCAACGTTGCGGTCACGGCTTGCATTCATAAGAAAGCAAGCCACCCCAGCGGCTCCCCGCCTTGGTCCTTCTACCTACGGGTATGAGGCCATGCCGGCTAGCACTGGGGGCGTTTTGGAGACCTCAATGGGACCACCTTCACCGGGTATTCCCCCACGGACCTCCCATTGCCCAGCACGCTCGATTGCCCTGATTGTGTGCTCGGATGAGATGGCCGGCTTGTCTCAGTGCGGGTTCAACATCTCGTTTGGTGCCCCGGAAGATGATGAGTTATCAAGCACAGCATCGGAGAGTGGGCTCGTCCCGTCTGACATTGAGGCTTCAGCTGGGCTTCCTCCTTCAGGAATGGTTGCCCAGTCTCAGACCGATGTGGAAATGACGGACATGCTTTCCCGGGCGGCCGCGAGCGTCAGGCTAGAGTGGAACCCTCCACTCTCCCCTGAACCCTCATGGCTCGACGATTGGTTCCTGGGCTCGGGGTGCCGCTCACCCCGCCCTTGTTCCTTTCTTCCCGGAAGTGCATGAGGAGCTGACAAGGTCGTGGGAGGCACATTTTACTGCCCGGTCCCGATCTTTCAGCTCCCCCGCTCTCGCTACCCTCAATGGTGGAGCAGCCAGGGGGTATTCGGTGATCCCTCAGGTGGAAAAGGCGCTCCCGAAGCTCAATTCCAAGGCCTGTAGGTTTACGTCATCTCTGTTGGCTAAGGCCTACGGTGCTGCTGGACTTGCTCTCCTGCAAGTACACCAAGCCAAGGCGCTAAAAGAACTGCACGAGGGAGTTCTGACCTGGGATTGATGCAGGAACTGCGCTTGGCGACCGACCTCGCTCTCCGTGCGATGAAGGTCACAGCGCAGTCTCTCAGGCAGGCGATGTCCACTCTCGTGGTCCAGGAGCACCATCTCTGGCTCAACTTGGTAGAGAAATGCGAGAGGCCGACAAGGCACGGTTCCTTGATGCCCCATCTCCCAGTTTGGCCTGTTTGGCGACACCGTCGAGGACTTTGCCCAGCAGTTCTCGACGGTGAGGAAGCAGATGGAGGCTATAAAGCACAACCTGCCCCAGCGTGGCTCAAGATCCCGCACCCCATCTGCTCGTCACTAAGGGCGTCTCCCTGCAGCAACATCTCCGGCTCCGCCGCAGCCTGCCCTCGTGGCCCGGCTCCGGCGTGCAGCCCATCGCAGGAAGCAGACACCCCCCGTCTCATGGCCGGCCGCCAAGAACCCGAGGAAGACTTTGAAGTGCCCCTGAGATGGGCGACCCAGGGGCAAGGAGACCCATCTCTTTGGAGCTGGTGCACAGACCACTCCATCCCCCAGTGGAGGGCCGGGAGGAGAATCTTTTATTTCCTTTTATGCCGCATGCCCCAGCGGCTGCGGTACCCAAAGGTTCAGCAAAAGAGCAGTTTCCTTGTTTCCTGGGTCACATGTCCGGTGTGCAAGGCCGTCGTCACGACCGCCGTCCACCGTTCCTTTTTGGCAGGATTGGCGCTCCAGCGGCAGACCCCCCGCCCCTGGGCGCCCAGCTGTGGCACGAATACCCCCACACAGGATTAGTGCCGACGGCCTCGGGGTACGTGGTTTCCTGCTCACTTATAACCCCATACAGTTCCTTGAGTGCCCGGTCTGTGTCGGCTTGTGGGGGAATGTACACAGCTGTGATAATGACCACTGTGAATTCCCTCGGTAGCCAGAATGGTCGACACAGAAGCATAAGAAATTCCAGATCAGGAGAGCAGAAAGACTTGATAGAATGTACGATCCTCTGATCACACCAGGATTTGTTGATCATAAAACATACACCACCACCTCTACTTTTACCTGAGAGGTCTTTCGCTCTGTCCGCTCGGTGCACGGAGAACCCCGCGGGTCCAATGGCTGAGTCTGGAATCTCCGCAGACATCCAAGTTTCTGTAAGGCAGATAATGCAGCAGTCCCTTGTATCTCATTGGAAAGAGATCCGCGCTTTCAGCTCGCAGAGCTTGTTATCCAGAGACTGAACATTCTGCGTTTCCGCGGCCGTGCTGCCCAGACAAAGGGCTCCGCTTGCGTGTTTGTAAACAGCGGGTCGGCATTGAAGAATGTGAAGTCCGGTTTACGGTGTGAGATTGCTGAACCAATGTCCAAAAGTGTTTGTCTGTCATAGACAATAAGGCAGACAACATCCAAGACAAAAAACATAAGAATTGTGAACAAAACAAACAAAACACTACTATGTTGTGTTGGAGCTCGCAACGCAGCAGCCATACTCGGTGCCATCTTGAGTACTTATGACTCCCGTTCAAGATGCTGACGCAAAAACGCATTCTAGCAAGCGTCCAACACCTAGATTGGTTCGCGGCGGTAGACCTGAAGGATGCGTACTTCCACGTCTTGGTCCTACCTCGACACAGACCCATCCTGCAGTTTGCCTTCGAGGGCCAGGCGTACCGGTACAAGGTCCTCCCCTTCGGCCAGTCCTTGTCCCCTCGCGTCTTCACGAAGGTCACGGAGGCAGCCCTTGCCCCGCTAAGGGAAGTGGGCATCTGCATTCTCAACTATCTCGACGACTGGATGATCTTAGCTCACTGTTGAGAGTTGCTATGCGCACACAGGGACATCGTGCTTCGACACCTCAGCCGACTGGGGCTTCGGGTCAACTGGAAAAAGAGCAAGCTCTCCCTGGTTCAGAGCATCTCTGTCTCGATGACAGTGCGTCTCATGAACAAACGTGCTCAGTCAGTGCTGAACTCTCTGAAGGCATTCAGACGGAGGACAGTGGTTCCACTGAAAATTTTTCAGAGGCTCTTGGGGCATATGGCATCCTCAGCGACGGCCACACCGATCGGGTTGATGCATACGAGACCACTTCAGCACTGGCTTCAGACTCGAGTCCCGAGATGGGCATGGCACCATGGGACACATCGCGTGGCCATCATGCCGATCTGTTGCCGCCTCTTCAGCCCTTGGACCGACCTCATTTCTACAGGCAGGGGTTCCCCTAAAGCAGGTCTCCAGATGCGTCGTGGTTACAACAGACACCTCCAAGACAGGCTGGGGCGCCGTATGCAACGGGCACACAGCCGCTGGTTCTTGGACTGGCCTGTGGCTGCGTTGGCACACCAACTGCCTAGTGTTGTTGGCAGTACTGCTCGCCTTGTGGAGGTTTCGGCCATTGATCCAGGGCAAGCACGTGTTGGTCCGGATGGACAACACAGCGACGGTAGCTTACATCAACGCTCAGGGGAGAGTGGAGACTCCACCCTCAGGTGGTCCAGTTGATTTGGAGTCGATTTGGTCAAGCACAGGTAGACCTGTTTGCTTCCCAGAAATCCTCCCACTGCCCGCTTTGGTACGCCCTGACCAAGGCACCTCTCAGTATAGACGCGTTGGCACACTGCTGGCCCCCTGGACTACGCAAGTATGCGTTTCCCCCAGTGAGCCTACATGCACAGACCCTGTGCAAGGTCAGGGAGGACGGGGAGCAGGTCATCCTAGTAGCACCCTACTGGCCCACCCAGACATGGTTCTCAGATCTCACGCTCCTCACAACAGCCACCCCCTGGCGAGTTCCCCTGAGGAAGGACCTTCTTTCTCAGAGACGGGACACCATCTGGCACCTGCGACCAGACCTCTGGAATCTCCACGTCTGGCCCTTGGATGGGATGCGGAGGACTTAAGTGGCCTATCGCCCCCGGTGATAGACACGATCACTCAGGCTAGGGCTCCCTCTACGAGGCGCCTGTATGCCTTGAAGTGGCATCTGTTCGCTAAGTGGTGTTCTTCCCGATGGGAAGCCCCCAGAGATGCGCAGTTGGATCGGTGCTTTCCTTCCTGCAGGAGAGGTTGGAGGGGTGGCTGTCCCCCTCCACCTTGAAGGTGTATATAGCCGCTATTTCGGCTCATCACGATGCAGCAGATGGTAAGTTCTTGGGGAAGCACGACTTGATCATCAGGTTCCTGAGCAGGCGCTAGGAGGTTGAACCCCTTTAGACCATGCCTCATTCCCCTGTGGGACCTCTCTGTAGTCCTTCAGGGTCTACAGGGAGCTCTCTTTGAGCCCTTGGAGTCAGCTGAGCTTAAGGCACTCTCTTTCAAGACTGCCCTCCTGACTGCGCTCACTTCCATCTAGAGGGTAGGGGACCTGAAAGCGTTCTCTGTCAGCAAAATGTGCCTGGAGTTCGGTCCGGGTCACTCTCACGTGATCCTGAGACCCCGACCAGGCTATGTGCCCAAGGTTCCCACGACCCCTTTTAGGGATCAGATGGTGAACCTGCAAGCGCTGCCCCATGAGGAGGCAGACCCAGCCTTGGTGTTGTTGTGTCTGGTGCGAGCTTTATGCATCTGTTTGGATCTCACGCAGAGCTTTAGAAGCTCCGAGTAGCTCTTTGTCTGCATTGGTGGACAGCGGAAAGGAAGCGCTGTCTCCAAACAGAGGATTGCCCACTGGGTCATTGACGCCATCGCTATAGCATATCAAGCTCAGGACATGCTACCCCCTGTGGGGTTACGAGCCCACTCTACAAGGAGTGTTGCGGCCTCCTGGGCCCTGGCCATTGGCGCCTCTTTGGCAGACATCTGCAGAGCAGCGGGCTGGGCAACACCCAACACCTTTGTGAGGTTCTACAATCTCCGGGTTAAGTTGGTTTCGTCTCGTGTAGTGGCAGGCACAAGCAGGTAAGTTCTGGGACAGCTGGCCAGGTGTACCGCTTGCGCATAGCGCCTTTCCCCTCCCTTGAGGGGAAGACATGCGCTCTTGACTCCCAGTAGTGTTCACAGACTGTGATCCCTGGATGACTTTCCTCCTTAGCCCTGTGGTAGTCGAGTTTGTGGAGAAACTCGCTGCCGGCTCAGTAAGTGCGCTGGTAAGGCCCTGTACTGAGGTAGATGCTCCGCATGCGGTGGTTCCCCATGGGTAACCCCATGTGTTATATCTTCCATAAAATTGTTTCCCTCTTGGTAAACTATGTCTTCCTTGAGCAGAGGGCCCTCTGCTCTGGTTGCCATGCTTGTAGAAACTCCTCCCCCCTTGTGTAGGACCTACCATGCAACTTTCCACATGACATACTTCCGACAAGACTCGGTAAGACCATGTGATGTATTTCCACTTGAAGTACCCCCCCTTTTTTGGGCGGGGTGTGGTTTCCACGGTGTCTTCCCCTTGTGAGTGACACCCCCCTGATGTAGACATTTAGGGCTCCCAGTCAGTTAACAAATTCCACTCTTTTTGGGGAGAAAAGAGAAGGAAAAGAGGCCTCAGCTGGGCCAGCCTGTCCCTATTTGTTGAGCAGTCGACTTGTTCCTGCAGGACTGTTTGACGCTCATAAAGAGTGTTGGGGGAGGTTATGTGACGGCCTGGTGCGCTGGCTACAAGGCACACAGCAGTCTGCCCATCACACACAGCCACTTCACGTAACACAGTTCAGCTAGTTGTGGCGTTTTGTATAGGGACCCCTAGTGTCACTACATCGACACAACGTCGAGTGAGTGACAGACAGGGAACATCATGGTTACTTTCGTAACCTCCGTTCTCTGATGGAGGGAATGAGACAGTGTGTCCCTCTTGCCACAATGCTGAACTACCCGCTGAAATGGTCGGGACCTGGTCTCGGCTCCTCAGCACAAAACCTGAATGAGTGGTTGCATACTAGCTCCTTTTATACCCATATGTCCAGGGGAGTGGCATGCAAATTCCACTCACCAATTCTCATTGGCCTTTTTTCAAAGATCAGAGGTGTTTCGGGCTCCCAAGAGTGACCCCTAGTGTCACTACATCGACACAATGTCTCGTTCCCTCCATCAGGGAATGGAGGTTACGAAAGTAACCATGACAATCTTTTTTGTTGTTTTGACCAGATGTCATTTTCTGCAAATAAATGCTCTTAATGACAATATTTTTATTTGGAATTTGGGAGAAATGTTGTCAGTACTTTATAGAATAAAACAAAATGTTAATTTTACTCAAACATACACTACCGATCAAAAGTTTTGAAACAATTACTCATTCTTTATTATACGTTTTTTTCCCCACATTTATAATAATAGTAAAGTCATAAAAACTATGGAATAACATAAACGGAGCTATGGGAATTATGTTGTGACTAAACAAAATCCAAAATAAATCAAAACTGTGTTATATTTTAGCATCTTCAAAGTAGTCACCTTTTGCCTAGATTTTACAGAAATGTACTCTTGACATTTTCTCAACCAACTTCTTGAGGTATCACCCTGGGATGCTTTTTAAACAGTATTGAAGGAGTTCCCATCTATGTTGGGAACTTATTGGCTGCTTTTATTTATTATTTGGTCCAAGTCATCAATTTCAAAAACTTTTTTTTCTTTTTATTATAAAATTTTAGTTTTATAATGAAATAAATTAATATGGTGGCACAATTATATTTTTGTCTACAAAACTAATTTCAAACATTTTAGCATACGCCTTCAGATCAAAAGATTTTTAAGATAATGAGAAACATTTCAGTCGTGTTTCAAAACTTTTGACCAGTAGTGTACATATAAATAGTAAATCCAGAGAAACTGATAAATTTGCAGTGATCTAAATTTTTTCCAGAGCTGTACATTACTGGACTTAGTAATGTACATGACGTGTACTCAGTTTGCCCTGCACATGGGTGAAGATGGACTGGAGGACTGGTCCGTTGTTTTGTTTAGTTTTTTTTGGGGGGGGGGGGTATTACTAACACAAGAAGTGTCAAGGCAGACTAGGGTAACTCCCTATGTTAACGGATGGAAAACATCTTGCGACGTTTTATTCCTACCAATAGCATGTCATTACTATATGTAAAGTTTTCATGATAATATCATGGAATATCAATATAGCCTTTCTGTGGGCCCTTCTCCAGTCGGGGTCCCAGTTACTCAGGTCCACCATTAGCCTGGTCTGACGCCCCTGCATGTCAGCTCTTTCTGTTATTAAAACTGAAGGAGGACGTACCAAATTATTAAGAAACTCTGACAATTATGTTAAATGTGCAGTTAGACTTTTCAACCTGTTATGCTGATAATATAATTTGTAATATTATCAGCATAATATTGGGGACTTGCACAATATTTAGCAAGGAAAATTAAAAAATGCCACTTCATGCCAAAAGATTTGGTGACACCTGAATTAATTCATTATTACATACAGTTTTGATAAATCGTACATGCCAAAGATTTTGGACTGAAATGCTTGAATTTAAATGATATGATAGCTCTTTGGTAATATATGTATTGTCTTTATTTAGTGTGGATGTGAAGGCATGCTACACGTACACCGCTTACCCGGACTCCTACTCACCAAATATCAGTAAGATATACCACATATACAGTATCAATATATATAATATATATACACACATACAGTATATATGTTTCGATGTTCCCCATCCCAGCACTAGGTGTACATTTCCAGGCTGATGAAGAGCGCAGAAAGTTGGGTCTGCCTCACAGAGTTCACTTTCTGGATCGGAGCCTATCAGAAGCAGAGTATGTTCATTCTGTGGAAGTGGAGCTACATGGGCAAAAACATCCCGACTGTCAAACTGTGACTTTTGTCGTACAGGTAAAACTAGCAGATATAGAAGGAAACATCTGTTTTGTGTCCATTGTTTTTGCTGTTCTAGTGTCAGTTGTTTCTGCAGTGTCAGTTGGTGTGTCAGTTGTTTAAGATGTTGTTTCTGATGTTCTGATATTGGAGTGTCAGTAGTAAAAAAACATTGGGTTGTTGTTGTTGTTTTTACCCAACAGATGGGTTACACATATTGGGTCATTATGTTGGGTTATTTGTAACATTGTTGGGTTATTTTTAATACAACCCATTCAGTTGGATTAAATCCAGGTTTCGCAACAGTTTAAATTGTAATGGTCCAGTTTTGACTGACAGAAGCAGCAGCTTGATTGTGAAAGGTAATCATAATGTTTTATAGTTAATATAATGCTTGAAAAGTTATTTACTATGCATAAATTCATTATATATGTATGCTAAAACAGTACATTTATATTTCTAATAATGCCATTGTAAATTTTATTCAGTAATATTAATATAGGGTGCGAATTAAGGGAGAAAAACACTATTCCCGCTAGTTAAAATCAACATAGTTTATGTTAATCAGATAATTAAAGCATTAGATAAAATAAGAGCTTAATTATAGAGGTGCACAGAGGTGCATTACATAATGTTTATTGTAATGCTTGGTGAAAACGTCTCGGTTACGTGGAACATAACCCTGGTTCCCTGAGTGGGAACGAGACGCTGCGTATTCGCTATGGGACACCATCTGAGTGTCACGTGGTCTGAAGCCCTTATACATTCACACATGCTTTAGCTCGCTTGTGCACCGCTATATGCTTGCCACACGGGCTTAGACAGTTGGAGCTGCTGTTCGCATGGCATGAATGTATATCATTCCCATCGTGAATACACAGCTCGTGTTCCTGTGAAAGGGAACGTCTCAGATTATTGGGTTTATTGGCTGATGGCGCTTAAGCGATGCCCCTAGGGATCTACGTTATGGGCTCCATAAAGGCGCTCGCTTTCACGCCATCGAGTCAGATTTTCTGCAGGAAGGCACGAGCCTATGCAGCTGCTAGAGAGTATGGCCAGTCAAAACAACCTTGAGCTGAACATGCTCAAAACGGTGGAGATCATTGTGGACTTTAGGAGAAACACCCCAACACTGACCCCCCCTCACCATTCTAAACAGCACAGTGGCAGCAGTGGAGTCATTCATGTTCCTGGGCACTACCATCTCACAGGACCTGAAGTGGGAGACCCACATTGACTCCATTGTGAAAAAGGCCCAGCAGAGATTGTACTTCCTTCGCCAGCTGAGGAAATTCAACCTGCCACAGGCACTGCTGATACAGTTTTACTCAGCAGTCATTGAGTCTGTCCTCTGCACTTCAATAACTGTCTGGTTTGGTTCAGCTATGAAATCAGACATCAGAAGACTACAAAGGACAGTTCGGACTGCTGAGAGGATTATTGTTTGCCCCCTTCCCCCTTTCAAGAACTATACACTTCCAGAGTGAGGAAAAAGGCTGGAAAAATCACTCTGGACCCCACTCACCCTGTCCACTACCTTTTTGAAATGTTGCCTTCTGGCCGACACTTCAGAGCTCTGAGCACCAGAACCGTCAGGCACAGGAACAGTTTTGTCCCTCAGCATATCCATCTCATGAACAGTTAAATTGCCCCACTGAGCAATAACTATGTGCAATACACAGTTTATTCTTTTTTATATTTATCGAACACATCCAACTTCTTCTGCCATTTCATTCCTCTATTTCATATCTATGTCTTTCTGCTGTTTTTGTATTGTTGTACACTGGAAGCTCCTATCACCAAGACAAATTCCTTGTATGTGTAAGCATACTTGCCAATAAATCTGATTCTGATTCTGATTCTGAAATTGCATCAATAAGCCAATGAGACACTCTTTGCTTGGACACCAAAAAACACCCCTGTTGCGGCCACCAAAGCACACAAACAACTGCTCTGACTTATGCCACTGGCTAGTACATTCAACATAAACTCACAGCGCCCGAACTGGGCAAAGCATATGCAACATTTCATGCTCCTCCGACTCAAGGGGGGATGATAGAAAGCCTGAAAATGTATGGTCTTCGAGCAAAATGACATCAAAATAACCTTGACCTTGAACACTCTGGTGCAAAATCCATACATAAGGGATTGATCGTCAGGGCATGCAAATCACCGACTCTCTTAAACGATGCCAATGCCACTAGCAGGGCTGTTTTAAAAGTCAAAAGCTTATCAGTGATTGTTGCCAAGGGCTCAAACAAAGCACCCGAGAGCACCTCTAAAACAACAGATAAATCCCATAAAGGAATGCCGACGGGACGAAAAGGCATACTCCGTGCATAAAACGAGAAACAAGAGACTATCTACCAACAGAGACTCCATTGATAAGCACGTGCTCAGCCGCTATAGCGACAACATAGACTTTAAGCATTGGCCGGGGCAATCCCGGCCCCAAAACACCGACCGGGCAGTGACCTGGATTTTCACCTCATGCTGTACACCAAGAAGCAAAAATATGCCACTTGAATGTATAAAGCCTCCTAGTGGATGGAGCTCTAGCATTTAGAATAGTATCAGCCACAGCAGGGAATAACCCATCATTCAAAAGTGCACCCCGTTGAGGGGCCATACCATAACATAAACCTGTGTCCCCAGCCTGAGACAACATGTCTGTTTTGACTGGAATCTCCCAAGGCACTTTTTTCAGGAGAGAAATCAGAGTCAAAAACCATACTTGAGATGGCCAAAACGGTGCCACTAACAGAAGCCGAACCCGATCCTCCCGAACTCTCTGTAGAAATGCGTGCAGCAGACTGATCGGTGGAAATGCATAAAGACGCGCTGTCGGCCACTGCATTAATTCCCAGCAGTGCCGGGGGTGAGAGTGAAAACAGACGGGACAGTGTGACTTCTCGCTCGAAGCGAACAGGTCCACTTCCGCTCTGCCGAACCTTCTCCAGATTTGTTCCATAATCTGAGGATGTAATGTCCACTCTCCAGGCATCAAGCCCTGTCTGGACAGGAGATCCGCCCCTAAATTCAACTGGACCAGAACATGTACGGCTCATAGAGACAGCACATTGTCCTGTGCTCACAGAAAAATGTGATGTGTCAGCCAATGAGAGCATACTCCTCCCTGGCAATTGATGTAGGACACCACCGTCCTGTTGCCCAACCGGACGAGGACATGGCTGTCCTGAATCTCCGTTAACGGCAACAGCACCGTGAATTTCTCCAGACAATTTATGTGCCAATATTGCCGCTGGTCCGTCCAAACCCCATAGGCTGGATGACCCTTGTATACAGCACCCCAACCTGTGGAGGAGGCATCTGTTGTTATAACCTTGCAGCAACACACCTGTCCCATTAGAACATCCCACATCAGAAGGTGGGTCCGTTTCTATGGTAACAGAGTTTGGTAGCACTTATGCATCACTTTGAAGAGACAGGACGTATGCGTCAGTGGTTGAAGTCCCTTTGTGGAGTTCATCCAGCACTGAAAAGGTATTGCATGCAACATGCCCTGGGGAATGACAGCAGAAGCTGCGATCATGAGCCCCAAAAGCCTGTGAAATGTTCTCGCAGGGAGAACGCATCCCACTCTGAACATCAACAGAATGCAAACTGGAAACAGACAAATGCCCAGTTTGAAATGCCCTTCAGCTGCTGCCAAGCCGGCAGATGGACAGACAGAGGGATTAATGCATGTCTCTTGCCTGCAGCGCAACCTGTAGCCACTAGATGGCACGCTTTGCTTACTTTTGGCGACTGCCCCAGAATCAGTGGCACAGCGGAGGGAAGCCTTCGCTCCTCCAATACTGTGGCTGGTTGAAAGGAATTTAATAATGTTTTTGCCTTTATTGTATTTAGGCATAAAAGATAAGTGCCCTGAAATGTATCTCACAGCAGGGATGCTGACAGAATAAACCTTTTCCTTGGTATTTTGAATGGGGAAAAGCATATGAACATTGGGGGGAATGTTTATTGAGAAAACTGGTTCGCCACAAAGGCCCTAGCATTCATGGAGACAGAGGCTGAATTCGGGATGCTGGTTTTTAATGTTCGCTCCCCAGCGCAAACTGCGGGGAAAAACAACCATATTCTGGCTGTCGGGTGTTCGAGGCATGTACAACGGCGAACTCAACCCGATACTGTCCGAAGGGCAAACAGGAACGACACAGATACATTTGTATGGTTTGATTTCATTCACTGAATGGGGGCTCACCCTTTGTTTCACTGCAAGTCTGTCAGGCTCGATCCTGGTGTTCTGCCGACCATTTAAAAGGGGCCGGGCCAACATCCAAATGCCTACACGGACATGTAGAACAAGAACCCCAATCCTTCTGAGGGGTGCAAAAGTTGTGTCCGGTGCCTTAATGTGAGGATACCGAACGTGAACGCATTGGAGTTGCAGCGGGCTTTTCTCTTTCTCTGTGAGGATGCATCTGCTGGAACGTGGCAGTCTGCTGTTTCACAGTGCAGAATTTTTCCACCACCGACTAGACTGCATCAGATTGTGACACAGGGGCGTTCATTAGAAAGGCCTTGTCCTTGTCACAAATATCCGTGAGCATAAGCCATAGATGGCGTTCTGCCGCCACGAGTCCTGCCATATTCTGAACAACAGCACAAGCAATGTGTTTGGCAGCTCTCAGCACCAAATGAGAAGCCCAGCGTAGTTCCATGACAGCCTCAGCATCCAGCCCAGCTCCCTCATTTAAGTCCCTCATAAAATGGGCCTGGTAGGCTTGAAAAACCGCCAGCGTGTGCAAAGCTGAAACCACCTGACCCAAAGCCTGGTAGGCCTTGCTCAACAAGGACGACGTCACCCTGCACGCCTTTGAGGGAAGAGTAGGCCTGATGGGGAGTCAGCATCTCTTCCATCACCAGGACCGAAGTATATCCGTGGTCAGAAGCTCAACCCACATTAGAAAATTCGGAGGCCGATTGATTTGTAATCCTGGCTGATTACAAATCAAGGTTGATCCTCATGATGGAGGTCCAGGGAAAAAGGGAGTGGCCTATGAGGTGTAGCTGCGTGTTGGCCCGCTAAAAACAGTCGTCCAAGATCGATTTACGATCCTCTGACTGCGTTTCATCCGACCAGTTCAGGTGCAACTTCTCCACTGCATGTGTAATAATCTCCAGCAACCAAAGGTTTGGAAATATGACCACTAGTAGGCAAGGCTTCAGCCTGGCTGCCAGCGGAATCTTTGGAATCCCATGCTGCCATAGACATGGCGTCCTCATCCTCAGCATTAAAGGAAACCGCTGTGTGGGCCTCAGGGCTAGGACACAAGTGCCTACGTGTAAATACCACGGGAGAATGTCGAGCCAAATCCGGGGAGAGTGACAGAGAGAACCGTAGGTCAGCCTGCTGCTCAGCTCCCATCTCCTCGACATCCGCGCCGACCTCCCACGGGTCAAGTGGCCGCATGGTGCTGGCAGACACGCGACCAGCACCAGCACGCAGCTTGACCGACTTTCCAAAGGAGGCAAGCCTTTTGCAGAGCATCCTGACATTCATTAAATCGCAATGTGGGCAATCTGAACCTTCCAATGTGGCCTCCGTGTGGCGAAACCCCAGACAGGCAATGCACATGTCGTGGGAATCTTCACCCACGATAAACCGCATGCACGGAGATAAGCACTTCTTAAATTCCATCCTGTGTTAACACTCAAAAGTGAGAATAATAATGATCCTCACTTCAACGTGAGTCGCTAGTACAACATGGGCCAGAGGAGATCGTGCACTGAAGAACAGAATCTCTGACGCAATGGCGCCTTTATGGAGCATGTGACATAGCTCCCTGGGGGCGTCGCTTAAGCTCCATAAGCCAATAAATTGACGTGATTGTATAAGTGCTACAGACCACATGACACTCAGACAGTGTCCCATAGCGCATACGCAGCTCAAGTTCTTACAAATGGGAACTATAATAAAAAAGCTAGTACAAGCTCAGTCAATCACCAAAATCAGTCTCTAGAATTAGCTGTGGTTAGCTAATTCTCCTGTTTGTCTCAGGAATTTAAAATGAAAGTCCTGATATTGTCTCACATTTCTGCTGTCCCTGTTTTACTGCAGTCTGTGAATATCAATCAAAGTGTGAATATTTACTGCTCTTATGGACTGATTTATTAGTCTAATGTTTAAACTTTTGTTTTAGAGTGATGGATATGTGTGACAGATCAACTACAACAGTGGAGTACCTGTGTTTAAAAAAACAAAAAAACATAAGCTATATAGTATAGTTATACAAAATAAAATTAAATGTTTGGCTTCATCTTAAAATATGGAGTCTGTGTGTTAAATTAAGATAAATACTTATTTTTTGACATGAGTTAAGTGGAGTAAGATAGGATAGGAATACATACAGTTACATTGTGAATATCATTTAAAATTGTGATTGTGTGATTATGTTGGTTAATTACACTAAAATAATTAGTGATTCATTCTGTTTTCTATGTTTAAAATGGAATAGATTGGGCATAGCAATATCTGTCATGTCCCAATCAATCACTTCTAAGGAATGATCCACTAACCCCAACTCAGACTATAGTAAAAGGTCCCAGATCACAACAAGCAACTCAACCTTTGTAAGAGCATTTTACTGTGTAAAGACACTTGAATAATCAAAAGCAAATATTATGTTCTATAATTTTTGTTTAATAATTATTATGGTAATAAGCACAAACTAAGATGGCTATTTTTTTAGCACTTGCATTATTCTTTTCATAGAATATACAAAAATATGCTGGAGGATCTGTAAGATCAGTATTAATGACATCCTTAGACAAATACCTTATTTTATTATTTTTTTATCCCCTTTTCTCCCAATTTGGAATGCCCAATTCCCACTACTTAGTAGGTCCTCGTGGTGGCACGGTTACTCACCTCAATCCGGGTGGTGGAGGACAAGTCTCAGTTGCTTCCGCTTCTGAGACCATCAATCCACGCATCTTATCACGTGGCTCGTTGTGCATGACACCACAGAGACTCTGCATGTGGAGGCTCATGCTGCTCTCCGCAATCCACGCACAACTTACCATACGCCCCATTGAGAGCGAGAACCAATAACCGCGATCACGAGGAGGTTACCCCATGTGACTCTACCCTCCCTAGCAACCGGGCCAATTTGGTTGCTTAGGAGACCTGGCTGGAGTCACTCAGCACACCCTGGATTCGAACTTGCGACTCCAGGGGTGGTAGTCAGCGTGAATACTCACTGAGCTACCCAGGCACCCAGACAAATACCTTATTATTAAGGAACATATCAGATGGGTCTTTCATTTTATGGAGAGATTTGTGAAAAAGTGAGTAAAAGTATTGAGTGATAAATCACTTGATTATGCACTAACATATTGTAACAATTAAAGAAAGGAGGAAGCTGGGGCCAGCTTGACAAAACATGTTGACATTTATTGTTGCACTTTTCAGTCGCACACAATAACACACTGCTTTACACTACGTTATGCTTTTCAGCTTCACTACACATAAACTTCATTGGCTTTTCAGCTGAACACTACACACAATCAGCTTTGTGCTTCTCTCTCACTTGTCTGCCGCTGTCTCCTCTCCTTAAATTCTCCCGCTGCTCCTCACTGGAATGCGAGACCGGTGTGGCACACAGGTGGACCTCATTCACCACTTATCTTCCCGGCCTCACTCTGCCCAGATGTCGCTCGGCCCCGCCCTGCCCGCCACATGCCCCTATCGCCAAACTCAGTTCAGGGAATTCTCTGGCTTGTGACATACTGCACCCCCCCCCCCCCCCCATTTCTAGGGAGGGAGCATTGACACATCAGGATGGTCTCCGGGTCCGACCTGCACATGCCTGGAAGTTGGAACAGTACGAGGGAGAGGAGAAGGGGGAGAATAGAGAGAGAGAGAGAGGAGAAAGCAGAGAGGAGAGAGAGAGGGGCTCGCCGGCCCCGGACATGCCATCGACTGGCCCTCAGCTCACTGTACTGCTTCCGTCCATGATGCCGGGCGATGGCACAGGACCCCTCAGCCATCCCTTTCGGTTGCCGGTTGACGCAGAGCTCCAGCGCCACCGTATCGAGCACTCCCTCTGTGTCGCAATCCTCAGTCAGCGGCGAGGACTCCTTGCCAGCGCATCCTTCCTCCTCCCGGGTTTCGGCACCAGTGTAACAATTAAGGAAAGACAGAAGCTGGGGCTGACTTGACAAAACACGTAGACATTTATTGTTGCACTTTTCAGTTGCACACAATAACACACTGCTTCACACCACATTATGCTTTTTAGCTTCACTACACATAAACTTCTTTGGCTTTTCAGCTCTCTCTTGTCTGCCACTGTCTCCTCTCCTTAAATACTCCTGCCACCCCTCACTGGAACACAAGACCGGTGTGGACATCATTCACCACTTATCTTCCCGGCCTCACTCTGCCCAGATGCTGCTTGGCCCCGCCCTGCTCACCACACATACGTATGCACAGATATTTTATGTCTATAATGTTTGAAAGAGTGGCATCTGGTGGACTGATGATATAAGGAGAAAGAGTGCTATTTCAGATTTTTTATCTTTTTTGTTTCTTCTTTTTTTAGTCCAGGGTAAATTCATATTTCAGTTCAATGTGACATTTAAATCGCTTTCAGGTTAAACACATACAAATCTGAAATCTGAAACATGATATAAAAGGTAGGCATAAAAATTGTCAAAATTCCACATAAATGCAACATCATACTAAATATTAAAAAATAGCTGTTTTAATATACAGTATGTAACATATACTGTACATGTAATGTGAATAAGCTATGTAGCCTACATCTATGCCCAAATGCATGAACTATATACTTTTATATATACTGTATGCCCATTGCCATATATCAGGTTTCTTATGGTAAGGCACACGAAATACCTTTTATCTTACACTGTTAATAAGTTGATTGACAGCTACTTTAGAAATATGACTGCATATACATTTTTGAGGTCATATTTTCTAATATTATTATTAAAGTGGTTTATTTTTCTATATTGAATTTTTGAGGAGGCGCTGCCTCCCTTGCCTTCTTCGGAGAAAATGCCACTGGTCTGAAATAAATGACTGAAATGCCTGTTACTTTTTATAGCCCAACATTTAAGACCAAAAGGAGATAGGTCTGGCACTGCCTGAGTGAAGAACATTAAGGGCCACAGATATCTAAAAGTTGTGTCTACAATTTCAGATTGGAAGATGTCCCTTCCATTATCAACACACTCTCATAATGAAACATCTCTATAGTGACTTTTTGCCTGCACTACCAAAACTTCATCCTTGGCCCATATTTTAAACATTACTGCATATTCAACTCATTTCAGAGGATCCTATTACTAACCCAAGGCAAAACATTTTTTAAATGAAATGAATTAACATTCATTTACTCATTGATTTATCGTTTGATTTTGATTTTGTTTGCCATGGGACACAAAGAGATTTTTCAGAATGTATAAATAGCACATTGTGGTGTGAAATACTGTAGTGCTTTTTTGTTATTTTTTGGAATAAATTATGACACCGATGAGCCGAAACATTATGACCACCTGCCTAATATGCTGTTGGTCCTCTGCGCCAACCCGCCGAGACATGGACTCTATAAGACCCCTGAAGGTGTCCTGTGGTATCTAGCACTAATACATTAGCAGCAGATCTTGTTGGTCCAGCACATCCCACAGATGCTCAATCGGATTGAGATCTGGGGAATTTGGAGGCCATGGCAACACCTTGAACTCTTTATCATGTTTCTCAAACCATTCCCGTACAATGTGTGCAGTGTGGCAGGGCACATTATCCTGCTGAAAGAGAACACTGCCATCAGGATAAACCATTGCCATTAAGCGGTGTACCTGATCTGCAGTAATATTTAGGTAGGTTGCACATGTCAAATTGGAGTCCATATGAATGGCTGATGCCAGGTTTTCCCAACCGAACATTACTTAGAGCATCACACTCACTCCACTGGCATGTCATCTTCCCATAGTGCATCCTGATGCCATCACTTCCTCAGGTAAATGCCGCACACGTACATGGCCGTCAACATGTTGTAAAAGAAAACGGGTCTCATCGGACCAGGCGACCTCCTTCCACTGCTACAAGGTCCAGTTCCAACACTCGCATGCCCATTGTAGGTGCTTTCGATGGTGGACAGGGGTCATCATGGGCACTCTGACCGGTCTGCGGCTATGTAGCCCCATACACAGCAGGATGCGAAGTACTGTGTGTTGTGACACATTCCTTCCATAACCATCATTAACATTTTCTGTGACTTGTGCCACAGTAGACCTTCTGTCGGTTCAGACCAGACAGGATAGTCTTCGTTGCCTTTGCGCATCAATGAGCCTTGGGCACCCAACACCCTGTCGCCGGTTTGTGGTTTGTCCCTCCTCGGACCACTGTCAGTAGGTACACACCACTGCTTAACATAAGCACCCCACAAGCCTTGCCATTTCAGAGATGCTCTGACCCAGCCGTCTGGCCATAACAATTTGGCCCTTGTCAAAGTTGCTCAGGTCCTTGACATGTGGCCTTGTTAGGAGATGATCAGCGTTATTTGCTTCACCTGTGAGTGGTCATAATGTTTTGGTTCATCAGTGTATATAATAGTATACTGTTACTAAAACGAATGTGACTGTACATTTATCACCCTGTTATAGTACATATAGTACAAAATATAGATATAATAGTATAATGCAACTATACTAACATATATATATATATATATAAGTATAATAATAAAAACATTTTTATTAAACACACAACAATATCCTTAGATTGCTGAGCCTGTGACAAAAACCTCTGAACTAATTTGAGAATGCTGTAACAGCGACAAAATGCAGGCATAAAGTCACTACAGTGATGTTTCCCTTATGAGACTGACCTGTCATACAAAAAAAAAAAAAAATGGAGAGAAAAACATGGAGAGAATTGCTGGACTTTTTCTCAGCACAGACCAAGCAGGCTGCCATGAACTGATGGACATCCTCCACCATGGCCAGCGACCAAAACTGCTGATGGACAGCAGTCAGTGTCCTCCTAACTCCTGGATGGCAGATGAATCTGAAGAAGTGACCCCACCGGAGGACTGCCGATCGGAATAACCCAGGAATGAATAAAAGTTTGCCAGGCATCTCCTGGGAACCTCTTTTTAAGGTGTTTCTAAGACATTCTTAGAGCCCGAATGGTAGGAAAGGACAAAGTCGAAGTGCCCAAAAAAGAGAGCCCTTCAAGCTTGCCAAGAATTCAGTCATTTGGCTGACCGAATGTACTCAAGGTTCCTATGGTCAGTCCAAACCACAAACAGAAATGTCAGCCCCTCCAACCAATGGTGCCACTCCCCTAAGGCCATACGAATAGCCACCAACTCCCTGTTGCTGATGTCTTCTTTCTGCAGGGGACAGGCGGTGGGAGATAAAGGTGCAAGTTTACACCTTATTGTCCTGCAGGGATAGCTGGGAGAGGACCTCTCCGACCCCCACCTCTGATGCGTCCACCTCCAATATGAACTGCCTTCCGGTATGAGGCTTCACCAAGATGAGAGCCGAGCAAAAACAGGTCTTGAGGTGGTCAAAGGCAAGCTGAGCTGAAGGAGACCTCTGAAAGGGAGTTCTCGTGGAGGTGAGCGCCGTCAGAGATGCAGCAAACTGACTAAAATTCCTAGTAAAACATCTGTAGAAGTTAGCAAAGACCAGAAATCTTTAAAAGGCTTTGCGTGAGTCAGGAGCTGGCCAGTCGGAAACGGCCGTCATCTTGTCAGGGTCCATGAGGATTCCTCTCTGCCGAAATGATGAACCCCAGGAACAGAAAAGACTGGACATGGAAAGAACACTTCTCTGCCTTGACGTATAGCTGATTCTTAAGCAACCGCTGTAACACCCGCCTGACATGCTGGGTGTGTACCAGTGTTATTACCGTTAACGAAAACTAAAACTAAATGAAACATTCTCGTTAACTGAAACAAAAATAAAAACTGAAATGATTGGAAAAACAGAAACTAAACTAATATATGTTTTCATAACTCAAAAATGAACTAAAATAAAATAAATATGACCTTGAATTAATTTTAGTTTTAGTTTTTAATACACAGTAGGGTGAATATGGGAAATAATGGGACACTTTTGGAAATTTTTCTTTTCTAGGCACTTTTAAATATAAACCAGGTCAGTGCCACATAACCTGACATTATACTTTTATAGAATGCTTGGGATGTTTCCTACTTTAG
Organism: Myxocyprinus asiaticus; assembly: GCF_019703515.2. Classification (NCBI taxonomy): domain Eukaryota; kingdom Metazoa; phylum Chordata; class Actinopteri; order Cypriniformes; family Catostomidae; genus Myxocyprinus; species Myxocyprinus asiaticus. The sequence goes on from NC_059378.1 coordinate 32,290,931, forward strand.
TCAGATGCAAAAAGAAGAAATACTCAATACTGGGAAGAAGAACCTTTGAAGGCCCTCTTTTGACTAAATCCTAGATTTCTTCAGGTGGTATTTGTAAAGTGGGACAGGAAAAATTATTATTTAGAAAATATCTACAAATCATTTTTAATATTTTTTAATATTTTCTTATACACTTTCACATCATAAATGATCATATGTAACATTCACAAACATTAAACCAACTTTTACTTTTTTATCACCTTAAAAAGATTTGTCATTCTCTTTACCATTGTTTTTCCCACAGGTGGTCATGAAATAAGCTCTGCCACACATTCTAATGTAAAATCATCTATTTAAAACCTCAGAAAGTTCATTGTTTACTTCCCAAAGATTAGTTTATTTATTTTTAACTATTTAAGGAAATACATATGGATACAACTGGGATCAAGCTTAACAATCCCACTTTACCCATCTTCACCTTATGTTACACAATTTGAAAAATGTACATTATTAATTTAAACATGAAAATGCCACTAGATAGAAGACTGCCCTGAGAAACTTTATGACATTAGACATTTTTAATGAAACAAGAAAACACTAAGAAAAAAAACTAATAAAAACTAAACTAAAATGAAATGACAAATTGGATATAAAATATAAATAAAAAACGAAACAAAAACTAATAATCCTGGTGCGTACTTGGAGAGAATGAGAAAAAGTACAAATATCGTCAGTGTACACAAATACAAAGTTGTGTATCATGTCCCTCAGCATGTCATTGGCAAGCACCTGAAAGATGGCCGGAGCGTTGGTCAGCCCGAATGGCATGACCAAGTATTCAAAATGCCCCGTGGGTGTGTTAAAGGCTGTCTTCCACTCATTGTCCTTCCTAACCCTAACTAAATGGTAGGCGTTGCGGAGGTCTAAATTTGTGAAGTACCTTGCTCCTTGCAGGATCTCGAAGGCCGACAACATAAAAGGCAGAAAATACCTGTTTTTAACGGTTATGTCATTCAGCCCCTGATAATCAATGCAGGGATGCAAGGTGCCGTCCTTCTTCTTGATAAAGAAAAACCCCGCTGGGGAAGAGGAGGGGCTAATGAGACTGGCGGCCTCTGAATCAGCTGAATACCTCTCCATGGCCAGGCATTCAGGATGGGAGTGAGCAAACACAGGCCCCCAGTGCAGAGAAGTGCCTGGGAGGAGATCAGTGGCACAGTCATACAGTCAGTGGAGAGGAAGAGATGTGGCCTGGGACTGACTGAAGACCTCCCACTGATTGTGGTATTCCGGCGGGACCCGGACAGATCCACTGCCTCCTCCTGAATCACAGGAGACAGCACAAAGCCTAGACAGTGGACATGACAAAAAGTGCTCCAAGAAAAAACAAAATTCTCTGCCCAGATAAGGTGAAGGTTATGAAGCGAAAGCCAGGGGTTGCTAAGGACAAGAGGAGCATAAGAGGACTAAAAAAAAACGTAGCTCTTTCTGTTGATTGCCTAAAATGGTGAGACTCACTGGGGTGGAGATTTGGAAAACACTGGCAAGGAGTCAACCACTGAGGGCACAGGCAGTCAGCGGGGAAGGAAGCTCTCTGATCTTAAGTCCCCACTTGGCAGCTAGCACAGCAATAAAGCTACCCTCTGCCCCAGAGTCAATCAGCATGGAGTTGCCGTGCAATGCTTCGCCCCACCGCAGTGTGTTTTGCAGAAGTGTGCTGAAGAGGGGGAAAGTGAGTAGCGCTCGCCAGGATCCCCCTGACTACTGGTGAGTGGCGGCTTTTGCAGGACAATGCAAACACAGCCCCAGAGAGATTAGACCCTGCCTCTCATCTGCGGCGAGGCAAATTCTGCCCACCTGCATGGGTTCAGGCTCTTACGGTTTGCCAGGGTGAGGGAAAGTAGCGGAGGATGTCATCTCGCTCCGTGGCCAGGTGGAAACTCCTCGCACATAACAACGAAGATTCATTTGGTTGTCCAAGCAAATGGCAAGGGCCACCAGGTTGTCAAACTGCGAGGGAGTGTTATGGGATTATATCTATTCTTTGCCCAAACCAGCTCAGGGAAACAGGGCAGGACTGGGCAGAGAGAAGGAGCAAAACAGGACAAGACAATCTAGACTTGACAAGACAAGATGGCTAGAGTTGGCTAGGCAATTTCACAAGACACGAGGAAACAGAAAACAAAAACAAACACATGAGGGATATGAGCACAAAGAAAGAGGAGAGAAGTGATAGAAAACAGGAATCAAACCGGAGTCCTGAAACCCTTATAAATAATAATAATAAAAAAATAATGGTAGTAGTAGTAGTAGTAATAATAATAATAATAATAATAATAATAATAATAATAATAAGAGGATGATTAAAGCAACATTTTGGATTACAACAAATAACTCAACAAATAAGTTTAGGGGGTTGGAGCTATATCAACCCACCATTGGGTTACCTGTTGGGTTATTTTTAATCCAACTGTTTTAAGAGAGTAGTTGGAGTGTCAGTTGTATTGTCAGTTGTTTTTGTAGTTGGAATGTCAGTTGTTTCTGTTATTGTCAAGCCCTGGTCCCTCTAGGTTTTTAACGTGGAATTATTTTGGAAAGCACAACGAACCAGGATATGATGTCAAGTGTGAGGGCTTCTGGTTTAAATAAATAATAAATCACAAATAATATTATATTCAAAATGTAAAAATATACCGTCTGCTTACTTTACTGCAACAATAAAATAACAAAGCTTTGAAATATGTATTCTTTGAATTGAGCCAAGAGGTCAGTGTGTGATGTTTCAGTCTTCTATTGATCACATTGGTAACTGGCTTCTATTGGTCTTCTTGTCATCAAAATTCGCAGGTCAGAGGTTACCAAACTTGAATTTTTTATGCAGCAGAATGTGAAATTTCTTCATGAGCTTGCCTTTCCAGTCTCCCACATTCAGATGTGTTTGAATGGGAGTGAATGGAGTGGGAAGTGTATTGTGACCGCCCCTTCAGTTGTTTTTGCAGAGTGTCAGTTTCCTCAGAGGCCTGTTTCATGAAGCTGGTTGAACAAACTCAGAGTTTCAGAGTAAGTTTCAGGTTGTCAAAACCAAATAGATCCAAACCGGTTTAAATTGAGTTCAGCGATCTCAAAATGTTTGCTAAAACCTTTGTCAACTCAGTTTGATCCTGAGTTTGTGCTTAACTCTATAGCACTTGCACACGCATGAGTTATATTTGCCACAAACAGCCTATATGCTCGTTTGAGATGAGCAAGTTCTGTGCAGAACCGATCACCGGTGATCGCTGGCAGATGCATTCTGGTTAGAAATCTGTCCAACTTGATGTGATGTCATGGCGACGTATGTAAAAAAAATACTCTTGCGAGAGCGAGGCGGCCACAGTTTTTTTTTAGTCAGGCGGCACAAACTGCAAGAACGATGGGAAACAACTTGTTGATGACACAGCTTTATGCTCATTGGCTTAAACAACCGTGATGTTTTGTTCTCTTCTAAAATGTTTAACTCTGATATTTTGTGTGTACATTAAACACTCTGACAGTGCAATCTCTGTATGGGATATGTGATTGCTATCATATTTCTAAAATATGTAAAATACATGTCTATTAAAATAAAATGGATGAAAAAGACATGGCTTTTGAGGGGAATTAAATAACAGGTACATTGGTTGGCTTATTTATCATATTTATTTTCATTTAAAGACCACGTGAAATGAAAATGTATCTTTTCATGAGTTGGGTCTATTTTCCCCTGCAGTGCCCCCTGGAGCAAGTTATTTTTGCACATGACACTGCACAGCCGGTAGAGGGGGCAGAGTGTAGATGAGAATTTTTTTTAATTTTTTTATTTGATTTCTTGTCATTAAAAAAATATTGTATATAATATAGGGCTGAAACGATTAGTTGACATTATCGACAACATCGACAATAAAAAATTGTCGACAAAAATTTTCTTTGTTGAATAGTTGTTTGATCTCATTTAATGTAACATGTGATCACGTTAAACTCACGAGAGCAGCACTACAGCTCGAGCCTGATTGAGGAGAGGAAGAATTACACAGCTCACAGTCCAGATGCACTCTAAACTTTTCAAACAGCTTCAGGTGATGTAGATCGCAAAGTATGAGGGAATTATAATGCAAAAATACAAAATAAGTAAATACAGAAGCACTCTCGTTGTGGAATAAGCGGAGCCGGAGCTGCCTCTCCGCTGAAGCAAAACTTGCGTGTCGAGCATCTTTAAAATAACACCCCGACGTTACATCTTAAATGCAGTTATATTTAATGCATTATTACTTTATTAAAGTTCAAATAATACAGAATCAGATCATGTAAATAACTACAAACTCCGAAACTGGCATTTCTCTGTGTGGTCATCGCCTCTTCTATGAGTTGTGTGAATGTCCCGATCTAATGGGGAGAAATTGAAACTGCAGCCGGCACACTCTGGCATGGAGATGTTCATGCTTAGTGCAGCTAGATTATAATGTGATGGCTCGCGACTTATTGAATCATAATATATGTGTCACTGTGCATTTCTTACCGTGAAGAAAATTGGTATACGAGTTTTAAACTGTTATCGAGGTGCTTTTGTGATAGTTTGGGACATAACTAAGATGGTTTTGGGACAAAAAAGGCTCTTAGCCATCTCGTGCCATGCATAAATCTGTTGACCAGAGGGTGTTTGCATATAAACAAGCCCTCAGAGGTCATGAATGGATATGGAGTGAGTACTGCATCCAAATGACCTTGCAAGAGAGTATCATTTTGTCAGGGCAATGCTTTGAGTCCTCACCCCGGGAGGAGCACCAATTAGAAAAGAGTCTGCACTTTTCGACATACAGCCATCTTGTTGAAGGGGGCCTGGCCTGTGGTAAGGTATTTAACACCTGTTGCAACAATCCTGTTGCGTCAGATGGGCCCCGATCGGAGTCCAGGCATGCAGTCTCCATAGCTCTGGCTGAGGATGCCAGATCATGTCTAGAGCTTGCGAGACCAGATCCGACTTCAAAGGAACTTCCCATCAGGGAGAATCCAAAGCTCAACCACATTGTGAACTAGTGGCGGTTGGGTCATTTGACTCAACTAGTATCTACCATCTCATCATCATCGGCGGTCACTCGAGATCGAGTTTGTCCTCCTACTGGGTCCTTATGGTACTTTAGTTTGGCAAAGAGGCCAATCCTGGAACCACACATTTTGGGGCAGTGAGGGCAACGGTAAGGTGTAGTGTTTTGAGCTCCAATTTGGGCCTTTTTGGTTGCTTTCTCCTTTCTGAGTCTGTGTTTGTTTTCAGCAGTACTGAGGAGGTTGTTATTGAAGAGTGTAAGACCTGTTCGAACAGACTCGCTCCAGACTTCCCTATTGGTAGCTGTGTGCTCCCAGGTATTAAGGTCAATTTGGTACATTTTAAGGTTTGCTTTGATATTATCTTTATATATTTTCTTTTGATCTCCTGGGGCCCGATGTCCTGTCAACAGTTGGGAATACAGGACTTGTTTTGGAAGGTGTGAGTCAGTCATTTGGATAACATGGCCAGTCCATCTGAGCTGTTACTGTGCAATCATTGCAGTGATGGTGGGCATGTTGGCCTCCACAATGACACTGGTGTTGGTGTGTCTGTTTTCTCAGCTGATCTTGAGGATTTTCCTTAGGCATCTCTGATGGTATGTTTCTAAAGATTTTATATGCTTGCTGTACGTGGTCCGCATTTCTGAACCATACATTAGGGTGGGGAGCACTGCTGCTTTGTAGACCAGGATCTTAGCTCTGGGCTGCAGGTCACGATTTTCAAAAAACATTTTTGTCAGTTTTGAGAATGCAGCATTAGTACAGCTGAGGTGATGGTGTATTTCATCATCAATGTTGGCTTTAGACCCAGATCTACATTGGCAAGTCTGTTGTTGTCAACATATTTGGCTGGAAATGGAACAGAAGTATTTCCATTTGGTGGTGGCTGGTAAAGGATCTGGGTCTTTTTTATGTTCAGTGCCAGACCAAGTTGCTTGAATACCTTTGCAAAAGCATCCACAGCGTATTGTAGGTCAAGCTCGGGACACTAGGGCATTATCATCGGTGTACTGCAGCTCTACGATGATGTGGCGTCCATCCAGACCGGAGGCCTTGATGTTTTTCAGCTTCATAATGGCATCTTGCACCTCTCTCAGGCTGGGTGGTGCGGCCATTTCCTCCTCTGCTGGTTGCTGTGAAAGTCGATGAAGAGCCTCTATCTCGGCAGTAGAGTCCCTGTTTAGGAGGTCCTCATAAAGCTGTTTCCACCTTTTTTTCAGTGACTCGTTATCCTTGACCATCCTTAGAATGGAGGGGAGTTACACTGTGGTGGCTGGGCCCATAAACTGCTCTCGTGGTATTAAAGAAACCTCTGTTATCCCGAGTCTGCAAGATGCTGGATCTCCAGTTCCTTCTTTGTCAACCACAGGTTTTTCAGTTCCCTGACCCAATTCACAATTTCAAAACACTTATACACTATGGCACAACCAGGGTTCTCTTTTGGATCGGCTCATTTGACATTTCACTGTGGGACACACCTCTTGTGTGGTCTTCCGTGAAGCCTTTTGTAATCACGCCTAACAGGCTGCTGGCCAGTGCAACAGGGAAGCCCTGCCCATTCCCTATATAATCCATTGCACAGGCCCAAAATGACATCCTACATCTCTTCACTCGTGGCATGCACTGCGAGCCCTTTATCAGTGCACTTACTGTTTATATACTTGGCTGGATTCAACTGTCTAAAAACTAAGTTACCACTCATTTGAGGACATCAAGCCAAGTAAACTAAGTCATACTGAGAAAATTAAGCACTTTACCAAGCAATAAAAAAGTGTTCGACTTACCAGTTGAACATAGCTTCACTGAAGAAGTCTTGCAAGACCAAGCTGCCATCTCTCCCTTGCCCGGGAGTGTGCAGATTTTCTATTCCAGCTAGAGATCCGCACGTTATGTGTCTAGATTGCCTGGGTTTTGAGCAAGCCAGGGCGTATGTCAAGATCCTTTACAGGGAGATGACGTGACTACATCCACCCAAGCAATGGAAGCCTCATCTCTGAGGTGGAATTGGGCTGGATAAATGCTCAAGGCTGGATGGGAAATTCCTCCTCACTACTCCAATAGCTCATCAGACACTCCCATCTTTCCAGGATTGCATGGAGGATCTGATGAAGTACTGGGAGAGACCACTATCATCAAGGGTCCCGGTGTATGGCTTCTCCTCGCTTGACATGGCAGATATGGAGGAGAGGGGCTGGTCTCACATTCTGCCGATGGAAGAATTTTTGGCAAGCCATCTGGATCCTAGATCGGCATTCAGTTTGTGTGTCCAGCTTGTCTGTGTGTTGAGCACGCCAGGGCGTATGTTGAGATCCTATACAGGAAGATGACATGACTACGTCCACCCAAGCAATGGAAACCTCACCTCTGAGGTGGAATTGAGCTGAACAGCTCACTCCATCAGATGAGCTTGGGGACCCTGTCGCTCTCAATATGGAGATCGAACAGCTCCCAGGAGTCAACAGTTTTCCATCACTGCTTTGGGAGGGCTGTGGGATGAGGGTGATGGTGTCGGCGTCAAGGAGGACCCGTTTGTGTCTCAAGCGGATTTACCTGGAAACCCTACTGGACTGGAAGAACAGCCATCGGCAGCGGGAAATGCAGTCCTGCACGAGGCTTGCCGATGCTAATCGCTCAAGGCTGGATGGGAAATTCCTCATCACTACCATGTTAGCTCATCAGACACTCCCACCTTTCCAGGATTGCATGGAGGATCTGATGAAGTATTGGGAGAGACCGCTGTCAGGGTCCCGGTGTATGGCTTCTCCTCGCTTGACATGGCGGATATGGAGGAGAGGGGCTGGTCTCACATGCCGCTGATGGAAGCATCTTTGGAGAGCCATCTGGATCCTAGATTGCCTTTTGGTTTATCCACTGCTGCCCTTAAGCTACCTCACAATTCAGAACACTTCTCAGTCTCGATTTTTGAGAAACTTTATATGTCTGCAGCGCAGACAGGGTGGCTAAAAACGCTGTCACTATGCTTTTGGCCTATATCGCGGAGCTGGAAGAGGATATGTCTGTAGCTCTGTCACAAGGCAATGACATCACAGAGCTATTGACAGAGATTCACGCAGTGACGGATCTCATTCTACGCTCATCGCGTTTCAATCCACAGGAAGGACTTTGGGTCTTGGGGTGGTTAGTCAGAGAGGTCTGTGGATGAATTTGTCCACGATGGTGGAGAAGCATAAAGGACACATTTTTGTGATCAGCCAGTGGACCCAAAGGGCCTGTTTGGACCAGCTGTGGCAGCAATGCAACAACGATTTGAGGTGAAGAGGAAAGAACAAGAGGCTTTTAGATCTTTAGTACCTCACAGAGTATTGTGTCTTGTTCTGCTCTGCGCCATCTCAGAGCTCTTGTTATCTTATCTCTCGAGAAAGCTGGTGTGCACTGTGGTGGTGAATAGGCTTTGGCTGCCGCAAAATGTAAGTCTCACCATGATGGAAAAATCCTACAAGCAATATTTGATGCTATGTTGTATTTATTTTAAATTGAATTAAGATGTCATTTTATTTGGCATTAGATTTATTTGTGTAGCATTAGAGCGTGAGACAGAGCCTGAAAGAGTGTCTCACACCAAATGTGTGTGAGTTTGCAACCCTTCTTTTTGTGCTTTTTAGACCCTCTAAGTTTTTTTCACCATTCACTTGCACTGTATGGACCTACAGAGCAGAGATATTCTTCTAAAAAATATTTTTTTTGTGTGTCATAAACATTAGGGATGGCATGAGGATGAGTAAATGATGAGAGAATTTTCATTTTTGGGTGAACTATTCCTTTAACACACTATCACGGTGTATGCAGTAAATGTAATGTTCATCTATAGAAACTCTCTGAGTTTACATTTAGCCCACTTTATCTTTACAAGCAAGGAAATGAAGGAGACACGTCTGGGTTTTTTATTCTATGTTGCTGACAGGACATAAATTGCCGCTTGCAAGCAGCAGTGCGCTCTCTAGTGGCGGATGACTGTATAGACAGTCTTTTCTCTATCTGCTGGCATGATTACTGAACGTATTTGTGCTGAAATTGATTAATCGATGATAGATACGTTTAATCGATCAGTGCTGATCTAACAATTGTCAGCTGTTTCTGCAGTTGGAGTGTCAGTTTTGTTTTTTATAGTTGGAGTGTCAGTTGTTTTGTGTAGCTGGATTGTCAGTTGTTTCTGCAATTGGAGTGTCAGTTGTTTCTGCAGCTGTAGTGAAAGTTGTTTTTGCACACTTGTGTTCTTGTTTCACCAGGAAAATATCCGTGATAAGCTGCGGCCTGTGTCTCTTGCGATCACACACACCATACGCAGAACGAGACATTACCAGTACAATGGACATCACAACCCGCTGACCCCTGTACTGAGCCCCAGCCCTTCAAACACACTCTACTCTGAGGTACTTAGTGTATACTCACCAGAATAGCAATTCTTTGTATGTATACTTTACATGTGCTACATTTCAGCATTTTTGATGCAATCTGTGTGCTTAGTAACCATATAATGAGAATCTCAACAGTTGCATGACAGTAGTCAATGTAACATTGATTACACTGGGTGAATGTCTCTCAAACCTGTCATGTCTACATTTTACCCCAAAATCAAAAGAAAAAAACAAGAAATTATATTTTGCTTAATTTTTTTTGCATTGTGACAATATTTTATGACGATTCATAAAAATATATATATTCATTACCCTAACCCCCAATTTTGCAGTACAATATAACCTAAACATGTTTCTGTGAGATTAACCCCCTTACTTTTACTCCAATCTTTCTGTCTGTTTCTCAGGTTAATTTTGTAAGGGAAGGTTGTGGTGAGGATAAAATCTGTCAGAGTAATCTTCAACTCACTTATCAGTTTGGCACAAAAGCACCCATTACAAACACCTTCACTCCTCTACTGCGGTAAGTGCTCATAAACCATATTCAACCATTAAAAGAGTGTTATTATTTTTACATAATCTGTTGAAATGATATTCAATTCCTTGTTGTAAAACAACTACCCTGTTAACAAAGTTATTGTGAGAAAAAAATGATCAACCAAATATTTTTTCTTGATTTTATGGAAGACATAATTTTATTTTAAACTACAAACCAACACGTGGTCCCAAACTAGCCAGCCCCTTCTAAGGGATAGCCTATAGGGTCATGAAACCCAAAAATTTTTTTTTAAATATTAACAGATATGTAGAGGTTGAACATAATTTCAAACAGTATAGCACTCATTACGTTTATTGTTAATGGTAACGTGTTTTTTTTTTAAATTATAATTATACATTTTTTGCCATTTTGTTTTTCAAGTTTAAAAAAAAAAAAAAACTTAAAGCAATGTCATAAAATATGAGGTATATAAACTCTGAGTTGTGATTGGTAGTAAAGTACTCTGATACGTCATTGGAGTCGGAGAGTTTCTCTGCATTATTCATGAGAAGGAACGCTTCCATCCAATCACTGTGATGCCTCATACATGAGCTTGCATTTCAGTGGAAAAATTCAAAATAACACGTGGAAGAGACAGCAGTTCCTGGCAAGTTCAACAGCATTTGTAGAACAGAAATGAGAGCAGACTTAACAACTAGGGATGTGCCAGGGTGGTTGACTAATCGACTAGTCATCTAACAACTGACAAATCAATTAGTGGGGTCGACTACTAACATTAATGTTTTAGTGGTGATGGTTTTAATGGGAGACACAATTCTCATATTAATTGAGAGATGCAACTTCTTAGAGATCATTTTGTGTGATGATAGCTTGCTGTGTTTAACAGTAAATAACAATCAGCACAGTAAAACCTTCTGCAAGAAGTTTTGTCTCTTTAATTCTTTAGGTTTAGTCTTTTTATGCACAGTTGTTACAGCAAAGTGCTGCATTAGCAATACATTTCAAGATGATCACTATCAGACGTGAAATCCTTTGCTGTGAGTAATATTCCCGTATTTGTGAGGTGCTGTAGAAAGGTAAAAGTCTTTTACTGATTCTGTCTGACACTGCTTAAATAAAAAGTTTCAGTAAAAAAGGTTTAAACTGCTTGATGTCATGAACTAGATGTGTACCCATAATATTGTCTTGCAGTTCTGCACTTTAAATGCCCAGCGAGGATTTCCCTGAAGCACTCCGGTTACATTGCAGCACGTCATTCTGCATTCAGGATGCGCATAAGCGGTTTTGTGCCGCTCTGTGTTGGAGCCTTTTTTATTTCTTATTTTTCTTTCATAGTGACATCACATGTACATAACGGAGCCTAATTTTACATTTATAACCTTAACAAAGACTAGTCAACTAGTCGTTCAAACAACTCTATCTCTTGAAACACAAAGCAGTTGTTTGTTTATTTTTGACACATTCCATCGCGTCTTCTTCGTACTTATGATCATGGATAGGATAACACAATGGCTTGTTAAGAAACAGAAGAATATGATGAAAATTGAAAACTCAGAATCATGCCAGCTCTCTATTTGGTTTTCTTTCCTCAAAAATGACTGGGATTAAGGCCTACAGGGTTTACCGGCACTCCGTCGTCAAGCCAACAAACTTGAAATACTGGATAACTTTAAACAGACAAGGCTAGTAAGTGATTTTATCACACTAGAGTCATGTTAACATGTATTATGTTTATTTTTTGTGGCTGTACTAAACACACATTTTTACATCTTTTCACATCTGACTTTTCAAGTCTGAGGTGTGAAAAACTGGTGCTGAACAAGGGGTGTTCATGACACTGGTGTGATGATAATAATGCTGTCATTGGTGTGTATGATAATGCCAGTAGTTGCCTCTCTCTGGCTAAAAAAGTGCTGGGATGGGCAATTGTGCAACAGGAACATCGCAAAGATATAAATAGATGCGTTCTACGCTCTCCTGTCCTTTTGATTTCATTATTCCAATGTAACTCGGCAAGACTGGTCTTCATAAGAACGCAAGTCCGTTCTCTGCATTCTTAGCATTAAGATACACTCAATGTAAAGAAATTTAGTGTGTTATTGCCATTATACTTTGAGGGTACCTAAGAAGTTTGGGGACAGCACCACCTAGTGCTCTGGAAACCTCAGAAAATTATAAATTTGCATTTATTATTTTAAATGATCTGGTTTTAGTTCAGAAGTGTCTTAAGATTACTTGGATCATTCAGAGTACACTTGGATTTGCTGTTGTTGTGCTTGTTTCCGATAATTGCTGCTTCCACATATATTTGCTATTATTATTATTATTATTATTGTTATTATTTTACATTTTATAAATGTTGTATGTTTTATAATGTTTCTGGCTACAAAATAACAAAATCACAGATTAAATAAATAGTTCACACAAAAATAATAATTCTCTCATTTACTCAACCTTATGCCATCTCAAACTCATTCAGTATAATTGTATTTTTTTTTTCCTGTGGAACACAAGCAATGATATTTTGATGGAGATATGAGGTGTTTTTGTCCATACAATGGGGTCCAACACTTTCAAGTTCTAAAAAGGGCAAAAAGGCAGCATAAAGGTAATTCAGATGCCTCAAATGGTTTAATCCATGTCTTCTGAAGAGATATGATTGGTTTTGGATAAGAAACAGACCAAAATATAACTCCTTTTTCACTATATAACTTGAATTTGCAGTCTCCTTGTCATGATTCGAGATGTTGAGAGAAGGACCCAAGTACAGATAGGCAAACAATAGCCTAGTTTCCATCCACCTTTCGCGCTATTTTGCTATGGACAAAGTGAAAATGCGTTAAAAAAAACTGCGACATTTGCCGTCTTCTGCCCGTTTCCATTCAAATGGCCTTTTATCGATAAAAATGGTGTGCGTGATGATGTCATGCCTAAAAAACACTTTGTTGCATAAGTTTTGGTTTATCGCAAAAGAAATCTGCCCTTAAGCTGTTTCCATACAGAAATGTGTGTTTATCGCTAATTCATCTCCCAGATATCCCTAATTTTTTTCATCCAAAGTTTTGGTAAAATGGAGAGAGTATTGAGACAATTCATTGAAATTAGCCAGCTTACTGTCATTTTAATTTCACAAATAAAAGCAATCAGAAAAGGAGGAATTGCAATCAAAAGGGAACAGTTGCCCTTCTGATAGAACTGTAATATTGGTCCTGATGTTGCGCCTATCGCAGGTTGCCACCGGTTCTGACCCAAAAGCAAATCGTCATGGCCCTGTTCAAGCTGGCAACCTGTACCAAGTAGCGGGGGAAACTTTCGGTCTTAGTATAAGGACATCCATCGATGTGTATATGCTGTGTGCACAGCTATTAAAGAAAAATTGATGCAGTGTAATATGAGGGTTTACATATGATACATTCCTGATATTCAATAGGCTATTCTGAACAATCATCTAATATGAAGCATTGCCATTACAACTGCATTATATCCCACATATTTGTCCAGCAACTTTTAACGACCAACTGAACTCGATTATCATCTCAAATTAATTTCTGAAGAAGCTCAGCAAATGCGATCCGAGGTAAAGAGGGTTAGATTTAAAATATTTAAACATTTTAAAATGTTCAAAAGCTAATTTTCTGAATGTGATCTCAGCACTGGACAAATAGTTCTGATAGTTTATAGTCTTGAAAAAAGTGTAGAACATTCTGAGAATGTCATTCAGCCAACTTTTTTCATGTACAGAACAGGGAAAGGCTAATTTAAATTTGTGTAAAGAAAAGGTATATATAGGTCTAAAAATATATATATTTTCATTTGGTAATTTATTTTTTTAATTTAATGCTTTTTTCGTTTGGTAATTTATTTAATTTAATTCAAAAGCTAAACAATAATTTAATAGAATGTAAGTGTTCCAAAAAAGCACACTTATGCTTTTCTCCTAGTATTGTGTATTTATTTTTAATTTAAAACATCTTTGTGCATAGAAATGGTATGTTTTTTTTGTATTGTGGGCTAATTCCGTGACTGCCGTCTATTATTTTGGATGGTGTATAAAAGCAACTTTAATAAATAAATGGATGTCTACCATGATTAAATTAATCGCAAACAGTGGCCATTCATTTGTTCTCCATGCACTTGTCGATGTGCATGATACGAGATATTTGTGTTGGCACTCCTGGAAGTGATATGATTGCAGCATCGGATCTATATGCCGTTAAGTTCAATCCATAATCATGTACAATAAATTGGCTTTCAAGGATGTATACCTTGTCATCATGATTAACACAGGCTAACGACTGGGACAAATTTTGTCATGTGACACTATATTTTTGCGTTAATGCCAATTTTCTTGACAAAAAGTGTTTCCAAACCATTTATTTTTATGACATTTGAGGTATCGACAGAGTTTATGCGCTAGAGTTAAACGGAAAAAATATTTTTTTGTTGATAATTTTTTTTTGTTGACACTTTTTTGTTGATAATTTTCGTTTCCATCAGCTTTATTTTGATGCGTTAAAACTTTTTTCCTTGGATGGAAACGTAGTTAATGAGATTTATTTTAATAAACAGAAAACATACATAACAAAAACTCTAGATGGAGAAAAAGAAAACAAACAAAACCAAACTAAAATAAATACAAGAAGTACTGAACCGACAGGGAAGGCAGAAAGCAAACACGAGCACACGACGACAGGAACAAATGAAACAATCTACCACAGGACAGCATACACAATGAGCTAATATAGGGAAAGAAATCAGACAGGCAGGTGAAATAAATGAACTAATAACGAGCAGACAAGGAGGTGGGATATGACACAAGACTGAGAGACATAAGGCAGTATGTAAACAAAAAAAGTCACATGCTTTCACAGACACAAACACATGGCTGACATGAGCGCATATCGCCAGAGACTACAAGGCAATATGCGCTCATGCCAAATGAGACAGGACATTTGTGCGAGGGTTCTACCACAAATAAACAGGCACCAAGACCAAGAGGCCAGCACAACATGACAACGGGCCGGGACCCGGTCGTGCAGCGCAAAGCAGGCGCAATGTGAAGCGCTCCCGAGGTCGCGAGAGACAGACACACACAATTGACATGAATGCATGCTGCAAGGATGACATAAGAGCAATGAACTCGTGCCAATAAACAACAAGAACGCATGACAACGGCAAAAGGGCGAGCCATGAATTCGCACACAGAAAGGCATCCAAGACAAGACAAACAGAACAGGTACTAACACAGAACTGATAGAACAAAAGAAAGGGAGGGAAAGGAAGGAAACCAGGGAAGAGCTGGCAGGACAGTCTATGACACTGCCGGCGGGACAGACCAGGGTGGAACCGGTGGGACCGGCCAGTGCAATGCCAGCAGGACAGACCCAGGGAAGGAGGGTGGGGGAAACAAGGAAGGGGGCTCCGGACTAGGGACAGAGTCAGGTGGCCAAGGTGGAAGTTTTAAGGCCAGGTCCGGATGAAGCGCTCATGGAAGAAGCTTCAGGAATGTGTTAGGTTCAGGTGGATAAGGTGGAATTTTTAAGGGCAGGTCCGGACGAAGTGCCCAGGGCAGAAGCTTCTGGAGTGGGTCAAGTTTTAGGAAAGGGTCTGAGTCCAGCGGCCAGGGAGGAGGCTGACTGTACAGACAGGGCTGTCCAGGGCAGACACAATCGGCAGGGCAGGTAGGGTAATGGCCACAGAGGACTGGACAGGCTCGTCACCGACCACAGGGAACAGGACAGGCTCGTCAATGACCACAGGAAACAGGACAGGCTCGTCGACAGCCTCAGGGAACTGGACAGGCTCGTAAACGGCCTTGGGAACTGGACCGACTTGATGACCACAGGGAACAGGACAGGCTCGTCAACAGCCTCCGGGAACTGGACAGACATGATGACAACAGGGAAATGGACAGGCTTGTTGATGGCCACAGGGAACAGAACAGGCCCATCAACTGCCTCAGGGAACAGGACAGGCTCGTTGACGCAACAAATTAAACAATCTACCATAGGGCAGCATACACGAGGAGCTAATATAGGGAAAGAAATCAAACAGGTTAACAAGGGGCAGGTGAAACAAATGAACTAATAATAAGCAGACAAGGAGGCAGGATATGATGCAAGACTGAGAGACACGTGGCAATACGGAAACAAAACAAAGCCTCAGAGACACAAACACACGAATGACATGAACGCATATCACCAGAGACTACAAGGCAACATGTGCTCATGCCAATCGACAGATGAGACGGGACATTTGTGCGAGGAATCGGCCACAAATAAACAGGCACCAAGACAGAAGCGGCCAAACCCCAGCACATGACAACGGACCGCGACCCGGACACGCAGCACAAAGCGAGCGCACCGCGAAGCGCATCCGAGGTTGCGAGAGACACAAGCAATTGATACAAGTGCATGCCACAAGGATGACATAAGAAAAAGGCACTCGTGCCAATAAACAAGAGAACGCATGACAACGCCAAAAGGGCGAGCAATGCATTCTCACACAAACTAGACAATACACTAAACATGAGTGTCAGAATTCAGCCACAAAGACAATAAAAACATAATCAACAGAAGTGGCTGAACACTGGCACTCCTTGGTGCGATCGTAATTTGAAGCTTAATGCATGCACTGAACGCTGTACACATGTTCTGTGCATGCCTCAAGCACAAGAAAGTGTAATTGAGCTTTAAATCATGGTCATGCCTAGGAGACTGCATTATCAAAATTTATTGTGAAAAAAGAGTTACATTTTGGTCTGTTCTCACCCAAAACCGATTTTATAACTCCAGAAGATATGGATTAAACCACTGTAGCTTGAAAGTGTGGACCCATTGACTTGCATTGTATTTTCACATCATACTGTATCTCCATCAAAATATTTTCATTTGTGTTCTGCAGAAGAAAGAAAGTCATATGAATATGAGACAGCATAAGGGTAAATGATGAGAGAGAATGATCATTTTGGGGTTAACTATTCTTTTAAATTGTATTTAGACATGTCCAAAATGTTGGTAAAAAGAGTTGCAAAAATTGCAAACCTCATAGAAAATAAATATGAAATTAAACAGCTCTTATAATATTTGGTTTGACCCCCTAATGTTGACAGTCAACATTTTCTGAAGGTTAAGCACCTCCTTTCACTAACCATTCTTTTTCAAGAGTATCAGGCCCAGAGGCATCATGCCCATTCAGAGTAAGGAGGGAATGTGTCCCCTCAGATATCTTCAGCAAAGAGGATTTTAAATGGATTATTTGAACTTCCAAAAACATATTTTTACCATTGATAATTAAATTGAATGATTATTGCATGTAAAAAGAATGTGTATGTGGCAGAAATATTTATTCACGTTCTAAATGTAGTTTTTTCTCAGTCCAATTGAGTCACATGTTCCGCTAAAGGCGATGTCCTGTGGCTGCCTGGGATCACGCTCTCGGGGAAGGTCGAGCACATATGGGAAAGCATGATGTTATGCTAATTAATTAAATCAACTTATGTGCAGTTAACATTTCCTAACTGTGTCTGTTTCAGTGGAACACTCAATCTTTTTTTTCATAGTCTAATATAGATTATGTCGATATGTTTTTTTTTTTTTTGATCGGTCACTGTTCATTTCCTTTGGTGCTGAAATGCGTTTGACTGGTTTTGCAGCGTAACACTCTCGTTTCTTCATGTGTAAAGAAAGCAGCAGTTCCTCTCCTTTCCAGTCATTATAAAAACTGTTAGTTCCCCTTCTGTCACTCACTCGACGTTGTGTCGATGTGGTGACACTAGGGGTCGCACTTGGGAGCCCCAAACACCTCAGATCTTTAAGAAATGGAATTTGCATGCCACTCCCCCGGACATACGGGTATAAAAGGAGCTGGCTCGCAACCACTCATTCAGATTTTTCTTCGGAGCCAAGCGGTTGTACTATCAGCGAGCTGAATACTACTGCTGTTCCATTCACCTCTTAAGAAGCGTATGCTGTTGGATATATGGCGGATTTCCAGCGGCTTTATCTCCTTCTGTACGACGAGTGCAGATTTCGCCCCTGGGCGCTTCGACAGTGCTAAAAGGATGTATATTCCTGCTAAAGAGTATATTTTCTCTATTATAGCACACACATTGACGTTGAACGTATTTTTAAAGATACGTCTTTATAAAGATGCCTTTCCATCTTTGTGTGATTCCTGGATGCGGTCGCTATCTCTCCACTTCCGATCGCCACGGGCGCTGCCTCACGTGTCTGGGCAGCGATCACACTGAGGCAGCGTTCGTGGATGGTTCATGTTCTCATTGCGAGAATATGACCATGGCAATGTTGCGGTCGCAGCTTTCCTTCTTCCGGGGAAAGCCACTCTAGCTGCCCCCCGTGCCTCGCCTTTTACCTCTGGGTATGAGGCCAGCCCGGCTAGCGCTGGAGGCGATTTGGGGGCTTCAGTAGGTGCGGCTCCACCGGGTAAATCCCTGCAGACCTCCCATTCCCTAGCACGCTCCTTTGCCCCCAGCGAGTTCCTAGAGGAGACCAGCTCGCCCCAGGGCCAGCTTAGTGTCCCTTTCGGAGCTCCAGAGCTGGATGAGTGCTCGATCGCTGCATCGGAGAGCGTACTGGCGATGTCAGATGCCGAGGACTCGACTGGGCTGCCACCTTCGGGTCGGCCCGCCCAGTCTGAGGCTGATGGCGAGATGACCGCCATGCTTGCCTGGGCCGCTGCGTGTGTTGGGTTGGAGTGGAACCTTCCACTCTCCCCTGAGCCCTCACGGCTAGATGATTGGTTCTTGGGTTCGGGGCGCCACTCACAGGCACGCCACCCCCACGGTCCCTTTCTTCCCGGAAGTGCACGACGAGCTGACGAGGTCGTGGAGGGCACCTTTTTTTGCCCGAAACCGACCTCCCAGCTCGTCCGCTCTCTCTCTACCCTTGATGGCGGGGCGGCCCACGGGTATACGGAGATCCCTCAGGTGGATAAGGCGGTTGCGGTGCACCTGTGCCCACTGTAGGACGACGTCGTCTCTGACAGCCAAAGCCTACAGCTCCGGTGGTCAGGCCGCCTCTGCCCTGCATGCCATGGCCCTCCTGCAAGTACACCAGGCAGGAGCTGCGCTCGGTGACCGACCTCGCCCTCTGGGTGACGAAGGTCACGGAGCGAGCACTCGGACAGGCGATGTCCACCCTCGTGGTCCAGGAATGCCACCTGTGGCTGAATCTGGTTGAGATTCGGCGACACCGTCGAGGACTTCGCCCAGCAGTTCTCGGCGGTGAGGAAGCAGACGGAGGCTATACAACACATCTTGCCCCGGCGCGGCTCAAGATCCCATATCCCGTCTGCTCGCTGAGGGTGTCCCCCTGCGGTGGCGAAAGCCCAGTTCTCGGCCCCAGCATAGAGCCCCCATAGGAAGCTGATGCCCCCCGCCTCATGGGCCGGCACGAGGACCTGGAAGGCTCCCAAGCGCCCCTGAGATGGACAACCCAGGGAGCGAGATGTCTGCTGCAAACCCCGAGCTGGTATACAGACCAATCCCCAGGTGGAGGGCAAGGAGGTAAATCCTTGGTTTCCTTTTCTTTTATGTTCACCGCACCCCGAACGGACTGCGGTACCCACATTCTCAAAAGAGCAGTTTCCTCACTCCCTGGGTCACATAGCCAGTGTTTACGACCGCCGTTATCACGGCAACCAAGCACTGATCACCTGCGACTTAGACGCCGTGAAGGTGCGTCCAGTCCAACCACACTCACACCCACGGCCAGGTGGTTGTGATGGACTATGAGGATGGTTAAAAAGTCCCTCCTCCCCCGTAGCCGACCCCCCCGACACCGGGTACATGTAGCAAGGTAAGTGCTTTGAGGGTCCCCTCAGCGCAGCCACGAGTTCGAGACGAAGCGAGGCTCCTCGACGTGGCATCCCCTGCTCCCTCCCGGCACGAGGCCCCACCCACAGGTACATTTAACGCGATTGTCCCCTTAGTGCCCCTCACCTGGAGCTTGGACGCGTGGCTAGCGCTTTCCAACCCGTCGCGGTGGTTGGCCAGGACCATCCGACTTAGCTATGCGATTCAGTTCAGCGGCGTCCACTTCACTTCGGTGAGGGGCGAGAACGCTGCCACCCTGCGTGCAGAGATCGCAACCCTTCTGCGCAAGGGCGCGACAGAGCCTGTCCTTCCAGCCGAGATGAAGAAAAGGTTTTACAGCCCTTAGGTGGTTGGTTGTGGCCAATCTTGGACCTGCGAATCCTGAACTGGGCCTTGCACAGACTCCTGTTCAAGATGCTGATTCTTTTTCTGATTGTGCCAAAGCACATTTGCCGTGTGTGCGGCATCAAGATTGGTTCGCGGCGTTAGACCTGAAGGACACGTACTTTCATGTCTCAGTTTTACCTTGACACAGACCCTTCCTACGGTTTACTTTCGATGGCCGGGCGTATCAGTACAAGGTCCTCCCCTTCAGCCTGTCCCTGTCCCCTCGCATCTTCACGAAAGCTACAGAGGCAGCTCTTGCCCCGTTAAGGGAAGTGGGTGTCCGCATACTCAACTACCTCGACGACTGGCTGATTCTAGCTCACTCTCTAGAGTTGCTATGCACACACAGGGACCTCATGCTCAGGCACCTCAGCCGGCTAGGGCTTCGGGTCAACTGGGAAAAGAGCAAGCTCCCCAGTTCAGAGCATCTCTTTTCTCGGCATGGAGTTAGACTCAGTCTCAATGATAGTGCGCCTAACGAGCGAGTGCACACGGTTGGTGCTGAACTGCCTGAAGTCATTCAAGCAGAGAACAGCGGTTCCACTGAAACACTTTCAGAGGCTCCTGGGGCATATCACATCCATACTAGGGTTGATGCATATGAGACCGCCTCAGCACTGGCTTCAGACTCGAGTCCCGAGATGGGCATGGCGCCGTGGCACACATCGCGTGGCCATCACGCCGATCTGCCGCCACTTGTTCAGCCCTTGGACAGAGCTTGCATTTGTACGGGCAGGAGTTCCCCTACAGCAAGTGTCCAGGCGCGTCGTCATTACAACAGACGCCTCCAAGCGAGGCTGGGGCGCCGTGTGCAATGGGCACACAGCCACAGCTCCTGGACAGGACCGCAACTGTGTTGGCACATCAACTGCCTCGAGTTGCTGGCAGTATTTCTCGCCATTCGGAGGCTTTTGCCATTGATCCGGGGCAAGCATGTGTTGGTCCGGATGGACAACACAGCGACAGTAATGTATATAAATTGCCAAGGCGGCTTACGCTCATGTCACATGTCACAACTCGCCCGCCGTCTCCTACTATGGAGTCAGAGGTCGCTGCGGGCCACTCACATCCCGGGCATCCTCAACACCACAGCAGATGCATTGTCGTGGCAGGTGATGCTCAGGGGAGAGTGGAGACTCCACCCCCAGGTGGTCCAGCTGATTTGGAGTCGTTCGGCAAAGCACAAGTAGACTTATTTGCCTCCTGAGAAACCTCCCACTGCCCGCTCTGGTATTCTCCGATGCGCTGGCACACAGCTGGCCCCAAGGGCTGCGCAAGTATGCATTCCCCCCAGTGAGCCTACTTGCACAGACCCTGTGCAAGGTCAGGAAGGACGAGGAGCAGGTCACCCTCATGGCCCCGTATTGGCCCACCCAGACTTGGTTCTCAGACCTCACGCTTCTCGCGACAGCCCCTCCCTGGTGAATTCCCCTGAGGAAAGACCTTCTTTCTCAGGGACAGGGCACCATCTGGCACCCACGCCCAGATCTCTGTAACCTCCATGTCTGGCCCTTGGCGGGACGGCAGAAGACCTAAGTGGCCTACCACCAGCAGTGGTAGACACGATCACTCAGGCCAGAGCTCCCTCCATGAGCCAGATTTATACCCTGAAATGGCGTCGGTTCGCGAATTGGTGTTCTTCCCGAGCTGAAGACCCTCAGAGATATGCAGTCGGTCAGTGCTTTCCTTCCTGCAGGAGAGGCTGGAGGAACAGCTGTCCCCCTCCACCTTGAAGATGTATGTGGCCGCCATAGCAGCACGCCATGATACAGTGGACGGTAAGTCCTTAGGGAAGCACGACCTGATCATCAGGTTCCTCAGAGGTGCCCGGAGGCTGAATCCTCCTAGGCCATGCCTGTCCCCCTTTGAGCCACTAGAATCAGTTGAGTTGAAAGCCCTCTCCTTGAAGATTGCGCTCACCTCCATCAAGAGGGTCGGGGACCTGCAATTGTTCTCTGTCAGCGATACCTGCCTGGAGTTCGGTCCGGGTGATTCTCACGTAATCCTGAGACCCCGGCCGGGCTATGTGCCCAAGGTTCCCACAACCCCCTTCAGGGATCAGGTGGTGAACCTGCAAGTGCTGCCCCAGGAGGAGGCAGACCCAGCCCTGTCGTTGCTGTGTCCGGTGCGTACTTTGCACATCTACTTGGATTGCATGCAGAGCTTTAGATGCTCTGAGCAGCTCTTGGTCTGCTTTGGCGGACAGCAGAAAGGGAATACTGTCTCCAAACAGAGGCTTTCCCACTGGATCGTGGATGCCATCGCTATGGCATACCAGGCCCAGGCCATGCCTGCCCCTTCGGAAATACGAGCACACTCCACAAGGAGTCTGGCATCCTCGTGGGCACTGGCCCATGGCACCTCTCTAGCAGACATCTGCAGGGCGACCTTCATGAGATTTTACAATCTCTGGGTTGAGCCGGTTTAGTCCCATGTTCTGTTAGGTATGAACAGGTAAGTTCAGGAATACGGACAGCTGGCCGGGTGTATCGCTTGCATATAGCACCTTTCCCCTCCAAAGAGGTGAAGATGTGCGCTTCTTTTCCCATGCGAGAACCCGTGAACCCTAGATGTCCTTCCTCCCTAGCCCTGTGGCTCATGAATTCAGTGGAGGAATTCACAGCTGGAACTAGTTTGTGTGCTAATATGCCCTTACTGAGGTAGGTGCTCCACAGGTGCCGGTTACTCCAGTAACCCCCTGTGATGTATTTTCCGCAGTACGCTCTCCCTGTTGGCTGACCTGCATCTCTCTTCAACAGAGCCTTCTCTGTCCCGGTCACCTTGTTTGTAGAGCTCCTCCCCTTTCAGAGCCTCTTCCAGCTCTGAGCCCACATGACATGCTTGCCACATGTTACCTCCCCTCCGGGCAAGATGTGGTCTCCGCAGGGTCTTTTCCCCCTGAAAGAATAGGATAGGAAAAGAACACCTTCCCCGGCGCATATATTGAGCGTTAAAATGGCCCCAGCCGAATAACTGAATACTCTGTGGAGAGAAAACATAGAGAGAAAAGGCCACGGCTGGCGCGGCCTGCTTCCATACTAGATATGGGATGTGGGAAACTATACTGCATTTTTTGGGGCACTGGGGGAGGCTACGTGCAGACCGGTGCACCTGCTACTACGCACGCAGCAGCTTGCTTGCACCTGCACCGGACGTCCACGTAACACGGTTCAGCTAGTTGTGGCTTTTTGTATAGGGACCCTTAGTGTCACTACATCGACACAACGTCGAGTGGGTGACAGAAGGGGAACATCTCAGTTACTGTCGTAACCTCTGTTCCCTGATGGAGGGAATGAGACGTTGTGTCCCCCCTGCCACAACGCTGTACTACCCACTGACATGGTCGGGACCCTGTCTCGGCTCCTCAGCACAAAACCTGAATGAGTGGTTGCGAGCCAGCTCCTTTTATACCCGTATGTCTGGGGGAGTGGCATGCAAATTCCACTCGCCAATTCTCATTGGCCTTTTCTCAAAGATCTGAGGTGTTTGGGGCTCCCAAGGGCGACCCCTAGTGTCACTACATCGACACAACATCTCATTCCCTCCATCAGGGAACGGAGGTTACGACAGTAACCGAGACGTTTAAAGTAATGAAAGGAAGTTTTACATGGTTTCTTTTAGCAGCAGATTTTGTATCCATTGAGAAAGGTGGCGGCAGCTGAGCGGATCGAGACGAGACAACCCACGCTGTTTAAAACTGTAATGTGTCAAAATGTGATTGCAATTGCGATAACTGGCGCGATGAAGAGACAGTATTCCGTGTTTCAGAAGATGAAAGACAAACAGATACGGTTTGCTTGGCGAAATTTCCACAGTATTCGTCCAATCATGTAAATGGTGCAACGACTCTCTCGAATATTTTTATTATTTACTGTGAGCATTTTTGGGTGGAACCTTGTTATTTTCTTTTTGATTTTCTCATGAATAATAAAAAAAAGTCTCTCGGCGGATTATAAAAAGATGGTATTTAAAACATTTTATTTTAACGTGGTGAGGCCAAAGTTTAAAATTCGATGCCCCGTTCAGTTCTTTATTTATTTTAAATGCATTGACAGATTATTTATTTATTTTTGTATAGCCTACATATGAGCCATTCATTTATTATCGTAGTATTTTGAAACACAGACGTTCGACCTGGAATTTAGAGTCTTACACTATCATCTAAGTGTAAGTTAGGCTAACTTTGGTAGATTAATGTTTGGTTTGATTGTTCTAAAGTTGATATTTGATATATTTTATGTATCATTTTATTTCTATATTTAGATTTTTTTAAGTGTAGGTGTAACAAAGGTTAAGGATGGGAAAGGAGGTGGCAGGAACCAACTGAACCATCAAAATAATATTTAATTTAAACAAAAAGACACACAACACAAACACACATGGCAGCTGCATGTGGCTCTCTCTCTACCTAACTGCCACTTCCGCTGCATTTATCCCTCTCCTCGGCTGATTAGCCCAATTGGGGGCCGGGCGTTCATAGATTCCTCCTCGTCATACTAGGTTTTCTGCTCGGATTTTTATGACTGACAGTTTTGTGCAAACAAAGGTTATAGTTATTAAGCATATTTATTTTTTGAATGTCTGTTATCCTATTGAAGGGCTGTGCTTAGTGTCTAAGAAACGCGTGTGATTGGTGTCTTGTGGAAATTACTCCAACCTAATTATACAGGGCTTTGACTAATCATCGACATAACCTGTTGTAGGTACTAGTCGATTTTGAAATTATGCCATTTTACACATCCCTAACCGTTGTGTTGTTGAAATGTAATTAATTAATATATTCATTATAAAGCCTAATAACTCATGATGCACTGTTGTATGTGACAATAATAGTTTATTAAAACCACAAAGGTGAAACATGAATTAGAACTGCTATGCCAGATGATGGCCCAACAATGCCCTCTTAAAATGTAAAAAATGCCCATGAAAAACAACTCCGGGGTCCAAATATTGCCCCTTAATGGAAAGGTTAATATATACAGTATCACTCTGGTATGAACGGCCTCTTTTAGGGGAAGGCTACATGTTCACCTTCTTTAGAGATAGGCTTCAGCTCACTCTCTATTGAGCTGAGACACATTTTGCACTGCCTCTTATGTTGTGTATGGAAAATATGTGCACAAAAGAAGTGGCAAGAGCACAAGAAAGCGATGTAAAACTGAAGATGTAAAAATGCAATCGAATGCAACCATTACTGATACAACTACTGATTAAAACAGGTGTTTTATACCGTTTTCTGTGATTTTATACTGCTTGTTGCAGCAATATGAACTTTGCATAAATGGTGGTGGTGGTGGGTTGGGTTTAGTTGACCCTGGTGTCCCTTCAAAAAAATTATGTTCATGATGCCCCTGATCAGGCCCTATTGTGTATTCTTTTCATGGAATGTCTCAATCACTGTATGCTTGCATTATGGGTAAGTCTTGTGTCACAGTTGCAGACAGGGCTGACGTATCTGATTTCCTACAGAGGAAAGTCTCAGAAAGTCTCAGGAGTGTTTCAAGTGAAATTTTCATCCAACTCTGACATTTCTATATTGTGCTTTTGTGTAAATAGCTCTACTCATTGTTCATGAGTCTCTCATTGTTTTAATTTCTTCTTTATATTCCTGCTCTGCTGATGTTAAGAGATGAGTGGGATGTGGCCATTTTCTCTCTATCGGATCAGAGATCAGTAATGTTAGAGGTCACAGTCACTAACTCGCCCTCTGATCCAGAACACCCTCAGGAGGATGGTGATGATGCTCATGCTGCACAGCTGCAGGTGTCATTGCCAAACACACTGTCATATTCTGGACTCATGGGACAGCAGGTACACTATCTACAGCTTTGTGTCTGAAATGATCTTATACTGTTTATAGTTCAACAACCTAATCGATTAGTGTGGTTGACTTGTTTATTAAGATTTTTGTTCTTATATAATAAAATATATAAGCTTTTATCTTGCATTCTAATAGTTTTTAATGGGTAAATAGTTATAGTTATTAAAAAGTATTTTCAGATATTTTTCATTACAAAGTATATTATCATTATAACAATTTGAGTTGAAAGATGAATTCAAAAATTAAGATGAATTTTACTATTTCTATGTGTTTAGTATGCATCTCTTTTGCTTCAATGACAGCATGCACTGGAGCTGACATGAATAAAACCTAATGATAATGTTATCAAGTTTATTTGAGAATGTTCCAAAGAGCATCTTGAATGCTTCAATGGAAACCATGCAATCTGACCCTCTGTACAAAAGAGTTACTGTAACATGCTCAAAGTCATAATTTTGCTTGTTTGATTAATGACTTAGAAAAAGAGAAGTATCTTAACCCTCCTATGGTATTGAAAAATGGCACCTCCCTTTGGTATTCGTGTCATTTTTACTGGAAGGGGTCAGATGTGTTACCCTTTTTTTATTTATTTTTTTATTATTATTATTATTATTTTTTTTATGATAATGATACCATTTCTTCTTCCCTGGAGTAAGAACAATACAATTATTCATTTCTTTTGGGATTTTATGCTATTTTGATCTTATTTACATGTAAATTTCTCAATTTTACCATTAATATGCATATACAAATAAGCAGATTTAAAAACATAATAATTCAAAATTCAGACCCTACTCTTCTATGAGTTGAAATATGAAGAAAATATGAGAATGTGACATAAATTGGAGGCAGATTGCTGCCATCTGGTGAACAAAATATAAATAACATGACTTGAAAATCATGTCATGCCAGTAACAGCAGGTAGATGGCTGTTGCCACCTACTGTGTAGTCTGATGGATTGTTGTATATAATTTTATATTTTATCACAAGATATGCATTTGGATATACAGTTGAAGTCAGAAGTTTACCTACACTTAGGTTGAAGTCATTAAAACTCATTTTTTAACCACTTCATAGATTTAATATTAGCAAACTATAGTTTTGGCAAGTAATTTAGGACATCTATGTTGTGCATGACACAAGTAAGTTTTCCATCAATTTTTTAAAAATAATTGTTTTCACTTTTAATTGACTATATCACAATTCAAGTGGGTCAGAAATTTACATACACTAAGTTAACTGTGCCTTTAAGTAGCTTGGAAAATTCCAGAAAATGGTGTGAAGCCTTTAGACAATTATTCAGTTAGCTTCTGATAGGAGGCGTACTGAACTGGAGGTGTACTTGTGGTTCCCTATCTGTCACTCACTCGACATTGTGTCGATGTAGTGACACTAGGGGTCACTCTTGGGAGCCCGAAACACCTCTGATCTTTTGAAAAAAGGCCAATGAGA
The DNA here is from genome assembly GCF_019703515.2 of Myxocyprinus asiaticus. Lineage (NCBI taxonomy): Eukaryota > Metazoa > Chordata > Actinopteri > Cypriniformes > Catostomidae > Myxocyprinus > Myxocyprinus asiaticus. The sequence continues at coordinate 32,318,342 of NC_059378.1, forward strand.
ATTGGCGAGTGGAATTTGCATGCCACTCCCCCGGACATACGGGTATAAAAGGAGCTGGTATGCAACCACTCATTCAGATTTTCTCTTCGGAGCCGAGGGGTTCTATTCATTGAGCTGAATTCATCCGCCGAGTTCATTCACCTCTCTCTGCTGGATCTTACGCCGCATTTCAGTGGCTTCTCCCCCTCTGCATCTGTGGTTTGCAGAGAACGCCCCTGTGCGCTTCGGCAGAACATTTAAAAAAGTATATTCTAAAAGAGTATATTTTCTTTCTGAAAGAGCGGCACACACGGAACGTCTTTTTAAAGATGCCTTTCCGTTTGTGTGTTATTCCTGGTTGCGTTCGTTATCTCTCTGCTTCCGACGGCCACGATCACTGTCTTACATGTCTGGGCGCTGCCCACGTGGAGACATCGTTCGTGGATGGATTATGTCCTCTTTGCGAGAACATGACCATGGCAACATTGCGGTCGCGGCTTGCATTCGTAAGAAAGCAAGCCACCCCAGCGGCTCCCCGCCTCAGTCCTTCTACCTACGGGTATAAGGCTGTTCCGGTTAGCACTGGGGGCGATTTGGGGACCTCAATGGGACTACCTCCACCGGGTATCCCTTCACAGACCTCCCATTCCCCAGCACGCTCGGTTGCCCCGATCGCGTGCTCGGACGAGATTGCCGGCTCGTCTCGTCTGGCGCCCCGGAAGATGATGAGTTATCGAGCGCAGCATCGGAGAGTGGGCTCGTCCGGTCTGATGTTGAGGCTTCGGCTGGGCTTCCTCCTTCAGGAACGGTTGCCCAGTCTCAGGCCGACGCGGAAATGATGGACATGCTTTCCCGGGTGGCCGCGAGTGTCGGGCTAGAGTGGAACCCTCCACTCTTCCCCGAACCCTTACGGCTCAATGATTGGTTCCTGGGCTCCTTTCTTTTCTTCCCGGAAGTGCATGAGGAGCTGACAAGGTCGTGGGAGGCACCTTTTACTGCCCAGTCCCGATCTTTCAGCTCCCTCGCTCTCGCTACCCTCAATGGTGGAGCAGCCAGGGGGTATTTGGTGATCCCCAAGGTGGAAAAGGCGCTTGCGCCACCTGGTGCGGGCGCCCGAAGCTCTCGTCCAAGGCCTGTAGGTTTACGTCATCTTTGACAGCTAAGGCCTACGGTGCCACTGGACAAGCTGCCTCCGCCCTGCACGCCATGGCTCTCCCGCAAGTACACCAAGCCAAGGCGCTAAAAGAACTGCACGAGGGTAGTTCTGACCCGGGATTGATGAAGGAACTGTGCTCGGCGACCGACCTCACTCTCCGGGCGACGAAGGTCACAGCGCGGTCTCTCGGGTAGGCAATGTCCACTCTCATGGTCCAGGAGTGCCACTTCTGGCTTAACTTGGTAGAGATGCGAGAGGCCGACAAGGCACGGTTCCTTGACGCCCCCATCTCCCAGGTTGGCCTGTCTGGCGATACCGTCGAGGACTTTTCCCAGCAGTTCTCGACAGTGAAGAAGCAGATGGAGGTTATAAAGCACATGCTGCCCTGGCGCGGCTCAAGATCCCACACCCCGTCTGCTCGTCGCCAAGGGCGTCTCCCTGCAGCAACATCTCCGGCTCCACCGCAGCCCACCCCCGTGGCCTGGCCCCGGCGTGCAGCCCATCGCAGGAAGCAGACGCCCCCCCATCTCACGGCCGGCCACCAAGAACCCGAGGAAGGCTTTGAAGCACCCCTGAGACGGGTGACCGAGGGGCAAGGAGACCCATCTCTCTGAAGCTGGTGCACAGACCACTCCGTCCCCCGGTGGAGGGCCGGGAGGAGAATCTTTTGTTTCTTTTTTCGCTGCATGTCCCAGAGGCTGTGGTACCCAAAGGTTCAGCAAAAGAGCAGTTTCCATGTTTCCTCCATGGGGGCAGTGGTGGCTCAGTGGTTAAGGCTCTGGGTTACTGATCAGAAGGTCAGGGGTTCAAGCCCCAGCACCACCAAGATGCCACTGTTGGGCCCTTGAGCAAGGCCCTTGACCCTATCCGCTCCAGGGGCGCCATATCTTGACTATCTCGATATCTCGCACTCTGCTTAGCTGGGATATGTGAAAAAAAGAATTTCACTGTATATGTGCAAATGTGTGATAAATAATTATAATTATAATTATTAAATTCCTGGGTCACATGTCCGGTGTGCATGGCCGTTGTCACGGCCACGGGGCTCGAGTCCTCTTGACGTGGCATCTCGAGCTCCACCCCGATGCGGAGCACTTATGTGGTCTACCGCCCACAGTGTTAGGCTAGGGCTCCCTCTACGAGGCGCCTGTATGCCCCCAACGGGAAGACCCCCAGAGATGCACAGTCGGATCGGTGCTTTCCTTCCTGCAGGAGAGGTTGGAGGGGCGGCTGTTCCCCCTCCACCTTGAAGGTATATGTAGCCGCTATTTCAGCTCATCACGATGCAGTAAATGGTAAGTACTTGGGGAAGCACGACTTGATCATCAGGTTCCTGAGAGGCGCTAGGAGGTTGAATCCCTCTAGACCGTGCCTCGTTCCCCCATGAGACCTCTCTGTAGTCCTTCAAGGTCTACGGGGAGCTCCCTTTGAGCCAGTTGAGCTTAAGGCACTCTCTTTCAAGACTGCCCTCCTGACTGCACTCACTTCCATCAAGAGGGTAGAGGACCTGCAAGCGTTCTCTGTCAACGAATCATGCCTGGAGTTCGGTCCGGGTTACTCTCACGTGATCCTGAGACCCCGACCGGGCTATGTGCACAAGGTTCCCACGACCCCTTTTAGGGATCAGGTGGCGAACCTGCAAGTGCTGCCCCAGGAGGAGGCAGACCCAGCCTTGGCTTTGCTGTGTCCGGTGCAAGCTTTACGCATCTATTTGGATCACACGCAGAGCTTTGGAAGCTCCGAGCAGCTCTTTGTCTGCTTTGGTGGACAGCAGAAAGGAAGCGCTGTCTCTAAACAGAGGATCGCAGACTGGGTCATTGACACCATCGCTATAGCATATCAAGCTCAGGATGTGCCACCCCCTGCGGGGCTACGAGCCCACTCGACCAGGAGTGTGGCGGCCTCCTGGGCCCTGGTCAGTGGCGCCTCTTTGGCAGACATCTGCAAAGCAGCAGGCTGGGCAACACCCAACACCTTTGCGAGGTTCTACAATCTCCGGGTTAAGTCGGTTTCGTCCCGTGTAGTGGCAGGCACAAGTAGGTAAGTTCCGGGACAGCTGGCTGGGTGTACCACTTGCGCATAGCGCCTTTCCCCTCCCTTGAGGGGAAGACGTGCGCTCTTAACTCCCAGTAGTGTTCACAGACTGTGATCCCTGGATGACTTCCTCCTTAGCCCTGTGGCAGTCGAGTTTGCGGAGAAACTCGCTGCCGGCTCAGTAAGTGCACTGGTAAGGCCCTGTACTGAGGTAGGTGCTTCCCCATGTGTTTATCTTCCGTAAAATCATTTCCCTCTTGGTAAACTACGTCTTCCTTGAGCAGAGGGCCCTCTGCTCCGGTCGCCATGCTTGTAGAAACTCCTCTACCTTTGGGTAGGACCTACCATGTGACTCTCCACATGACTTACTTCCGACAAGACTCGGTAAGACCATGTGATGTATTTCCACTTGAAGTACCCCCCCCCATTCTCTGGGTGGGGTGTGGTCTCCATGGTGTCTTCCCCTTGGGAGTGACACCTCCCCCCCCCGACGTGGACACTTGCGGATCCCAGTCCGTTAACAAATTCCACTCTTTTTAGGGAGAAAAAAATGAGGGAAAGAGGCCTCGGCTGGGCTAGCCTGTCCCTATAATTGGGCAGTCGACTTGTTCCTGATGGACCGTTTGACGGAGCGTTGGGGGAGGTTACGTGATGGCCTGGTGCACTGGCTACGAGGCACACAGCAGTCTGCCCGTCACACACCGCCACTTCACGCAACACAGTTCAGCTAGTTGTGGCGTTTTGTATAGGGACCCCTAGTGTCACTACATCGACACAATGTCGAGTGAGTGACAGATAGGGAATGTCATGGTTACTTTCATAACCTCCGTTCCCTGATGGAGGGAACGAGACATTGTGTCCCTCTTGCCACAATGCTGAACTACCCGCTGAAATGGCCGGGACCTTGTCTCGGCTCCTCAGCACAAAACCTGAGTGAGTGGTTGCATACCAGCTCCTTTTATACCCATATGTCCGGGGGAGTGGCATGCAAATTCCACTCGCCAATTCTCATTGGCCTTTTTTCAAAAGATCAGAGGTGTTTCGGGCTCCCAAGAGTGACCCCTAGTGTCACTACATTGACACAACATCTCGTTCCCTCCATCAGGGAACAGAGGTTACGAAAGTAACCATGACGATATATTTTAAGGCCTACCTTCAAACTCAATGCCTCTGTGACGAGACAGGAGAGGAATGAGAGGAATGCAGCCTTTTTAATAAAATAAAGGTAAAACAGGTAACTCAGAACATAATGAAAAAAAAACACAGGGAACAAAGCACAGTGTAATACAGATGAAGACTGACCAAGAAACCAGGGGAAAACAAGGTCTTAAATACACAAGGGAATGAGGAACACCTGGGGAAACAGTCAGGGGAAAACCAATCATGAAAAGAAACTACAAAGGACTACAAAACTAACAGGAAACAGGAACAGGGAACTAAACTAGAATTTCAACATATGTGACAGCCTTTTTGCTTGACATCATGGGAAAATCTAAAAAAATCAGCCAAGACCTCAGAAAAAAAATTGTGGACCTCCACAAGTCTGTTTCATCCTTGGTAGCAATTTCCAAATGCCTGAAGGTACCATGTTCATCTGTACAAACAATAGTACACAAGGATAAACACCATGGGACCATGCAGCCATCATACTGCTCAGGAAGGAGACACATTCTGTCTCCTAGAGATGAATGTAGTTTGGTGTGAAAATTGCAAATCAATCCCAGAACAACAGCAAAGGACCTTGCGAAGATGCTGGATGAAACAGGTAGACAAGTATCTATATCCACAGTAAAATGAGTCCTAAATCTACATAACCTGAAAGGCTGCTCAGCAAGGAAGATGCCACTGCTCCAAAACTGCCATAAAAAAGCCAGACTACAGTTTGTAAGTGCACATGGGGACAAAGATCTTACTTTTTTGAGATGTGTCCTCTGGTCTGTTGAAACAAAAATTTAACTGTTTGGCCATAATGGCCATTGTTATGTTTGGAGGAAAAAGGGTGATGCTTGCAAGCCAAAGAACACCATCCCAACCGTGAAGCATGGGGGTGATGGCATCATGTTGTGGGGGTGCTTTGCTACAGGAGGGACTGGTGCACTTCACAAAATAGATGGCATCATGAGGAAGGAAAATTATGTGGATATATAGAAGCAACATCTCAAGACACCAGTCAGGAAGTTAAAGCTTTGGTCGCAAATGGGTCTTCCAAATGGACAATAACCCCAAGCATACCTCCAAAATCATGGCAAAATGGCTTAAGGACAACAAAGTCAAGGTATTGGAGTGGCCATCACAAAGCCCTGACTTCAATCTGATAGAAAATTTGTGGGCAGAACTGAAAAAAGTGTGCGAGCAAGGAGGCCTACAAACCTGACTCAGTTTAACCAGTTTTGTCTGGAGGAATGGGCCAAAATTCCAGCAACTTATTGTGAGAAGATTGTGGAAGGCTATCCAAAATGCTTGACCCAAGTTAAACAACTTAAAGGCAATGCTACCAAATACTAACAAAGTGTATGTAAACTTCTGACCCACTGGGAATGTGATGAAAGAAATAAAAGCTGAAATTAATCATTCTCTCTACTATTATTTGGACATTTCACATTCTTAAAATAAAGTTGTGATCCTAACTGACCTAAGACAGGGAATGTTTTTTATGATTAAATTTCAGGAACTGTGCAAAACTGAGATTAAATGTATTTGGTTAAGGTATATGTAAACCTCTGATTTCAACTGGGTATATATATATATATATATATATATATATATATATATACAGTTGTGCTCAAAGGTTTGCAAACCCTGGCAGAAATTGTGAAATTTTGGCAGTGATTTTGAGAATGTGACTATGTCTTTTATTTAAGGATAGTGACCATATGAAGCCATTTATTATCACATAGTTGTTTGGCTCCTTTTTAAATCATAATGATAAAAGAAATCACCCAAATGGCCCTGATCAAAAGTCTACATACCCTTGAATGTTTGGCCTTGTTACAGACACACAAGGTGACACACACAGGTTTACATGGCAATTAAAGTTTAATTTCCCACACCTGTGGCTTTTTAAATTGCAATTAGTGTCTGTGTATAAATAATCAATGAGTTTGTTACCTCTCACGTGGATTCACTGAGCAGGCTAGATACTGAGCCATGGGGAGCAGAAAATAACTGTCAAAAGACCTGCATAACAAGGTAATGGAACTTTATAAAGATGGAAAAGGGTATAAAAAGATATCCAAAGCCTTGAAAATGCCAGTCAGTACTGTTCAATCACTTATTAAGAAGTGGAAAATTCGGGGATCTCTTGATACCAAACCTAGGTCAGGTTGACTAAGAAAGATTTCAGCCACAACTGCCAGAAGAATTGTTCGGGATACAAAGAAAAACCCACAGGTAACCTCAGGAGAAATAAAAGCTGCTCTGGAAAAAGATGGTGTGGTTGTTTCAAGGAGCACAATACGATGATACTATATATATATATATATATATATATACACACACACAGGGTTGGGAGGGTTACTTTTGAAATGTATTCCACTACAGATTACAGAATACATGCTGTAAAATGTAATTTGTAACGTATTCCGTTAGATTACTCAAGGTCAGTAACGAATTCTAAATACTTTGGATTACTTCTTCAGCACTAGTATATTTTTTCACTTGTTTTGACTATAAAAACTCTGTCAGTACAGTAAGACAAAATACACATGTTAAAAATACATTCTCTGAAAAACCTAAATATCTTATGCAGTGTTGTTTCTAAAACAAGATAAATCAAATTGATCTTGTTTTAAGGATTTTTAGATATTTTTACAGGAAAACAATACAAAAATTATTATCAAGAATATGATTGTTGCCCTTATATCAAAGGTCTTATTAGAAAAAAAGAAATTATGATCTAATGTGAATTTTCTTCATAAAAAAAATATGATCATGCCTTGTAACGTGCATGTAAAATGGCTAGAAATAGCATTTTAGCTTAGTATAAAGCTGACAATTTACACAAGGTTTATTTCTGTTTCTTCTTCTCCAAACTTACTTAAAACGTACTTCTGTCTGCTCATATGAATGTAGCACATCATAAGAAAGTGTTTCACCGCTGTTCAAATGCACTTTGCATCGCATCATTTATATGTATAAATGTTTTCCATCTGAAAGGACTAAATATTAAATGAAACAAATGACAATAAAATGCAAAGTAATCTCTTCAGTAATCAAAATACTTTTTGAATGTAACTGTATTCTAATTAACAATGATTTAAATTGTAACTGTAGTGGAATACAGTTACTTATATTTTGTATTTTAAATACATAATCCCGTTATATGTATTCCGTTACTCCCCAACCCTGTGTGTATGTATGTATGTATGTATGTATGTATGTATATATATATATATATACACACACACACATAATGAAACTATTATTTGTCAAAGTTTATCATTTTAAAATTGATTTGAAAAGTCATTTTTTGCAGTTAATGTCACTGCATGCTTGCAATCAAACCTGACCATGGTTTTACAAAGAGAAGACACAGAAAAAGCAGTTTTCCACCAATAATTTATTTCAAACATAAAAATGTAATAACACGAAGTAAATGCATAATAATGTCAAGAAAATGAACATCAAGAAACAGAAATGAACTTCAAAAGTCTGAAAATTCAATTACAGTATAAAACAGAAGAATCAGAGATCAGAATCACCAAAAGATGGCTTTAGAGCTTCACTTATTGATGCCCTGGTTATCTCTGTGTGTGTGTGTGTGTGTGTGTGTGTGTGTGTGTGTGTTCTGCATTGTGAGTGTGTTATTGTATCACCCCTTCATTTCTGACTGTGTGTGTTTAGCATTGTAACTGATTACAAATGTAAAAAAAAAAGCTCTGTGTTATAGTCTCACCAGATCATTTTTGTGTGTGTGTTTGTGTATGAGTGGGTGTATATGTTTTGCACTGAGGAAGTTTTAGTGTCTCACCTTGTAATTTATGTCTGTTTCTACATTGTTCAAATGGCAAATGGAGGAAAAGTCACAGTGTCTCGTACTGCTCAGATAAATGAACCCATTTTTATAAATTGTCACAAGTCTTTTTTATTTTGTTTTTCAACTTTCTCTTTATTTCCAAGATTAAATTAAATTAGATTTGAATGCCAGATTTTCAGTGTGAACTTTTGAATGGCACTGTAAATATTTACAGTTTTGATATTTTCAGCAGTGGTGTTTTAATAAGCATGCTGACAGCTGCTTTGCTTTAGCTTTTAGACAGATCGACGGTCAAACCCTCTCTGAAAAGGTTTTAAATTCACCTCCTTTACAGCACAGCTGCTACAGCCATACACAAGATGGACATCTTTGGCTGTTGTATTGCATCTCATGCTGTTTTTTAGCATCCCGCTACAAGTGTACGGTTGCATTTTAAGATGGCATGTCAAATTAAAAATAGTCAAACATTTAAAAATCTGTCTCGAGCCCAGAGGAGATGACATAATTTTCCTTTTTTTTTCTTTTTTTTTTGTAAACAATTACTTTAAGACTAATTAAACCACTAGTTGATTGTGAAAATATGTAGTACATAATGTGTTTGATTGTTGTGTAGGTTTTGTGTGAGGTCAATCAGAATGGCTCGCAGGCTCTGTGTGAACTGGGTAATCCACTCAAGAGAGATGCTACGGTACAGTAACAGCCTAACATACATCACATATACAATTCTGATAAATTCAAATCACATACAATTGACGTACATCTACAATTTTGTTTTTTGGAGATTAAGATTTCTCTCTATACATCAGGTAAAATTTTATCTCATTCTGAGCACGTCTGCGATCACTATAGAAACCACATCACTGTCTGTTCAGTTAATGATGTCTACGTAAGTTCATTTTAAATTCTGTTTTGTACCATTTCAAAATACTGTATGTGCTTTTGTGAGCAACATTTTTTTAAGTTGTTTGATGAATCTGGGGGTTATAATTCCCCTGAAAATCCAAAGGAAGAAAGTCAAAAATTATATTTTGCTTTAAGAAATAGGTTCCATTTTCTATAAGGAAAAATATAATTTCTTTTTTTTTTTTTCTCGTTGATTTAGGTGTGAAATATTACCCAAGGATGTTCTTGACAGTTTTTGTGAGATTCACTGTGTTGCCAAAATAACAAAACATGAAATATTTATATCAGACGTACTTATGTGATATGTCTGTGTAAATAACACACAGGATAAGCGAGCAGCCTGGTCTGGTCCCTATAATCGCATATGCACGAGTGGTGATAGAGCTTCCCCTGGTGCTCAGCGGGTGTGTATTTGATTAATTCTCTTTCTATAGAGTTCTACAAAAGTATTTTTCATGCTTTCTGAAATAACGGCTGGTTTTCTCTAAATTTCTGATATCACATCATGTGAATATCTTGCATGCATCTGTGAATAGATTCATGAGTTTTTTGTTTTGTTTTGTTTTGTTTTTTTGTTTTTTTTTCCAAAGATCTCACAAATCAAATCCTCTAAATCAGTGGTTCTCAACTGGTGAGTCACTACCACAAAAATGTGTCGCTGTTCTTTTCTAATAGGCTCACAGACAGCAGGGGAAAAAACTATGATGCATGCAAATGATAAAATGCAACTAACCATATAATTGTGCATAGCTAGGATAGCAAAATATATAAGCAGCTTTCAAAAGGGAGAAGAAAATGCTTCCCATATCTTTTGTTTTGGAAATCAAAGGCTATGTGTCAAATCAAACTCTACGATATTTTGGTGCAAATTTATCTGTCCATGACATCTGTCCACATTTGTTTGACAGTCACCATTTGATGTCCAAAAAGTCTGTAAGTAAAAACAGTTAAGAACCACTGAACTAAATGTCATGGAATAATGTTTAACTAGCAGAATTCCCATGATTCTTTTTTGTTTTTTCATAGGCTTGCTCGCCCCCATCAGCTGTTCTTCAGTGGAGTCGTGAAGGGAGAGAGCGTGATGACATCACTTCAGGATTTGGGCAGTGCAGTGGACTATGAATTCATCGTAAGTTCTTTATAATGTATCCAGAGGAAAGTTATTGCTCAGAGGTTGCCCTATCATGGCTCGAGAGACTATATGAAGGTCTCATCTACAGTTGAAGTCAGAAGTTTACATACGCCTTAGCCAAATACATTTAAACTCAGTTTTTCACAATTCCTGACATTTAATCGTAGAAAACATTCCCTGTCTTAGGTCAGTTAGGATCACTACTTTATTTTAATAATGTCAAATGTCAGAATAATAGTAGAGAGAATTATTTATTTCAGCTTTTATTCCCAGTGGGTCAGACATTTACATACACTTTGTTAGTATTTGGTAGCATTGCCTTTAAATTGTTTAACTTGGGTCAAACGTTTTGGGTAGCCTTCCACAAGCTTCTCACAATAAGTTGGTCAGGTCAGGGCTTTGTGATGGCCACTCCAACACCTTGACTTTGTTGTCCTTAAGCCATTTTGCAACTTTGGAGGTACGCTTGGGGTCATTGTCCATTTGGAAGACCCATTTGTGACTGAGTTTTAACTTCCTGGCTGATGTTCCACATATATCCACATAATTTTCCTTGCTCATGATGCCATGTATTTTGTGAAGTGCACCAGTCCCTTTTGCAGCAAAGCACCCCCACAACATGATGCTGCCACCCCCATGCTTCACGGTTGGGATGGTGTTCTTCGGCTTGCAAGCATCACCCTTTTTCCTCCAAACATTACGATGGTCATTATGGCCAAACAGTTAAATTTTTGTTTCATCAGACCAGAGGACATTTCTCCAAAAAGTAAGATCTTTGTCCCCATGTGCACTTGCAAAATGTTGTCTGGCTTTTTTATGGCAGTTTTGGAGCAGTGGCTTCTTCCTTACTGAGCAGCCTTTCAGGTTATGTCTATATAGGACTCGTTTTACTGTGGATATAGAGACTTTTCTACCTGTTTCCTCCAGCATCTTCACAAGGTCCTTTGCTGTTGTTCTGGGATTGATTTGCACTTTTCGCACCAAAGTACGCTCATCTCTAGGAGACAGAATGCGTCTCTTTCCTGAGCGGTATGATGGCTACGTGGTCCCATGGTGTTTATACTTTCGTACTATTGTTTGTACAGATGAACATGGTACCTTCAGGGTTTGGAAATTGCTCCCAAGGATGAACCAGACTTGTGGAGGTCCACAATTTCTTTTCTGAGGTCTTGGCTGATTTCTTTTGATTTTCCCATGATGTCAGTCAAAGAGGCACTGAGTTTGAAGGTAGGCCTTAAAATACATCCACAGGTACACCTCCAGTTGACTCCACTTAGCCAATTAGCCTATCAGAAGCTAATTGGCTAATTGCCTAAAGGCTTGACATCATTTTCTGGAACTTTCCAAGCTGCTTAAAGACAGTTAACTTACTGTAGTGTATGTAAACTTCTGATCCACTGGAATTGTGATATAGTCAATTAAAAGTGAAACAGTCTGTCTGTAAACAATTGTTGGAAAAATTACTTGTGTCATGCACAAAGTAGATGTCCTAAACGACTTGCCAAAACTATAGTTTGTTAATATGAAATATGTGGAGTGGTTAAATAATTAGTTTTAAATACTTCAACCAAAGGGTATGTTAACTTCTGACTTCAACTATATGTTTCATTTAAGTATCAGCTTTGTCTAATATGTCTCTCCTAAAAGTCTCAGGAGGAATAAAATTGTCGGTCACAGTATTGTCTTTTGTAACAGGTGTCAAACACTGGTCAGTCTCTCCAGACATTTGGCTCAGCATCTCTGAATATCTTGTGGCCGTATGAGTTAATAAATGGAAAGTGGCTGCTTTATGCTAGTGTTCTGAATATGGAGGGGCAAACACCCACTCAGTGTGAACCACAATCTGCACTGAATCCACTCGGGCTAAACCTTAATGAACCACAACAGACAGTACAACTTAAGGTATTTACAAACACCCAACAAACCAAACTGACTGGGCAACAACAAATTATGGCCATCAATTTAATGTGTTAATTTTAGGGCTGTCAATATTATGCTTTCATTTTAGGTCTGTCAGTTTTATGCTTTCATTTTAGTACTGTCAATTTAATGTGTTAATTTTAGGGCTGTCAACTTAATGCGTTAATTTCAGGTGTTGTCAGTTTAATTTGTTTATTTTAGGTGTTGTCAATTTATTGTGTTCATTTTAGGGCTGCCAATTTCAATCAAGCTTGAAGTACCACCTTTACGTTTTTGTGAATCCTCAGTCAGTGTGGACTCAGCTCATTTAAAGCAGGAGGAGCAATTCACACGAGATGTGTTCTTGAGTTTAAAACAGCATAACAGAATGTTAAATAAGGCAGGGGTCCATTTGCAGAGACAAGACTCTGAAAAACAGCAAGACGCGCCGCAATGGTCAAGACACTCATCTGACGCTTGCGTTCATAAACAAGCAATTAAAAATCTCGCAGAATGAATACAAGAAAGCATCCTGTGTACACGGCCTCAGACAGATTGACAAACTTCGCTGAAATATTAAATGCTGTGGACTGTACATCAGTAATATAGTTATCCTTAATAATATGTCGAGATTTACCAATAATCTGATTTACTAATGTTTTTTCCCAATACTGTCAATTGTTTTTAATTAATTGGTTCAGTTAATCATCAGTTTTTCAATATCACATTTACCGCTAAATGGTGGGTATGTAAAGAATAGCGCCTAAGTGCCAAGAGACGCCATTACTCTATTATGCTTTCAACAGGGAACTGTGGTATACACAGGTAAACAAACTTAATGTTAACTGAATGTTATTTTGGTCCCCGTTTGCAGTCTTTTAAATCATTGTAATATTACTCTGACTGTGAAACATATTCCTTTGGACTGTTCTGCTTTTAATGTAAGTAGGCAACATTTCTTTTCAGATAATAATTTGAAGGATTTGTTGGTGACATGGTCACCTGGAAAACTTTTAGAATTTTTAACTAATCTTTTTTGCTGTATTTATTGATTTTTTGATAATAATTTGTACTTGCCTTGATATAGCCCTTGATTCTGATATGGCAATAAATACTAAAAACAGCAACAACAACATGCAGTCTTTTAACAAAATCCACTTTTGCAAAACCCCATTGTATTAGAATTTACTGTAACATTTACCTCGTTTTCTGCATTAATCGTCAACACATTAAAGGGTTCATGTCATGCGTAAAAAATTTTTTTGCACAAATGTATTATTACATGAATTTTTATTTATTTATTTATCTCTGACCTTCTGTCTGAAATGCTCAGTTTCTGTGTACTTCACCTTTAAGACACGCCCACTGTTATGATTTGCTAACATCTTTGTCAAGTACTCTACTCGTTAATATTGAGCTTGATTTTTGGGGTAAATTATTAATACTAAGAGACTGCTTTTTTTTCACAACATATTTTATTTAAAAAATAATTAAATACATTTGTGGGTTTATACTATACGGTAGGGGTCTTCAACTTTTTTGCAGGGGCCAGATTATCCAGATGAAAACTAAACGGGGGTCTAACACCTAACACTTTCATTGTTACAAACATGTTAACATGAAAAACCAAACACTATTAATAATATGCATATATTTACATTAAAAATAGTCATGGGTAATTAATTAACCTTTTTTAAAGTCTGGCCATAAATTCCTTAAGATCTGACTGAAGAACAAACATGATCTCACACTCTCAACTAACAAATAGGTTATGATTAAAGCTTCAGTGTTAAAATACTTTCTTCTATCCCAGCTTAATATGCAGAGACAACTTTAATAGGTTAATTTTCTCGAAACTGTAAACACTATGGGGCAGATACACAAAACAGTTGCGCCACTGTTGCTTATGGTATTTCAGAGCAAATACCTGCGTCTTATTCACCAACTACCCACAATCACATTTACCGGGCGCAATCAGCACTGAATTGCAGTGTATCTTCAATATTTAAATGAAGTATCAGTCATTCCTTTCTGCGCAAACATGCCTCCTTTCTATGTAAATTAGGCTCATTAAAGACTGCATTCACAAAACTCTGTGCAATTTGCCCTGTTCAATTTCGCGCTGTTACTGCCAAAGTGAAGTAGGCGGTAAAATGAATTTTATTTAAAAGAGATGTTTGTGCACATTTTCAACAGATAATTTCAGCAGTAATTAATCAAATACTCATCAAAGGATGTTGTAGAGCGTTATAACCTGGCATATATCCAGATGTGCGGTGTTGTCAAGCGCACGTTCTGCATGTTTAAAAGATGATCCAGGTGGCATCCTCGGCTATATTGCGCATTAAAATTGCATTCAGCAGCAATTTTGTTGGCATGTTTGTGCCATTGCCTGATCTGCATAATTATTTTAGTGAATCGGGTACTAATTGAGCACAGTCAGCGCTTTCAGCAGGCGCAATTAATTCTTAGTGAATCTGTCCCTGTGTCTCTGTGGCGCTATAAAAATTCTGGTTTTTGTTGTGAGCGACCCGCGTAGACCCACCCCAACAACTTTACTCAACCAATGGCGTGAGGTGGGGGTGGGGCTACCTGACTGTTTGAACAACTGCAGGTGAAGGGCGTATTCAGAAAATTGTTTTGAAAACATTGTTTATTTTTGCAGTTCCATTCGGTGGCTCGTGTCGCAGAAATTACATACTTTAGCTTTAACTTTAGTTTGGAAAAAAAAAACACACTACCACTCAAAAGTTTTGAAACACTTGACTGAAATGTTTCTCATGCTTAAATGTTTTAAATTAGTTTTGTAGACAAAAATATAATTGTGCTACCATATTAATTTATTTCATTATAAATCTAAATTTTAATAAAAAAAAAAAAAGTATTTGAAATTGATGACTTGGACCAAATAATAAAGAAAAGCAGCCAATAAGTGCCCAACATAGATGGGAACTCCTTCAATACTGTTTAAAAAGCATCCCAGGGTGATACCTCAAGAAGTTGGTTGAGAAAATGTCAAGAGTACATGTCTGCAAATTCTAGGCAAAGGGTGACTACTTTGAAGATGCTAAAATATAACACCGTTTTGATTTATTTTGGATTTTGTTTAGTCACAACATAATTCCCATAGTTCCATTTATGTTATTCCATAGTTTTGATGACTTTACTATTATTCTATAATGTGCAATATATTATAATAAAGAATGAGTAAGTGTTTCAAAACTTTTGACCGGTAGTGTACAATGTAGGGTTATTGTTTATGAAAACAGAGGAAGAACATTTAGATCTGCTAAATCTTTGAAAATATCAACCCCCATAAGAAAACAATGTCAATCTAATGTAGAAATGTAAGCGCAGCGTAGTTCTAGCAGGAAGACTAGCAGCTGTACATCATCGCACTATTAGCTAGGTAACTCCTAGCCAATCACATGTAAGCCATTGCTTTATAAGTTTGCTCACAATCTATCACATTGCCGTTTCAGTGTGCTAACTCGGCAACATCATTCTATAGCACTGTCTGACGTCGAGTCATTCACTCTCCGACTAGCTAACATCCAGCTATGGACACGGACTTATTCACTGCTCCTTACCTTATCCAGAATCGGCAGTTCCTCGCGCATCACACGTCCGCAAATTTCCTGATTCTCAGTGGGATCGTGCCCTCTCGGAATCATAATAGACATGTTACAAACTCTCCAGGCCACAGGAGAACCCGTGCACAGAACATCTCTGGAGGCTTCATCTAAACTTCTGCCCGCATCAAACCCATGAGGAGTAAACAATCAGCAAACCCGGATCTTCATCCATATCTCCTCACTTAGGAGATCTCCCTCAATCAAGCCACCGCATCCTCAATTGGAATGCACGACCTGGCGTGGAAGGAGTGCGCTCCAAGCCAAGTCTGTCAAAATCATCGGCTCAGGCAGCAGCTGATTTCCATCAGAAATAAGCTAAGTTCTCATCATATCCATCAAATGCATTCAGATTTAGCCATGGGTCCAGCCCTTCTGTTGCCTATGCTTCCTGTTCATCATAACACATCTGTATCGATATCAAAAGGCAATATTTCATGTCAACAGCGCATTCGCTGTCATAGTAATGGCAGGCAACTACGCATCCATAGCATGATCACATGAGGGTAACTCGGTCAGGTTCACTCGCATGTTATTCACCGTGTTGCATGCATGAGTGTTCCCCATTGGGGGATTAAGATCAATACTCAGGCATGTTATGATGTACAGTGCTTATTGTACGGGGTCTCATCACACCATTCAGTAAGATCCAATACAATGTACCATCCCTATGCCCTACTCACTAGGAAAGACAGAGCTTATGATGTGGGCACTCCGAGGGAGCATGACATCACAGTTAATGCAGTCTTCACTAAAGTCTCGTGAAAGGGTCCTTAGTGAAATAATTAACTTATTCCATTGGGTTCAACATTTCAAGCGGTATTCCCTACCCGAGCGACTTCAAGGGCGCATTAATGCCGCTTCGGAAAATGCAGTGTTTTCTTAATCAATACATAGAGAGACTAATCAGAGATTACATCTGCTCTGTCTTGCCACTCAATCTTGACCCGCTGCAGTTTGCTTACCGCAACAACTGCTCCACTGATGATGCCATTGCATCTACAATACACACTGCTCTCTCCCACCTGGAAAAAAAGAACACTTATGTGAGAATGTTGTATGTAGACTACAGCTCAGCATTCAACACCATAGTGCCCTCCAAGCTAGATGAGAAACTCCGGGCTCTGGGCTTAAACAGCTCGCTGTGCAGCTGGATCCTGGACTTCCTGTCAAGCAGACGCCAGGTGGTTAGAATAGGCAGCAACATCTCCTCATCTCTGATCCTCAACACTCTCAGCCCACTACTGTATTCCTTGTACACACATGACTGTGTGGCAACACATAGCTCCAATGCCATCATTAAGTTTGCTGATGACACGACGGTGGTAGGTCTGATCACTGACAATGATGAAACAGCCTACAGAGAGGAGGTGCACACTCTGACACACTGGTGTCAGGAGCACAACCTCTCCCTCAACGTCAGTAAGACAAAGGAGCTTGTGGTGGACTTCAGAAGAAAAGACAGAGAACACAGTCCCATCACCATCAATGGAGCACCAGTGGAGAGAGTCAGCAGCTTCAAGTTCCTGGGTGTCCACATCACTGAGGAACTCACATGGTCCGTCCACACTGAAGTCGTTGTGAAGAAGGCTCATCAGCGCCTCTTCTTCCTGAGACGGCTGAGGAAGTTTGGAATGAACCGCCACATCCTCACACGGTTCTACACCTGCACTGTGGAGAGCATCCTGACTGGCTGTATCTCTGCCTGGTACGGCAATAGCACCGCCCACAACCGCAAAGCACTGCAAAGGGTGGTGCGAACTGCCAAACACATCATCGGAGGTGAGCTTCCCTCCCTCCAGGAAATATATACAAGGCGGTGTGTGAAAAAAGCTCGGAGGATCATCAGAGACTCCAGCCACCCGAGCCATGGGCTGTTCTCACTGCTACCATCAGGTAGGCGGTATCGCAGCATCAGGACCCGCACCAGCCGACTCCACGATAGCTTCTTCCCCCAAGCAATCAGACTTTTGAACTTTTGATCTCCCACAATCAAAATACATCAGCCCTGCACTTTATTACTCTTTTATCTCACACCGGACTGTCATAAATTTTATTACTATTATTATATTATGTCTCTCTTAACAACTGACTATCAACCGACAGCCTGAATGTCAATACAGTACAATACTATACATTCTATATATATAATATATATATATACTTTTTTTATATATATTTTAATTTTTAATTTTTATTGAATAATGTGTATCTATATAGTAAAAAACAAAAAAACAAAAACAAAAACAGCGTATTGTATACTGTACAGTGTATGTTATTATTTGTATATTGTTGAGTGTAATTATGTGTATAACAGATGTTTAAATTGTGTTGTGCTAATTTGATGTTATTGTAAATTGGTATATGTCTCATCACTGTCACGACTGCTATGTTGATCGGAACTGCACCCAAGAATTTCACACACCATTGCATTTGTGTATATGGCTGTGTGACAATAAAGTGATTTGATTTTGATTTTGATTTGACTTCCTCATTCCCTCGGAAGCACCACTGTTGCAGCGCACCTCTGACACCTAGCGGTAGGCTCCTCACTGCATTCCCTTATTCATCCGATAATTTCATTACCAGCGTAATGCATATCGCCTATATGATCAGGTCATACAGGGGTAATTCACTTTTCACGGCATATTTATGTTTTTATTACTCATTCAGGCATCATTAAAGTGCAGAAATTTGTATCGTATGTCTTCATAAATCATTCACTTTCATCTTTGGTTGGACCATGTTTCAGTCTACGGGGATCTTCAAGCATTGGGGCTTTATCAATGTTCCAAACTTCAAAGCTTATGAGTTTAACAGTCATGTCTGCCTAACTACAGTACTTTTAATTTAAGTATCAACGCATTTCAGTATGATGCTGTTCACTCTTAATGCGCGTGGTCGGGGACGTTACATTTAGTAGCAGGTAAGTAGGTTTGGCAATCATCGGATAAAACCTGTGCCGAATCAAGCTCATTAATTTCATCTTGCTACTGTTAATTTCTGTTCCTGCTGGTAAGTCATAGCTCCCTCCTAATGCTTTTGTTATTTCTTCAACTATGTGGCCAAATGCTTTATTTATTTTAAAGTTATCAATGTTTTCGTTTTTGCTCCACTCAACGTATGTATATATTTATAAAAAAAAAAGCCTTTTTGCATTCAGGGCAGCTCTCGTCAGCAGCAGACAGTAGGATTCGTTCCTCTGGACATCACAGTGCCGGATAGGTGGTCTCGCAGCAGATACCTAAATTCAGTCCACTGGAGCTGCATGTCATGGACCATGCATGGTCAGCTAGTTTTACGGGCTAAAACATAATAAAGAAAGAAAAAAAAAGGGGGCAGATATCAAAGACACTTTCAAAATCATGCCCATTCACCTGGCCGACTTGCTCCTCTCTGGTGTCACATGGAAGTCAAAATTTTACTTTGCTGTCCAACTCACTTTCAGGTGCAGAAGTAGCCCTCACATTTGCCTTCTCTATCAGAAGGCCTATGCTGGATCCTTCTCAATCACTTTAAGCTCCCCTTCGTACTTCACCTGCTCGACGATTTCCTGCTCATTGATCACCCTGCTGCCCAAACCCCTATTTTTGGACATTTCTATCGAGCTTTTTCACAAGTTGGGTGTTCCCCTCTCAAGTGAAAAAACCATGGGCCCCGCCACGTCTCTCGAATTTTTCGGCATCTCGCTCGATTCTCTAAACATGCAAGCTTCCCTGCCTAAAGAAACTCGACAGGATCAGGTCTATTTGCATGTCGTTCTCCGGTCGGTCCAGGTCTCATAACGCAATCTCCTGTCCCTATTAGGCCACCTCAATTTTGCCATGCGCATCATTCCTCAAGGCTGCTCCTTCGTTCCCACCTCCTCACACTAGCCCATTCCGTAGACAACCTCTCCGACATCATATCAATCGATGATGGCTCGATAAACGGAAGGCCACTTGAGAGCTGAAGCTCAACATCACCAGCCTCCTCAAAATCAAATCACTGGAATGGCATTTCCTTTTTTCACAATAAAAAAACCTGAATCTCCGGACGACATGTCCCTTTTCACGGGAAGAATCCTCCTCCATAGGATATTTTCTAGGATCATTGTTCACAGGGAAATGGTCAGAATAATTTTTCAATATCGCTTCCTACGCCCCCTCATCCGCTGTCTTTGAAATTTATCCCATTGTCATGGCCAGTGTTATATGGGGTTCCCTTTGGACATGCAAACGTGTCGTAGTTTTGCGACAATTCCGCAGTCATCACTGTAATCAATAAAGGCTGGTCCTCCTCTAGCCTTATGTCCCTTATGAGACGTCTGACATGTTAGAGCATTTCCTGCAACTTCATCTCAGCCAGACACATTCCCGGGTTTTTCAATGTAATCGCTGACTCCCACTCTCGTTTCACTTCCAGGAGTTCCACAGACTATGCCTCCCCTCCAACTCTCATGCAGAAAGGACTTGCCCGGTCCACGCTCACTTCCTACAACTCCACCTGGGCCCACTTTTCCTCCTCCCGCCAATCACACAGTACTCCTCTATTTTCCGTTCTAATCTCCCAGTGTGCGTGGTCATTTCATGTTGCTCTCACACTAGACATCTCAAATTTCCTCCCCCTATTCATCACTCCATCTCTAGCCCCCATGTCATGCTACTGGTTCAGAAACCACCTCACCGCACCCTAAAACATTGTGGTCTCTCCCCTCATGTCTTCTCGGGGCATTCTTTTTGCATCAGAGCAGCTACTACTGCCACTCTTCAAGGTATACCGGAGTCCACTGTCAAGATGCTCAGCTGCTGGTCTTCCTCATCCCACCTGAAATATATTATATTAACCCAAATCATCAAACAAGCTCAACACTCCATCAGCCATAAGTTTTCATACCTATCTGGTGGTGGTTGGTGGCTCTTTCATCACATATTTCACCACACAATGATTAAATTCAAGCACATCCATTGTTTCACAAGGATAACGCATAACTATGTCTACCCTCCTCGCCAGGGCTTCCATAATCTCAAGCATGGTTTCCTTTGCATAGGTATTGCACAAGCCAGCTCGCCCTCACCAGAAAGCTCACACTATCATGGGATATCTTTCATCAGGGTATTGCACGACAACATCGCCATTATTGTATGGCTTTATGTATGCTGTTCACCTTGGCAAAGATAACCATTAAACAACAGCCGCCCTCGTTTGAGAGCTTGAGCCTCATGGAATATCTTTCTACGAAGGGTATTGCATGCAACATCACCATTATCGTATGGCTTTATGCTACGTTGTTCACCTTTTTGGCAAAGCTTTCTCAAACAACTCTTCCCTCGTAGGAGAGTTTTCATAATCAAATGTTGTTTATCTTTCAACAAAGATACTGCACAACAGTGCTGGCCTAACGTAGGGCCTCATCCCACATTGTTCGTCTTTGGCAAAGATTCTGCACAACCAGGGGCTCCTTGACGGAGAGCCCAAAATCGCACTCAAGGACAAGGACAAAACCAAACTCAAGGAGGAGTAAAAAAAAATAAAAATATACATCATCACACCATTAGCTAGGTAACTCCTAGCCAATCACATGTAAGCCACATTGCTTTATAAGTTTGCTCACAATCTATCACATTGCTGTTTCAGTGTGTTAACACGGCAACCTCCACCACCCCACCACCACCAGTCGAGTCCCGTCCTGCACGGAGGTAGGCTCCTCACCCCTGCCTCCTATCTCCGGCAGGATATGACGGTTCAGAGTACAAGTTCTTCAGACTGCCAGACGAGGCTTACGCCAAAGAGAGACATTACATTTCTGTTTTATATTCATCAAATAAATGTCATCTTAAATTTCACTCAAGTCTGCAAGTCTTCCTGATAGAACTGTCTTTTTACATAAAATAAATGTAAAACTGAAAAAAGTGCATTATGTCTGTTTTTCCTTTTTCTCTCTTATACTCCCATTTAGTGAGGGGGAAAATGAGCCTTTCCTTGTCATGCACATATGGTGAATTCGTGCAGGAGCCAGATACTTGTGAAGATAATCATTAGTAAACAAAGAACAAACTGATTTGATGATGTTCAGGATTGAAAATGCTGATACACATCTGTATATAGAACCAACACAATCAGGATATATGCATGTATGCAGGTTCAGTGATGCTTCACGTTATCACTTTTTAGGAGCACTACAGAGCTGAACAGATGAGACATGCCCGATCAACACTCGAAAAATTGAGAATAATAGCAAATTTTCGGTTTGGTTTTCATCTATTTATCTTTTGTTGAAAAAGGTTGTGTTATGAGCTGACATCACTTCTGTAATAATAACAGCTGTGATGTATTTAAGTCTGCACTCAGCAGCTATGCAATTTGCATAAATACATTTGATTGAATAAGACGTGATAAAATGTGCTCACCTTAAAGTTGCTGGTTCATGTTTTGGAGAGCAGTGTAACTGAACTATGTCCAGACAAGCTTAAACATGCATGCTCCTGTCCGGGACTGGACCAAGGATCACTTCTGACGACCACTGATGCAGTTGCACATGCCGATGAGTGTTGTTAAACTCACCGCTGAGTTTTGCGCAGAGTTAAACTCAATGTTTAGACTGTGATGTGATTTTATCAAAATCAGTCAGAGGGTCAGATAAAAGTGATTGGCGGACCGCATTGAATTACCCACTGATTTTACAAATTACATTGTACCGGGAGACTCTGAGAAGTGCTGGTACGCAAGACAAACTGCCAGGAGTCTGTAGACTGATTTATAGAAGTGCAGGTACCAAGTGCCAGTGGCCCGCCACTTCAAGCACAAAATAATTGAATCTCAAATTAATATTTTGTGAGCTATTGTGTATTTCTTTGGTAAGTAACCAAAGCACAAATAAGTAATAAGCAAAATCCGCTCTCCATTAGAGTCCTGATCATAGTTTATTTTGCGATTAAAACTGGCTGACTACATACTTCCATACATATCAAACACAGACAGAAACAGCAGTATTAAATTTGTTACTGACCGGAATTACTTTCGTGTTGAATAAAGTTGGCACTGCTCCATATTTCAATATATGTCTCAATCATAATAGTTCTCAAAAGAATCCTTAGAGAAATGTGCAAAACAAAACATATAATCCCATACTGATGCGTTCAGGAACTTTGAACATTTGAACACTGGTGAAAAAAGTACTAAATTTCCATACTCAAGTAAAAGTACAGATACCACACAAATTTATAACTAGTAAAAGTCATCCATTAAAATACTACTTAAGTAAAAGTAAAAAGTACCTAGTTTTAAAAATACTTAAGTTTCAAAAAGTAAAAGTACTACAAATTCATATCCATTCATCTTATAAAATGCAACCCATTCATGTTGTTATTTTTAAAGCCATATAATTGAGTCCCAAATAGGTAATTTTGGATACAATAAATATGAACTTTTATAGTTAATATTTTCTCTTACATTTTCAAATTCTTTTTTAACGTTTTATTTATTTTAGTTGTATTTTTTTATTTTTTTCTAAGGAAAAAGCCTATCTAGAGACCTGAGATGCAAATTAGCATGTGCTATAATCTTTATGTACAACATTCCTTTTTTTATTTTTTTATTTTATTTTTTTATTATGTTCTTATACTGTTCCTATACAAATAAATAAATTACCAATAAATAAGTGAATGGTTCAGTATACAATAGGTAAGGCGCAGGTGGATAAGGACTGGGTATTTTATTCAGAAAATAAGCTAACGTTCATGAAAATGAACATGAACAGAATATAACTAATTCAAACAATTATATCAATAATTGTTTATGAATAAATTCAGCATTTACTTCTGTCCCTGAGCAATTTTGTGTTGAAGCTACCCTTTTAAAAATAGTTACTACACTAAAAGCTATTAACAATAGGTAAAACAATAAGTATTACCTTTATTACAAAATATAATTATCAGTATTAAACAACATTTGAACAGATACACCAGTGTAAATAAATGTAAACACATTTATGTAAATAAATTAATCGAAAACAGTGCTGAACAGCAGCATTTAACTAAATATTCAGCAACAAATAATAAGAAGTGAAATAATGTGTAGGGTATTCTGAATGAAACTCAAACTAATCATCCTTTAAAATGGTTCATATACATGAATCCTCAGAACAAACAGATTCACTTATACAGATGAATCGAACTTTCCAATACTTCACATGAGAGGGAGAGGATGGTTTAGGAGAGCTTCATATATATATATATATATATATATATGAATCATCCAAATGAACCAATTCAGTAAAATGAATCTGTCTTTCTAAAGATTCTTATGAGAGAGCAGTTAAGGAGTGAATGTTTGATCAGTTTATTCTTGAATAGTGTGCACATAAACAAGTGCTGGGTGAAGGCACATAGTATTCCATATTGGTGGTGTAGTGGGCTAAAGCACAGAACTGGTAAGCAGAAGGTTGCCAGTTTGATCCCCACAGTCACCACTATTGTGTCCTTGAGCAGGGACTAAAAATGGTTCAAAAACCGAAAACAAATTACATTTTTTTAGCGGAACGTAACCGAAAACCAGAACAAAGTGATTTTCAATTGTTCCGGAGTGAAAACTTTATTTTTAAGTGCTGGTAACCGGTTATAACCGGTTAATTTAACTCTGATAATTTGTTCATGAAACCAAAGGCCAAAGGGTTTATCACATTATATTTTTGGAACTAAATCACTTCATGTTGCCACAAAAACGGAAACATGTGCTTTGATCCTGAAGGAAACCGCTGCATCACACATTTCTTTTCCTAATTGCCCTTTGTGGATGTTGCATTCTGTGAATGAAGACCTTTTTAATAACTATGTATAATTACTACATACAGTATACATAAATGGCTAATCCAGATACAAGGACAAAAATAATTAGAGGACATTTTCTCAGTTGTTTCCAAGTCTTCACTGAATTATTGTTAGATGTGATGCATTAATACAGATTTGATGCTTGGAGTTTTGACTGAGAAGCAGATCTGTATTTAAAATTATACTTAACTGTTAATTGCATGCTTGTTATGATTTCTAGGCTGATAAATCCACCAGACAGGAAAACATTTAATTGCTAATTTTTGCTTATTTAGGTGAGGCAAGTGGCTTATTTCGGGCTTGTTTTCCCAGACCATGTGGCTTGTTTCTCTTGCGAGATCTGGGAACACTGCAATTGGTATTTCACACACAGAGTACTGTCAGGTTAAAAAGAACATTATTAACTGTTCTTTTATTTCATTCTAATCAGTTACCATTTGGAAAGGAGGCTGCTGAACTTCTGAATTGGAACGAATGTTTTTGCTTAGAACGAACCAGAATGAAAAACATTTCATTTTTAGTCTCTATCTTTGAGCAAGACACTTAACTCCAGGTTGCTCTGGGGAGATTGTCCCTGTAATAAGTGCACTGTAACACATTTTGGATAAAAGTGTCTGCCAAATGCATAAATTTAAATGTAAATAAACAAAATCATGTGGTAAAAAACACCTACTGTAATTATTCCACTGCATCTTAGAAGAGTCCTCCATTGTTTCTGTGTTTCTTGTATTCTGTGGCTTATATACAGTGATAAATACATTTAGGCCATCAGGTTTGTACACAGCTAGGGTGAATTACATCTTATCTGTGTGTTTGGAAGCTTGTTTAGTCAAAGATTAGTCTCTGCTTTAGTTCATTGCACCTCGCTGGACTGATGCAGACTCCATGAGCGCATGCGCTGAGTGTCTGTATTCGCGCTGGCTGCTCTCATTCAAACACACTGTGCTCTGTTTATAATTAAACAAACTTATTTTAATCCAAGTAACGAGTAAAGAGAGGATCTGTTCCAGAGTAAAAAGTATTTGTTTGACTAAAAAATGTAGCGAAGTAAAAGTAACAGTTACAACAAATTTAAATACTCAAGAAAGTACAAATTTGAAGAAAGCTACTTAAGTACAGTAACGAAATATTTGTACTTCGTTACTTTACACCACTGCATTTGAATAAGCCACTCATTCCTAATGTTCGGATCCTTCGGAAGGCTGTGCAGAGATGCAGTTTTCTACAATCAGGAACACAACAATGTTTGGGGACTTTGCTTAAAATCTTAATCTTTTCATTAGTTAAAAGCGAACTACAGTAACAATACTATCACTTTCAGTGTTGAAGTACCTCAGCTGCTCATTATTTCACCGCAATGATTACTTATGTTGTGGAGGCGGGGCTATTCAAATGAACACCACATTGTGACATCACTATGTGGCTGATTTCAAAATGAGTCGAGGGCTGAAGAGGAAGTTTTGAGTTCTGAAACTTACGGTATGTTTTTATAGTACAATGACCTCGAACATGTCAAAATATCAAGGACAATTTTATTCCTTATGTCATGACCCCTTTACACTGTAACATCTCCATGATAAGATGCAGCGTTTTGACTAAGTCTACTAGACAGGGAAATTTGTGGGAAAATTACCATTAGCACAACAAATATGTGTATGAAATTGCTTTTGTATTGTGTGAGAAGTAAAACGCTAGTGTGTGATGATGTCTGTGAAGGCATTTTGCTGCTGAATTAAGGTTAAGGTTAAGGTTACTTTATTGTCTCACATGGGAGAAATTTGTCTTAGATTAAGGAACTGCTGCATCACCAAACAATGCCAGACATTACACATAAATACATAATAGTACACAACACATCACATTAAAACATACCCATCTTAAAACATACCCATCTTAATACATAATTTAATTAAAAACCACAACACCTCTCAATTGCAAATATACCAGCAAACAAACAGTTGATAGAGCCTACAATAATCTCAGAACCTGCCCACTGCTATCTATTCTGCTGAAATTGCCCATTAATAATTTTAATTGACAAGGGGACAAATTAGTAATTATATAGATTATATCTACACAAAGGGACCCTATAACTCCTGACAGAGTTCATCAGCACATACTCAGAATACAACACGTGAGAAGGGTCAAATAAATTCTTATTGGCCTGCCATATCATGGACTGCTCAAAAATATCCTGTACAGTGAAGGGTGTGGGCATACCCACAATCTTTCCTGCCACTCTGACCAAATTAGTTATTTGAGCTTTAATTTTTATCATTAGGTTTCCAAACCTGGTGATAACATTATAATGTAAAACAGACTCTATAGCGGCCCTATAAAATAATTAACATGATATTCCTACTGACAACAAATAATCGTAATCTTTTTAGAACATGTAGGCGCTGATGAATTCTTTCACAGACACTCACCACATGCATGTGCCAGTTAAGCTCACTATCAATACAGATACCCAAATACTTACAAGAATCGACCTGTCTAATGTCCTGGCCATGTATAACAACAGTGCTCTGGTTTCCCACTAATCTGGGGTCTATAATAACCTCTTCAGTTTTATTTACATTGATATGCAAATAATGATCTTCACACAAACCCATCCACAAACCTGTGTTTTGTCCACAAACCCATCCACGGCAGCTTTATAGCTGTCAATGTTGGAGTTACTTGTGATTAAGCTAACAATAACAGTATCATCTGAGAATTTCACCACAAATTGGTTAGGGTTCGAGCTGACGCAATTATTTGTGTAAAGAGTGAACAAAAACGGCGAGGTAACACAGCCTTTAGGGGCCCCTGTACAACTTAGTGCTATATCAGAAAGTACTGAGTTAAATTTCACTTGTGTCCTATTTGATAAAAAAAATAATATCAGTGAATCAAAAAAGGATTAACCTTCAACTGTACTAATTTCTCAAGCAGGGTGTGTGGGTGAATTGTATTAAAAGCGGAACTAAAATCAATAAAAAGCAGTCTAGCATATGCAACAGGACTTTCCAAATGCTTCAAAACAAGGTGCATTACTATAGAGATCGCATCATTAGTACTGCGGTTTTTTTCTATACGCAAATTGGTATTGATCTAAAGATGGCTCCACCTCCCTGCATAGCTCCTCTATTATAATCCTCTCCAAAGATTTCATAACATTGGATGTTAAGGCCACTGGCCTGTAGTCATTATTTTCCTGGGGGCAAGAACTTTTTGGGATTGGAATTATGATAGATTTTTTTCCAGAGCTCTGGCACTGTGTGCATGTCTATAGAAAGCTGAAAAAGGCGATGCCAGGCTGGTGTAAGCTCCTCAGCAAATGTTCTTAAAAGAAAAGCTGACATGCCATCCAGCCCCATTGCTTTATTAGTGTGTATAGTTTTAAAAACCTTAGTCACAACACATGGATCTATTAATATTCTATCATCACAAACATTATAAATTACTTTATCTAAGACTTCACAACATTCCTTAAAAGTATCAGTTTCAAATGGTTCAGTTCATTTGCCATTGCAGTTTAATTCATTACAGGCAGCCTTTTAGGGTCCCTGTTAGTCATTTCTTGTATTGAATCCCACAGATTCTTTGTGTCAGATTTGGACAAGTCTCATTCTGCCCGTTCCTTATACTGTATCCATGCTGCCCTCAGTTGCTGATTGAGGTCCTTTTGTGTTAATCCCACAGTATCTCCTAATTTGTAGGCCATATTCTTCTTATTGATACAATCCTTAATTCCCCCTGTGATGTAAGATTTATTATTCGGATATCTCTTTACAACCTTCTGAGGTACTGTATAATTGAATCCACACAAATGGAAATATAAGCAGTAATTGATTCTGTGACCATATCAATATTTGCATCGTGGAAGAAAATGCCCCAGTCCGTACAGATAAAACATGCTTTCAGCTCCTCTATTCTATTACTGGACCACACATTTACAGTCTTAATTGATGGTTTACTGGACTTAAAAACTGACCGATAGGTGGGGAGCAGATGGATAGCATTGTGGTCAGAGTTGCCGAGGGGGGTCTGGCTCTGGCTGTGCGTTCTAGATATTACCATAGCACTTGTCAAGAATATTATCGTTCCTCGTGCTACATTTCACATATTGAAAAAACCCTGGCAAGGACTTCTCCAGTCCACAGTGATTAAAATCGCCTGAAATCAATATAGGTGCATCCAGCTTGTTTTGAAAGTGCCAGTGAACACAGTCTGTAATTTGACTGGCTGCTCTGGTGGCATTCCCACTTGGTGGGATATACACAACACATACAAATATGTTGGTAAATTCTCTTGGATTGACTGTTGACATACTGCTCATGGTAAAATCACAGTGAAAATAGCGGACTGTCAATAAGTGCAGTTCTATAACAGTTCTGTTATGATATTGTTATGATAACATGCTTTTAAAACTGGCCTCCTTGATTGCAACGATGCATAGAGTTTTTCACTTTTCTTAGAATGTTATTCCAGTGAACTAGTAGGCTATCAGCCTTATGAACAATATGCGCTGCTTACAGTAAAAACATGGAAAAAATAGCGATCTGTCAGCAGGGGTGTCGGCCTGGGGGTAATGTTGGACCTGAGTAACATGATATATGACATGATATTATCATGAAAACATTATATATAACATACTATTGGTAGGACTAAAATGTTGTAAGACTCCGTTTTCCATCTGGAAAAATCCCTAATCTAACTTGTATCCTCTCGTGCTAGCAACTCTAATTTCTTATAGGAGAAAAGTCAGTCATACATGTCAACATAGTTACTCAGGTAAATATTTGTTAGATATCAGTGTAAACAGGGTCCAAAATTAGCACTCGTCACGCGCCAAATACGTGAAAAAAAATTGCCTTTGACGATTAAATAAAACGGAAATATTCACCAGTTGGCAGGTAAATAAAATGAAAATATTTACCAGTTGGCCAGTAACATTAATAGCAACTGCATCATTACATACTTTACATTGAACAGTGAGAACAGCAAGCTGACCTTTGGTAAATAAAGTGACGTGCACAATTCAAATCAAAATGTTTGTCATAGGTAGGCGACTCGCACATCTACAAACATTTTTTACCTCAGTGGAATATGTACCATGAGATTTTTATCTAAGATGCCTAAAGGTTGGTTAGCACTGTCGCCTCACAGCAAGAAGGTCCCCGGTCTGAGTCCCGGCACACCCAGGGCCTTTCTGTGTGGAGTTTGCATGTTCTCCCTATGTTCGTGTGGGGTTTCCTCCAGGTGCTCCGGTTTCCGCCACAGTCCAAAAAACATGCAGGTTAAGCTAACTGGAAACTCGAAATTGCCTGTAGGTGAGAGTGTGAATATGTATATATATATATGTAATATGTATGTGTTAGCTCTATGATGTACTGGCCACCTGTCCAGGGTGTTTCCCTGCCTTTGGTCCGAGACAGATGGGATTGGCTCCAGCACTACCTGCGACCCTACATAGGACAAACGTCTTATTCAATGCTATTATTATTATACTGTATTATTATTGCTATTAGTATTGTTTTATTGTTGTATTCTATTGATTATTTGGTAAACATTGTGCAAAATGCAAAAAATAAATAAAAAAAGCATTTTTATTAAAAACACTATTATTAAATATCGGTTATTGGAAATGTAAACACAAATAATTGCTATCTGTTTCGTTTGAAAAAATCAATATTGGTTGATCTCTAATACTGTAATATGCAATAAAACAGACAATATATTGAGTTCTACAGCCACTTTTTGTAATGTCTATTAAACGTTATATTTGTCTTCCACAATAATGTAATGTTTTAAATTATCTTCATTTTCTCAGCAAATATTGAAAAATGACATGAATTGCGATTAATTTGAATAATCACACATTGTGTAATTTAATTATTGACAGCCCTATCAAAAACCCATCAAGCACAGCTGCTTGATCAACAGAAAATGTTTGTTCCATATCTGTCACTCACTCGATGTTGTGTCAATGTAGTGACACTAGGGGTCACTCCTGGGAGCCCCAAACACCTCTGATTTTGAAAAAAGGCCAGTAGGAATTGGTGAGTGGAATTTGCATGCCACTCCCCCGGACATACGGGTATAAAAGGAGCTGGCTCGCAACCACTCATTCAGATTTTCTCTT
Source organism: Myxocyprinus asiaticus (assembly GCF_019703515.2). NCBI lineage: Eukaryota > Metazoa > Chordata > Actinopteri > Cypriniformes > Catostomidae > Myxocyprinus > Myxocyprinus asiaticus. The sequence continues at coordinate 32,348,989 of NC_059378.1, forward strand.
TGGAGCCGAGCGGTTGTGTTCAGCGAGCTGAATTACTCTGCCGATCTATTCACCTCGAAAAGCTGTTGGATTTACAGCGCATTACAGCGGCTTCTCCCCCTCTTGCACTGGTGAAGTGCAGAGAACGCCCCTGGGCGCTTCAGCAGTTAAAGAGTATATTCTTCCTACTGAAAGAGTATATTTTCCCTTCTCAAAGAGTGGCATTAACGGAGAGCATCTTTTTAAAGATGTCTCTCCATTTGTGTGTATTTCCTGGTTGCGGTTGTTACCTCTCCACTTCCGATGGCCATGATCACGGTCTAATGTGCTAGGGCGCTGCCCACGCGGAGACAGCATTTGTGGACGGGTCATGTGCTCACTGCGAGAGCGTGACCATGGCAATGTTGCGGTCGCGGTTTTTCCTTCGTTAGAGGGAAAGACCACACCAGCGGCTCCCCGCCTCGGTCCTTCTACCTACGGGTTTGAGGCTGTGTCGGTTAGCACTGGGGGCGATTTGGGGACCCCAGTGGGAGCCACTCTGCTGGGTAACTCCCCACGGACCTCCCATTCCCCAGTACACTCATTTGCCCCGCTGGGATGAGACCGCCGGCTCGTCTCAGGGCGAGTTTGCGATCTCGTTTCGGCACTCGCGAAGTAGATGAGCTCTCGATTGCAGCATCGGGGAGCGGGCTGTCCAGTCTGACGCTGAGGACACAACTGGTCTCCCACCTTCAGGTGTGGTCGCCCAGTCACAGCCTGACGTGCAGCTGGCAGCCATGCTTGCCCGGGCGGCTGCATGTGTCGGGCTGGAGTGGAACCCTCCACCCCCCCTGAAACCTCGCAGCCTGACGATTAGTTCCTGGGCCCGGAGCGCCGCTGACGGCCGTACTCCGCCCCGGTCCCTTTCTTCCCAGAGGTGCATGAGGAGCCCACGAGGTCGTGGCAGGCACCTTTCACTGCCCAGACCCGGTCTCTGAGCTCCTCCACTCAACTGCCCTCAGTGGTGGTGCTGCCAGGGGGTACTCGGCGATTCCCCAGGTGGATAAGGCGGTTGCGGTGCACCTGTGCCCGCAAAATGCCGCCACCTGGCGGGGCCATCTGAGACCCCCGTCCAACGCCTGTAGGGTTACTGCAGTGCCGATGGACAGGCTGCCTCTGCCCTGCACGCCATGGCTCTTCCTGCAAGCTCTCCCTGGTTCAGAGCATCTCTTTTCTCGGCTTGGAGTTGGACTCGGTCTCGATGTCGGTGCGCCTCACGAACGAGCACACAGTCGGTGCTGAATTGTCTGAAGGCATTCAGACAGAGGACAGCGGTTCCACTGAAACTTTTTCAGAGGCTCCTGGGGCACATGGCATCCTCAGTGGTGGCCACAACGCTCAGGTTGATGCATATGAGACCGCTTCAGCACTGGCTTCAGACTCGAGTCCCGAGATGGGCATGGCACCGTGGGACACATCGCCTGGTCATCACGCCGATCTTTCACCAGGGGCAGGGGTTCCCCTAGAGCAGGTCTCCAGGCACGTTGTGGTTACGACGGATGCCTCCGAAACGGGCTGGGGCACCGTAAGACTATGGGCACATCAACTGCCTCGAGTTGTTGGCAGTACTGCTCGCCCTGCAGAGGCTCCAGCCGTTGATCCAGGGCAAGAATGTGTTAGTCCTGATGGACAACACGGCGACAGTAGTGTACATCAACCACCAAGGCGGCCTAAACTCCCGTTGCATGTCACAACTCGCCCGCCGTCTCCTTCTCTGGAGTCAGCAGCGCCTCAAGTCACTGCGAGCCACTCACATCCCGGGCGATCTCAACACCGCAGCGGACGCGCTGTCACGACAGGTTATGCTCAGGGGAGAGTGGAGACTCCACCCCCAGGTGGTCCAGCTGATTTGGAGTCGATTCGGTCGAGCACAGGTAGACCTGTTTGCTTCCCGGGAATCCTCCTACTGCCCACTTTGGTACGCCCTGACTGAGGCACCCCTCGGTATAGACATGCTGGCACACAGCTGGCCCCCGGGACTATGCAAATATTCGTTTCCCCCAGTGAGCCTACTTGCACAAAACCGTCTGTTCTCTAAGTGGTGTTCTTCCCTACACGAAGACCCCAGAGATGCGCAGTCGGATCGGTGCTTTCCTTCCTGTAGGAGAGGCTGGAGTGGCGGCTGTCCCCTCCACCTTGAAGGTATATGTAGCCGCCATTTCGGCACATCACGATGCAGTAGATGGTAAGTATTTGGGGAAGCACGACTTGATCATCAGGAGGTTGAATCCCTCCAGACCGCACCTCATGCCCTCGTATGACCTCTCTGTAGTCCTTCAGGGTCTACGGGGAGCTCCCTTCGAGCCCCTAGTGTCAGTTGAGCTTAAGGCACTCTCTTTGAAGACTGCCCTCCTGACTGCGCTTACTTCCATCAAGAGGGGTAGGGGACCTGCATGCATTCTCTGTCAGGGAAACGTGCCTGGAGTTCGGTCCAGGCTACTCTCATGTGATCCTGAGACCCCGACCAGACTATGTGCCCAAGGTTCCCATGACCCCGTTTAGGGATCAGGTGGTGAACCTGCAAGCACTGCCCTGGGAGGATGCAGACCCAGCCTTGGCATTGCTGTGTCCGGTGCGTGCTTTATGCATCTATTTGGATCACACGCAGAGCTTTAGAAGCTCCGAGCAGCTCTTTGTTTGCTTTGGCGGACAGCGGAAAGGGAGCTCTGTCTCCAAACAGAGGATTGCCATTGGGTCATTGATGCCATCTTGATGGCATATCACACTCAGGATGTGCCGCCCCCCCGTGGGGCTACGAGCCCACTCTACTAGGAGTGTGGCGGCCTCCTGGGCCCTGACCAATGGCGCCTCTTTGGCAGACATCTGCAGAGCAGCGGGCTGGGCAACACCCAACACCTTTGCGAGGTTCTACAATCTCTGGGCTGAGCCAGTCTCGTCCCGTATATTGTCAGGTACGAGCAGGTGAGTTCCGGGACAGCTGGCCGACCGCTTGCGCATAGCACCTTTCCCCTCCCCTGAGGTGTGTTCACAAGTTATGATCCCTGGATGACTTTCCTCCTTAGCCCTGTGGCAGGCGAGTTTGTGGAGAAACTCACTGCCAGCCCAGTACATGTGCTAACTAAGCCCTGTACGGGGGTAGGTACTCTACATGCGCTGGTTCCCCATAGGTGACCCCATGTGATATATCTGCTGCTAAATCGTATTCCTGTCAGTAAACTGCGTCTTCCTTGGGCAGAGGGTCCTCCTCCCCCAGTCACCATGTTTGTAGAGTTCCTCCCCTCTCGAGTAGGACCTACCATGGGACTTCTCCACATGACATACTTCCGACAAGACTCTGTAAGACCATGTGATGTATTTCCACTCTAAATGCCCCCCCCCCCCCCGGGCGGGGTGTGGTCTCCGCAGTGTCTTCCCCTTGGGAGTGACACCCCCCAGACATAGACACTTATGGCCCCCAGCTGGTAAACAAAATTCCACTCTTTTTGGGAGAAAAAAAAGGAAAAGAGGCCACGGCTGGCCTAGCCTGTCCCTGTTTGTTGGGCAAGTCGACTTGTTCCCAAAGGACCGTTCAGCACTCATAAGAGTGTTAGGGGAGGTTACGTGACAGCCTGGTGCACTGGCTACGAGGCACACAGCGGTCTGCCCGTCTCGCACCGCCAGTCCACGTAACACAGTTCAGCTTATTGTGCCGTTTCGTATAGGGACCCCTAGTGTCACTACATCGACACAACGTCGAGTGAGTGACAGATAGGGAACATCTAGGTCACTTTTGTAACCTCCGTTCCCTGATGTAGGGAATGAGACATTGTGTCCCTCTTGCCACAATACTGAACTACCAGCTGAAATGGCCGGGACCTTGTCTCGGCTCATCAGCACAAAACCTGAATGAGTGGTTGCGAGCCAACTCCTTTTATACCCGTATGTCAGGGGGAGTGGCATGCAAATTCCACTCGCCAATTCCCATTGGCCTTTTTCAATATCAGAGGTGTTTAGGGCTCCCAAGAGTGACCCCTAGTGTCACAACATCGACACAATGTCTCGTTCCCTCCATCAGGGAGCGGAGGTTACGAAAGTAACCAGGACCTTTTTAAGGCATTTGAGAGACATTTCTCTGGGTCATGTATGTACAGAGCAGCAGAAAGGTGCGTTCACATGTGGAGACAGAAAGAAACTTTGCCCACAAAAACCCTGAGAGAAAAATCATTCCTGCTGTATCTGCTTCTGAGAGGAGAAGATCTGTGACGCTGGTGAGTCGCATATACACAACATCACTGGAGAGGAGGCAGGAGAGGAGATCATTTTGTGACCCTTTATTTTTCCATACTCAATATTTCATATTCTTGCCGGATTGTTTGCTGGGGTTGTGGGTTGATGTATATGACGTGTGTTGATATATTTCAGGATTGTTTGCTGGGCTCTTCACGTTGTCTGCTCTTTCAATGTCCTTTACGCACATTCTCTGGCTTGATACATGTCAGGATCGGAGCCCACTTGTGGAACAGCACCTTCACTGAGGTAAAACACTGATTTTCACCAATTGTTATAAAGAAACAAGCCACCAGAGGGCGTGCATAACAGTGGTTTTAAAGGGGTCATATAAAAAAATGTCATTTTAAAAAAATATATTTTTATTTTATTTTTTTAAATAGAGTTGGTTAATAGAGCTGGTCAGCCGTGATGTCGATTTGTAGGCGAACCCGAAAGTCTAATTCGCCATGGGTTCCCTGGGGGTTTTCCTATGGGTTTTTATAATGAGAGTTTTGAACTTATGAGTTAAATAAGGTCTGTGGTAAACATTACTTGTCTGTGGTAAACATTACTTGATGATACGTGGACGTTTTGTTCTACATAAATTACACAATTTCATAGCTCAAACGTGAATTTTGAAGCCGCCATATGTTTTACTAAGAAAGGATGTAATTCAATATGGCTTCAAAATTCACGTTTGATGTATGACTGTGTGTAAATTATGTTGTACAACAAAAAGTCCACATATTGTCAAGTAATGTTTCCCACAGACCTTATTTTACTCGTAATTTTTTTTTTTTTTTTATATAAAAACCCATGGGAAAATCCAGAGGGAACCCATGGCGAATTATCTTCTGGAATTTTGGACTACAAGCTGAATAGTTCTATAGCGATAGTAAAGTTTTTGTGCCCAAAACAGTCATAATTCAGTTTTAAATGACCATGATGAAATGCCACATTCACATGTAAAATAAGTTGCAGCATTTACTCTGAGCTTCTGTGTTTTTTACGGGTCCAATGTAGTTTTTATAGTTCTGCTCCATCCTTAAAACAGGCTCTTTGCAAAGCTGGATTACATTGTGATATGTTCATTAAAAAATCTGTGCTGAAATGTGCCACTCAAACTGTTAAGATCAGACTGAAATGATCAGGGATCTTGTTAAAAATAAACTTCAGCTCAGTGTTGAAGTATTTGAGACCAGACTCGAGTCCAAGACCATATTTTCATGGTCTTGTTCTTGTCATGGACTCACGTGAACATTTGGACTTGGTCTTGACTCGGACTCAAACAAGTGGGGACTTGGACTTAACCCTGAGACCAGTCGAGTCCCTTTTCAAAAAATATACCGTAAAAGCTTCGACTTATCTGACAAACATTTTTTGACTGACAATATCAGTGATTATGATGTGTGTCCCGTATTTTAGTTGGCTGCATAGAATGAGAACTAGTTATGCCCAATTCATAAATAAATAATCTATTGAGTTGGTTCTTTTCAGCTAATATGCCAAACGGGTTAGCATAAAGGTCTGAATCGATTCGCTATTCAGTCTGATTCGTTCAGACTGCTGTTTCACTGAATAATTTGCAGCAGTTACTTACTCAGTAAAACAGCATAAGGATATTTCAGAAAATGGATAACAAACCAATTGTTGGGTAAAGTGGATTTACTTACATTCATTTGAAACAAAAGACTGCTTTTTTGAGAGGTAACTTTGAGAAACTTTAATTTGTGTTGTGTTATGTTAATAATGGGCCATTCACACCAGCAAGTTTTTGTGTCCATCCATGCTGTTTTTCAGTTGCTTTTCTATGTAAACATGCTAAACGGACATCTTTGACCATTGCACCATGTATTGCTGTGTTTTTGCCATCTTGTGCAGGAGCACCACATTTTTTTTTTATTCTTTTGTCAAGTTAAAAAAACATCAACAGTTAAAAAAATGTGTCTTGAGACACCGGTGTTCCACTCTATTCGTTGCACTGCATTGGTCTGAATGGCACTCTGTTAGAAATGCTTTAGCCATTAGTTACATGGATGCTACACAAACTGAAAATGTAAAAATACTTCTCTCAATGTCATCAGAATTGAATGATTTGGTGTTGTTTTGGCAAATAATAATAATAATAATAATGGTTCTGTGTGTACCCTGAAATGAAATCCTGCAGGCGGAGGTAAGCAGAAACGCTTACTTGACTTACAATGAATGGAATATAATAGTGCAATTGAGGAAATTGTAAACAAATTGAATGTAAAAGTTTATATTCACTTTCTGCGTAAACATTGTCATATTTAATACATTATTGTTTGGTTGTTAGGCCCATTTTAGTTATAGTACAGTAATACTGTATTTTGTATAGCAGAAACTTGACTTGAATGGAATATAATAGCATACAGAAGCTGGTAGTTTTTCACTGACATGTTGTTAACACTGACATGTCGTAATTGTAATACCATTGTGATTACTTAATGGTGCACTCAGTAATTTTTTCCTAATTAAAAAATTTAACTCTTAAAGACATGAATTGTAATTTTGCAATATATGTAGGAAATCATGGCCACTCCCATGAAAATGAAGACTCCAGTGATATCAGTAACCTTATAAAATCTGTTTTAATCTACATGGAGAGGATTCACACATGAGGGCTGCCATGTTAGAATCTGTAACAGGTAGAATTTGGAACTGCCACTTTAAGAGCAGTGCGCTCTTTACTGTTTCCTTTTCCATTAAGCGCTCAGTCTACGTAGTGATCGCAAACCGTGCACACTGCATGTCTGCGGGGCACATATTTCTGTTGCTCTTCTTTTAAGTTATTTGTTTTTATTTAGTAACACTGTTGACAGTGTAGTGTTTGCTAACTGCAGATAAATGCCGCCTGTGGAAAGCCAGCCACATTGTGAGTCTCTGACTAACTCTGCTGCAACTAATTGGGCGAGCTATCCCCATTAAAAAGCATGTTACAAATCACATAACCAGTCGAATACTCTTTGCTTAGTCTCAGTAACCATCCTGTTATTTGACACTTTTACTCAATGATTAAAATAATCATGCTGACTGTGAATACTACATTTCTAAATTGGCATCTGAAACTGAAAACTATTGATTTTAAATGATGCTTCATCCAAGCCGCTAGGTGTCAGTCTATGTCCAAGATGACACAAAGACAAAAGTTACTGAGTGCACATTTAACCTAAAATGTGGCATTTATTTCATTTTTATTCTTGACTGGTAATATTGTTTAACCAACATAAGCAAGTAATAAATTAGGAATATTTGATTTATAAGCCTAGTGTCATTTCTTGTTTAAACTATACATTTAATATATTCATAAGCAGTTTTGTCTCAGACTCTGCCTTTACTGGTCTCAGTCTTGATGCAGACTCGACCCTCTTGGTCTCAGTTTTGACTCAAACTCAACTTACTCTGGTCTCAGCCTGGACTTGGACTCAGAGGAGATGGTCTTGACTACAATACTGCTTCAGCTGATTCTAAATTATATTTGTTTCTAATGTTGGTATAATTTAGAAGGATATGCAGAGAGGCAGGTGGTGCACACAGCCAGAAAGAGCTTTGGTGGTTTAACTTTAGATATTAAAGTTACAGTATGTTATTGTAGTACAATTAACTTTTTTTTATCTCAAAAGATCAAGTTAATGATTTCTCATTATATGAGCCCTATACAGTGTTTCAAATATTTTATAAAGCTTGAATATCAAAGGTTTTAAATGCTCAACAGTCAGACAGAAAAATACCTCCTAGTAGATTACTAAATGGTTGCTCAGGTCGTCTGAATGGTTGCTAAGGCATTGTTGGGGTCTTTTGGTTAATTGCTAGGTGTTGCTAGGTTCTGGCTTGTCAAGCCAATATAATAAACAGCTGTTGCGCTGAGTAATATTGTTCATTAGCCTAAATGTAATGTTTACTGTTTTAATGATTTGTTGCAACTTGTTGCATTCATATAGACTTCAACTGATGTTACAAGCACAGGTTATTTTAGAAATGCTTAACATGGTGCTCAACCAATCAGATTATAGAGTTGGAACTATCAGTTTCATAAGTTCCTATTTTTTTTTTTTTTTTTTTTCATCAGGAATTCTCATCTGTGAGCGCTGTTGAGCTGGTGGTCAGAGCAAATATTACCATTAAATCCACCATCAAACATCTAGTGTTGAAGAACGCTGCTACACAGGTAAAATACACACACATACACACCCCAGACAGCACACGGACATCACCCAGATGTCTATTTGATGTGTGCTTTTTCGTCTAAAATAAATATAATTTTTGCTCATCTGCAACACGTCTTTAAGTTGTTTTCTCAAAAGGACATTCAGCAGATGTCTTTGAGACGCTTATGATTTAGAATGTTTGTAAACCTGCCCTTTTAAGATATTGAATAGATATTTGTACACAAAAAAACAGAATGCAATGCTTTCCAGATTAAACAATCTTAAACAGACATCTTGGACAGGCACACAAACGTTTGTTTTTCTGTCATTGTGGGGACTTTCCATTTACTTTCTATTGTTTTCATACTGAGCTAATGATTTTTTCTATCACCTAAACCTAACCCTCACACAAATCATTATGCAGTATTTATTTTCATTAAGAACAAATTATTATATTATATTATATTATATTGTTTGTGCAGGTGTCAGTAATGATTTATCCAGAGCTGGGGCTGTCTGATCAGCACAGCATCCCATGGTGGATCATTCTCATTGCTGTCCTCGCTGGAATTATAGTTCTCGCACTGCTTGTGTGTTTGCTGTGGAAGGTAGGTGTGAAACTGGACCCATTTAAAGGAACATTTCACCCAGAAATGAAATTTACCTAGCCTCATCTCGTTCCAAACCCATTTAACCGTAGAACACAATAAAGGAGATGTTTAGCAAAATGTTCTCACTGCTCTTTTCCATACAATGAAAGCAAACAGTGACCAGGGGATGTCAAGCTCCAAATATTAACCAAAAAATAAATTAGTCCATATGACTTGTGCACTATGTTCCAAGTTATAGGATTGCTTTGTGTGCGAAATGGGCTGAAATGTAAAGTTTCCTTTCATTGCATCTCTCGAATTTCATTCACACTTCTGCAACTTTAAACTTGGTGGGTTGCGTACAGTTACGAGACACACATGAACCAATGTTGTTTGGGATCATTGTTATTTAGGTGCACCTGACTGTTAGTGCAAATAACATCACCTCTGGATGATATGTAGCATGAATATGTGATGATATTCAGCTTTAGAGTGGATCAAAAAAATAATTCTTGAAGCATCTAACTTCATTACACAATACAATATGAATGCAAACACTTTGAATCATGACCTGCAAAGAAGAGATTTATAAGTGGTTGAGAAGGGTGTTCAGAGATGGCTGTTATAGATTCAGATGGTCTCTGTCACTCCTCTCCTAAACCATCTGTCCTCCTGGTCTGAACTTCCATCTCTGCTGTTATCAAATGAAGGTCTTCTAATAGTCCACATGCTGCAAAATAGACCTAACCTGCTAACTGGTTCAATGGGATAGTTCATCCAAAAATTGCACAATTTGCTCACCCTCATGTTGTTCCATGCCATGACTTTTTATCAGGCAGAATATCCAAGCTGCTCTTTTCCATTCAGTGATATCTAACAGTGACCAGGGCTGTCAAGCTCCAAAAAGCACAAAGAGAAGTATCATAGAAGTCCATATGACTCGCTATATTCCAAGTCTTCTGAAGTCATGGTGAAATCAAATCTGGCATGATAATGATGAAAGAGTTTTAATTTCTTTAAGAAGATAAACCTTTGATTTAGTCACATTGTACATGTCTTATTTTCCTATAATTATTCAATCCTCTTACTGTTTCTTATTCTGTCTCTCTTTTATTTGTCTTTACCTTTGTTTTTTGTTTTTATTATATTTCTTTGGTATATTTGTGTGTGTTGGAGCAGTGTGGTTTTTTCAAGCGTACGGAGCGGCAACCTCACTATGAAACAGAATTTTACCACGCACAACTGCAACTGCAGCCATCTGATGTGAAGAAGAAACAGACCACTGAACTGCAATAACAGCGTTTTCTGCCTTTAGTGCATCCATCATGTGGTAAAGCTAAACTCATGTGTGCAGTGGAGTGTGTGCAACGGGGTGTGTTGCAGTGGAGTGTGCTGCAGTGTGTTGCAGTGCTGTGGCTTTCGAAACATTAAATGTTATTAGCATGATCATTTGCAATATATATAATTACCAATGAAATGTGCATGTGAAAAAGTCAGCAAAAAGTTCTGTATTGCCCATCATCCCTTATCTCCTTGCATGTGATTTGATGATGCTTTCAGCTTCCAATAAGAGTGCAGTATTCTCAGTTCCGTTTAACACATTTTCCCTTATTTAAGCCCATTCCACAGATTTCCTTCAAAAACAGCTCAGAAAATGCCAAAAAACAAAAACAAAAAACAAAACAAAACAAAAAAACTCCACAAATTCCAACTAAGACTTCCAAATAAAAATGGAAACATTTAACAATAGCTTAATATCCATGACCTAAAAAGGAGCTGGGTCTTTTTTACCAATTATATTTGTTCTTTTAAGGCTGTCTTTAAAGTAATGAGTTATTGCATCAGGGCAGTCCTTTATATTGAGGTCTATATCAGCTTCGGACCCAGGGTCATACTGAATACCAGGGATTTTGAGTATGATAATATCATATACTCCTATAAATAAATATACTTTCAGTGACATTTATATGGACCATTGTACTGAACTGGTTAAAATTTCAGAGTTATATGAGTGTGGCAGCGGGGGCGTGGTCAAGCATCTCTCCGGAGAGAGAAAGCGGTAAGGGCGCTTACACCTGAGCTAAATTATGTCTAACACCTGTCTCTAATTTCAGTGAGCACGGGGAGAGCGGCATAAATAGAGCGACACAACACTCAGTCGAGAGAGAGACTGGATACAACAGAGCTGAGCCAGAGCAAGGATTTTTCTAGTAGTGAAAGTTTATTTATGAACGCTGTGTGTGTTAGTGTCAGTTTAGTGTGTGAAGCCCTTACCGCTTTCTCTCTCCGGAGAGATGCTTGACCACGCCCCCGCTGCCACAATGAGTTATATATATTATTTTATTTTATTTATTTTTTTCACAAACGTTTGTCCATATGAATTGTTCCATATCTTAGGGACACGTCTAGTAAAACTACAGTCAGTTTTCACATTGTATTTTCAGACTGTTTTCTCCTCCCAAAACGTTTCACTACCAAAACATAGAAATACACTAATACAAAGGATTATATTTATCTATTAAGAATTTGTTTCCATCTCCCATATAAATATTCTTTTTCTTATTTTTTTCTAGAAGATTTTCATTGCCAGATCAATTAAAATGTGTTTAATCAAAATCTAAATACAATATTCTCTTCAAAATACATAACTTTGATCATACTGATTTGAGAGTTAATTGATTAAATTGAAAATATATTTAATCAGTCATTACTAAATTTGAGCAAATGACTCAATTTGACAAAATAACAGGTGTTTCAGTAGTGGCCACAATATTGTGTTTGCAAGGTTATATCCTATTCCCAATTATTTCTTTATTTTTTTTATTTTTTTGCTTAATTTAAAAAAAAAATGTTATGCTGAATATATCACAAACACAAATGTTTTATGATACATAAAATGTAGTAATTATTAAAAAAAAATTCCCATCATCCATATTTGGAAGGACAAACACTACTTTTGAATTGTCACTTAGTAAAGGACTGCTTGCTCATAAAGCTTGTTTTCCATACAGATGATGACTCATATAAAATAATAACTCAAGTGGTTTCAGTTTAAAAAACTAAATAAATAAAAGCTCAACAATATCATTAATATTAAGCCTTATCTGTCTTTATGATTATGTCTTGTGAGCACTTTAACAAATGTATCCTCAAAAGGTCTGTAACAAAACAAATAGATCCAACATCTTAAAGCAGAATCAGTATATGACCAGGAAGACTGCATCCCTGTTTATCATGGCCATATGGTGAGTAGTTGGATGGATCCCATCATTTTAAAGTAAATGTGCTCAAGTCTGAAAATCAGTATGTAACTTTAAGAATTCTCACTACCGAACACACATTCTCTGCAATTAAATAGCTTTTTTGGGGTTTTAATCTAAAATATGATGTTTTTATGTATGTTCAAAGCTCATGATTATTTTCTTAAAATGAATGGTTGAACATAACATTTTGTCATTACCGAAATAATCACGTCACTACCAAAACTATCATACGTTTCGCGTTCAGTAGTAACTGTTCGGTAGTGACCATTTTAGTTCATTTTAGGCATAACTCTGAATTGTTAGACATAACATGACTGGCAGTTCTACATACTGTACCTAAAAACAGTATGTTTTTAGATTAAAACCCCAAGAAGTTTATTTAATTGCAGAGAATATTATGTTTTTGGTAGTGACAATTCTTAAAGATAGACGTTGATTTTCAGACTTTGGAGCACATTTAAAGGGATAGTTCACCCAAAAATGAAAATTCTCATTATTTACTCACCCTCATGCCATCCCAGATGTGTATGACTTTCTTCTGCTGAACACAAAGATTTTTAGAAGAATATTGCAGCACTGTAGGTCCATACAATGTAAGTGAATGGTGATCAGACATTTGTAGCTCCAAAAATCCCATAAAGGAAACATAAAAGTAATCCATAAGACTCAAGTGTTTAAATCCATATCTTCAGAAGAGATATGATAGGTGTGGCAGAGAAACAGATAAAAGATATAGTCCTTTTTTATTCTAAATCTCCACTTTCACTTTCAGATGTGAAACAGTGGTTCGTTATAGAAAATTTAGCAGACATGACTAAGTAATCAAAGCATAAAATTCAGCTGCTTGTGGGTATCTGCTTCACTTTCTGCAACGTGCCTCAAACGAAACTCTGAATATGAGTTCAGGGGTGTAGCTAAAATCACACTCAGCCAATGGACTAAAATTTTTGTTTCGGTAGTGACATGAACATGTGAGACATCTTTTTTTAAATAAAGATTTTGCAGATATTTCGTTTATTATTATCTCAATGCCTTTGGTTTAAATAGATCATAACATATTCTTATGAAATATCTCAATTCTTATTTTTTTAATTTTTTATTTTTATATAGTTCTTTGTATTGTTGGACCGCAGTTTGAACTAATTCGGTAGAATGTCCCATATATAATTTACATACAATACTTACATATAATAAATTGAGAATAATGTTTATCATAATATTTATTATTTTACACACACACACACACACACACATTTTTAGCTCATTATTCTCAGTAAATCATCACCAAAGTCAATTCAATTTTATTTCTATAGCACTATTCACAATACACTTAATTTCAAAGCAGCTTAACAGAAGGTTGTGCCTTAATTTCATTATGTCCCCAGGGTGAACAGCTTTATAGATATACATGTCTTTGTTAGCCCCCAGTGAGCAAGCCAAAGCAGCAATTTATTAGATTGCACAAGTAAATAAGTCCCTTTATTTAGGATCTCAGTGCACCAGGGCCCTGCTGTTTAGGAAACCAACTTGAAATCAGTACTGTCTCTGTTGTTCTGTAACAGTTTTAGCAACATAGGATGGTTTTATGGCTGTAAAATGACTCATGAGATGACTGCTCATTCCATTTAAAGAGGTCAGCCATATTTGACAACAGAAATAGAGGGTGGAAAGCATTTGTTTTACTCTAAAGCAGGGATTCCCAAACTCTTTTGTCAGATGAACCCCATTGATCTAAATGATTTACTTGAAGAACCCCCAGATAATTTAAGTAATGTTAACCTTTCAAAATGTAATTAATTTAACATATTTGCTCTTCATTTATAAAATTCTTGACCTTTATTGCATTTATTCTTTTATTATTATAATTATAAATTGTATTTAATTTAATCATAATTTCAATCCCAATCAAAGGTTGTGCTACAAATAAAGTTGTAAAGTTTCTGTCATGGTCTATTTTTATCCATCATTTTTGTTTTCATTTCCCTGGTAATTTTATAAATGTGTATCACTCCATTTGTGTATGTGCATTTGAAATATATTATATATATATATATATATATATATATATATATATATATATATATATATATATATATATATATATATATATTGCCAAAATATACATTTTCAATAATTAAAAATGACTTTTCATAGAAGTAAAAAAGCCAGGGCCATAGCAATTATTATAACCTAGGTTGGGGGGAATTGTAAGAACCAGAACATTATATATATATATGTTTAGGAAATTATATATTATATTTAATTAGTGTCCTGCTTTTCAGGACTACAGGGTGAACAACATCAATAAACATAAACCTGGCCACATAAAAAGTGCTTTGAAAGATGATTTCTCAGACCATTTCTCAGGCCACCATTGAACTTTGTTCTATTCACTGGGAACTGCCTTAAAGACCCCATGAAATCAAAATTAAAGTTTTGCTTCTTTTAGTCCATATCTATTAGCTTTATGTTCATCTGTATGCTAGTGTACTTTTAAACGTTGACCAAATTTGTTTTAAGAAGATATAAGCATTTAAAATATGCAGTCTCTCACTTCCAGAAAAAAAACCCAGGCAAAACCATAACGTCACATTTTTCTAAATGACCGTTATAACCTTTCAACCCTCTGAAGCTCTCACAGTGGATGGTAATTGTCTTTGAAGGGAATAGAGCATAGGGATGATCACTTCTGAATAGACGTGCCAATGCAGTAGCTGAATGCGAGAAAAGTTGCAGAGTTTATTGAAACAGTATGTTTAATGCAGCCGTTTTTGTGAGGTTCTTGGGATGTACAGCACGAGTAAGTGTTCTTTATTCTTTATGTTTAAGTGTATTGTGATTCAAAACATTGGCATATTGTGATCTTTTACTTGCTTGATTCTCATTCATCTGCATTGACTTGCACAATGGCTCCAGCCTTGTTGTAAGTAAAGACTGCAATGCACTGTTTATTTGTCGGCTGGTTTTCTAGTAATGTGGTCAGTTAGATCATAGTTCGGTTCTCAAGTCAGTTGAAAAATGGTGAGGCTCGGTATTGAGAATGCTTCTCAGTTTTCCAGGCTGAACACCGGGTGTGACATGAAAAGCAGGTGTGTGTGTGTGTGTGGCTTTGCCCAGGGCCTGCGATATAAACTAAAGCCTATTGGCTATTTTTTTTAAAAAGGCATGTGCCATTCAACACGTAGGAAATAAGTCAACAGACCAAAGAAAACTTAGCTTGTGACGGCACTTCAGGGGGACTTTAACTATCAGATGTCTGTGTGGTCTGATGTGGTCATATCAACTTTTTGAATGAGACAGAGAGGCAACATTAATGTATTCAAACTAGAGCTGAGAAATGTAACAAATGAAATTATTTTCTGCAATTAATAGTTTTTGTTTAACACATTTAAAAAATTAATGCAATTAATGCTATATCTTTTTTCTTTTAATTTACTTCCTGTGTCTCGAGTTGTTCCTGGCAGGCTACTCATCCACAGGCTCATATGGTTAAGATTAGAGTAGGGGCAGGGTTAGGGCCTCTGCTGGCTGCCAGTAACAAACCCTGGTACTTTTGAACAATGGGCAAAATGACACTAATGTTTTCCCCCACTTTCTGTGGCTAAAATTGGCATATAGTATACATTTTCAGGAGGTACACACTCGACTCGAATGCACATCCTAGCACAAAAACTAATTGTGTGGAGCAGTGCATGCTCATGTTCATTATAAACACAGGAGTGGATTTACGGTAAGGAGAAACTGAAGACATCACTCGCAAGCGGTGAACCAGGTGTGCGAGAGATACGGGCAAGCTGCCGTACTGTATCTTTTCGCATCGCCAGTAAATGCGCAACAACTGTTGTCTGTACCACTGGCAAAAGTGAAACTGCACAATTGAGACAGAGTGTGTGCGCGATAAAGTCTGAGAAGGACCTGGAGTCCTGGATGTTCAGCAAGCTGTAGCCTGGTGTACTTGTAGAGACTGAATGGCAGCCAGATAAAATAATAATTTTGAGATTTTAAACTTTAGCAAATTAAACTTCAGCATTCAATATGTTTTATATCTGTATGTATAGTGTCTAATAATGCATTGGCATTACACTTAAGTGCACTTAAGTTCCCCTTCTGTCACTCACTCAACGTTGTGTCGATGTAGTGACACTAGGGTTCGCTCTTGGGAGCCCCAAACACCTCTAATCTTTGAGAAAAGGCCAATGAGAATTGGTGAGTGGAATTTGCATGCCACTCCCCCGGACATACGGGTATAAAAGGAGCTGACTCGCAACCACTCATTCAGATTTTTTCTTCGGAGCCGAGCGGTTGTGTGTCAGCGAGCTGAATTCCACTGCTGGTCCATTCACCTCAGAAAGAAGCGTATGCTGTTGGATATACGGCGCATTTCAGCGGCTTTCTCTCCTTCTGCACGCTTAGTGCAGACTACGCCCCTGGGCGCTTCGACAGCACTACTGAGAGAGTATATATTTCTGCAAAGAGTATATTTTCCTCTATCAGAGCAACACATTGACGTGAACGTCTTTTTAAAGACACGTCTTTTTAAAGATGCCTTTCCGTCTTTGTGTGATTCCTGGATGCGGTCATTATATCTCCGCCTCCGACGGCCACGGGCGCTGCCTCATGTGTCTGGGCCGCGCTCACACTGAGGCAGCGTTCGTGGATTGTTCGTGTTCTCATTGTGAGAACGTGACCATGGCAACGTTGCGGTCGCGGCTTTCCTTCCTCTGAGGGAAAGCCACTCCAGCCGCCCCCCCGCGCTGTGCCTTCTACCTACTGGTACGAGGCCAGCCCGGCTGGTGCTGGAGGTGATTTGGGGGGCGCGGTCTCGCCGGGTAATTCCCCGTGGACCTCTCATTCCCCAGCATGCCTGACTGCCCCCGTCGAGTTCCGAGATGAGACCAGCTCGCCTCACGGCCAGCCTAACATCTCTCTCGGGGCTTGCGAGCAGGATGAGCCCTCGATAGCTGCGTCAGAGAGCGCACTGGCGATGTCGGATGCCGAGGACTCGACTGGGCTGCCACCTTCGGGTCTGCCTGCCCAGTCTGAGGCCGACGAAGAGCTGACCACCATGCTTGCCTGGGCCGCCGTGAGTGTCGGGTTGGACTGGAGCTCTCCACCCTCCCCTGAGCCCTCGCGGCTAGATGACTGGTTCCTGGGCTCAGGGCACCGCTTCACATCCTCAACTACCTCAATGACTGGCTGTTTCTAGCTCACTCTCGAGATCTGTTGTGTGCACACAGACGTTTAGGGCTTTGGGTCAACTGGGAAAAGAGCAAGCTCTCCCTGGTTCAGAGTATCTTTTCTTGGGAAGGAGTTAGACTCAGTCTCCATGATAGCGTGCCTCACGAGCGAGTGCGCACAGTCGGTGCTGAACTGCCTGAAGTCATTCAGGCAGAGTACGGCGGTCCCACTGAAACAGGTTCAGAGGCTCCTGGGGCATATGACGTCCTCGGCGACGGCTGCGCCGCTCGGGTTGATGCATATGAGACCACTCCAGCACTGGCTTCAGACTCGAGTCACGAGATGGGCATGGTGCCATGGCACACATCGCGTGGCCATCACGCCGATCTGCCGCCACTTCTTCAGCCCTTGGACAGACCTTTCATTTTCACGGCAGGGATTCCCTTACAGCAAGCATCCAGGCACGTCGTGGTTATGACAGATGCCTCCAAGTTAGGCTGGGGCGCCGTGTGCAATGGGCATGCAGCTGCTGGCTCCTGGACAGGACCGCAACTGTGTTGGCATATCAACAGCCTCATGTTGTTGGCAGTACTGCTTGCCCTGCGGAGGCTTTTGCCATTGATCCAGGGCAAGTGCGTGTTGGTCCGGCCAGACAACACGGCGACGGCGGCGTATATAAACCGCCAAGGCAGCTTACGTCCAAGTCGCATGCCACAACTCGCCCGCCGTCTCCTCCTCCAGAGTTAGACTGAGGTCGCTGCGGACCACTCGCATCCCAGGCGCCCCAAACCATACGCTGTCGTGGCAGGTGATGCTCAGGGGAGAGTCGAGACTCCACTCCCAGGTGGGCCAGCTGTTTTGGAGTCGATTCAGTGAAGCACAGGTAGACCTGTTTGTTTCCCGGGAATCCTCCCACTGCCCGCTCTGGTATTCTCCGACAGGGGCTCCCCTCGGCACAGACACGCTGGCACACAGCTGGCCCCATGGGCTGTGCAAAGGTGCGCCCCCCCAGTGAGCCGGCTTGCACAGACTTTGTGCAAGGTCAGGAAGGACGAGGAACAGGTAACCCTCGTGGTGCCATACTGGCCCACTCAGACTTGGTTCTCAGATCTCATGCTCCTCGTGACAGCCCCTACCTGGCAAATTCCCCTGAGGCAGGACCTCCTATCTCAGGGACGGGGCACCATCTGGCACCCGCGCCCAGACCTCTGGAATCTCCATGTCTGGCTCCTGGACGGGACGTGGAATATTTAAGTGGCTTACCACTGACAGTGGAAGACACGGTCACTCGGGCCAATGCTCCCTCTATGAGGCAGCTACTTTGCCCTGAAGTGACGTTCGTTCACAAATTGGTGTTCTTCCCGAGGCAAAGGCCCCCAGAGATGCGCAGTCGGTCAGTGCTTCCCTTCCTGCAGGAGAAGCTGGAGAGATGGCTGTCCCCCTCCACCTTGAAGGTGTATGTGGCCGCCATAGTGGCACACCATGACGCGGTGGACGGTAAGTCCTTGGGGAAGCACGACCTGATTATCAGGTTCCTGAAAGGTGCCAGGAGGCGGAATCCTCCTAGGCTATGCCTCTTTTCCTCAGAATCTCTCCGTGGTCCTTTTGGGCCTTCGGAGAGCCCCATTTGATCCCCTACAGCCAGTTGAGCTGAAGGCCCCCTCTTTGAAGACGGCTCTCCTGACTGCGCTCACAAAATCCATCAAGAGGGTATGGGAACTGCAGGCGTCCTCTGGCAGCGACACCTGCCTGGAGTCCGGTCCGGAGTGTTCTCACGTGGTCTTGAGACCCCAGCTGGGCTATGTGCCCAAGGTTCCCACGACCCCTTTAGGGGTCAGGTGGTGAGCCTGCAAGCGAAGCTGCCCTGGGATGAGGCAGACCCAGCCTTATCGTTGCTGTGTCCGATGCATGCTTTGCGCATCTATTTGGATCGCATGCAGAGCTCTAGATGCTCTGAGCAGCTCTTTTTCTGCTTTGGCGGATAGCGGAAAGGGAACGCTGTCTCCAAACAGAGGCTTGCCCACTGGATCGTGGATGCCCCTTTGGGAATACGAGCACACTCTACGAGGAGTCTGGCATCCTCGTGGGCACTGGCCAATGGCACCTCTCTGGCAGCGGGCTGGGCAAAACCCAATACCTTCACAAGATTTTGTGATCTCTGGGTTGAGCCAGTCAATTTACGGGACAGCTGGCCGGTTATACTGCTTGCATACAGCGCCTTTCCCCTCCGAGAGTTGAAGACGTGCACTTCTCCTATGTGAGTTCACGAACCCGTGAACCCTGGATGTCTTCCTCCCTAGCCCTGTGGCTCGCGAATTCAGCGGAGGAATTCACAGCCGGATCCAGTATGTGTGCTAATATGCCCTGTACTGGGGTAGGTGCTCCACAGGTGTTGGTTACTCCGGTAGCCCCCTGTGATGTATTTTCCGCAGTACGGTCTCCCTGTCGGCAGACCCACGTCTCCCTTGGGCAGAGCTCTCTCTGCCCCTGGTCGCTGTGTTTTATAGCTCCTCCCCTTCAAGGCAGGACCTACCACCACGCCTCTTCCATGTGTGGCTGGTCAGCCCATGTTACCTCCCCTTCGGGCAGGATGTGGTCTCCGTGGGGTCTTTTGCCCCTGAAAGAATAGGAAAGGAAAAGAACACCTTCCCCGGCACATGTAATAGCATTAGATGGCCCCAGCCGATTCTAATACTTTGTGGAGAGAAACATAGAGAGAAAAGGCCGCGGCTGGCGTGGCCTGCTCCCAGGCTAGTTACGTCACTTCCCCCCCTCAGGGGTGTGGGGAACTACATGACGTCTTTTGGGGCATTGGGGGAGGCTACGTGCAGACTGATGCACCTGCATCGGCAGTTCACGTAACATGGTCCAGCTGTCGTGGCATTTTTCTATAGGGACCCCTAGTGTCACTACATCGACACAACGTCGAGTGAGTGACAGAAGAGGAACGTCTTGGTTACTGTTGTAACCTCCGTTCCCTGATGGAGGGAACGAGACGACCTCTTGCCACAACACTATACTATCCGCTGAAATGGCCGGGACCTTGTCTCGGCTCCTCAGCACAAAACCTGAATGAGTGGTTGTGAGCCAGCTCCTTTTTATACAAGTATGTCCGGGGGAGTGGCATGCAAATTCCACTCGCCAATTCTCATTGGCCTTTTCTCAAATATTAGAGGTGTTTGGGGCTCCCAAGAGCGACCCCTAGTGTCACTACATCGACACAACATGATGGAGGGAACGGAGGTTACAACAGTAACCGAGACATTTCTCTTGCCAATAAAGTGTGATATAAATTTAATCTGCCCATTTAAAAAAAAAAAAAAAAAAAAGTCCTCTGTAAAACGGCAGAAGATTTTGCTCAAGTACAGCGTGTCCACTGATTTTATGGAATGTATACATATACTTGTATCAAAGATTAATACCTATCAAAATGTTACTAATTAAATCTGAAAAAAGGAACATTTTAACATGTACATATTTAAATAATTGATGGCTAACCAATTTCATGCAAGTTATTTTAGACAAAGTATAAAGTAAATATTAATGATAATTTTTTTAATGTTTGTTGTAATGTGTCATGTACCATAATTTAATTGCAATTAATTAAAGAAAACTGTGCTGCGATTAATTAGTTAAAACATTTTAATGGATTCACAGCCCTAATTTAAACAGTAATCTCAATCATGGAAAAACATTGTAAGTGTAATGGGAGCCAGTTGGTACGTGATAGCTGTGCGGTATGTGTAAACCACACTCCCCTGGCCTCAAGAGGCACACTAGCGATTGACGCTAGAGGCTGTAGCCTTTAGCCTCCTTGTTAGCATGCCCGCCTCCCATGCCGGCTGATGCCTGTTCGAATCCCACTCAGAGTGGGTCGAGCAGAACCAGTTACAGTGGTGCCTTGACCTGGATGGTAGTGAGGTTTGGGGGGTTAGTGTAATGGGAGCCAGCTGGTACATGATAGCTGTGCGGAATGTGTAAACCTCACTCCCCTGATTGTTATTACAAAGTCAAATGCTAGGTACGATGCGTGCACCATTTGCTGTGGTAATGGCCTTTAAGTTGCGGTCACATTTACCTTGCACGGTGAAGTTCCGCGGGTGAAGAAGGCATGGGTGGATGTTGCTCGTGTGTGAAAAAATTATTGACAAGTAGCCTTTTTTATTGCTGCCCTTATACTCTGTGAGAGTGAAGTTAAAAAACCACTCATCATTAAACCAATATCCTTTTCAATTGTGAATATTAAATGTAGCAGTGTACAAAGCACTGCCCACACAGAGGTCACTGCCAAACCAAGCAACTTCCTATTGTTTGTAGTGGGTGAGCAAGAGACAGTCACAGTGGTTGACACGTCAGGCCTTGGAGAGGTGTTTATTTGAAATAATAATAAAAGAAAATGTGGAATAAACGTGTCCATAGGAGAAAGTGTCCAAAACAAAGGGGAATCTGTCGTCCTCGTGTTGAATGGGGCTATTTGAAGGCAGGAAGTTAAGAGAGGGTGAGGTCCAGTTATAATGGGCGGAGTCCAGTGACCACACACAAGGGTCAGTGGCATGTGAGGGAAATGGCGGCCTGGCATCCTGGCCCATCGGCCACGATGCGTGCTCCAATTCCCCCGGCGTCGCATCTAATTGGTGACGGGGGTCCGGCTACGCATCTAATTCATGCCAACCTTTCTCGTTCCGTTCCTGGAGAGACCGGACTGCCGAGGAGAGGTGCACGATTTTTAAAGGCAGCGGTGATAAGGCTCCAGGTGCGCCTCATCACACGTTGCCAAACGGGGAATAGTCACTGCACCCCCCCCCCCCCACCCTGCACACTCATGTCGGGAGCCTAGGAAGGGCAGCTGATCCAAAGGGCAGGGCGTCACTGACATCAGGGGAGGAGGTCACTGTGTCACATGGTCAATGTCTGTCTAAGTTCAACAAAGTTGAACTCCATGCGAAATCCGCAAGGGGAAATACTTTTTGACCAGAAGTCAATCGCGTTTTTTATTTGGGTGGATTCCCATTGAGATGACTGTATTTCACCTGCAGAATTTTGTCGTGCAAAGGTAAATGTGACCGTGCCTTAAAAGGACAGCTCTAATCAGTTTCGCTTTTAGTTCGTCACACTCCAGGTTCACTTTATTTTCTGTAATGTGAAATGACATGCATCAAATGCAGGCTCGAGGGATTTAACAATGCCATGTAAAAGTGATGAAATCAGGACAAATATATATTAAATAATTGTATAAGATCTAATATTTAATATAATAATCATCATCATTATGATGGATGGATGGATGGATGGAAAGTTATCAGTGGTGATCTTATAAAGTCATGTAGTGTGAATCATGCATAATTTCGGGATCACTATAAGGCTGAATTAATATTCTTGATGTCTCATTTCATTTTGCGTATAATTTAATGTATTGAAGCTGTATTGAAAAAAAAATTGGGACATCACCAGCATATGCTGTGTTTTGGATGCTGGTGTGCCCACCAGGCTTCTTAACTTGCTTAGCCAACAAGATGTTCTTCATTAACCATATCAGCACTAACCAGCATAAACCAATCTAAACCAGCATGGATATTCATGTTAACCTAATTTGTTTTTTTCAGCAAGGTACATATAAACCAAGCTTAGAAGAACAATTGTTGCTTCCATTTCCATGTAATTGGTATTCAATCACTACTCTGTGCAAAAGATCATCATTGAATGGATAGATCATTTAAAATGAGAAGCAATCTATTGGGGAAGGATCATACCACCAAATCTCAGAGCTGACTGTGAAAGAAGATGTTTGGATCAACCATGACTGTGCACTAAATGTGATCTTAATCATGTGTTACTAGCAGCTCCCAATGCAGGGGCATCCACAGCAGTCAACCTAGAGTCTTTAAGTTAAAATTGATGAAAAACCTAATATGGAGTTTACCATGTGGTGTTGTATAAATAGAGGGTCCCAGACAAAGAATCTCCTATCTTCTATATACGTCTGACCATGAAGTCAGAGCATATGCTGCATTCTCTCCATTGATGCATGAATAACTTTGAACAAAATGTATATAAAATGTCATTTGTATGGAAGTTCTTTAGCTTGTGTGAAAAGGGCATCAAAATTGACATTTTTGCATTGTTGTATTTGAATGTTATGAGGTGTAACTGCTAACCAATAACTTGTGACAATTAAACAGTAAAAAAAGAGTTTGCTGAAAATGAAAACTGTAAACAACCAAGCAAAATCTAAAATGCACATCTTGCCAATAGCATGTCAAATTAGAAAAATTACCAGCTCTAAATATTTCCTCAATATTTTTGTCATCACGGCAATGGAATTATTTCGTGTTTTTTTTTTCCTGTGTATATTAGTGAAAAATAGTGCAGGTCACTGGTCACATACAGCATTATAGCCCAGTGTTGCTCAATCCTGGTTCTGAAGGATGCCAGCACTGCACATTTTGGATGTCTCTGCTATTTGACACACTTTGCAGGTCTTGGAGTCTCTACTAATGAGCTGATAAATTTAATTCAGGTGTGTCATATAAGGGAGATACCAGGACCAGCAATTCAAAACACCTGCAATTCTGAACAGAAACATTCGGGGCTGGACCAAAATCATTCGGGGCTCGACATAGCGATGCCCCTGTATATCGGTAATGAACTATTTAATTTTGTGATCTGCCATTACAAAAGAAGAAAAATACTGATGCTACCTGATTCTGAGCAGCAGCCAGAATTAGCTGCAAGTTCGTCAGACGTATTGCCAGTTGAATTTTGGCTTCTACAAAATAAAGAAGGCTATTAGTTATGATCTAACGAAAACGTGATGTAGCGTTTGGTTGCACTACACCGTTGCTTGCTGGAAAAAGTATTTTGCTACTGGAAAAGCTACAATGTTTTAAAAGCAGCTGAGCTACTGTCAAGCTACTGAAAAATTTAGTTAAGTTAGCAGCGTCGCTACTTGTAGTTAGCTTCTCCCCAACACTACATTTTGTGAATGTTTACACAAAGACATAAAAAAACAAACGAATAGAGTGCAGAGACTTGAGGAGGATTTGTCGCTGGCCCAGCCTTGCATGCCTCCTCTCCTCCATATCAAGCAGCTTCGCCCGTTTAGAACTAGCACTGTTATTGCCTGGACTGAGCCCATGCTGACATGGCACTCGTTGAGATTGATTGTGTTCATTGTGAGCAAATGAAACTCAAAATTATTCGCTCTCTGCTTGCTTTCATTCTGAAAGCCAAAGCCACTCCCCTTTCCTCCTGCCATACTCCTGCGGCTCTCAAGGGACTGCACGAGGGAGGCAAGCGAGGTCGGGATATAGAGCAAGGAGAGTTTGAGAAAGATTTGTCGCTTGCTTGGGCATGCATATGTTCTCTGCTTCATCAAAAGTGCATAATACGATCACGTTCAGTGGAAATTATGATGAGGAGGATGCTATATTGCCTATGTTTATCCCTGTTAGGCACGCAGTGCTCATTGAGATTGATTGTGTTCATTGCGAGTGCATGACACTCAAAACACTTTGCTCTCGGATTGCTTTCTGGGAAAGCTTACACTGGTCCCCTCTCCTCCCTATACTGTAATTAGCAAGGATGGGATACAGAGCATGGAGAACTGAGGGTGATTTGTTGCCGGTTTGAGCCTGCCTCTCTCCTCTTCTACTGTTTGCCTGTTCAGTGCGCCTGTGGCGATTTGCGTTCACTTCAGCGCTGTGCTACTGTTCATGTTCGACAGTGGTGATGTCAGGGATATTTAGTCACTGGGCTTTCATTGGTGAGACATGTACGTGCTAAGGTGAGGCATTACCGGAATTCTAACACCCTGCGGGGAGGAAAACGGGACAAGCTGCCTTTGAAGAGGCCAAGTTGCTTGAAGTTTAACACTTGAGCCTCAAAAAATTAAAAAAGAAGGTGAATGATGTTCACTGTGTTCAGCTTATAATGACTTGATGTCCTTCCTATTCAGTGAGAGTTCAGGTCTCTGGCTCTGCCGCCTTTCTGGTGCTTGCTAAATGTGATTCTGGTCACTTCATTGCCTGTCTTGCTGTTGTTAGTGACATGCCACAAGACTGCAATACTGCAACATGCCTTAAGATGTATTCAGTATTTTTCCCCAAATCTACAGCTGCTATTTTCTGCTAGCACCAGGAAGGATGATGGTCTACAGCCTATATTGGACTTAAGACACTTGAATCTGACACTCAGGAAGTCTTCGTTCAAGATGATTACTCAGAGACAAACATTTTCTCACGTCTGTCCTCTGGACCAGTTTGTGTTAATTGAGCTGAAAGATGCATTCTTTCACATGTAGTTAGCATCTCATCAAAGGCCATTGTTGAGATTCACCTTTGAAAGGACTGCAGACTATTTCAAAGTCCTGTCCTTTTGGCTTGTCCCTGGCTCCTTACACATTTATGAAATGTGTCGATGTGGCACTTACTCCGCTGAGGCTGAGTGGTGTCCGTGTATTGAACTAACTTGACGATTGGTTGTTTTAATACAGTCTGTGGAACAAACTACTTGCTTTGGCTTCAGTCAAACATGTTTGGGATATTCAGGCCCTGTCGGTCTACGATTCTTGCTTGGAATTCGGACCCGGCTTGTCAAAAGCAGTTCTCAAGCCTAGGGAGGGTTATGTGCCCAAGGTTTTGGCCACCTTTCATAGAGCTAAGGTGGTAACCTTACATGTTTTCTCTCCTCCTCCATTTGAAAAGGCAGAGGCACAGAGATTTCACATGCTCTGCCCTGTAATGCATGTACGTAATGCTATGCATGTACATTTATAATATGAGTCAATTCAGGCTGACAGAACAGCTCTATGTCTGCTTTGGAAGCCGTTAAAAATGTTTGGCCCTCTCCAAGCAAAGACTTTCTTACAGGGTTGTCGACACCATTGTGCTCACTTATGATCTGCAAGGCGTGCAACGTCCCATGGGTATTAAGGCCCACTCTACCAGGAGCATGGCCTCCTCCTGGGCTTGGGTGAAGGGTGTGTCCTTGCAAGAAATCTGCCTGGCTGCAGGCTGGGCTTCCCCTAACACCTTTGCCAGGTTTTATAACTTGGATGATTCCTCTGTCTCTTCCCAGATCCTTGCTGCAAATGAGAGTTGATTTCTCAGTGTTAACAGAAACACTGTTCTGGCTGTTAGTCTTATGTTCATGCCATTTTTTGACTCTTTTCAGAGTGAAGAGCAATATTTTAATGTTCTACCACCCTGTTGGCTTGTGCTATTACTTTATTTTGTTGGTCTAAGACCATACTGATTTCATTTCCCCAAGGAAGCGGGAGGCTGTTTTTCTTGTGTTCCGGTAACCGATAGGGGTGGGAATGTACCACCACTCCTGGAGTTATCTCAATGTGGTGTTCTCTGAGGTTCATACAACCGGGTAGAGACAAAAACATGCCGGAAATCTCCTTTTGCAGCCTGGCAACCTCATTGACTTGAGACGGTGAGAGGTGGTCTCCACAGGGAACTAGGGTGGTTTGATGGGCGGTTTTAGATTAAACCTCCGGACCTAACTCTGTCCTCTCTGGGACGACCATCACCAAAGCCACGGGTACCACCTCTCTACACGATTTTAAGAGATTCATGTGATGAATTTGCCATGCTCTGCCTCTATCAGTTCGTTTTACCTCATAGTCGACTTCCTCAACTCACTGAGTGACCTCAAAAGTCCCTTGCCAGTTGGCTAACAATTTAGAGCTCGATGTGGGTTACAACACGAGGACCTTATCTCCCTGTGAGAATTCCCGTAGCTGAGTGCTCCTGTTACAGCTGGGACTGCCAATCCTCGGCCTGGATCAAATTCTCCTGTGTTAGTTGCCCCAATGTGTGGAGTTTTGCTCTCAGATCCAGAACATATTGAATTTCGTTTTTACTCTCTGAAGGTCCCTCCTCCTAATTTTCCCTCAGAACATCTAGGATGCCCGAGGCTTGTGGCCGTAAAGTAATTCAAAGGGTGAAAACCCATGGAGGCTTGTGGGACCTCTCGTACTGCAAATAACAGGGGTTCTAGCCACTTATCCCAATTTCCTGTGTCTTCGTGTAGTACTTCAAAACACTATTTTTAAGGGTCCGATTACATCGCTCGACCAAGCCCTGAGGATGGTAAACACTGGTGCGGATCGACTTAATCCCCAGTAGTTCATAAAGTTTTCAGAGTGTATGTGACATAAACGAGGTGCCCTGATCAGTTAGGATCTCTTTCAGGATCTCAACTCAGGTGATAATTTTAAAGATTGCCTCTGCAACACTACGTGCTGAAATGTTGCACAGGGGTACTGCTTTAGGGTATCGCGTTGCATAATCCAGCAAGACTAATACAAAGCGATGCTCCCGTGCCGTACATTCTAATGGCCCGACGAGGTCCATGCCAACTCTTTCGAAGGGGACCTCGATCAACGGAAGAGGGCGCAATGGTACTGTTGGAGTGGCCGGTGGATTTACTAACTGACATTCATGACATGCAGCACACCACCTGCATACATCCCGAATGCCCGGCCAATAAAAACATACCATGAGACATTCAGTGTCTTATCTTGCCCTAAATGTCCCTCCATCGGATTATAATGATTTAGAATTAACAACTGAGTTCTATCTGCTTTTGATTGAGTGTCCTGCGTCACTCGATACAACCTATCTTTAATAATTGAAAGGTAGGGATAGGAGAGCGCAACACCGGGCTGAAGCTTTTGACCATCAATTACTGCAAAGTCGTGTCTGAGACACGTCTCTTGTCTGCTCCAATAGGAAATCCCCCATGGGCAGAGCCTTCACCTCCCTCTGGGTTTCCCTGATGTGGAGCTGATGTCGATTACCCAGGCAACGCCTCCCCAGCCAGTGCTGCACAAATCCCACACTGGATTACACTATTGCAGGACCCATCCACACACATTCCCCTTAACAATGTCTGAGATGCTGGCCAATGCATACCCAAAATCACTGGATGGGTGAGGCAAGGACTAACCACCTCCTCTATTCTAAGTTTGTGTACCTGGATCAATAACAGGCACTAAAGGGTATTCATGTATATCCCCATGCACACACCTCACCTTCACCCAGCATGCTATACCCAAAGCCTCACCTTGAACCAAGATTTGGTGAATCAAAGTCTGATTAAAACCTGAATCCACCAAGGCTTGATATGTACCCCCTTGGATACTCACTGATATACGGAATGTCCCTGCTCGATCGGGGGCGGCTTGTGACGCGTTGGGAACCCGGACCCACAGCCCCGCATTGATCCTGGATGTGTCCCATTTCCCCGTAATGCCAGCACACCAGCCCAGACTTTACCTCCAAACCTGCAGCCCTGGATTTACCAACTTGGCGGGGAGGGGGAACAGAAACAAAGGTGTTCGGAACAATAGAACTCCCCAGGTCTGGGGAGCCGGCTTCGGGAAAATGACCCCCCATCGCCGGGGGGTAGGGACAGGGACGGTATGGGATGGGGAAGGGGAAGAGAGAGGGAGAGAGAGAGTTGGAGAGAGAGAAAAGGATTCATCGTCTTCCGGACATGCCACCAAGTGGTCCTCTGCCAGCTGGATGGCCTCTTCCAGCGACAACAGACGGTGGCACTGGACACACTCCACTGTTCCCTTTGGCAGCCGGTTGATGAACTGCTCCAGCACCACAGGCATCACGGAGCTGTTGTGCGAAGGCAAACGGCTGGCCGAACTCACCGAATGTCAGCGCTCGGAAGCGCTGACGGTGATGTTCGGAGTTACGGCCAACCCGTTGCAGGATGGCTCATTTCAGGTCCGAATACTCCAAAAGACTCATAACAGGGAGCTGTTGTGCCACAAGCTGAGCCTCCCCCTACAGCAGTGGCAACAGACGAACCGCCAACTGCGCGCGGGACCACCCCAACCCCTCCGCGGCATGCTCAAAAAGTTATACAAAGGCTTCGGGGTTGTCCTGTGGTCCCATTTTCGTCTGCATGATCTGAGGCACAGCAGGCATGGTCGGGGTAGCTGCTGGAGTTCCCCCCGTGACAGCAAGCTCCAGATCACCTGTCGGTCCTCTGCCTGGGCTTGCATCAGGGCTTGAAACTGTTGTTCCTGTTCTGACCGCAGCTTCAGGAGGGCCTGATGTTGCATCTGATGGATACCAGGGAGGGTTTTGACGATCTCAGCCAGCAGCGAGGATTCCGTGACGGCGATCTTCCTCGTTCCCGGGTTTCGGCACCACTGTAACAAATCCCTTAGTTCCAGGGAATGAGGAAGCGGGAGATGGCATGTTTCGTCTTTATTTCACAAAAGTCTCACTTTTCAGCAGAACACTTCCTAAAGCACACACACACACCCACAGCTTGAAGCTCGGCTCTCTCTCTCATCTGCCGCAGTCTCTTCCCCTTATATCTCCATGTCACAGCTCACTGGGAATACAAACAGGTGTTAGCACAAGTTAAATCCTTAACCACTCAGCTTTCCCCGACCTCACTCTCCGCAGATCGCCGCTCGATTACACCCCCGCCTCCACACTGCTAATGCATTTTTTTTTTTTTTTTTTTTTTTTTTGCAGCTGCGAGTTGTTCCTGTCAGTAGTGGGAAATGTTTTCCACAAACTGATTCTTTCAGTTATTTCCTCCCACAGTTTGTGTTTTTTGGCTGCAGTTTGAATTTGCCTTTTCAAAATGTCTTTTCTTTTTCCGTATTCCTCTAAAATATTTCATTTCTCCCCCTCTGTCCAATTTGGTTTTCTTTTTTTGTGTTCCCTATTTTTCATGTTGTGTTGTCAATCAAAATAAATTGTATAATATTTAATATTAGCTAGCTAATAACTAACTGGGTTGAAGTTGAACGTGTCCATGTTTACAGTAGAATTTTAATATGGTAAAACCTTGCTCACTGTAGTAAATCCTTTAACGGTTTCCTTTACCTAAGATAACTGCCTAAGGGACTATATACAAAACCGTCAAGTCATTCCCTTATGTAAGGAGAAATCATGCTTTAAGTTTCAAAAACTTAAAGTGCTTTATACAACTGGGCACAGGATTTAGAGAAATAGGGCTAGCCAGAGGATGTGCATGTTTCGATAGATGTTTTCTTTATTTTTGTATGTCTTTTATGATTTGGTCAGGGAGGCTCACACTGTCAATGTTTATTTAAACCATGTATTATTTCATAAAACATTTTGCAGCCAAACTCTTTTATTTACTCATTAAAGCCTATTTTACTTTTATTTTGCACTTGGCAAGTGTTCATTTTGGACTAAGGTGTTTTCATTGTTATTTATAGCACCAGTATATTAACTCCTTATTAATTTCTCTCTGCGTCTTTCTCTGTTGCAGTGTGGTTTCTTCCAAAGAGTTCAGTATACACATAAAGTGCCACAGTATCACGCTGTAAAGATCCTGCGGCACGAAACACAATTCATGGACAAGACTTTGATTTTGCACAAGAAGCAGTGGATGACTCACTGGAGTGATGGAACGATCTGATATGCTACTGGACAGACACTGCAGTGGACAGATCTGTTGTGCCTTTGATTTTGAAAACCTGACCATAAACTATATCATCTTTATCAAGCAAGTTTCTTTTTCATCAGTGTAATGCAGTTGGAAAGAACTGACAATTGTAGTATAGGGGAGAGTGGGGTAATTTGTGGCACTTGTAACTTAAGTTGTCCTCTAGTCAAGGAGAAATGCGGCTGATGTAAAACTAATGAAGATATTATATTTTGGATGTGTACTATCAACTTTAAAAAAAATTAAGAAAGCATTTTTTCAATATAAATATGTCCTTAAAAAATTATAATAAATAAGTTCATGGTAAGATCTCTCATGGCTAGGGTTAAGTTGAATTATTGTAGAATTTTAATTTCAAATAAGAATATAAGCATAAATGAGAAAAAACTATTTTCATTCGTATTTTGGTGCACATATAGTTTTTTCTTAAACCAGCTAGTAAAAGATTTAATATTCAGAATATTTCAGTGTAGTGAAACAAATTTCAATAATTTGTAATGGTAATAGTATTTCCTGCAGTATATCAGTATCAGTAGATACATTTTTATCCCAAAGCATCTCACAATTTACCCCACAGTTGCCAAGTATACAATTTACTTGAAAATTGTATTATAAAAAGTTCTTATCACTTTACCCATGTGCATCTCTCAGTGACATTACTCATTATGATGGGCCCTTTATAAATATAAAGTATGGTCAAATGACAACCATTGTGCACAATTTGCTAGATTAAGTGACACATTTTACCCCACTTTCCCCTAATATGTCCATAATTTAGATCACAGAAATAAATAATTAGCAGAATAGATGGATCTAGCTGGAAATATATAGATAGAAATACCTGCACATAGTTTTAAAGCTATTATTTAATGTTTAATATTGAATTAATTGTGATGGTATATGTAAACTATTACATCTGCAGTTAGAAATGACAGTTTATTCATTTTACATATGATTTTATCCAAAGCAGCTTACAGTGCAGTCAAGGTATATTTTATTAGTATGTGTGTGTTCCCTGCTAATCAAACCCACAACCTTGCCGTTGCAAGTGCCAGTTGAGCTACAGGTTAGCTGATTGAGAATTTTTGGGAACATCATGCAAACGAAAATGCTAACAGTAAAATGTGTGTACATGTGTAAAACATTTCGGATAAAATACTAATAAGAAATTTAATCTTGTGGGTGTAGTTTTTTATCTCCTTATATTCTGTATGAATCACTCTTCTGAGTTGGTTCTTTCTAAACAGTGTTTCTCAGTGAATGTGTCAAATGGATTAGCAAAACATTCTGAATCGGTTCATGCTTTAATTTGAATCATTTGGACAAAATACTCACTGAAACTTTTGGGGAGTAATGGAACACAGAGAACAAAACACCACTGGATAAAGGGGACTATTTAACTTTAAACAACTTAAACCAACCCTGCATCTTATATTGTTTGCGAAAGACACTTCCACTCTGTTAGAACCTCAGATTAATTTAAGGGGTTTAAAGGTGTAACATTAATTATTATAAAATTACTGTATGTGCTGCACAAACAGGTATCGCAAACAACAATGATGCGGAACAACAACAAATTGATTTTTTACAAGAAAGATAAAGTGAAACAGTGAAGTGTAGTAGGCCTATTTGGGATATTTACAATATTTACAAGAACAATAATGGAGAGGGGGGAGAAGTGACGCGAGAGGCACCAAAGGAAAGAAGCAAGCTAAAATAGATATGTTTTAGTAACATAGTAATATTTGTCAAGACCTACTTTGATGTTGGCTTGACAAAGCCTTGTTTGAATGTTTAAACAGTTTAATAAGACAGACAGACAGACAGATAGATAGATAGATAGATAGATAGATAGATAGATCTGTAAAAATGCAAAGTTTTATTTTTGGGTTATGGTTTGGGCTAGTTTGTTGTCCATATAATTAGTTTTATATGGAAAAATTATTCACTGATGAGCCAAAACATTATGACCAATCAAAGGTGAAGCGAATAATGTTGATCATCTCCTAACAAGGCCACATGTCAAGGTCTGGGTAGATTAGATGGTAAGTGAACAATCAGTTCTCGTTGTCAATGTGTTGAATGCAGGAGAAATGGGCAGGAGTAAAGACCTGAGCGACTTTGACAGGGACCAAATTGTTATGGCTAGATGACTGGGTCAGAGCATCTCTGAAAGGGCAAGGCTGTTGGGGTGCTCCTGGTCACCAGTGGTGAGTACCTACCAACAGAGGAGGGACAAGCCACAAACTGGCGACAGGGTGATGGGCGCCCAATGCTCATCGATGCGCGAGGGCAACGAAGGCTATCCCGTCTGTTCCGAACCGACAGAAGGTCTACTATGCCACAAGTCACAGAAAATTTTAATGATGGTTACGGGAGGAATGTGTCACAATGCACAGTGCATCGCACCCTGCTGCGTATGGAGCTGCATAGCCACAAACCGGTCAGAGTACCCATGATGACCCCTGTTCACCTTTGAAATGGGCACTTGAGCACCAGATCTGGACCTTGGAGAAGTGGAAGAAGGTCTCTTGGTCCGATGAGTCCTGTTTTCTTTTACAACATGTGGACGGCCGTGTACGTGTGCGCCATTTACCCGGGGAAGTGATGGCACCAGGATGCACTGTGAGAAGATGACATGCCGGGGGAGGGAGTGTGATGCACTGGGCAATGTTCTGCTGGGAAACACTGGGTCCGGCCATTCATGTGGAAGTCAATTTGACACGTGCCACCTACCTAAACATCATTGCAGACCAGGTACACCCCTTCATGGCAATGGTATTTCCTGATGGCAGTGGCCTCTCTGCCACACTGCACACATAGTTCATGAATGGTTTGAGGAACATAATGAAGAGTTCATGGTGTTGCCCTGGCCTCCAAATTCCCCAAATCTTAATCCAATTGAGCATCTGTGGGATGTGCTGGAACAAAAAGTCCACCTCGCAAATTACTTGAAGGATCTGCTGCTAATGTCTTGATGCCAGATACAACCAGACAACTTCAGGGGTCTTTTAGAGTCCATGCCTCGGCCGGTCGGCGCTGTTTTGGCAGCACGGGCATGACCAACAGCATATTGGGCAGGTAGTCATAATGTTTTGGCTCATCAGTGTATATAAAATGTCTACTATAAGAAAAATACAAATTGATATGTCCTCATTTAGATAAGTAAGTAAGTGTGTGTGTGTGTGTGTTGGGGGGGGGGGGGTGGGGGGGGTGCATGTTTAAGTGGTTTACAGGACTTTTTTTTAGGTTACAAACTGGTAATTACAAGGGTATTATGCTATAAATGTGGTTTATGAGGACATTTCTAGTGTCCCCATAATCGAAATCACTTTAAAAAAAAAAAAAAAAAAAAACATTCTAAACGATGTTTTTTTGAAAATGTAAAAATGCAGAGAGTTTTTTGTGAGGGTTAGGTTTAGGGGTAGGGTTAGAGGATAGAATCTATAGTTCGTACAGTATAAAAATCATTATGTCTATGGAGAGTCCTCATAATGATAGTTGCACCAACATGACAAAAATGGCCTCACTATGTAAACCTGACATTTCTTGAGAAAACACCTACGGTGTAAATGGCAAAATAAACACTAAATTATATTTTTATGAAAATGTATATAGGCTAAAAGGTTTCTTATATAGATTTATAAAACATTAGCCTACTACGCAAACTGTAAAAACGTTATGCCAACATGACTTGTGTGGGCTATATGCTGTCTCAGTTGCACGTGAAAGGAGGGGTGCAGGAGAATGGGTGCGAGAGGAGTTAGGAGGGGAGAACATCTCCGATTTCAGCTTCATGGGGAGTAAAGGGGCTGGATTTTTATTTCTAAATATACAGCTTTTCATTCAAAGCTATATGGACTCAAATGGCCCTTGGATCATTCCGCGAGGAATTTCTGCAGGAGCTTCGTTGTCCATCATCAGGAATAAACGTCTGTTGCGCGTCATAAGGAGAATAAACTTTTAACGCAAGATCTTTGTCTTCTTCTCCTGAAACGCCGCATACGTGTCTGCTATATAGACATGTTTCTGACGGCGGGATCAAGGACTTTACTGCTATTTGTGGCAACACAATTAATATTTTTGGTCTTTGTCAAATGCCAAGAGGAAGATGACCGTAAGTTTAACCACAGTTTTCTCATTTTTACGCTCAAAAGTTTGAGAACAGTTACGCTTTAGATGTTAAATGTTTGTTTTTGTTTTTTTCTTCAAACATTAATGCATCCATTGAATAGCTCGAGTAATTAGTGATGTAATAAAAGTAGTTTACGTGTTACCAGGTAGCCAGTCGTGGGCATGGTAGGCTTTCAGTTTGTATCATTAGGCTACATGCATAGCCTACGTATTTTGCCTATTAAATGCCTATATTTGTGAAAAGTAGCTCTATTTTAAGCAGCAATTATTTTATTGAAGAAATTATAATAGAAAAAAAATATTGAATGAAATAAACAAGGTTCTTCTCTTTTATTTTTGTTGACTAATATTTGTCCCGTAACGTTGCGAATCAGGCGGAATTGTGAATATTGAAGATGTGCTTATATAAAGAAAAAGAAAAAAAAGGGGGGGAAAAAAACTGCAATTAGTATTATAAAGATGAAGTCAGGAGGTATTCACAGTATGTAATCCCTCAGGACACCTGCGGGAAATTCCGACAGTCCTTCGAGTATCCAAACACATTGATTTATTTATTTCAGTTATGTTATTTTTTTAATTATTTTTCTTTTGTTTTGTTTTTTTTTTTCTGGCTAAAGCATTCATGATGGCCTGAAGGCAGCTGGTCAGGCCCCGTAAAAGAGCCCCGCTCGCATTCCTGTGCTGTCAGGGGCCACCGGGGCGAATCCAGGCTTGTTTGAAACGCAGATGCTCCAAGCGCCTTTGAATTGTCAGAATTTCAAAGTAAAGGGATTCATAAAATCCTCTCTTTGTCTCTCACATTTCCAAAGCGGTGACTGATAGTGAAAGGTTATTAGGTCTATCAGCAGTTGAAGTTAGTAGTGGTGGGCCGCAGCCAAAGTTACTGTTCCATACAGTTAAAGTGCTTCCATCTGCTTTAGAAATTACCCAGTGGCAACGATGGTCCAGAGAAAAGAAGGAAAGTCTGGCAGAAAAAAAAAAAAATTGATTGGAAAAACTTGAAAAGGACGGAGGCAGTTATTATAATTCTTCAGCAGGGTACATTCTTTCGTGATATTTCTTTTTTAAATAAGCTCTTTATACATTTTTTTTAATTGCAGCAAACAAGAAAGAAGCATAATTATTTGTATTTATTATTATTATTATTATTATTAACACAAGCATGCCAACCCTGCTGGGGAAAAAAATACAAAAAAGAAATAAACCTAAGCTGTCTTCTTAGCTGGTTTAAGCTAGTTTTCCAGTCTTGCCAAGCTGGTCTTCAGCTGGTCTCCCAGCCTGAACAGCTGGCAAGGAAACCAAAAACCTCTCTAAAATCAACAGCAAGCCAGGCCAGCCAGGGTGGAGACTAGCTTAGACCAGCAAACCAGCTTATTTTTTATTTATTACATTTTTTTCCAGCAGGGGACAGAGTGAAAGAGTGAGAGAAAATAACCTAAGGACAAATGGGTTATTGTAGCAGAAAGGTAAAGAGAGATTTCCTCAGAGCTCCCTGAAGAGAGAGGGGATCATGTGTCACCAACTCAAAGGCCATTTGTTAAACCACCAGTTTCTATATAGCACAGGAGGCCAAACTGTCTTATGCATTCCATAATGTGTTAAACACAGCTGAGATCTCAAAAAAAGATAAACTTAATCCACGGCAGATGCATCCTCCTCTCACCTGTGTCCAATTTGGAGTTTTCCACCAAAAAAAAAAAAAAAAAAAAAAAAAAAGGCTAAAAATATTTTGTAGTACTTGTATGATATTCTACCAAAGGCCACAATGAAAACAATCCTGAAGGATTAAGAAATGAAACTAAGTGAAGCAAAACTGAATAGACATATTAGAATGGCACAACGTGATGTGTTTGTGAAACTGTAAAAATGCAAAGTTACCTTTTATGTAACTTATGGTTATGGTTTGGTTTAGTCTGTATATAATTTGCTTTATTTGGGGAAAAAAGTGATTTAAAATGTCTACTATAAGAACAATTAAAAATTATATGTCCTCATTTAAATACAGCAGATAAGTAAAGTGAGTTAGTGATTGAGTGAGTGTGTGTGTGTGTGTGTGTGAGAGAGAGAGAGAGAGAGAGAGAGAGAGAGAGAGAGAGAGATAGAGAGAAAGCTGTCCATTCTCCACTCTCTCGCTCTCTCTCTCTCTCTCTCTCTCTGGTATGTTTGAACTGGCAGCTCATACACTTCCTGGTCCTGGTGTTTATTTTAGGCAAAAACTTGTGAATTGCTCAGTCTTTACTTCCAGAAAGGCATCATTCAGCACCATAGGGGCTCCGTTTGAATTTACAGAAAATAAACAGGCCTGAAAGGTACACAAGCTTATTTGTCCACCCACAATTTCTCTCCTGTGCCCTACTTACTGGTGCTTTACGAAAACTAATTTGAATGATTATAAATATGCTGTCTATTTGTTCATTATCGCTAATTAACTGTTTAAAGATCCTATAAATGAATAGACCATAGCGAAGATGTTTTTAGTGTTTTCATTGTCTTTTAGTATGAGCGTAATTATAACAGAGTTTTTATTCCGAAAGTGAAAAACTACCTTTCATGGTGCATTTTTAAGTAATGTGTTTTTAACAATCTTTGAGCTTTACTTTTCTATTTTTCACATCACAGCAGAGGATAGGTACATATCAGTGTGATGTGGTGAGATCTGAACTGGATCAGACTTTGAAATGATTATAAATAAGATGGTCACATGGTTAATCAATTTTGTGCTGCCATCTTTTGGTGTGCTTTGGAATGAGTGTGAAAATATTATTGTCCTGCAGTGACAGCAATTATAATGTAAGACATGTTTATGCATTATCAAGAAGTTATGTGGACATAATGAAAAATATAATAATGCACTTTTTAGTGCTTTTTATTGTAATTCTATATGGGGCTGTTTTTCTATTATGATTTAATCACTTTACACATATCATGTATCATCTATGGCTTGAGATTTAAAATCCAGTTCCTATATTTAATCAGTGTTCCCATGATCATGGAAAACCTGGAAAAGTCAGGGAAATTATAGAAATTTCTAATACAGTTTAAGATTTTATTAGTCAATGTAAATGTTTCTAGTTGTGCAGTTCTAAAATATTTAATTGGCTAGAAATTGCTCTTCATGGGTGAAATCTCTAAAAATAAATAAATAAATGTAACAGTGCTAATTTAGAAATCACACGCGACAGGAAAAGTCATGGAAATTTATTTCTGACCTTGGATTAAGGATTAAGGCAATTTTTTGAAACTGTTTTATGACAGTTGTTTGCACTAACCCTCCACTCATCTGCCCACCCACTTTCCTCCACTTCATCCTGCTTCTTCCTCCTCCTCCTCTTCTTTTTCCTGCCTTTTACTCTGCTTGCACTCCTCACAGAGGATCCAGGTAGCTGCATACAGGATGGCCAGCTTTATAGCGACAATGAATTGTGGAAACCCGAGCCATGTCGCATTTGTGTTTGCGACACTGGCTCGGTGCTGTGTGAGGAGATCATCTGCGAGGAGTTGAAAGACTGTCCCAGACCGGAGATCCTGTTAGGGGAGTGCTGCCCGGTCTGCGCTGCTGACCAGCCCTCTCCCCCTGGTCGTAATTTATTTATTTCTAATCTATAAATAAATTACATCTGTATTCATGTTTGTTTAGTTGATTTGGGCTTTTGAAAAAAGCATCGTAAAGGTGAAGTGTGTAATTCTGTACCGCTAGTGGCAGCGAATGGAATTGCAAAACTAAAGATTGTTTTCAAACAAATTTCCCCAAAACCTCTCCCTGTCTCTCGTTGGTCATAAAAAGATAGTTCCGACCCAAACTCATGCCAATGGCTGTCTGTGGCTAGTCAGGATGCACAAACAAACAGAGCGATATTTTGAGAGTGCCATGTTTTGAAAGTGTTTAAACTTTTCAAGAGGTCAATTTACAGCAAATATAAGCACGCTTACAGAATATTTGACTCTGTACATTAAACTGGGATAAGAAGCATTTTAACATCCAAAAATTACACACTTCAGCTTTAAATATGATCCTTGATATCTCCATCTTTACATCATGGAAACTATGGATGCTTTTTTGTTGTTAATGAACCCCAAATAACCCAACAAACTGTTTTAAAATGAGAAAAGACTAACACAAAGGAGGCACAGTGTTGCTTCATCTGGAATGGATATCAGTAGGCAGGCAGTAGTGTGATGGACACATATGGAAATAATTTAGAAGAAACCTCACTTGAGCAGACATCGTATAGAGTTTCATCTGTGATTTAATGTAATGGAAGGGAAAGAGATTAAAATGCTTTATATTTTGAGTTGAGAATATTTCTCTTGTTTACTTTTAAGTTAGCTTTTAGTCACAATGAAAGCAAACAAATAAACAATTTTGACATGCAAACTGGGGGAGGGAGTATTTCTCTTCCACATATTAGCAGACAGACCTGATTCAATCCTCTAAATGGGTAGTTGCCATATAATATTTTTATTAAAAATGTTAGGTTAATATGTATTTAAATGTATAAGGGAAAAATGCTGTTTAGTGTAGTTTAACATGGAGTATAGCATGTCATATCACATGAAATTGCCCTTCTTATGTCAACTACCCTTATATAGAATGTGTCAATTTAATAACTGAAGCTTGTGCCTCAGTTTCCATTCACTGACATCTGCTTTAAAGACGTTATTATGGTTAGCTACCATATCCAACAGTCAAACATAATAATAATAGTTGTTTAAACCAATCACTATGTATCACATTGGTAGCAGGTTGTAGTTTGCCCTCAGCTTACATGTGTAAGATAAAGTGTTTACAATTTGATGCATAATTTTAAACATGTTTTTAATGTTTAACAATTAATGCAGATCACTCTTCATTAAGAGTGAGACAAGACTGACATATTTTTCATCCACTTACCCTACTGAAAAATATAATAATATAAAAAATAGCCCAAGGTGGTTTTCTTGTCTTAGCTGGTCTAAGTTGATGTATTTGGTCTTCAAATGCCCAAAAACCCTCTAATACAAGCAAACCAGAACAGCCTGAACAGGCCGGAAGACCAGCAAATCATATTAGTATGAATAAAGGAGGTTGTTTTTTTTTTTGTTGTTGTTTTTTTCAGCAGGGTTCTTTGGAAAACGAGAAACTATTCTTACCCTATACTGCGTAACTTTTAACATTGTTACTAGTAACATTTATCTATTACACTTTCCTAGATAGATGTCAGCTACTCACAGAAACAGAAAACTCTGCTGTAGATAGCTACTGGATTTGTTCTTCACAAGGATTTGTTATC
This sequence comes from Myxocyprinus asiaticus, assembly GCF_019703515.2. Taxonomy (NCBI): domain Eukaryota; kingdom Metazoa; phylum Chordata; class Actinopteri; order Cypriniformes; family Catostomidae; genus Myxocyprinus; species Myxocyprinus asiaticus. The sequence continues at coordinate 32,389,278 of NC_059378.1, forward strand.
TTACTTCAAACATTATCGAGAGTGCTGAATTTTTATCTCACATAGACATGTTGAAGTTTAGCGTAAGTATTGAGCAGTTGACATTTGAAACAAGCACAAATATGTGCTGAGAGTAAATTACAGGTGTCACCAATGTGTCACATGAGAGTGTGAGTTTAACATCTCTGAGCATTTCCTTTACACTGAAGCATTAATCGGCGGATACTTTATTAATCAATGTTACACACAGTATACTTAGTATTTGCTTTCAACAGCTCTTGTTTTTATATTAAGATTTCAGCTACTAGATTATGTAACTATACCAGTATAAAACACTTGCAGTTATTGATGTGCCATGCTCACAAAAGCTATATCCACACTGATTGTCCTGTCTGTTTGAAGCAGAAATGGGCAAGAATAGATACATGCACTGTAAAAATATTATGTCAGGTTATCTTAAATGTGCTTCATGTGTTAACATGTAAATTAACTACTTTTATTCAAGTCAAAAACATGATTTAATATGACTGAATCTGAACCTGACTACTCTATACAGTGTTTCAAGCTGCAATTGCCACATACCTAGGAGCTATTTCTACCTGACCTAACCCTTAAAATTAGCTTTAATTGTGTAACCTATTATTCCGGTTGATTCAGTGATGTTTAATATTTTTGGCTGGAATAAAACCAGCTAATTTAAATGCAACCACATGAAGCACATATTTTAGGTTAACAGTTTTTCAGTGTAGATTACAGGAGCAGATGTCACTTTTAAGGGTCAGGTTTGGTCAGGCAGATATATCTCACCCCAAAATGAACACCATTATGTTGTTACAAGCCCATATGGTCTTGTATGAAGCACAATAAGAAATTCTGAAGAATGTTGATGCTACTCTTTTTTCCATACGATGAAAGTGAACGGTGACTGAGGCTAACATTCTGCTTTACAAATACTTTTGTGTTCCACGAAAGAAAGAAGTTGATATGGGCTTGGAACAACATGAGCGTGAGTAAATGATGGGAGAATTTTCAATTTTTGCTGAATTCTCCCACAACTGCACTTTTTAAAATCTTTTTACAGTGTATATAAACAACTACTTTTATACATAGAAACTCTGACAGTATGATTGTAGGTGAGTGTATTTGTTAAAAGTGTTATTTGCTGGTGCAAGTCTCAAACTATTAAGTCTGAAATGGCTTTTAATAAATGCAGTGGATATATACAGTTTCAGTGTGTGAGGGCTTCATCAATGCTCAGTTTGAGTATTTCAACATTTTAACCTGTACAGTCATTCAGGTTTAAGTTTGCTGAAGGCTGCCTTTATTTCATGCTTTTTAACACTGTGTTTTTTTTTCTTTATCCTTTATGTGATCATCACAGGGTTGCCAGGTGCGAAGGTGAGACCGTGTTTAATGTCTGTTTGAAGATATCACTGTGTTGGAAGCTGTGATTAAGTTTCACAATTACACTGTCTAGAAATATTGGGGTTGGTCTGAGATGTTACGAAGTACAAATCCCAAAAAGTTTGGAATTACTAAGACATTGTAATATTTTAGTGAGTGTAAAAAATAAAACTGGTAAATAAGAACGAATGTGCAAAAGAATTTAAAGATTTAATGATAAATTATAAGTATTAGGGATAGATGAGTGTAAGTTTGAAGGGTGGAGCTGTTGTGAGAATGGTTTGATGATAAGGTCCATGAGAAATTCCCTCCACACCAAACACACCTGAATATTTTTATAATATATCAGATAAAACTTCACCTGAGTATCTTAATAAAATGACTAGAATAAACTAGAAAGCCTGAAAATCTGCACAACTGCACAAAAAGAACACAGCATTTATTTCAAATAGAAATTGTCATTTGTAAAAGTATCAGTGATTTTACTTAATTTTTGATCCATTTAAATGAATATTCCGAGTTCAGTAGAAGTTAAGCTCAATCGACAGCATTGGTGGCATAAAGTTGATACCACAAATGTTTATTTTGACTGAAATACTTGTTACAGTGAATGGGTAAAATCCATAAACATTAAAATACTCACTGTTTTAGAAGTATAGCCACAAGACATAACCAATATGCGTGTTAACATGATTTTAGTGTGATAAAATTGTGTAAAGTTATATCTAATTTTACAACTTCATGCCATGACGGCATAACACCGTAAACCCAAAAATGAGCAAATTATAACAGAATAATTCAAGTAGAATTTTATAAAATTGTAAGCTTCACAATTCTGCCTTTAAACCTTTCAAAAATGGGCCCCATTCACTTTCATTGTAAGTGCCTCACAGTGACCAAAATGTCTGCTTTTTTTTGAAAGAAAAGGAAAAGTCTAAATTATTTTTTTGTGGTAATCAACATTAAGCCACAAAGGCTGTCGATTGAGCATTATTTTGACTGAACCTGGAATATTCCTTTAATGCAATCTTAATAAATGAAAGCTGATGACTTTTAAAACGATAAAAGTTTCATAGTGGTTCCAAACTTTTTAACTTTAGTGTAAATTATCTATTGTGTATTGTGTGTGTACTGTAATCATCTTAGATTTTTTTTGCATGCTTATACTATCAAAAAGAAATTCAGGGTGGTACACTCTTAAAATAAAAGTTATAATTAGAACCAAATATGGTTTTAGAGGTCTGATGTTATTGAAGAACCCTTAAGTTCCATTAAGAATTTTCTGTTCTCTGGTTCTTTAGCATGGGTCGAAACTGAAATCTTTGTGTTTAATGAGGGCTAATATCATCATTTCTACATTTTTTGACAGGGACAAAAAGGGGAACCAGGTGACATAACAGATGTAAGTTTTCCCATATGAATGAATCACAATTTCAAATCTTGATTATTGACAATTGTGTCCAAGATATTCAGACAAAGTACATCTCTTTGTTAGCTGTCTACAGTTTTTATTATTACAGTGAAAATCATAGTTCAGGTCGTTTCAATGCTGCAGTTGTTTTCAAAGCACGTGGAAGAACTAGCTCTAGGTGATCCATCAACAGCTTCAGACTTTAAACAGTAATTATATCTGCCAGATTTGTGTTGATTCTGTGGATTTGTTTCCTGTTCCTCATGTTTGTTTGAAACAGTAAAATGTTTCACTGTAATTAACACTGATGCTCTGTTGATTTTTTCTTGCAGGTTGTAGGACCTCGCGGACCGGCTGGGCCGATGGTACAGATATTTCTGGAATTCTTTGAATTCTCTCAGCTTGCTTTAGCAGCGCTGCTCAGCTAGACATAAACATGTGCCATTAACTCACTCTCCTTTACAGGGCCCGCCGGGAGAACAGGGACCACGTGGAGAGAGAGGAGAGAAGGGGGAGAAGGTACTTCCTGTCAAATTTCCTTTTGCACTTCTGGACTTTACGTTCTTAGGATTTTTATTATTACATTGTGTTTATTCACTTTCTAGACACATAAATACATCAAAGAAAGAAAGAAATAGCATACAAATACCAGGGCAAGATACACACAAAAAAAAGTTGTGTCGCTTTGCATTTACGCACAAACATAAAATCTTGTGATGGGAGAAATTTGTTATTAAGCAAGACAGGATTAGGGTATTTATTTTGTTGAATAATTTTATGTGATTAAGAGATTTGTTGACCAGTCTTGATCCAACTTTACTTAGTTGTCATTTGCCTGCTGAATAAAACAGCTTTAATCAGCCTAAGATGGTTTGTTGGTCTTGGCTGGTCTCTGTGCCTGGCAAAGCTGGTGTTAGGTTGGTTAAGGTGGTCAGAAAAAAAAAAAAAATCAATCCCAAAACCTGTAAACCATACTAATCTGACTAGGCAGGGAGACCAGCCAAGACCAGCAAACAAGTTTTAGCATTTTTTTTTTATTTTTTTATTTTTTTATTTTTTTGGAGTATCAGAGCAGGTACATCAGGTAAATGGAGCTTTGCTAGGATGACATCCATTTTTATTCTTTTTGTGTGTGTGTGTGTGTGTGTGTGTGTGTGTGTGTGTGTGTGTGTGTGTGTGTGCCTTTGATCATATACTTAAATATGTGCAGTTAAGTGTCGACAAACATTTCTAAATGTAGGTTACAGTCCTAAACATAGTATGACTCTTAAGAATTCACTTGGCTGGTTATTAAATGTAATAAGCTTTGAATTAGATCTTAGTCTTTATTGTGCTAGTTTAATGGTTTTTTATTATAAATATTTCAGTCTATTTTTATTTGATATGTGCATTTCAGCTGTATGTCAAATTTCCATCAAACTAAAATGAAAAATCTTTAAATAATCTAAATTATTATAAATTAAGCATAAATGTGAATTAGTTAAGTTTAATTAAATACTTTATGTTATGCTTAATTCATAATATGTATATTTAAATATTTAAAATAAACTGAAATAGCTTTCTGAGTGTACGGTGTGGTTAAATCTATTAATTTTCTTCCACACTAGTCTACAGTAATTCTTCGCACTTTTCATTCATCATGTGTTTCTTGTGTGTTTAGGGAAGTCCTGGCCCCCGTGGCAGAGATGGTGAGCCTGGTACCCCGGGAAACCCTGGACCTCCTGGTCCCCCGGGTCCAAATGGACCCCCTGGCCTTGGTGGAGTAAGTTTTTGAGGTGTCTTGATAGAGTCAGTGTCCATATGATCTTATCTTAAAGCGACAGTACTCATAGACTGAGGCACAGTGACATATGAGATGGAACGCACAGACTTAACAGTTTAGAAACACTATCAACTAACTGAGTTAAGAGTGATTGGGAGCAAACAGATTTCGACTGAGCGAGAGAAACAGAGTGGGTCTCATTCACTAACCAAGAAAATGTGCGTATTAACTTTATATGTAATAATTAATATGTAATGTTTTCACACAGAAATCATGATTCATTGAAAAGTTTGCACTTAAATGCATTCTAAATTTTGACAACCAGTCTAACAAAAAGTGTCACAAAAGTATGAGGTGGAGAATTTGTACGAAATCGTACAAGTTATACATCCACTTATCAGAGACACTGTTTAGCCGAAATGTTTATATACTATTAACAGAAATATAATAGCTTAGTAATCCTAGAAGGAAAGTAAATTATTAAGTAACAAGTATGTGCATTATAGCTTGATCTGGGAAACCTATGCATAAAAATGCAGCTGATCACATGTAATAAGGCCTATAAAAAAGTGTTTATTGTGTTTTAACTGCTTTTGAGAAAGGGACTCTTGCAGTGCATGCTCTAAGGTTAGGGCGCATATTTAGAGAGCAAACAATAAGCTTGCAGAGAGTGACATATGGCTAGTTTTGGGAACCAGTTCTTTTTTACTGAATTAGAATCACTTATGCTTACACTTGCACTTACCACTTATTAGTCAGAGCGGTTACTGAATAAATCTTACTGATGTGCTAGTAATGACTTACATCATGAACTGTTACCATGGTATGTAATGTTGCTCCTGAGAGTAAATCATGCAGTGGAGTTATTAGTGAATGAGACCCAATGAAACAGAATGCTAAAGGAAAGGGCTGGAAAGCAATGGAGAATACACAAACTTCACAGTGTGTAGAACATGCAAATCAAAAATCTACAGTTTCTCTGCTGCTCACAAAAACAGACAAGATTGAATTTAACATTGGTGAAAGCTAAAGTCAAAGAACATGTTTACATGTGCATAATTTTCCGATTAAGGTCCAAATTCTGGTTTAGCCTTTATTCAAGAGCTGCAGGATTATGAATGAATATCATAATTGTCTATTTTTTCCCCTGATATTTTAATCTGGATTCATTTTGATGAATAGAATCTATATTGAAAATGTAGATTTTTTTTTGTTAGGCATCTGCATGTCATATTCTTTATGTTGGTGCTATGTGTCCAAAAACAAGCTGAGAACTGTATTCCTGAATTCCTGAAGTCAGTAAACCAATTATGGTGCCTTAAGTTCACACTTTTTCTCTGTTATACATATTTGGATAAATTATACACAGAAAACAAGCAACAGACAAAACACATTATGAATAGAAAATTTTGATGCAGTGGGAGTAGATCTAAATGCTGTAATTGACATTTTCCATGGTTAGTTAATTGTGGTAATGTTTTACTTATTTATTTATTCAATTGAAAAAAACACATTGACATGTTTATCAGCTATTTAAATATTCCTATTCAGTATTTTCAGAAAATAATATACATTAATAAACTGGCACTCTCTTTTCCTGCTGTTCTCTTCTGGAGATTTTTACTCTTGCCATTTATTACACTGCATTTAATCAACTCAACAGCACATTGTAAGAAATTAATGTTCCTTTCATTTAATTTTTGTGAAGAAAGAATCTGTCTCATCCTCATTCCAAAAATGGGTTTCTTTTATTGCTTTATTCTTTTACAACTGTCTGTATCGCTTAGCACCCAGAATTGCTTTGATATGGACATACGCTGATATAAATGACCAATGGATCTTCAGAATAAGGTGTTTACATGACACAAAATTCTGATTAATACAAGCACATGCCAGCTGTCTTATTCAGATTTATAGAAACTGGAATATTGGCTTTATTGGGTTATAGCAATGGGGTTAACTCGTCAGCATGATGCATACATAATCAGAATACTCTGAATAATATAGAAATAGTCTTGTTCACGTAAGCGCAATCAACAACAGACAAGAACTAGTCATTTTCTAGAGTAGTGGTTCTCAAACTGTGGAACACGGCACATTACCAGGTAGAAATTAAAAAAGATTATTATTATTTTTTTTTTTCAAATTATTAAAAAAATATGTGTAAGTTGTTCATTTAAAAATTAAGTTATGTAAATTGTCGCAATACAGTTGTTTCACGAACCATTGTGCTTACAACTGAAATTCATCAGTTAAATACATAAATTAAATTCTATACTTGAGATCTTCTCTGGCTTTTGTAAGATGAGGTCTAGGATGAAGGTATTTGGAAGGTGTGTTTTGATCTGATGTGGTACTTGGTCTGAAAAGTTTGAGAACCACTCATCTCAACCGTATCATATTTGGCAGCAACTTGTAATGTTTTGACCATGTTGAATGATTTTGCTCTGTTTCAGAACTTTGCCTCTCAGATGGCGGGTGGATTTGATGATAAAGCTGGTGGAGCACAGATGGGTGTGATGCAAGGACCAATGGTGAGAGAGAGCTTACACCTGCGTACAGTATATGTCCATTAACATGCAGGAAATGTGCTCAATGTGAGGTCTGCCGATCAGGAAATTCCCATGGGGTTAAAGGTTGGCACATTTTGGATTTTCCTAAAGTCTATAAAGTTGGAGCTGTGGTGCAGTGGTTCATGCATGTGCTCTAGACATGTTGAAGCTGTGGTGCTTACATCTGTGATACAGGTTCAAGTCTAGCCTACAACCAATCCCCCCTCTTTCCATGATTATGTGTCCTAGACTTAAATTAAAAAGTTGTTAAAAATGCCACCCAGTTGTTCTTTGGCCATGTAACAATGTACAGTCTCACCACTAAGACAAATTCACAAAGTGAAATTAGGCTTTGAATAGATTGTAAATATAGTATCTTCATAATTCTATAAATAGTTATATATACAGTGATAACTGCACATGAAGCGTGCTGACAGCTTAACGTATATTCAGCAATTTTTGTACCAGCATGCAGTAGTATTGACCAGTTAAAGCTGAAGCTAGTAACCAAACGGCAAATGATAAAATTATCAAACAGGCTTCTGAACACTTCACCACTCCCACCCACCCACTGCCCTTCTGCCATTGGAAAGATAAAAGTAGTCCCACCACAAATGTACACCAATAGATTCGTCAAAAGTTGCCATTTCTGGCCGCTTAAACAAGTCCAAGTGTTGCATCAAACAGGGCCTTTTTCACAATTCCAGCGTTCAATTATTTAACGTGCAGTGTTTAATACTCTCTCAAAGTTTAAGGACTCCATTTTCCACTTCCACTGCATTCACTTATAAAAATCTTATGAAGCTCGATCACACATTCAGAGGTTGCTGATTTTCCAGTGGTTCTAGGTTAAAGCTAAAGTATTTAGCTTTTTCAGTGTTAAAATACTTTATTCCATCTTGGCTGAATGTGCAAAGACAACTATAAGTAAGTCATTCATAGATTAATTTTCTCGAAAACTGTAAACACTGTGTCTCTGTGGTGCTAAATAAATTCCTGTGTTTGTTTTGAGAGAGCCGCTTAGGCCCGCCCCAACAACATTACTCAACCAAAGGCATCTGGGACTATCTAACTGTTTGAACATCCGCAGACGAGGGGCATAAGCAGGAAGCTGTTTTGAAAACATTGCTTATTTTTGCAATTCCGTTCGGTGGCGCTAGTTTCGCAGAAATTACATACTTCAGCTTTAAGCTCCGTGACTACTCAACGTTTTCATTGGCTGCCACTCAAAAGATGTGTTTGTAACACATGGTACACAAATAAAAGCCAATAAACATTACAAATACACTTATAATTCAAATCAAATCTGTCTAATGTGGAATAGTAAAGCACTGCTATCAGAAGGATTATTAGTTATAGCCACAGTGGGTTTTTAATGCAACTTCCAAAAAGAATTGTTTATCTTTGAAAATTAATCATAAAATTGTGTTTAATTAAAATGCAGTGGCAGAAATTGTGCATTCATGTCTGAATTCGGTCAGTCCAATCGAGTAGCCCATGCAGATAATTTGCTTTAAAATGAAAAGCATTTCATTTACTCACCCTCATGTTGCTCCAAATTCATAAGACTACGAAGGAGGAAGCGGGAGCCAGGTGAACAGTTCACAGAAGACTTTAATTAGACACAGTTTCACTTGGACACAACATAAAACTACTTTTCAGCATACCCTCGCTGGCACACACACAGCTCCGTGTGTCACTCACAATGTTGGCCTTCCTGGCCCAACGCAGAATGCACACGTTCGTCGGATGCATGCATCTCTCTCTTTCTCTCTCTCTCTCTCCTTAACTGGCATCTCCTGCTCCTCTTCATCCCTCTCCTGATTGTGATTGGGGCTGATTGGGGTAATTCAGCGCCAGGCGTCCATCCTTACAGCCCGGCCACAACCTCCTCGTCACACACCCCCCATTGCCCGATTCGGACCGGGGAGCCATCCGGCCTGACTTACTCCCCCCCCCACCCCCCATTTCTGGAGGGGAGATGTTGCCCTTCTGGTCCCACTGCCGGATGGTTTTCCCCACCTCCTGGGAACATGAGCAGGATGAGGGGAGGGAGAGGGGAGAGAGAGAGAAAGAGAGAACAGGATAGACAGAGAGAGAGAGGGGAGAGAGAGAAAAGAAAGAGAAAAGAGAAGAAGAAAAAACACGCCAGTCCCCAATCACATCACCAGTCAGTCCTCAGCCAGCTGCACAGCAGTCCTCAGCGACACCGGGCGATGGCATTGGAACCCTTAGCTGTCCCTTTCGGCTGACGCACCGCTCCAGCGCCACCGAATCGAGCACTCCCTTGGCGTTACTTGGACACAACACAAAACTGTTTTTCAGCACACACTCGCCGACACACACACATCTCCGTGTGTTGCTCACACTGTTGGCCTTCCCAGCCCAACGCAGAATGCACATGTTCGTTGGTGCATGCATCTCTCTCTCTCCCTAACTGGCATCTCCGGCTCCTCTTTATCCCTCTCCCGGCTGATTGGGGTAATTCAGTGCCAGGCGTCCATACTTACGGCCCGGCCACCCCCTCCTCATCACACTAACTATAAGTAGTTATGCAACTAACTTAATTTCATTTTTCAGTTGTGTGAAAGTAGTTCAGCTGTTTTCAAAACAAAGTAGCTTTGACTATAACAATCTACTATTTCTAACAAGAATCAGTGTGGCATGACAAAATGCTACATCGATGTCTGTATTTGCCCACGCAGCTTTGAATTGATGGAATCTTCAAACACGCACTCCTTAGTGTCTGCTCTCTCTCTCTCTCTCATTTGAAGTGTTGTGAGCTAAGATTATTTTTTAATTGCTTCATTGAGTCCCTGCAGAGATGCCTTGGCAGCATTTTACATGTTCTTTTTAAAGCAAAATACTGTTTTAAGATAAATGCTGCTGTGCAGCACTATGTTTTTGACCCAGTTATGTAAATATTTTTTTATTTATTTATTTTTTATGAATCTGCTCAAGTTTAATGAATCTGCTCAAGTTTAATGCTGTCCCCCTAACTGAGATCTCTCTCTCTTTTTTTTTTTTTTTTATTGTGCCAAATAAATAATATAATCTTATAGTTCTAAATTTGAACAAATATTGCCCCCTTGCCCCTCCCCCTTGTATATCCTCAATGTAAGAGGCTATTCTTTCATAGTAGTCTAACTTTAGTTGAACTTTGAATTATGAGTAGCTTGAAGTTTGGGAAGCTTCAAGAACTCTGCTGTCTACATTCATTACATGTTTAAAAAAATTTGATTATTTTTGATCCTGCAGTGGATTAAATTCTGTCAGAAAGTGCACCTCCTGTTGAGCTCCTGTCTCATGTTATTGCTGAAAAAGTCTGAGAATTTTAATTGCTTGTAAGTCAAAAGAGTTCAAAGTGATTTGCGCCATATGAAGGAGTGAGTGTGTGGAATTCTCTAAACGTTTATGCTTCATTGAGTCTCTCTGATGTCCTGAGGGTGAAGCCGGGTAACAATTCTCACAAAGAACATGACGACTTCCTACAAATGAAATTCCCTGTAGATTTCACCTGTACATTTCGTATCATACCATTATGATACCACATTTTACTCATGTGCTGGACTGTCTTCTGATATCACTGTACAGCGATTCATTGATTTCTGTTTGTATGTTTTCATTTCTCTCTTCAGGGTCCAATGGGCCCACGAGGATCACCAGGCCCAAGCGGAGCTCCTGTGAGTTTATTTCTGTAATAAAAACATTAGATGAGTGTTATATACTGTACAGTAATGAAAGAGTAGTAAACTACTGTGAATTTGTATTATCTTTTAAAAGGTTAAACAAAAGTAGCATGTGTAACTTGATACTTTGATTCCCTAAGATAAACACACACACACGGGTTAGCACTTGTCACTTTCATCTTCTTGTTAAGCTGTAGGGCTTTTTCCTCCAAAACGTTTTACCTTCATGTTGACTGACAATTTAGCTACCTCTTTCCTCTACAATATCTCCACTAGTGAAAACAATGCTGATATTTTGCTCTTTATTATTATTATTATTTAATACAGTTTTTATTTAACATAAATAACTTTTTTTATTATTATTATTATAGTATTAACATAACAATTTGTGTGAAAAATTTAACTGAAATATAATTACATGAATTTGAGAATGTCTCAGTAGGCTACCGTTTTCATAATGATTCATTATGAAAATGATTCATAATGTTTATTTGTTTTAAAGTTTCCCAAAACCTAAAACATTGTGTTTATATCCAGGTTTAAATGAAATTTTGAATCCCAGATTTTCAATGTGGACTTTTGATCCACACTGATTTTTTATGTTTCTGGTTTATTGTTTTTTTTTTTATTTATTTGTTTGTTTTCCAGAAAATAGAATTGAATCCTTTTAAATAAAATAAAATTTGCTTGTCAATACATATATTGTTTCAAGGGTATATAAACAAACATTAAGCAATTTATTTCTTTTAAAGTACAGTTATATGTATATATATTTACAGTAAACACACAAACTCATCCTGTGTTTCATTGAAAAGCACTGAGCAGCCTAATAATACTTCTCACTCTGTGCACACTGATCATATAAATATTTTCTCTGGCATTAGTTTGGACAGTCTTTAATGTAAGTTTGATGTCTCTATATGCTGCAGGGACCACAAGGATTTCAAGGAAACCCTGGAGAAGCTGGAGAGCCTGGAGGAGCCGTATGTATTCAAAACACCTCAAACATTCAACCACAGAGACATTACATAATATATGGGTCAAACCTTCAAACACATCACAGAACATTACAGAACATCACATACAACATCAAACACCTCAGTACTGACTTTAGCAGTCAACAATAACAACATCACCTGATATAAACTTCCAAAACATCACATAACATAAAATAAAGCACATCGAACTCTTCAACCACAACACTACCTGTTATAAGCCTCAAAACATTACAGAACTTCACATCAAACACCTTGAACCTTTAACTACAACAACATGTTGTATCTATAGACCCTATAGACACACATAAGACACCAATGTATATGGGTATTTTTGTTTCTGCCTAACTTATAGAGCAGGGGTCTCAAACTCAAATTACCCGGGGGCTACTAGCCAGGTGGTGTTTTTCATCGAGGGCCAGTTGAGCAGTTCACCCACACACACACACACACACACACACACACATATATATATATATATATATAAAACAGTAACAAAGAAATAAAAAGTAATTAAGAATAAATTCTAAAAAAAACACAAAAACAAAACGGGTGTGAATATTTAACTAATTATATTTAAGTCTCATTTACCTCAAGTGCACATAAAAATATTTTGTTTGATAGCCTCCAAAATGTTTTAGTCCTCCTACTGTGCCCAGGTAAACTTCCCTGAAGTTTACTTTTTTATTAAAATCTCTCCTTTGGTTGACATGAATAGAGACGAAGGGCCTGACATGTGTTCTTTTCATTGTGTTTTTGATTTTTTTGCCATTAACACATAAGTGCCAGCTTTACAAACATTTGACAGAGTTGTAAAATTTACATCATGGTCTATTTTTACAATCATATTAGTTTAAATTTCCCTGGTATGCAGTATATTTGTCTCAAAAAAGTCAACATTTTCAGTAAAATCTAACAATACTTACAGTAATAATCATGAGACTGAACAAGCAGTTGTTCTAGAGAGCGAATGAGTGAGCGAGAGAGAGAGAATTGTAATGCCAGAATAATCACATAAGGATATGTAAACACGTGAAAACTGATGCGCAGTATGAAATACACAGAATATACAGTATGATGGTCCTAACTGTAGAAAGCACATCAATATGAAGACAGCCAAATCCTAGACATTTTTATCCAGTTTTCTAATTACCATCTCCGTAGATCATGATGGACACAATCAAGTTTTGTTAAATGTGGAATAAGCCATGTGGAATATATTAGGCTATTGTTTAATAATCCTTTAAGAGAACATTAAAGACCTAAACAAAATGTTGAAAGTTAAAATTAATTTGCGGGCCGGGTTTGAGGTTAAACTATTTACACTCACATTGGCCTTATGAAAATATCTCTTTAGATATCTACTGTAATATCAACAAAAAGGAATTTTATTTACAAAATGATAATCAAGAATATTCAACATGTACAAAATGGTACTAATATGCTAAAGAATACAATGAATGGAGAAGAAAAATAATGTGCTCGAGAAAAATAAAGATTCAAGTGGTTGCGTTGGATGTTGCTATGGTAGAGAATGGCTATTAACTTATGAAAAGATAAACTGCTGTTTCTCTGTTAACTAATTAGGTGAAGGCCTAATTTCTAATTAAACAAATAACTCAAAGATTATTTGCTAGACATTGGATGAACAAGTTATGCAATCTAAAGAGCATTAGGTAGTTATAAGCTGGTAATATACACTAATGCCATGGTGCAGAAGTTTGGATGTTGATATTTACATTCCGCTTAATTGAGTGATGAGCTTGGTGGTAGCGACATCTTCCACTGATTATGCTTGGCCACGTTGCAGTGTGAAAGGAGCTGGATTCCGTTTCAACAGCCATGAACATGAAGCATGGAGGAATGCTGATCCCCTGGAGCACCGGGAGGGTCATTGCAATCTGGAACACACAGATGAAGCCTTTTTGTCGGCACAGAAGTCCCTTTGATCACGAGAGCTTAACCGTGTATCTGTAGATGTCTCTCTCGTATGGGGACTATGAACTTTCCGTTGCTATTGTCTCATGGAGTGAAACTTGGTACTTAGTCGATCTGTTATTATCTCTGGATGGGAGACTCAGAACCTTGGATGATTCTGTTAGCGTTTCCCACCACTCAGGCTGGAGATTTAGATTTGGAGATGGATCCGTGGCCTTCTTTCCTGTCTTATATGAGGTGTTTGGAAGTTGTCAGAGCAGCTTTATCTGATGGCTGCTTGACATTTGTTTGTGTTGGTCCGGCATGATCCATTCAAAATATGGCAACTTTTCTTCACCATGTGAGTTAGAAAGGAGCCCTGCCATAAACTGGGGCCCTGGAATGCTATCTTGTCCATTGTTCACTACACTAATCACCTGATACAAATATCCAAAACATCACAAAATATCACAGAACATTATGTCAAATACCTTGACCTTCAACTACCACACCATCACCTGGCACAAACCTCCAAAACATCACTAAACACCAGTTCAAAACTCAGTTGTGAAAAATAGTTTCTTTCAACTGAGAAATATCGCTAAACTCAAATCTGTCTTATCATTTAATGACCTGGAGAAAGTAATCCATGCCTTTATTTCATCACGTCTTGACTATTGTAATTTATATCTGGGTGTAAGTCAGTCTTCGCTATCACAACTACAAAGGGTGCAAAATGCTGCAGCAAGACTGCTGACTAATACAAGAAAGAGGGATCATATACCCCCTATTCTGGCATCTCTGCACTGGTTACGTATTCATTTTAGAATACAATATAAGGTCTTGCTGTATGTTTTTAAAGCACTACATGGACTGGCACCAGATTATATTTCTGAGCTTATTAATTTTCACCACTCCCAGAAATCTCTTAGATCTAATAACCAGCCGCTCCTTGATTTTCCCCGGTCACGCTTAAAGGGTAAAGGAGATCACACATTCTCGGTCACTGCCCCAAAGTTGTGGAATGGACTACCACTATCTTTTAGATCCTCTGTAAACATGTTTAAAACCCGTCTTAAGATGTATCTGTTTAGCGAAGTCTTTGCTACTTTATAACGATCGTTAGGTGTTGAACATACGCATTTGTGATTGTTGTTATGTATTTTAATTAACTTTTATTTCCTTTTATTTATTTATTTTATAAGATATTTTTATTTTCTTGTAATTGTACAGCGCTTTGGTACACCATGTGGTTTTTTAAAGTGCTTTATAAATAGATTTGAATTTAATTTAATCACAGAACATTACATCAAACACCTTGACCTTCAACCACAACACTATCACCTGAAACTAACCTCCAAAAATCACAGAACATCACATCAAACACCTCAAACTTTCACACATAACACCACCTGATACAAACCTCCAAAACATCATAGAACATCACAGAACATCACATAACAGTACATCAAACACCTTTATCTTCTACCACAACACCATCACCTGACACAAACCTCCAAAACATCACAGAACTTCACATCAAACACCTAGAACCTTCAACCACAGCACCAAGTCAAGTCATTTTTATTTTTATAGTGCTTTTCACAATACATACTGATTAAAAGAAGCTTTACAGAAAAGTATGCTGTAGTGTCTGTAATGTCTTAAATGTCTTAGACTAGCCGCTTGTCCACTATTGGGCCAGTGCGAGCCAGGGCTATCAACTGACCAGATGGGCCAATAGCCTCAGACCTTGAGCTGCAAAACCAAAATCGATCTGCGTTCCCACCATCTGGCCATTAGCCCCACAGCATTGCCCTAAAACCCGCCTTAATACGCCGCCCTGGTGCCAACGTCACACACCTCGCCCATTTCACAAGCAAAAGGGAAGCTCAAGCTGAGGTATCATGTTATCTAGTTATCTAGATTATCAAGTTTATAGTGAATGTAAACATTAGCTAGCTAGCAAGATAAAGTAGCGATAACAACTCACTGGCAGTAACTGGATGTCCTGAGTGGTCTCTCCACTTACAGCTGGCCGATGTCCCAGCACACTGTCTATGAAAGTTCACCGAACCATGGAAAGTAATTTCGCTGCTTTGTCCATTGTGCGTTTTAACAGATTTGTACTGTGCACACATTTTTTATTAATTTTTTTCCTGAACCTGTACCGTTGTGCACTGTATACATATACTGACAAGTTCGGCGAAACTCCGCCTTTGCCATTGAGCCCACCTCAATCCCCAGTTGGCCTTGTTTGGCCCAAGGGTAATTGGCAGGCCAATTGGCTGTTGTCCCCGAGAAAGCCCAGAAGAGGCACGATGAAGCCCCGGAAGTGACAGTGGGAATGCAACTGGTCCTGGCATGCACTAGAACGCTCTCATTTGGCCCGATAGTGGAAATGTGGCAATTGGGTCAGTTTCATTGAAAATGTGGTTGTTCATAAGATGTTAGTAAATGGAGAGAAAAAAAAATCTTGGAAGAAACCAGGCTCAGCTGGGGGAGCCAGTTACTGTTTAGCTATACAGCATAAATATAATGCCAGTATCAGTTAGTAATATGTAATACAAGTCATGTATTAATTGAGTAAATTGAGTAGATTTTTGGTGAGCAATGTTTGGAACTGAAGGATATACTGTATACTGAACTGTAAGATTGATAATTAAAGGGATAGTTCACTCAAAAATGTAAATTCTCTCATCATTTACCCTCATGCCATCCCAGATGTGTATGACTTTCTTTCTTCTGCAGAACACAAACTAAGATTTTTAGAAGAATATATCAGCTCTGTAGGTCCATACACTGCAAGTGAATTGTGATCAGACCTTTGAAGCTCCAAAATTCACATAAAGACCACATAAAAGTAATCCATAACACTCCAGTGGTTTACTCCATATCTTCAGAAGTGATATGATAGGTTTGGGAAACAATACAATATTTAAGTCCTTTTTTTACCATAAATCTCTGTTTTCACATTTACTACTACGTATGAGGTGCTGTTTAGGCTGTAATTCAAAGTTTACCTCTTATATACAGACAGAACCCTCTCACATTTACAAGAAACATTCGCACATATACACAAAACGCATGCATATTCATATGAAACATACGCATATGCACACAGAATGCATGTACATACACACAAAATGCTCACACATACAACATTCATGCATTCACTTCTTTTAGCTCTCACACACACATATAATACTCACACATTCACTACTTTTACCTCTTGCACACACATATAACATTCGCACATCACCTGCTTTTACCTCACACACTCACACTGGGGCGGATTAATGCACAGGCTAACCTAGGCTGTTGCTTAGGGGCCTGCAGTGATCAGGGGGCGTTTTGCAGCTGCTGGACTTCACAGTCATAGGCCCGGGGATAACAACCAACCAGTGCACACAGGGAATGTGAAAGTGAAACTAAACAGGTGCCACATGTGACTTTCAGATGTGAAAGTGGAAGTGGAGATTTACAGTAAAAAAAGGACTTAAATAGTGATCTGTTTCTCACCCACACTTATCATATTGTTTTTAACGATATGGATTTAACCACTGGGGTCTTATGGATTACTTTTATGTTGCTTTTATCTGCTTTTTGGACCTTCGGATATCTGGCCACCATTCACTTGCATTGAAAGGACCAACAGATCTGAGATATTCTTCTAAATATCTTCATTTGTGTTTAGCAGAAGAAAGAAAGTCATACACATCTGGGATGGCATGGCGGTGAGTAAATGAGAGAATTTTCATTTTTTGGTAAACTATCCCTTTAACCTATACTGCACCTCCCCATACACATATTACACAGTCTGCGTAGGGCACCAACTCCCTAGGAGGGCACCATATTACCCTAGGGGGGCACCAGAAACTCCACCAGCTGCCCTTACTTTCACATTATACATTATTCAAGGACCCGATAGCTGTCGCGGTACAGACAATCGCCTCGTGCTCGGACTTTCACACCACGCCTCGCTACCTATTTTTTGGTAATTAGTTGTGGAAGTTGGTAGTTTCTTACTGACAACACTTTTTGGCTGTGTAGTAAACGAATATGTTGACAGGCTGAATATAAATGTATTCTTGTTGATATTATGCATCAGGGCCCTTTGGAGGGCCACGCAATTAATTGCAATAAAAACGCAAATGATTGGTGCATATCTTTAGCTTGACAAGATCTCACCAATTAGAGTGCACATATTAGGTAACAGTGTGAGAACAGAAATTGAGAATTTCTGCAAATGAATCTATAATTTAGGCAAGGCATTTTATGTGTTTATGTGAAATGTGTTTTAGAACACTGAAATGCATTTTTGAATTTAAAATGTGTAAATAAGAAACAATGTTTGCCAAAATAAGAAACACTGTTTGCAATTAAACTCACAATCACAATATCTATCAAAAAATCTCTAAAATGATATTTTGGTCCAGATTACACAGCCCTAGGGGCTTGAGGGGCCTGAGCATGCGGCTCAGCTCGAGCTCTAAGTTCCCCCCCTTCCGGACTACTTAACTGAAGTTAGTTAGGGTTAATCATCAAGGAGAGTAGTAGGGATGGTGGAGGGATGCCAGAAGAATCATCAGGGGAGTGAGGTAAGCTCTTAAACCTTTGTTTAGAACTCCATATTACAAATTTTCATGATGAATTAGTTGAGACGATAGTAAGAGGTACTCATGCGGGAGCACTCCTGTGGCAGTGGTGTAGTTGAGCCGATATATAAGGTGTTTCTATCAGAAAGACTCGTAGACTTAGTGAAGTTGACATGACATTTATTTTATGAAATGATATTGAACCACAGATTATATTTTCTCTTTTGGCATAAGCTCCGTCTGGCGGTCCTATGAGATTGCTACTCGAACCGTCAGATCCTGCCGGAGATAGGAGGCACGTGGCGAGGAGCCTCTCCCCGCGCAGGACTCGACTGGTGGCAGTGGGGAGGTGGAGGTTGCTGTGTTGGCACACTGAAAGAGCAAAGAGGTAGATTGAAAGCAGGCTTTTAAAGCAATGGCTGATGTATGATTTGCTCGGAGCTTACTAGATAATGGCATGATGATGTACAGCTGCGAGTCTCCCGCTAGAACTACACTTATGCATACATTCCTGTGAGAGCAGAGTGAAAGTACTGCTGTGGCAGTGGATTAGATTAAAATATTAAGATAATAGTAAAAGGTGCTCCTGCGGGAGCACTGCTGCAGCAGAGAAGTAGTTGAATCTATATTAAAGGTGATCCTGGGGGAATATGGTAAAAGTACTTCTGCCGTGGTAGAGTAAAAGGGGCCTCCTGTGGGAGGCAGGATTAAAGTGCTGCCATGATTTGTGTGTCAGTAGATGAAAATGATTAATACCTACTTTCTCTACAATTTAACGGACGCAAACATCCAAAATCTGAGGAGAATCATATTTTCTATGCATATAAAAAGAGCGTGTCACTGTCATAGAAATATGCCTGGCATTCATCAAGGACGCAGTTAATGCACAAAAGAACGTAATTTTCAATTCTTCTAATTCTTTGCTTATAGTCCATTCACACTACCGACTTCTTATGAATGTGCTGTCTTTGTTAATATTGCTGGTGCTTGTAGGAATGGAATATATAATAGGATGCAAAGGGTAGAATAACTAGAGAAAACCCTCAGAATTAAACTGCACTTGATCCAACCCATTTGCATCTTGCATGCGTGATTTTGCCTAGCCCACTTGCACCTAGACTTAGCGCATGCTTGCACGAAAATAGCCATTTCCACTGACTTTGTGCTTATGACTTATGGCTTAGCGCTGCGCTTATTGCTAGCGCTCTTAAACTAGGGACCGTAAAATACGGCGTGGGGACTTCTGGGAATCGGCATTTCACATTACACATTACTGGTGCACTGCAACTTGGTACAGCCATTAAGAACTCTTTAAAAATAGGTAATCAAATAATGAAAAAAGAAGGGATTTACAAATACTAAAATCCACCGATCAATATCACATATTGATTTTTGTGTCTATTCATGGCTATTTAAAATACCAATGTTTCAGTTTACACCCTGTATAGCTCAGCTGAACAGGGCATCCCTCCATTGTGGCGCGGCACGTCGAACGTTTTTAGTGGAGACAGCATCATTGATTTTAAAAGGAGGGAGTTGCTTTTGATGCGCTACATTGCTCGTGTCCTGTGTAGACAGAGTTTTTAAGGGTTACCAACCGTCCCGTATAATACAGAATCATCGCATATTTAACAGAGCAGTTTCATTTCCAGTATACACAAAATTATCTGGACTGACAGCTCAGGACTCATTCAAGAGCCGTTCAGCCGAATTTGAGAATCGTTTAGACTGATTCCTTAAAAAAAGAACATGCTCAAAAGAAAGATTTGCAGGCAGGTGCTGTGTGTTTGTGTCTGTGTGCAAGTGAGGTAAAAGCAGTGAATATGTGAGTGTTATATGTGCATGTGTATGCGAGAGGTAAAAGTAGTGGATGCGTGTTATATGTGTTTGTGAGATGTGAAAGCAGTGAATGTGTGAGTGTTATATGTATGTGAGAGATAAAATAAGTGAATGCATGAGTGTTATATGTGTATGTGTGAGTGTTTTGTGTGTATGGGCAAGCATTTTGTGAGTATACGCATGAATTATGTGTGTATATGTGATTGTTTCATGGGAATGTGCATGTGTTTTGTGTGTATGTGCAAACGTTTCTTGTAAATGTGAGAGTGTTCTGTGTCTATACGAGAGGTAAAGTTTAAATTACAGCCTAAACGGCACCTTGTAATTAAGTGTCTTTATAGTCCATCCCGAAATTGACTGTGGAAGTGCATGTAGATGCAGTGTCCTTTGTTATTTGGCTAATAAAAGCTTTAGTTGGCAGTAATTTATTGTCTATGCATTCCTTTTTTTATATATATGATGCAAGCTGTGGTCAGAGATAGGGCTGTCAAATTAAAATTTGAATATTCGTCGAATTCAAGAAAATAAATGCACATATTTTGGATGTGTGCCAAGCACTGACGATGACTTCAGATTGATCGCATTCTTGCATTTAAAAAGGCTAGACACAGCACAGCAAATACAGTTTAACAGAAAGCAGGTGTCTCAAGATGCTTTTTGAAGTTCTTCTTAATCAGACACAGCATCTAAAAAAACAGCGCTCCTTCACAAGATGCTGAATAAACAAAGCGAAACAAAGACGTTCGTCTAGCACGCTTTTACATAGAAAAACAAATGGATGGTTGCAGAAGTGTTCGGTGTGAACAGCCCCTTACACTAGGTGGTCTTTGGTTGTTACATCTTCCTCTCTTTAAGCATTTCTCAGATTAAGCAATGAGTTTTTTAAACGCTTTGTCAGAAAAGGAGTTCAACTTGGAAATGTGATCCTCGCATTCATTTCCATTCTGTTGTGTTCCATCTGTCTGAACAGCCCCTGGCCTGTACTCATTGTCTGAGCCGCTTCACCACCAAGTTAAGCCGAAATCCACTGCTATCTGGGAATATTGCTACCCTACATACAACTGTAATGAATAAAAAAATAATGTGGTATTTCGCTGTTATTATGAAGCTTGAGTCTGGGGTTGTATACTGTGGCATCAGTGCAATTGTAACACCATGTGAACTGTATATTGAAGCGTTTCCCCCCCCTAATTTTACTTTTGACTTTACATTTGAGGATATGGACTGACTAAAACTTTTTATTTATTTATTTTATGCACATTAGTTGAAAGTGGAATGCTCTTTTTTAACAGCCAGGAATGTTCTTTGCAATAGTATAACACAGTGTTGTATGGTTTATGTATTCAATGTGCCCTCTTGTGGACTAAGGAAACAAGGAAAACAACATCAATTTAAAAATCAGCTGACTTTAAAATTTTAATTTAATTTTAATTTTGAAAATATTTAAGGTAAAAATTTGAATTTAGTTTCTTTGCCCAATTGACAGCCCTAGTCAGAGAAGCATTACTCGCAATTCGATTGGATTACGGATGATAGCAGTTTATGCACTGTGTAGTCCATCCTAAGACCAAGATGATGCAAGGTGCTGATGATGCAAAATTATTAGTCAAAGAGTGTCATAACAAGCTGTGGTGGCTATTGCTAATGGCGTCTCTATGGCAACGGATTCTTGATTCACTAAAACATGATCCTTCACGTGATAGATGTGTCAGATTGTCCTCCTTAGCTGTCTGGAAAGTGTTAGATTCCATATTTGGAAATATCCAAGTGTCCCACGTGGGGTAAACAGACCCAGAGCGCACATACATAGACTGCGCACAAAAGGGCGTTCAACACACATTTTTTTTGGAGTGATGGAATAAGAAGCCATAGTGATCTGAGTTTTATCATTATGGACTTAGTTGATAAAATTGTCAATATTTGCATAGATTTTTTTAGATTTTTAAATTTCATAGATTTCAGTTATTGTAAAACCTGTGCCGAGTCAAATATGCAGATCATGGATGGTCCGCTGTGGCAACCCCTAATGGGAGCAGCCGAAAGAAGAAGATGAAAGTTTTCAGTTATTCTGTTTTATTGTTCAAGAAAACTTGCTTGGAGATGTTTTTGGGCATTTTGATAAATAAAAGTCCACTTTGGGAACCATGGTTCCAAATGCTTTATTTTTGGATTGATTTGCACTATAAACAAATTATTTAGTATAACTGACATATTGGAGAACAACACCAAAGTTAATTTGATGACTTTCCATACTTACTGCCTAAAAGGTATTATGTCAATCATGAATAATAACTGGAAAATATGTTTTTAACGCTCATGTGTTGTAGCATGAAAGTCTCTGAGCGTGATCAAAATATATTTTCTTCAAATTTTGAAAGGTTTTCTAAAAATTTATACCATGCAATTTACCTTCTTTGCCATTTTTTTTGAGTAATAAGCTCTTAATTTTGGGTATGCCATGACGCTAATAAATGCATGCAGGGGGATTCTTATTTGTGAACCATGTGAATCATTAACATAGACATTTTTAAATGTGGAAAATGTGTATGATATAGTATCTTAGTTAATGCTACTCTTGACAAGCTCAGATTTCTAAGCCGCGCACAATAAACAGAGACTGTAAATGGAGTAGGAGACCGCAGCCATCTGATCTGAACTTGAAATCACATTGTGCGCATTTTCATTCATAAAGTTTACACTTTAGTCATATTGGCTTTACAGACTCGTTATTTTGTTGTAATTTGGATGTTTATTTTAAATATCAAATATATGTTGGATAATCAGTCTAACACACTATTTTCTATTATTTGTTAGAATTAGTAATTCATTCATTATTTGTGCAATACTTAAGAAGGTATTTGGCTGCGGGCACATCCCTAATCCCTAATAATAGGGGTATGGGAAATTTCAGGAGGCAAGTGTCTATATTGTGTGGCACTGGAAATGACCAGTCATTGTTGCTTGAAGGAATTTTGCCCTTGTCCAACAGTACAGCCACCGGTGATTACATACTGTATTTTTACAGGTTGTTGGAAGATGTGCAAAGGTGCCATTAAATCGCATTGTTTGGAGTGGAGACTAGGAGTATGTTCGGTTTCAGCTGGACTGATTTCCAAACTGCCTTAAAAAGGGTGTGACTTTTATCTTGGGTAATGATCTAGCAGGGAGTGCGGTCTTGCCATGTCCCGTTGTGAATGATTCTCAGAAAGGTGACCTGACCAAATTATTTTCACAGGTATTTCTGGCATGTGTTGTTACTTGATCCAAAGTTAAAAGCCTGCAGGAAGAACAAGATATTAGCACCTTAGCTGATGCATTGCAAAACGTAGTTTCTCTTTGAGGATAGAAAAGAGACAATTTGCCTTTCTAAACTGCCTTTTACCTGAATAGTGTAAACTAGTGGATGTATATATAGAAATAAAGTTCTCAGAGTCAAAATAACAACTGATTACAAAACTGATTACAACATTTTGACAGAGAACCTCTCTGGTCCCCTTCTTTAATCAACAGGCACCAGATGTCGATTTTATAAGTGAAGGTTTATTGATGAAGATGAGGTGATCAGGAAGAATAATGCCAGTTCACACTGATTGTTGTGCCATACACACGCACTATGAAAAGTGCTACACCTGGTGGAGCATGGGTGGGCATTTGGGTATTTCAAAGACCTTGGAACATCTTGCTCATCACATTTATTGGCCTGGCTTATTGATGGATGTTGCAGAGTTTTGTAAATCATGCCATGTTTGTCAGTTGGTAGGGAAGCCTAACCAAATGCTGCCCAAGATACGATTACCCTTATTCCTGTGGTTTAGTAAAGTCATGTTGGATTGTGTTGGTCCATCACCCAAGACCAAAAATGGTTACCAATACTTGCTTAACATCATGTGCACAGCCACTCAGTTTTCAGAGTCTATTTCTCTGTGGCGGATTACTGCAACTAAGGTTGTAAAAAAGTTTTTCGCCACATCTGGCTTTTCTCAGGTGGCTCAAACTGATCGGGGTGCAAATTTGTCTAAAGTTTTTCAGCAGGTATTAAACATCGATGTTCTAGCTCATACCACCCTGAGAGTCAAGGTGCTCTGGAGAGGTATCACCAAACTCTAATGACTCTGCTAAGGACCTATTGTCAGGAAATTGGAAGAAGGACCAAAGATGCAGGATGGCAATGAAAGGTGTTTTATTAAAACAAAACAAAACCAATGAAATACAAACAAAACTCCCACGAAGGAGAAAAAAGAAATAACACAAGACAACAAAATAAACTAAGAACAAACCGACTAGAAAAACTGGACAAAAAAAGGAAACAAAAATCTCTCAAGGGAGAAACCAAAAGAACATGGAGAGAAAAACAAACCGACAGGGCAAACTTGACAAGAACCAACAGGACTAAACTGGAGACTGAACAAAACAAAACGATTGGACAAGGAAGACAAGACAAAGGAGAGAATGTAAGGGGAAGGAAGGACTGAAACCAGGTGCTGCCCATAAACACAAGCAGCACTAATCAGCAGCACCTGGGGAAACACGAGGGAGAGAAGAAAACACAAGCACATGGGACAACCTAAGAGCTGGGTGGAGGAAACTGTCATGACCCTTCCACAACAAGAATAAAACAAGTTCAAAATGGCAGGATAATGACACCTATAGTCTGGAGCCACGGTTTCCAAACTGGGAGGTGCACCTCCCCAGGGGGGCACCAGAGCATGTAAGGGGAGGTGCTGAGAATGATGATAAATTCAATAAAATTAAATCAAAATATAAATACAATAAAAATTTATTTGGCAGATAAATGAAAATAAATAGCTTAATAGATCATAGCTCTATGGCGTTATGATACTGTTAAATGTCGAGAGCACATACATGTCATGCGAGAGCACATCCATGTACCTTTTGCGTGAGCATGATTGTCTCTGCTTGCAAGCATCTCCCTGCTCTTGCTGAGAGAGTGCGTGTGCACACTCAAAACGTGTCCTGTGTACTCGCAAATGTATTATAATGCCAAATAGCTCTGCCTCTTTTCAATCGTACAAATTTTCTGCCTCTGTAGATGTATTATATCGAGGCAGAAACAATACTGGAGTTGGACAAATCAATAGGGGGTACGGCACAGTGATTAACAAGGAAAATGGCCCTTCATGTCAAAATTTTTGCAGAACCCTGCTGTACATAATTTAATGGTTATTTTAATGACTTTGCAATGTAAACATCAAAGTATTTACATACATTAATATGGTACCATACATGTTAGTATAGGCATAAAATGCAACACTCAATTTTATGCAATATGTAATGGGGGTCTCAGCTCTGTCTCTCAGTCAGTTGGACCTTTCTGTGTCCATGAACCCACTATGAAAATGAATGGAATAAATTGCCAGGGCGAAACCCACATCAAATCAAATCACTTTTATTGTCACACAACCATATACACAAGTGCAATAGTGTGTGAAATTCTTGGGTGCAGTTCCGAGCAACATAGCAGTCATGACAGTGATGAGACACATACCAATCTACAATAAACATAAAATTTACACAATTTACACAATTTAAAATCTAATATACACATAATTACACACAACACAATATACAAATAATAACATACAATGTACATTATACAATACACACAATATAGAATACACATTATACAATAAAAAATAAAATAGTATATATAGTATATATAAAATGTACAGTAGGTTGTATTGTACTGTATTGACATTCAGGCTGTCAGTTGATAGTCAGTTGCCAGTGTGTTGTTAAGATAATATAATTTATGACAGTCCAGTGTGAGATAATAAGATTAATAAAGTGCAGTGCTGATGTATATTGATCGTGAGAGATCAAGAGTTCAAAAGTCTGATTGCTTAGGGGAAGAAGCTGTCATGAAGTCGGCTGATGCGGGTCCTGATGCTGCGATACCGCCTGCCTGATGGTAGCAGTGAGAGCAGCCCATGGCTCGGGTGGCTGGAGTCTCTGATGATCCTCCAAGCTTTTTCCACAAGCCTGGTGTATATGTCCTGGAGGGAGGGAAGCTCACCTCCGATGATGTGTCTGGCAGTTCGCACCACACTTTGCAGGGTTTTGCATTTGTGGGCGGTGTTATTGCCGTACCAGGTGGAGATGCAGCCAGTCAGGATGCTCTCTAAAGTGCTGGTGTAGAACCGTGTGAGGATGTGGCGGTTCATTCCAAACTTCCTCAGCAGTCTCAGGAAGAAGAGGCGCTGATGAGCCTTCTTCACAACGGCCTCAGTGTGGACGGACCATGTGAGTTCCTCAGTGATGTGGACACCCAGGAACTTGAAGCTGCTGACTCTCTCCACTGGTGCTCCATTGATGGTGATGGGGCTGTGTTCTCTTTCTCTTCTCCTGAAGTCCACCACAAGCTCCTTTGTCTTACTGACATTGAGGGAGAGGTTGTGCTCCTGACAACAGCGTGTCAGAGTGTGCACCTTCTCTCTGTAGGCTGTTTCATCATTGTCAGTGATCAGACTTACCACCGTCGTATCATCAGCAAACTTAATGATGGCATTGGAGCAATGTGTTGCCACACAGTCATGTGTGTACAGGGAATACAGGAGTGGGCTAAGAACACAGCCCTGCGGGGCTCCAGTGTTGAGGGTCAGTGATGAGGAGATGTTACTGCCCATTCTAACCACCTGGTGTCTGCTTGACAGGAAGTCCCAGATCCAGCTGCACAGTGAGCTGTTTAAGCCCAGAGCCCGGAGTTTCTCATCAAGCTTGGAGGGCACTATGGTGTTGAATGCTGAGCTGTAGTTTACAAGCAGTGTGTATTGTAGATGCAATGGCATCATCAGTGGAGCGGTTGTTGCGGTAAGCAAACTGCAATGGGTCCAGTGATGGAGGCAGCACAGAGCAGATGTAATCTCTGATTAGTCTCTCAAAGCATTTGCTGATAATGGGGGACAGAGCAACTGGACACCAGTCATTTAAGCAAGTGATTTTGGATTGCTTTGGAACAGGCACAATGGTGGACGTTTTAAAGCATGTGGGGACTACAGACAAAGAGAGGGAAAGGTTGAAAATGTCCGTAAAACACCAGCCAGTTGGTTCGCACACGCTCTGATGACACGGCCCGGAATGCTGTCTGGACCCGCGGCTTTACGGATATTCACCCGTTGGAAGGATCGGGTTACATCCGCTACAGAGACGGAGAGTGAACTAACCTCTGTAGGTTCGGCTGCGGGAGCTCTCTCCTCGAGGGCGGTGTTATTTCCCTCGAAATGAGCATAAAAAGTATTTAGCTCATCCGGGAGAGAGGCAGCAGTGTTCACGGTGGAGTTTTTATTCCCTTTAAAGTCCGTGATGATATTAATTCCCTGCCACATGCTTCTAGAGTTGGTGGTGTTAAACTGTCCTTCAATCTTGTCCCTGTACTGGCGTTTTGCTGCTCTGATTGTTTTTTGGAGGGCATAACTGGCTTATTTATGCTCCTCCGCGTTCCCGGCATTAAAAGCGGAGGTCCGCGTATTAAGCGCTGTGCGAACATCGCTATTAATCCAAGGTTTCTGGTTCGGGTAGATCCATATTGTTTTGGATGGAACAACATCCTCTATGCACTTTCTGATGAAATACATTACGCTATCAGCGTAAACCTCGATGTCATCATCAGAGGCGGACCGGAAAATCTCCCAGTCCGCGTGATCAAAACAGTCTTGTAGCATAGAGTCTGATTGGTCCGACCAACACTGGATCGTTCTGAGGGTGGGTGCTTCTTGTTTCAGTTTCTGCCTGTAAGCGGGCAGAAGCAGAATGGAAGAGTGGTCCGATTTGCTGAATGGCGGGGATTTGTAGCCATCCCGGAAGGGAGAGTAGCAATTGTCCAAAACCCGGTCCCCTCGTGTGTTAAAACTGATGTGTTGGTGGTATTTTGGTGCAATTGATTTAAAATTGGCTTTGTTAAAGTTCCCGGTCACAGTAAACGCGGCCTCGGGGTGATTGGTTTCCTGCTTGCTTATAATCCCGTACAGTTCCTTGAGTGCCCGGTCTGTGTCGGCTTGTGGGGGGATGTACACAGCTGTGATAATGACCGCTGTGAATTCCCTCGGTAGCCAGAATGGTTGACACAGAAGCATGAGAAATTCCAAATCAGGAGAGCAGAAAGACTTGATAGAATGCACGTTCCTCTGATCACACAAGGATTTGTTGATCATAAAACATACACCACCACCTCTGCTTTTACCTGAGAGGTCTTTCGTTCTGTCCGCTCGGTGCACGGAGAACACCGCGGGTTCGATGGCTGAGTCTGGCAGACATCCAAGTTTCTGTAAGGCAGATAATACAGCAGTCTCTCGTCTCTCGTTGGAAAGAGATCCGCACTCTCAGCTCGCAGAGCTTGTTGTCCAGAGACCGAACATTTGCCAGTAGAATACTGGGTAGCGGGGGTCGATTTGCGCGACGTCTTACTCTGATGAGAACGCCGGTTGTGTTTCCCCTTTTCCTTCTGTGTTTTCGCAGCCAGAAAAAGGGCTCCGCTGGCGTGTTTGTAAACAGTGGGTCGGCATTGAGGAATCTGAAGTCTGGTTTACAGTGTGTAATTGCAGAACCAATGTCCAAAAGTGTTTGTCTGTCATAGACAATAAGGCAGACAACATCCAAGACAAAAAAACATAAGAAATGTAAACAAAACAAACAAAAAACTACAATGTTGTTTCGGAGCTCGCAGCAGCCATACTCGGCGCCATCTTGCATATACATCACACCCAGAGGTCATACAGATTGCAAATTTGATATGATGGGACCCTGAGGGCCCCTAATAATTATTCTGATGACATTTATCAATCAATCGAAAAATGCATTTAACCCTTAAATGCATGGTCATTTTCCCAAACACTCTTACATATTCAAAAATGTATGTACAAAATGCCCAGATAGTGTAACATTTTAAATATATTTTCAAGACAATTAGAAAACAGTAAAATAAAATATATTTTGATGTTTTATTGTTCATAAATTAAAGAGATAATGCAACAAATCAGGACAAATCAAGAACAGGATTCATTATTTTTACACTGAAATTTCATGAGATGCAACTGGCTGTCAAACACATACTGAGTTACACATAACACATAATCTACACATGTGTAATGTATGAGTAACTTGTGTGTAGCTTATGTGTAACTTATGTGTATTTTCTCAGGCACTTGTTGAGTCTAAATAGATGCACAACTTACATTATTTCAGTAGTACACCCAAATAACAATAGTCATATCATACTTTTCATGTGTTGTAATTGCAATAAATTGATGTTGTTTCTTCGTCAAGTAGCAATGTCAAATGTAAATCCAGTCAATCACTGAAACATCAGCGCCACCTTGAGTAAGAAATAACATGTACATTATGTATGTGTATACGCATTTAAAACACTGATAATTCACCATTATTGATAGTTCATTGTTGCACAAAAAGTCACCGTAATATAGTATTTATTTGTATGAATATAGTGCTCATTTCTCTTGTAATTAGTGCCTGACCGATATATCGGACGGCCGATATTATAGCTAACTAGCTAATCACGTACTTTCATACCTTGTCAGCGTGTAAACACGTATTCACCAAACTGTTTTGTTCAGGATTCACAGTTTGGTACCTCAACAATTCCAGTCATTGCATTTATAAAATGTAATATTTACAAGTCTGGTTTTCCAGACATTAAAATAGGATACGTAATAAAAGTAGATTTAATAAATAGTATATTTGCCCTGTGTAAATAACAATAAATAGGAACTGTATCTAAAATAAATAAGGGGTGATAAATAAATGCTAATACAACAGGCTGGAAAAATAGACATTTATCCATTTTAATATCCTATATAAATTTTGAATGTGTTGAAACTTGACGCCGGGCGATGCACCCTAAAAACTGCACCGTTGATCGGTTTCATACTGAAGAGCCACTTAAAAGTACTTTTTTTCTCTCTCTCATAAATGTAAACGAGTGTAAATGCCAACACCATTATATATGTCGAAAGGACTGAAGACTGTCAACCAAAACATGAGCTCATTGATGTCATTAAGTGAGTCTGCTTTTTTATTCCATCAGTTGCTCCTTGTCGGAGGTTTCCGTAAATATTTAGTTTATACGTAGGGTTACGTCCTACATAAATGTAATGGTGCAATGCTCAAATATTTAGTAGTGCATACATTTTGACTTAGTGCCCATTTACGCCACAACTAGGCCAAGTTGTAATGTACATATAGTTGGTGCAACCGGCCTCTGATGTTTATTTAGGTATTTGTTTTATTTGAATTTATTCTTTATTTTAATGGTCAGCATTTGACTGATACTAAACATACAGTACTGATGTTTATTTAGCTATTTATTTTATTTTTATTTATTCTTTATTTAAATGGTCAGCATTTGACTTATACTAAACATACATTACTGATGTTTATTTAGCTATTTATTTTATTTGAATGTATTCTTTATTTTAATGGTCAGCAATTGACTGATATTAAACATACAGTACTGATGTTTATTTAGCTATTTATTGTATTTTTTATTCTTTATTTAAATGGTCAGCAATTGACTGATACTAAACATACAGTACTGATGTTTATTTAGCTATTTATTGTATTTTTATTTATTCTTTATTTTTTCAGTGTTCATTTCTAGAATTTGTTGACAATGTATAATAATAATGTCAAATATTCTTTGATACAAATATTTGTTTAAGAAAGCAAATATTTGTATTTGTACACTCCTTCTGAGTCCCTTTGCATAGTCATATCGGTGCAAAATCGGTGCACAATCCACAGAGAAAAGGTCTGTTTTCATTCCAGCTCAAAAATTAGCTATATCGGCCACCATATCAGTAATCGGTGAATTTTCCCCCTCTAAAATCGGTATTGGTCTCAAAAATCCCTTATCGGTCGGGCTCTACTTGTAATACACAAAGAAATAGATATCCTGTGATATTAAACTTAAATAGATATGAAATAATTATAAAAAATATAATTTATGGAAGTGCTGCAAAAAAAAAAAAAAACACACTCTTACATACTGTACCTCGCTTTTGGACCCTATACATTTTTGTTACTTAAACCATTATATTTAAAAAATTGTTTGCAATTTTGGCATTTTTTGTGTGACTATTTATAAGATATAGATTGAGGAATACTAAAGAGTTGTGTGCACAACTCCACAAAATAGATGAGGTACAGGGGGTGGAATGAGGTTCCGGGTATCTAAAGACCAGAGGTATGTGTTTAAGGGTTAAAGGGCTCTGGGTGAAATTGATGAATCGATTATTCACCCTATGATGAAATCAAGTGAACAAAATGCAAAAAACTAAAACAAATATTAAGCACCGGGAATGACTGGAAACGCACTTAATGGTTTTGAGGGACAACTGGGTGCCATCCATTTATGGTATTGGGGGGCACATGGGGGCAAAGGCATGCATAACTGGCAAATAGTGGGTCTGTGGACAGAGCAAAACAGGTTAAGTGGACATTAAAGTGGCTATGTGGTCTATAATGGTACTATATTTATAATGGTACATGTCAGAGCAACCACAGTACAGGTCGTAACAGTGGAAAGTAATATAATAAAGAACAAATGAATAATAAAGAATGAATAGGTGTCTCCAAAGTTTAGACTAGTGTAGTGTAGTGGAGTTTAGCTGTTGTCTGTTATTACTGTTATTGTTTCTGAAATATTAAACACAATTAGATAAACACCTATAGAGTTTGATTTTGTTTTATGTACAGTGTCTTATTTAAATTAAAATGTTTTCACTTATAGTAAAATTTTGAAAATTCATATGAATTTTCAGATTCATATATATCTGGACTAGGGATGTGCCCAAATCCGAACACTTTATTATTCGGAAAGGATGAACAATGACTTCAAAACGAATAGTGAATTCTGCTCAATTACAAAAAAACATATTAGACTGTTTTACTGATTATACAATGAACGCAGTGATAGAGATATTTTAAATAAACAGATCTAAAATGACAATGCAATGGGGAGTCTGTGAAGCCAGTGAGACTAAAGTATAAACTTTATGAATGAAGCTTTGCACTTTGACCCCAAGTTCAAATCAGATGCAGTCTTCGTATATTTTGTGGGTTTAATAAATCTGAGCTTGTCAAGAGTAGCATTGACTAAGATACTATATCATATATATGTTCCACTTTTTAAAAATGTCTATGTTAATGTTTAAAACCTTCCGAGTGAGATATACGATGTTCAGGCAAAATATAAGTGCTGGTATTACTGGACTTCAGTGCTGCTTTTGACACTGTCAACCACAATATACTTCTAGACAGATTGGAAATCTGGCTAGGGCTCTCTGGGATTGTCCTCAGATGGTTCAGGTAATATCTAGAAGGGAGGGGTTACTATGTGAACATAGGCAACTTTGAATCTGAGTGGACATGCATTGTGGAGTCCCACAAGGCTCAGTTCTTGCTCTGTTCCTGTTCAACATGTATATGTTCCAACTAGGTAAAATTATGAAAAATAACCAAATTGCTTAACATAGCAGAAACCCAGATCTACCCAGCCCTATCGCCAAATGACTACAGCCCCATAGACTCTCTGTGCCTGTGCAATGAAGAAATAAACAGTTGGATGTGCCGAAACCTCCTTCGGTTAAACAAAGACAAAACAAAAATTAATTGTATCTGGCAACAAATATGAAATTCTCAAAGTGAACGCATACCTTTACTCCAGGGGTCTAAAGACAAAAAAATCAAGTAAGGAATCTTGGTATCATTTTTGAGTCAGACCTTAGTTTCAGTAGTCATGTCAAAGCAATAACTAAATCAGCTTGCTATCATCTAAAATATAGCAATAATTAGATGTTTCATGTCTAGTCAAGACTTAGAGAAACTTGTTCACACTTTAATTGCCAGTAGAGTAGACTCCTCACTGGCCTTCTCAAAAAGTCTATTAGACAGCTAAAGCTACAAACAAAAAAACTGACCATATTACCCCAGACCTCAGATCTTTACACTGGCTTCCAGTCACATTTAGAATTGATTTGAAAGTTCTATTACATGTTTACAAATCACTCAATGGCCTATGACCTAAATACATTGCAGATATGCTTGTTGAATATAAACCTAATAGACCTCTCAGATCATTAGGATCAAGTCAGTAAGAAATACCAAGGGTTCACTCAAAACAAGGTGAGACAGCGTTTCGCTTTTATACCACCCGCAGCTAGAACCAACTTCCAGAAGTTATATTTACTGCAACAGAAGCCACATTCAAATCCAACCTGAAAGCACATCTGTTTAGCTATGCATTTACTGACTGAGCACTGTGCTGCACATACTGTACAGCACTGTATCATTTTATTTCTGTATTCTGTATTCTTTATTCTTTCATTTTTACTTTTTTATTTTCATTTTCTTGTTCTTAAGTGATATTTAAAATTAACTTTTATGTATCTTTTTTTCTTCCATGTAAAGCACTTTGAATTACCACTGTGTATGAAATGAGCTATACTGTATAAATAAACTTGCCTTGCCTGGCCTAATAAGAAAAATAATACAAATAATATAATAGAAGAAGAAATTATTTTTTGAGTTATACAAGGAATATTTGTTAAATGGATTTTATAAATGGAATATAATCACATTTAAAATAGGCTTTTCATTTAGTTTGGAGGCACTTATGGTTTAAGCCCTGCCTACATCCAGTTCTATCTGAATACAAATACAGATAATTTTTCCATTGTTACAGATATAGACACAGATACAGAAAATGGCTTCGATGCACACCCCTAATCTGGACCCTTTTTAAATCAGTTTGTATAATTTCACATTTCTGCTTTCTCTTTTTGTTTTGATAGGGCCCACTTGGTCCTCGTGGCCCCCCTGGTCCACCAGGAAAACCTGGAGATGATGTAAGTATTTTTCCTCCACACATAAACCTCCAGCAGTGCATTTCAAATGACATGTCATTTTTTTTAAAGAAAAATAGCACAAGCACACTTTTTAAGCAAAATATTTGAAAAAAAAACAATCATTTTAGGTTTGAAATGATAAAACAATATATCTACTATTGAAAATCAAGACTTTTTGTTTGTCAGTGTGTTAGTGGAATATGTTGATAGTTAATGTGCTAAACTCAACCTGTGATTACTCTGCTAGGTCACCTGTGTGAACTTGAGAGGAAATGACTTCATACATCCACAAAAAAAAAAAAAAAAAAAAAAATCAAATTGATTCATAGAACATCAGTTGATTTTAAGCCATTGAGAAAGAATCACTTAGAAAAGTGAAGTTAGATCTGAAAATATCTCCATCAGCATTTGAGACACGCAGGTCACACTTGATTTAATGCAAAGACATTCAGATATCTACATGTGTAATTAGAGGTTAAATTGGGCCAGAACGGTCCAGAACGACATTCTGTTAATTCAAATTTACAGAAAAAAAAAGGTAGCTTGCTTGTCAATCCATTCCATTTGTTGAATGCCCGGGTCAGGTTTCTATTTGTCTTTAGTGAGTGTAGGCTACTTGCTCAAAACATTACAGGTTCATTACATTAAGTATTATACCTATAGTGATGGCATATTTGAGAGTGGCACTGTTCTTCAGAAAAACACGAGACGTGCACCCCGAAATACAGATGCGCACTACACCTCTCTATTGCTCCGCAGTCCGCTCTCTGTTCCACAGAAATAGTGAAATATGCAAACAACTTTGCACCATTTCTGACATCCACTGATATGCAGTTACAATTTTGCTTGGTTTATTAAAATGCAATATACACATAAAAGCTGTTAATAGGGGTTTATATAGGGGTACTGTGAGACAGTTTTGCTCGCATTTGCGATTTAAAAGAAAAATTATAATGTGCAACAACAAATTATAACCCATTCACATGCGTGTGATATGTGACACCTTCAAGCTAGGGCGTTGCAACAAAGAACATGTACAATGAGTCTGTCTGCTTTGCTATAGAGTGCAACAGTGCCCACCCACTTTTTCAGCCATCTAGGTTCCGAAAGTATTTTTCCCATTAATTTTTCCATAGACTTTTCATAAAATTCTCCATAAAACAGTTCTAAGCCATGAACCAAACAAAACAGCTCAGAGGTTAATCACATCATCACAAATTTGTTTTGAGGCAAAAAAAATATTTGAAAATTGGACAAAAAGACAAAGGTAAAATGCAAACTACTACCCATGAAGCATTGCAAATTATGTAATTGAATAAAAACTATGGTAATATATAAAACTGTTGAATTTAGGTTGTTGATTATAAGTATAGAAACAATTTATTTTACGTTAATTGCAAAATATTCCGATATGTACAAATAGATAACTAGTTTAAGGGTGAAGAGGACCAACTCGATTAATTCATTCATAGTGCATCATGGGAGTGGGTGGTTACCTCAAGGCAAATTTTGTGGGCTCGGTTGGCCTTGGTTTCTGATTGGTGAAGCGTTCTCTGCTGGACCATGGGTAATGTAGTTGTTTATCATGAATTCTGCTATCAAACACGATTTTTAAACAATTAAGCTTAAATGCAGGTTGATGTCTTCAACAGAAGCATATTTAATCGATTTCTTTCAAAAGCAGAATGAAATTATTATAATTTAAGATCAGTAAATGTGTTATTTATTATTGCATTAATCTTAGATAATTAATATCTTAATGTTAACTTTAACTTTAATCTGTTAAATTTTTCAAGGACCCCCTAGCACCCCCTTGCGGACCCCAGTTTGAAAACCCCTGCTCTAGACTATTCAAATTAGTTGTAGATGAATATGGAGTTTTCAGTGGTCTATTCTTAAACCATTACAATTAATGTTAATAAATGATTTAAAACAAAAATGATCATTGTAATAGCGAATCGGGAGGTTTGTGGCAATTCCCAGCCCTAGTTGTAAACCAGCCCTAGAAATTTAAACTTGCTCATTGTTGACAAAAATCTAAGGAAACATTCAGGTGTTTAGTCTCACCCTCAGATAGCATGCCCAGAGAATACCCACAGACCATTCATGGCATTCATGGCCCATCTGATGCATATTGCACACAAAAT
This sequence comes from Myxocyprinus asiaticus, assembly GCF_019703515.2. Classification (NCBI taxonomy): domain Eukaryota; kingdom Metazoa; phylum Chordata; class Actinopteri; order Cypriniformes; family Catostomidae; genus Myxocyprinus; species Myxocyprinus asiaticus. The sequence continues at coordinate 32,425,448 of NC_059378.1, forward strand.
GGCAAGAAAATCCATTATGATTTGCAAGTCAAACAACTGTAAAAAGAGCAGTAGTAATAGTAGTAGTAAATAATAAAAAAATTAATAAGAAACGTCGTAAACGAGAACGGCGTTTTACTTGCACTGTTTAAGGATTAAGAGAAAGCAGTTTAACACACCTAGGTTTCTCCCGGAGAATGCGGATTATGTAGCCATGTAAATGCATAAGTGGAAGAATTCAACATTTCTGGATTACAGTGGAAAAAGGGAAAAACACTAAAAACTATACCCATTTATTCACACCAATTTAAAATATAGACTACTGTCCCTTACGTCCGAGTATGTGTGCTCAACTACATGGGGTGAATCCTGGAGTTAGACGTACTGTAAGAGGAAAACACCACTATTGCAACAATTCCACTGCAGGTTGCAATGGAAAGTTAAGGAAACAAACAAAAATAAAGCAAAGCAACGGAGAATAAAATAGTGAAGTCTTCCTCAGACGAAATGTTTGTTATTTACACAAGCATCGTGGGGATGCTCTATATTTATGTGTATACTAGCATGAGAATTTATTGATTTTTCCCACTGATTTTAGGGTTCTGCTACCTCCAAAATCCCAATTTAACCCCTGTGTGTGATTTAAGTAAACAAATAGTTTCTGGGACACTGAAAATCAGATGAGCTGAAAATCCTTATACTGTGATTAAGGGTTTGTGGTCACCCTTTATATTGCAGTGTTTGTATGAATTAATAAGTGGTAATAATAATGAACAGACTACATGTACTTACTGTGTTATACTATAAAACACTTTAAAAATGTACCCATCTCTTCTGTAAAGACCAACTACCAAATCTCCACAAATCAGTCTTATATCACCACTGCAATTCGGTAACTTCAACATCATCTCAGCACTCAGTAATGTTCCTCTCAGTAAAAATGCCAAGGTGTTTTTCCACAGTAATGTTCTCTCCATCTGTTCCGTTTAGACTCAACTCCATTCTTTCCATTCCTCCTGCCTAAATTCCAACACAACGCACTGAACCACAAGAGATATACCATGCTCTTTATAACATTACAGTTAGTACAGTAGCAAAAGCTTTTAACAAGAAAACCATTGGTAAATTAATATTCATCCATGTATTTTCTTAGCATTGTCTGTAAGTTCACCGCTAATTTAGTTTTATATCAGTAAATCTGATTTACAGTGCCCAAAAAATTATTAGTTCACTTCAGTCACACATGTAGATGTCTCTTGGATCACTTACAGTTTTATCTGAAATGGCTGTTTTTGTTTTTTTGTTTTTGATTTTTTAGGGTGAAGCCGGTAAACCTGGTAAAGGTGGTGAACGTGGACCTCCTGGCCCTCAGGTGAATGATTAATAGCTGAATCAGTGTTAAAGGGGTCATGTCATGCATTTATTTCCCCCCTTGAGGTTCACTTATAATGTTAATAAAGTTTTGTTTTTTTGCACAAAAAATATATGTAGTATTACACAAACTTTTTTCCATCATGTCTCTTGCCCTGAAACACTCTGTTTTTGTGTACTTCACCTTTAATACACATCCACTGTTATGATTGGCTAACATCTTTGCAGAGCAAAAGCAAAGCCTGAATCTTGGTTCTCAAAAGAATCCATAAAGAAATGTTCCACAAACATATAATTCCTCATTAATACATTATGGAACTTTGTTCGAAAAAGCAAGACATTCTTAATGTTGGGAGCCTTCTACAGGATTTGCAGTTTTTCCACAACCAGGAACACAACAACTTCTGGGGACCTTACTTGAAATCTTAATCTTTTCATTGGTTTAAAGCAAACTACAGTAACAATAGTACCATTTCAGTGTTGAAGTATGTCAGCCACTCTTTTTCACCACAATGATTATGTATATTGTGGAGGCAGGGCTATTCATATGAACACCACATTGTGACGTCACTATGGTTGATTTCAAAACGATAAATGCGCTTTTTGGAGAGGAAGTTTTACATTCTAAAACGTACAGTATATGTATTTTTTATAGTAAAATGGCCTCTTACATGTCAAAATATCAAGAAAAATTGGACTCCTCATGACATGACCCATTTAAAGTGTTTTGATCATGAGATTTGAATGTTGCGCACAGCTCAAGCTTTAGTCCAGATGTGAGGCTGCTGCTGCTGCCTCTTTTGTTGCCGCGAGCCAGATGGAGAAATAGGAGATTTCTGAATACTTTCGTTCAACTCATACCTCCTCTCTCTCTCTTTCTCTCTCACTCTCTCTCTAAACACAGGGGTCTCGTGGATTTCCAGGAACTCCAGGTCTACCTGGAATTAAAGGACACAGAGTTAGTGAAAAGTTTTTCATGATTTCATCATGTGGTACTATTTATTTTTCTTTTATGTAACACATAAGGTGATTGTAAGCAGAATGTTAGCCTCACTCAGCATTCTCTTTGCAGCTTTTTTTTTCCATAGAGAAATAATGAAAGTGAATGGTGACTGAGATTAAAATATTACCTAACATCTCCATCCAGGGAAGAAATAATCTGCTCCCTTTAATCATCCCCAATTCTAAACTGTTTAAAGGGGGGCAGTGATATAAAATGGGTCTGTACAATCGTGTTTGCAGAGGATGAAAGTTTCAGCTACAGTCAACCGTATTACTAAATTCTTTCACATTTCATGTCTTTAGGGTTATCCAGGTCTTGATGGAGCTAAAGGAGAGTCTGGAGCTGTTGGAGCTAAAGTATGATCTTCACAAATCACCTGAGCTCAGCTTTATCATCACATTTATGAGTGATTCAGTAGTTGAATCTTAGTATTACCCAGCATCATTCAGTTTAAAATCTCTCTCACAGGGTGAGGCGGGGTCTTCTGGAGAGAGTGGAGCTCCTGGACCAATGGTAAGTGTTTGGACTCAAATGTTCAACAGCCAAATTTTGCCAAATTTCAATTAGTTTCCCTTTATAAAGTAGGATTAGGGATAGGTATGACATGGTACTCCATCTACATTTAAAACAGTATTTTGCTAATTCTTTCATACTTATTATTAGTGTATTAAAAAATGTGTTAAAAAAAATTTACACAAATAACCATGCCCCCTGACCATGGATAAATCTCCCTGATAAGGATTTTTCCTACCATCGGAGCAATTCAAGCTTGAAGGACCAACTTTATGTTTTTACAGTCAGCAGGGGGTGGAAGTGAGGAGGGGGTAGCACAATATTTGCTCTATAGGCACACTTACCAAAAGCAGGCAGCACAAAATGAGAAGCCTCGCACAGCAGGACGCGTTCTTGCATTTAGATACAGAAGGACAGAGCACGAACAGAATGCAGAAGAGCCTCGAAGTGCACTTTTCAAAGTTTTAAACTATGTTTAACTTGACACAGTGTCCTAAAACGCAATGTTTATGGTGTGAGACACTGAAAATCAATAAGACACAACGCAGCCAAAGTGAGACGCTCAAAAAGTGCCCATCTGACACATGCGTACATAGACCAACAAAAATAGCGCAGACTGACGCAAGAACGCATCCTGTAAAAACATCTCTAAAGACTAATATATACACACCATACCTTATACTGTACATTCATATAAATATTCACCTAAAATCTTAATGTTAAACTATATACCGTTGCAGTAAGCTCTAAACACCTGCACATCTCTTTTTCAAATCAATAGTGTGGTTTACAATGATATGTTATGAACAGTTAAAGGAAGAGTTAACTAAAAAATAAAGTATAATTTAAATCATTTCTCAGTTCATGAGCACTATGAGAGAAGCTCGTTCAAAAAAATTACTAACATCTCACCAAAACCGTAGTTTCACCAAAATCTCACCAAAATTACACGCTATCAGAAGACTTGGAATATGACACATGAGTCACAATACAGCAGTCCTTGTATTGAAAAGACACCCCGGAATATTGTTCACTAAAAGCATCGCTGCAAAAAAAAATTCATATCAAGGAGAAAATACTGTAATATGGCATTGCAAATTATCATATTATCCCATAGGAAAGAAAAATCACAATAGAAATCTCTTAAATATCTCAATTGTTTCTCCTACAAAGCAGTGAAATTAAACGCAGACCAAATAGTCACTTTTGCTGCTGCTGAGAAATAGACCCTAGTAATCTCATATGTGTCTCCTCTGGAGTTTCAGAAGAGATCTCAATAATGTCTCAAACTGTGCTCAGGTTTGCCAAGATACCAAAGTCTGCAATTAAAAGTCAGAGATCTTAATATGAACTCATCTCCCATTGAACTCTGCCATTGTAAAGCTCTATACTCTTACAGTATAACAACAATTGATTAATTTGTGTTTATTTTTATTTCTCCTAAGGGATTATATGAGAAATCTCAGACAAAGTTGATACTCTGTTGGAAAATGACTTGTGCATGTAAGTAAATGTGTGTTTGTTGTCAGGGCCCTCGTGGTCTTCCTGGTGAAAGAGGACGCCCAGGACCTTCTGGAGCTGCTGTAAGAATCACACACTTCACCTTCATGAACCTTCTTTTTTGGATGATCTACAGAAGATTGTCGGATATGTACACAACTGTACTGTACATTCCTCTAAAAATGTATTATGTTGGCTTGACAAAGTCATAATGCTGTTATAATGCTAAACAACTTCTTCTTCTAAGACAAAAATGTCTAACTCCTAAAGCTTTCAAGCTTAATCCACCAAACTTGGCACAAACCTTCAGACTATTATGTCTTGGTGTGCTACATTTTTTCTAACCAGTTAGAATTTCGGTTTTGTATCAGACAGGAATAAAAAATCCCTCAACAATCCAACAGCCACCTACAACACCTTAGCATCTGCTTAGCATGCACTCAGATTACATTAGCAATGGCTTAGCAAGAACAGGGAAAGTTGGCCACATACAATAATGGGAAAATTGTCATGCCAACTCCAACGTTGTAGTGCCAGCAATCAAAGTTTGTCTTGATAAACTTACCTTTTCTAGCTCTTTTTCTACACAATTTTTGGAAATTTATTTATTCAATCTTTATTTTGTTGGTAATTTTAGTCTCAGATAATTTCAGTCTGTTTTTTGTTTTTTTATTCAACTCTCTTTTTGTCCTTTTAAAAACTTAAGAAATTTAAGATTAATGTTTGAAATTTTCCCATTTGCATTATATATGATGTTCATCATGCAAAATGTAAATTTTTATTGCATACTGAGTAGAGCGCAACAGTTGGGTTCTGGAAGTAAAAATCACATAATCTTTTTCCACAGGCAAATTAATTTTCAACATTAACTTATAAACCTTTTAATACAGACCTACCATGAGCGCAGAGGTAATTAATCAATGGTATATGCTTCTGTTGAAGCCATCAGTCCCTTTTATTTCAACGTATTTTTTTAAGAAATCGTGTTTAATAGGGAAATTCCTGGTGAAGAACTACACTAGCCATGGTCCTGAAGGGAAACGATCAACCAATCAGAGAATCGAATTCCAACAAAAGTCCATGCCAAACAAGTCCTGCAGCGACCGCCCACACCCATGACATACCGGTCTTCCTGCACTCTCAAACTACTTATATATATGTAAATAACTGAAAATTTTGCAATAAAATTAAGATATATTGTTTTTATACTTATAACCAACTACTTAAAATCAGTAGTTTTATATTTTTCCCTCATTTTTAATTCAGCTACATCATTCGCAGTGCTTCATTGGACTGTAGTTCATGCCCTGAGGAAAGACTGTACACAGTCTTGTACCTTTTGTCTTTTTGTCAGATTTTCAACTAATATATGCTTCAAATCAAAGTCTGTAATGGCATGATCTATTTAACAAATAATCTATAGCCGCCTATACACTGCAAAGACAGTGTTGCATGTGTGGATTTTTGTGTTCATTTGACAGAGAACCAGACACATACAGAGAGTCCCAAAGTTATCCAAAACTTTAGCTCTATCAACTGTCCAGTTAAGTCCAGAAAAGAATAAAAAATTCCAAGCCATGGGTTACCTTAGAATAGTGGTTTTCGATTTGAGTAAAATAAATTCTGGTTAACAAGAGACTCATGTTTTGTTCTATGATATAAATTACACAGTTATGCATCAATTAGGAATAAAAAAAAAAAAAACATTCTGTTGCTATGTACGCACTACAGCTACCACAATGATGTGAATTTATGTGTGTGATGAATTGGACAACCATTGCAGTTCTACTAAAGCAACTTGTTAGTAACTTACCTTATTTTTTTAAGACAGCAGCTTCAAAATTTATGTTTGATATATGATTGTAGGGCAGGGTAAAAATATAGATTTTTATACAGGGTTTTAGATGCCTCGCGATATCGTTTCTTAAATCCCAAGATCGATTTTTTACTCCATGCGGCAACCCTCCACAACGCAAGTAAAAACACTTGTGTTGTGCGACTAAAGTGATCAGCCACTAGCTGGTACATTTTCTGATTTCTTGTGGGCAAGAAGTTTAGTACTAAGGTCCTTCCACTACGTGTTGAGAGTAAAAGTTTGGTTTGAATCATTCCATGTAATGTGTGTCTAAAGACTCACTGGAAATTCCAGAGGGAGCCCATGGTGAAAGCCTTCCAGGTTGACCTATAAATTGACATCATGACAGAACAACTCTATTCTACTGCTTCCTTGCAAGCACATTTAGTTTATTTCCTTTCCTACATAGTACAAGCAGTAGATAATATGTGAGTGTCTACAAACTTTCATGCATGACATCACCGGTTCATTATCAGACATCTAAGGTGAATTTGAATTCTATGAGATTTTTCAGAATTTAATTAACTTAGTATAAACTTTTTAAGACAATAAAAAATATTACAGTTTACACTACTAATATATATACACACAACAAGAAAGGTTGCATTATTTTAAATGTCTGTTTGTGTTTGTATTGTACCAGGGTGCTCGTGGAAATGATGGTTTGCCTGGTCCTGCTGGTCCTCCGGTACGTTTTGAGATTTTAACACTTTCATCAGTTTTAATAACTCTATATGAATGTTTATATTAAGATGCTGTATTTAAGGTTAGTATTGGGGCATTGTATTGTTAGTAATGTCAGCATTGCATACAGTATATCTTGTGTTTATTGTGCTTAGTTTAAGATGGTGTATTTGAGTGTTGTCAGTAATGTCAGTGTTGTGTTTGTTTCATGTTTTTAGGGTCCTTTGGGTCCCGCTGGAGCTTCGGGGTTCCCTGGATCCCCTGGTGCAAAGGTGCTACATCTCTTAATTCTCTGTCACAAATCAGATATGAAGTACTGCTTTATTGTGCATATCTCACATTTGTCATACCATTTTGTCCCTGTGTAGACCTGGTATTAAGATGCGTTTCAGGTGATCCGATCACATCAGATGAGACACATCGGAATTTATACCTGGTATTAACGTGTCTCAGATGCATCTTCTGTGACCACTTGTGTTCAGATTTCAAAGGAAGGGTCTTTGATTTCATGACAACATACCTTATGTCAGTGTGTTACTGCATAATGATAAACCACAAACAGTCTGCACATTGTTGCTTCTAATATACTTCCACATTTTAATCTCACTGCAGATATGACATTTTGAGTGGAATGCACATTGTTATTTTATTGGAGTACCTGTGTTAACTGAGCTTTAGATGAGTGTGCTTCTCATCTGTCACTGCATGTTTATATCAGACACACTGAAGAGGTTCTGTGAAGTTCTCATGCAGGCATACAGTATGTGTGTGCTTTTTCACATTTTCAGATCAAATGGTTATTTTATTTTAAAACTGTGCAACTTGCAGTGTTTAAAACTCTTGCTGTCCATTTGTGATCAGATCAACTGAAGCATTTCTTAATACCACGAATGAATGGGCGGGGTAATAGATACCAAAAATAGCAATCATATAACATAGTTTAAGATAATTTATATGCCATATGTGACAACGAATGAAATTGCAAATATAATGACAAAATGGTTTGCCGAACACCCCAGCCCCAAAATATCATTCACAATAAGACCAGGTACATGTATTAAGAAAGTAAAAACAGTCCATTTTGATTTCATGTTTACTTTAACAATGTCTAATGACTTCAGTGCCACAATGTACAGCAAATGAATCATTTCAGTATTATACTGTATATGAAAATTATACGAATCAATTTATTTTCTTGGTTCCCTGCCTTCACTCACATAACACTGTAAAGTCATTCATATTCTCTGTTTCTCGCTGATAAGAATCTGTCATTTGGAAATGTAAAGGAGAATGGTTTTAGTAAATGTCTGACTTTCTGAAATTAATTCAGATCGATATGCAAAGTCGGCACTGGTAATGAAGTTTGGAAATGTTGTTGTCCATTAGAAGAAACAGTCCTGCAATAAAGTCAAGATAATAGACGAATGAGTAGTTTGTATCATGTTAAAGTTGTGTTTTGTTTTTTTCTAGGGTGAAGCAGGGCCAACCGGAGCCCGGGGACCTGAGGGAGCACAAGGACCTCGTGGAGAGTCGGGCGTCCCTGGATCTCCAGGACCTTCTGGAATTTCTGTGAGTCACCATAGAAACAAAAACAATTATTTTTGTAGACAAAAATGTCTTTGGCTTGTCATGACAAAAAGTCATGATAGAAATATAACAAACAAAGTACTGGTTAAAATTCAGGGCTGGTAACTGGAAGGTTGTTGGTTTGATCACTTTGATCAAGACACCAAAGGGATCACTTTGGATTACTGTATCTGCTAAATAACTACATATAAAATGTAAAATCTGCTGAAAACAAATCAAGAAATTTAGTGGGCAGTCTCAATGTTACATTAAATTCCTTTTGTACTAGTTCTGTACACAGAGCAACAATTAGGTGGTTCAAATGCACCAGTATAAGAAGAACTGAACAAATGACAAATTCTGTATAACAGGATTTGTCAAGCTTTTTTAAACAATGGACCCTTTGGACCCATCATAACAAACATCAAAGAAACAATATAGCAGCAAAACCATGTTTTGTAATATGTAAATTTATGCATTAGTATATATTGATCAACTGAATCATGTGCTTTATTAGCAGGAAATTACTTTATGTCATACACTAGAAACTTAAAATTGGCTTGCCTATGTTTAACATGCTCTGTCACACTAACACTAAAAATGTCTAGATGGAACTTGCAAGACTTTCATACATTTATACTTATAGTCAATGGCCTAAGTATAGAGACATCCCGTTCATTAATGAAATGAATGTACTGGTACACTTGTTCATGAACGACAAAGGAGGAGAGGTGAATGACAAAAACAAAAAATTACACAAAGCACTAACAACATGTCCTGGAACAAACATAATACATTAACTAAACTCAGAGGCATGGATGTAATTTTAGTTCATATAAAAAGTGTTTTGTTTGGCTAAACTGTATTTATCAAGATTCAAACATTTCCTATGCCCCCTCTGGCAAAGCACAGTTGGTCTATTCCACCCTCCTCTTAGAATTCCCAGAAACAGTTCAGTTTCCTGTTTGCACCTCTTGGCTACCAGTCCATCTTGAAATACTAACAGCAGGTACCAAATATTTTAGTTCAAGAAATTATAATAGATCTATATCATGTTTTAAAATGATATTTTAGTCGAAAGGAATTGTAGCAGTTTTAATCAAGTGTTATGGTCACATTTTAGTCACAAACAATTTTAACTGGTTTTATATGGGATAGGAAGTCAGCTGTAGTATTACTTTTTCCAGGGACATGCTGGAGGGTAAACCTATAAGGTTGTATAGAGAGTTACCAGCGGGTAATTCTAGCATTCATATCCCGCATTCGGTCCATCCTCTGTAATGGTCTGTGATCGGTTTCAAGGAGAATCTCTGCCTAGGAGGTAGTACCTAAAGGTATCTAGGGCACATTTCACTGCCAGGCACTCCTTCTTAACTGCAGAATACCGTACCTCCCTTGTATACAGCTTCCTGTTGATGGATCATCACATAAAGCAGCTGTTATTTCCTGAAAAGCTTTCTCTGCTTTCTTGGTCCAGCATATCTGGTCGGGCAATTATTTTGGGTCAGATTGATAAGGGATGCTTCACGTGTATGACCGGACCTGGGACTTTCTCTGTGGCAAAAGACAGCTTTATATAGCCTTAATCTTTTTAACCCTAGGTTCGCCATCTCCCTTTTAGCAAAGGCAGACTTAGATGGATTAATAGTGAGACCTGCTTCCTGAATGCGTTGAAACTATTCCTTCAAATTTGTTGTTGTTCCGAGGATGAGCTATAAACAATAATGTCATCCAGGTAAGCTGCTGCATGGTAATTGAGGCCAGACAGGACTTGGTCAATGAGTCTATGAAATGTAGCTAGGGCCCCATGTAAACCAAAGGGCATAACGGAACAAATGGAAAGCTGTCAACTATTTTGGTCGAGCACTTAATGGGACCTGCCAATAGCCCTTACATAAATCAATAATGGTCAGCCATTTAGCCTTGACCAGACAATCAATTAGTAAATCAATCCTAGATGTTGGATAGGAAACAAATTTAGACACAGAATAAAACGTTGAAAGTCCACACAAAAGCATAGACTACCATTCTTATTAGGAACCAATACCACCTGGCTACACCAGTCACTTCGGGAGGGTTCCGTTATGTTCATGGCCAGCATCTGATCAAGCTCCTCTCTTAGAGTTGTCAAGAGATGTTCATGGACATTGAATCTCATGCATCGAGTGGCTGCTTTGTCGCAGAGTAAAATGTCATGCTCTACCAAACTGGTTCTTCCAGGATTTTTTTTAACAGCTCTGGGCTACAGAGATCTTAAATCTCAGACTGCTTATGGGCTGAAAGGTTATGCTGGTCCAAAGTAGCATTAGATGGATTTGGCAGGTATTGTTCATCAACTTCCTTCTCATCTTCAACTCTACGAATCTTCAGCACCACTCCTTTTCCCAGTCTTTCATGCCATTCTTTTAGCAAATTGATATGCAGTGCTCGTTTGGATCGCTTCTGCCCTGGTGTAGCAATCTCATCTGTGGTAGATCCCAGCCTTCAGACCACCTCAAAGGATCAAATTTCTGAAACATCTTGTTGCATTTGGACTATATCTTCTCTACTGCCAGCTGTCCCAGCCCAGAGTGGTTACACTGCTAGGGGACTGGTGATGTCACTTGCTGTCTGTGACTAGGGCTCTTCTGGAACACTTGAAAGTTTGTTGCATGGAAAGCTCAGTCATGCTGGTTGCTTCAGCCAAGCCCCAGATTAGGTACAGGAGTGATTATTCCATAATTAAGCTAATGCCTTTACCGTTTTTCAAGCTTAACAAACCAGCGTTCCATTTAAAAATAGTATATCACTAAAAAAAATTATTTGGCCTTCCAGGGCACTATCTTACTACTTATTACTGTTTTAAGCACCATGCATTAATATGGATTTTTATGGGAGAGAAAATGCTTAACATGAAAATAGTGTATTTCTCCTTGGATTACAGTGTCATTGTTTTGGCAGTGAATAGTGTTTATCACAAGGCAAATGTAAGAAAATCACATTAAGCATTTTAACTAAACCTGAACTGCATGTTTATACTAAAAGTGCTGCAGTTTTCCTCACCATCATTTAGCTGAGTCTCTCTTCCAGAACAAGCTTTATGCAGTATGCAATGCAATGTAATGACATGCCATTAATACAGTAGGTGCATTACTGGTGTTTTAGAATCACAGTGGTAAGAAACACTTATCATGCACTCAAATGCATATGTTTGAAAAAATTCTTCAGCTTCTGATTGAAAACATGACAGAAAATGTGCGCTGATTGTCAATGATCTTTCCTCCAGCCGCTTCTGTTAAATGTGGCATCTGTGTAACCTTTAACAGCCAATATCTCACACAACTCACGCGAAAGGTGTGTGTGTGTTTTAGGTCCATTTCTCTCGGTTTATGAAACTTTCTCAGCAGTTTGGGTGTGAAATGACAAAATACGGGACAAATGGTGTTCCTTATGGATTTCATTTCACTTAAATACGGGACAATTCTGTATTATATGGGACAGTTGGCAACCCTAGGAGTAGTGCGGACATGTACCTCCTGTTGAAGCTGGCTAAACTGATAAAGGTGCACACTTACTACTCTGTAGTACATGTATCGGGCCAGTACTGGGGGGAAATGCTAGTACTTAGTATCTGTGTCATCATTTCATATTTCCGAGTAAGAGTACATTAACATGATGTGGTTGGCACTTGCTAAGCATGGCACTTCTACAACCACTTCTAAGACCAGTTTGAGGAACATTTTGATGTTTAAACCATTTAAATCTAGAACACCATTTAAAACTAGCACATGAGCTTTTATTTCATCCATCTTCACGTGATATATGTGACTTCTCTCTCTCTCTCTCTCTCTCTCTCTCTCTCTCTCTCTCTCTCCTCTCCCTCCGCATGCTTGTGTTTGAGGGAGAGCAAAAGAGTGCTTTCATCTGACTTGCCCCAGATGGTCTTTTTTGTCCTAAACACCGTGATTCCAAAAATACGTATTATGTATAAAAATGCTGGTAAAAGAGATTGAATACTAACATTTCTTGTTGAATACTTGGATTTCACTTGAAATCCAGAACAAACAATCAATACCAAGGCTGCAATGCCTACTCCGTGAATGCACAGAATAATATGCATAAAATAATACTGTTATAGCATGAATAACATATCATACATGTTAAATACTTTTGAAGGTAAGCTACACCCTGGTGAAACATAAAACTGGTAAAACGTTCCTAAATTGTCATTTTTAATTACTGAAAACACTTTTATTGGCTACATCAAGATATCAAATACAAATAGAAAGGCATACGTATACAAACATAAAACTAATCATAGAATCAGCCTAAAACCTCAAACTAGGTACTTGGTACTTGTATTGGTAAAAATTGGTATCAGTGCATCTCTATAAACTGGTGATGTAGGGACTTCCACCTGGTTTCCTGACTGGCAACACCCTGACAAAGGTTTCCCAATTCCATCTCAGTACACTCCTCTCCTGCCATGGCTCCTCCTATAGCTTCCTCAGCTTGCCCAAAAAATAGCTAAAATACCACTCACTACTCCCCACTATTGACCATCCCACCACTGCCACCAGTTGTGATGGATCTGCCATAAGCATTACAAACAAATCACAAAAAAGTTCAGAAGCCACAAAACTAGGGACAGAATGAGGGTGTATCAGTGAAAGTGTCTTTTATTAGAACTCGCTCAAGCAAGTAAAAACATTACGTCCAACATCAACAATTTTGAGAAGGAAAAAGTAAAAAAATTTAAAACATTTAAAAATGCAGTTCAAATCAGAAGCCACATGTAAGAAAAAATTTATTTCAAATGACAGAAAGTTGCATTTGCTCTAGCCTCTTAACCCTCTCAGAGGACAAATAACATTAAGCATAATGAGGGCCATGCACTTCAGAAACTACCAGCATTGGGAGGGTTACTTGATAAATATAATAAGTTAAAAATACTTATTAGCTAATAAAAATGTAATGAGTAAACCAATAAAATAACTAAAATAAGAAAGGAATGTAATCATATTATTTTTAAATACTTCTGGATTACCAAAAGGTCACATGTGTGAATAAAGTCAAAAGAAAAGCAATATGATCTCGAAGGTTTTTAATCATGTCTTCTAGGTGCAAACAAAACATTTTTTGTTATGAAAGTTATGAGTAATGTAGCTATTATTGTATTTATAGAAGAAAAGAAAAAAAAACATAAAAAGCAGGGACACTGCCTCCTTAATAGGAAACAGAATATAATCAAATGTAGAACAAGTATTTTTAAACAAATCAGGTGAGTCCTCTATCTGCTATAAAACAAAATACAGAAAAAGAACAGATGCACTGAATTATGTCTTGGTTAACCATGTATTGCAGTTAGTGTGTAGACCAACCCTTGTCCAAATGTTTTCTATTTGGGGCCAGATGCAGAAAAAAAAAAATAGGTATCACGGGCCATATCGCTGCTATCCAAGGAGTAAAAGGCATGTGCCCACTCAGCTGGGTAAAATTTGTGATTAAACGGGTTAACCTAGCTAATGTGATTTCCTTGTGGGTCTTACCTTTAAATGCTTCTTTAAATTATATGTCCTAGCAAAACGACAGCATCTTCACAGCTTAAAGGCATAAATTGCACTAAACTGTTATGTTGTTTCCATTTTCTCCTTTGAAGAGACAAGAATGTCAAAATTTCCATGAAAATAATGCAAATACACCTGTGGCTATCACGGTGAAGCAGCCCTTTAAATGTCTTGACCTCGTTTGTCTCGAGAGCACAGTTGTGATGTGAGACAGGTGTTATTTTGCGCATGCGACAGTAAGTGGCACTCCTGACTTATGTGAGTCGCGAGAGAGAACCAGAATAGCTGTCGTGCATGGATCATAATATCTGTATCACTCTAAAGCAAGCAGCGGTCTATATCATTAGAGGGAGATGCAAAAAAAAAAAAAAAACTATTTCACAAACCACTAACAACACATGTCCTGGAACAAACATAATACATTAACTTAAATCAGAGCCATGGCTATAATTTTAGTTAATATAAAAAGCTTTTTGTTAGGTTAAATCACTTTTATCAATATTACCATTTTTGCTATGTCCCCTCAGGTAAATCACAGTTGGTCTATTTCACCCTCCCCTTAGAATTCCCATGAAACAGGTCAGTTTACAGTTTGCACCTCTTTGCTGCTGGACCGGTCCATCTTTTGATACTCATAGCAGGTACCAAAAATGTAGTCAAAGATATTATAATAGATCTAAATCACGTTTTAAAATGATTTTAGTCCAAAGGAGTTTAAACTGGTTTTAATTATGTTGTTTTCTAGGCCAGCTAACTAAGCCCATACACTAACTTAGTATAATTGCAAATAAAAGTTGTAAATGAAACCAGTGGAGCAGTGTTCTTTCATTTCTTTATAAGTACAAATATAAAACATAGAAGCCATGTGTGACCTAAATCGTGGCCATCACATTCATGAACATGGATCTGCTGACCAACTGAACAAGAGGAGGAGTTATGTTGTACGTTCACTCAGTTGGACGATCTCCTTCAGCAAGAAAAGGGGCCAGATGAATTCTAAGTAAATATGTGATGACCACATAATGTATTGCATTTTGCATTTTGGTTCAATGCAATGACAAAGATTTGTCGTCACCTGGCAAAAAGGCATAATATGCAGAAATGTTCACTGAACGAATCAGTGAATGGATATTTTTGGTCAACAAATTTAAAAGACTTGATTCTCTGGAATTAATCAAAATCCCTACCACTACTGTATAATGACAGTCAAAATTTTTACTGTATTTTAGTTTTACCATTAGTGTTGACACAAATTGCTTGATGTAATTTGCATTACAAGATGACTTAAAATGTGCGTAGGGTGACATTAATGAACGGTCTTACCTGGCCCTAAGTCCAGAGCTCCCAAGTCCCAGGGAGACACTATTCGCTGTGTCCCCCCTTCAACAGTAGCGGAAGGAGTGCTTGTAAACGCGTTTAGCCAGAGACACTGTAATAAACTGAATATCTGAAATAAACTGATGTTAAAACATGGAGCCATCTAGCACGTTCACAGTGTCCATACCTGAGCCGTAAATGTCAAGTTACTAATCAATCTGGAGTTGCAGGAAAATGGTGACATGACAACAGTGACTGGCTGATGTTATCACAAGAACACACACAGTCCCTAATCACTAGCCACTATCCTGAATTGTGGTGTCAAGGGCAGCAGACAGGAAAAAATATAACTCCATTTCACACTATTAAGAGCTCTCCAAAAAAATATTCTTTGACTGGCAAAACATCTTCTATAATATAACGAAATATTTGTGATTTATATAATTCTTGCTAAAAATATTATTTCATCAGAATAAATGGCAACTTTTGAATGGACATCTTTGGAGAAAGATGCTTTTTTGCCCTTATTATGGTGTAGTTATTGCCAGTTGTCAACGTGCAGGAGCTAACTGGACCATGCTTACCAGCCAAACCTTTACCCCTTTGGGATTAATCATCAGAAGACAAACAACAAGAATGAAATTCAAAATAAAATTACACAAATAAAATAAGACACAGTTCCCCCCAGTAGTTGACAGGGGATGTTCAGTAAATTTTTAGTCATAGTCTAGAGACAGGAAAACAGTCAATGTAGCAGGCTGTTTCATTCAATCTGAAGTCAACAACGGCATATTGAAGGTCTTGTGTGCAAGTATGTGTACATATGCCTAGGTTTGAGGTGGTGAATTTAATACATTTAATTTTGGCATGATAAAAAACAGCTTTCAAAGAAATGTCTTAAAAGACATTTTACTGTATTCTGTTCTGTGACTTTCAATGTATTACCTTTTTGAAAACAGCAGCATTTTAAGAAGTACATTCATACATCCACCACAATTCAACTTGAAACCAGTTGATTGAAATTCATTAGCCACTTTCACACTTGAAACCTGGTAAGTTGCTGTAAAATTGTTGGATTGCCTTTACTGCTACCATATCTGCTATTTATACAAACATCTTTCTGTCTTTTTTCTGTTTTTCTACCATTCACACATCAACACTAAAATGCCATTAAACTCAGAGATGTAGTTATTTTATCAGTCAACAAAATACTTCATCTGCTTGGAAGCTCTTTAAGACTGGATTACACTTCTCAACTTCACAGAGGATCACTCCGGCTGTCAAGTCGATCCAATCACAAAATCACGCAGAAACACACGCCCCTGCTCTACGAGACACATGACAGATGTAAACAAACATGGATGAACCGAAGCTTCTGTTGTTGTTGCTGCTACTCTGTTCCGAGGCATTTGGGTGTGTTTTTGTGTGGATAAAGAATGCACCGCGAGTTGAAAATGAGTGGCGTTAAAAGTTAAGCTCCACTTTGAGCGCTTGTTCGCCACCTGCATTTCTTCATTATCCAGTTTCTTGGCCCCGTGTGCTCGATTTCCATTTGCTGCTCACCATATGACTTTATATTTGAGTTGTGAAACATCATAAGCTACAAGATTTCTTCTAAAATATCAAACATGTTTGATATCCTCTGACTAAATGGAATCATTTCACATTCTGTCCAATTTGATGACATATCAACTGAAACAGTAACTGAAACATTCAGAAGAACATGGTGATTGGCCCAAAGCAGACTTCTTATGTCAGAGCATCCTGACCTTGTCAGCATAGGACAAGGGGCATAGCACAAAATTTGGGCCCCAGGCACAGAACTATTTTAGGGCCCCCTGACCAATTTGAGTTTGTGGGTATAATATCCAGTATAAACATTTTAGATGGATATTTAACAGTGCTAATTCATTACTTTTTATGTTCAAACACAAATATTATTTGGATCAAGCAATACATTATAAAAAAAATATACAAAGCCTACTTAACAAAATGAATTATACATGTATAAATTTGTGAGTTTTCTTGTTGACAAAGTCACCATAACATTTGTGAAATTAGAAGAGTGCCAGGTTGTTCAGTTTATCCTGAGATATTTCTGCTCTCAGGTAGTTTTAGAAAGTCTTAACATGCTAACTGATATTTTGGTGACAATTTCCATTTAACTTAAACATAAAATACATTCTTTCTTAGCTCATGCTGATAATTATGAAGGGACCTTCTAACCTTCTAGAGAACCCATCTAGATACAATTTGAAAATTTTAATTTTACAAATTACCTGTATACTTTGTCAGTTTTTCATCTTATTGGTTGCATTTTAGCTTTTGAAATTTTTTAGAATTCCTTTATATTCCATCAATAAATGTCTTTAAAATTGTTCTGTTTACAATGATTTACACTGATACTCAGAACACATGTTAAATCGGTACTGTCTTTTTAAATAGACAATGGCACCTGAGCACAACAACAGATGATATTGTTCCTCACATAATATTCTTTTTGTGGCTTAATGTGAGAAATTTCACATGTATTTCATGGAGTTCTGGAGAAAAATGACATTTAGGATCATAGATAAACATCTGATGGCAAATTTTGCACTGAAGTAAAATATGTTTATACAGTAGATGCGTGAGGTTGATGTTGACAGTTTGATTTAATTGTGCACATCACTTTATTAAGCAAGCACCTGATTGTTGTTCACTGTTTAATGAAAATCATGTAATGATGTAGTAATAATGTTACCAACCACCCGGTGAATATTTCCATGTTATTTTCTCGCCAAAAGCCTTTTTTTTTCTCGCAAGTGTTAATTTTGGACCATGTTTACATAAATATCAAACAAATATTCACCTATAGCCACATTGACAGGTATGGCTCATATTTCTTCTGTAAAAAAATCTGCTACCTTCCGCTCTGTCTCTGCTCCTTTTTCTTTTGAATGTCCGATTTTGGATTCATTTCTGTAGATACATTAATGGACTAAGCAAATTATATCATGACATGTGCTCAGTTTGGACTGCGCAATGGCTGATGGACCAGACCACTTTCGCTTTTGTTGAGGGGGGTGGGGGTCATTAACATGGGAGGAGAAGGCAGATTATAGGGGAACTCCCCATTTTTACAGTCTTTCTTGTGATGTTTTATTCCAACCAACAGCATGTTATTACTATACTGAATATATATATATATATATATATATATATATATATATATATATATATATATATATATATAACAAATGATAATATGATGGAATATCAATGAAGCATTTCTATGGGCCCCCTCCAGTAAGGGCCCCTGTTACTCAGGTCTATAATTGCCTGCGGTCTAATGCCCCTGCCTTGTACATGTTTAAATCTATAATCTTACTGCTCTGTTCGCACAGAGCATCAAAACTTAACTTTTCAGGTAATGTTACAACTTTTCATTCAGGGTAATTGCCAGAGCTGATTAACTGGTATTTTCAACTGGTTTGTGTTTACACGTGACCTCTAAACTGAAAATTGCAGTTCATTTTCTGGAAAATGCTGTATGTGTTATAGCAACTATTGAGAAAAAATTATTCAAAAAGTGAAGTTGGTTCTGAGAAAAGCTCCACCAGCATTTCAGCACAGATAGTACTATTGTTTTGTCTGATGCAATGACATTCAGACATTTACAATTGTGAACTAAGTGAACAAACACTTTTGGTGCCCACTGTCATTTAATACATAAATAGATTTACAGCATATAAATATACAACAATGGCTGACTGTTTGTTCTCACTGAATGTGTAGGGCAACCCTGGTACTGACGGCATCCCTGGAGCCAAAGGATCCTCTGTGAGTTCATGCATACATGTATCTTCTCATAGATCAAAGTACTGTAAATAAACTATACTTCTAAATGTCTTTAGTTTATCTGAGCAGTCTTGCATCATTGATTTTGCAGTATTTTGACATGAAAGTCCTTTTTTGATAGTTTTAATGACTCAATATAAGTTGCTTGATTGTGTTTTTAATGTACCGTTGATTATCTATAACTCTGTCTCCTCCTGTAGGGTGCTCCTGGTATTGCTGGGGCTCCTGGTTTTCCGGGCCCTCGGGGCCCTCCTGGACCTCAGGGAGCGACCGGTCCGCTGGGACCAAAAGGACAATCTGTGAGTTTCCACATTTATTTTAAATTATCCTGTAAAGATAACGAATGCTGCCGTCTAAAATACATTATTCAGTTGCACATGATATAGAGAGACAAATTAATAGTTTGAACAAAATTAGTGACTGAGTGGTGAGCAATTAGTGTCATACTCAATGTCATACTCTGGCCTGTGTTGTAGTAGACTCATAATGGCTTCTTTCATGGCAATACTGTTAAGTATCTTCAGAAAACCTGTTTTTAAAAATCAGCTTTGAACTGGATCCTTCATTCAAATTTTCATGTACATGTGTACAGTGACTGCAGATTGTCACGTCTCCTACTTCTCCACAATCACAGCACCAGCATTCAGAATATCTTCTGGTCTGTTTATAATAATTATGCTCATGATTATTATAATAATGCCACTTCATTGCACTAAAAATGTAACTTGAACCTACTCTAGAATATACCAAAGAAACTGAAAATATAGTAGGCAAAAACAAAAAGAAAAAAAAGACCACAGATGAGATCACAAGCTTCTTGATGGCCAGTGCAAAGAAATAAAGTTTGCTCAAATGACTGTGATTTTTCATCATCTTTAGGGTGATCCAGGCCTCGCAGGGTTTAAGGGTGAAGCTGGTCCAAAAGGAGAGATTGTAAGTTCTGTTTATGTTCACATTATTTTCATACACCAGTAACTTCATTATGTGCATTACTATATTAAATAATTATGCAAACACTTCATTGCAGTTAGCAATTGTTTATATATATATATATATATATATATATATATATAGCATTTTTGGATCTCTGAGCTAAAAAATAAATAAATTAAAAAATAATTTGTCTTTAGGCCTGCAGTGAGCAATCCAAAGGCGACTGTGGCAAGGAAAACAAAACTCAATAAGATGTTAGTTAATGGAGAAATAAAACATTGGGAGAAACCAGGCTCACTGGGGGGGCCAGTTCCCCTCTGGCTAAACAGCATGAATATAATGTCAATATTAGTTATCTATGTGCAGTACAAGTCATGGTTTTAATTAGTAAACTGAGTAGATCTTGGTGGCCAATGTATAATCTTAAGGATTTTGTATGAACTGTAAGATTAATAACTAAGTGTCCTTAAAGTTCATTCTGAATTAACTGCGGAAGTGCACAGTTACTAATTGGCTGATGAAGGCTTTAGTTGCCATTATTTTATTGTTTATGATTTCCATTTAAAGAGAATGTAGTCCATCCTATGACCAAGATGATGCATGAAGAGGTCAGTGAGGTGCATCACAGTCCAGCTGGAAGCTTGTGGCAGTTCATTTAGTTAAAGTACATCCTATGCTTAAAGTATCCCATGCTTATGGTTGGGCTTGGCAGTAGTTCATCCTCTGTGATGTCCATCGTAGTAGACTGAAGTGATGCAGGCAGTGATCATCAATGCGCCCCTAGCTGTCTGGCTGGCATAGGCTACGGTGAGTAGTCATCTCTCAGTGACACATAGCAGTAGGAGTGTGCCATCGTGCAGGACCAGCTCTGGCAGGATCTGGTTACCTCTGGATATGTATCCCGAGGATGAGACAGGAACAAATAGAATAAAATTAACGTAGATGCCATTCAATTTAGAGCAGAATTATAGAATATGAGAAGTGTTTCCAGTTCCGGCAGACCTGACTAATGCAGCAGAACGATGAGTTGAGGGATAAATTAGGTGTATGCCTGGCTGAAGCGATGAGTCTTTAATCTAGACTCAAACTAAGAGAGTGTGTCTGAGTCCTGAACAATACTAGGAAGACTTCCTTAATTTAGAAGCCGAATAGGAAAAGTTTCTAACATCTACCTTCTTTTGTGGACTTTGTCATTCTAGGTTGAATTAACAGGCCATAGTTTTGCTATTGTAATGAACGTGATGGATTATAGCGTGATAGAAGGTTGCTGAAGTACTGTGGAGTTAGACCATTCAAAGCTTTGTAAATAATTAACAGAATTTTAAAATTAATACAAAATTTAACAGGTAGCCAATGTAGCAAGGATAAAATGGGGATAATATGATTCTTGGTTCTAGAAAGCACTCTAGCTGCTGCATTTTGGACCAACTGAATCTTATTTCATGAACGCATGAATTAGTTTCAGAATCAGAAACAAAAAGGATGTGTTATATCTTGGCAATTTTTCTTAAGTGAAAGAATGCTGTTCTACAAACATTGGAAATGTGATTTTTATAGGACAGATTGCTATCAAATACAGTATAACACCCAAGTTCTTTATTGTAGAAGATGACATTACAGTACATCCATCGAGAGTAAAATTATATTCTAGCCTCTTATTTTAAGAGGTTTTTGGCCCTCTAATAATTAAAACCTCTGTTTTGTCAGAATTGAGTAGAAGGAAATTTCTAGCCATCCAATCTTTGATATCACTGATGCTAACTTGGAGAATTGGGAACTTTTGTCAGATTTTGAGGAATTATAAAGTTGGATATAATATATAGGTTTGGACACATTTGACTTAATATATGATTGTGAAAATGTTTGTCATGTCTTCTATACCTTTTGATCTAAAGGCGTATGCTTCTACGTAAAGTAAAAGCAGTGAACAAGTGTCCAGCATGTATGTGAACTCCTTCAGTACCGTTTAAAAAGCATCCTGTTATGTACTTCATGTTGCTTGAGAGAATGAACAGAATCTACACAAACAAAA
Source organism: Myxocyprinus asiaticus (assembly GCF_019703515.2). Lineage (NCBI taxonomy): Eukaryota > Metazoa > Chordata > Actinopteri > Cypriniformes > Catostomidae > Myxocyprinus > Myxocyprinus asiaticus. The sequence continues at coordinate 32,447,587 of NC_059378.1, forward strand.
ACCTCAACATTTTACTCACTACATAATTCCTATTCTTCCATTTGTGTAATTTCATAAAGGATTATGTGTGTCCAAACTTTGCACTGGTAGTGTTTTTTGTAAGTGTAGGGTTTAGGCCATTTTGATCACTGTAATATTTGTAATGTTTTAAACTGACCTTTTAAATCTAAAATGCAAGGTTTGCATTTAATATACAGTTTTATGTTAAACACTAAACATGGAAGTTGAAAGCAAGAATTTAAAAACACATCTGAAAAGAATGGATTATACTTTGTGTCAACTTAGAGCTGTCATAGTTCAAATAAACAAAATATAACAAATGGCTTGTTTAGGGTAACGCTGGTCCTCAAGGTACCCCGGGCCCTGCTGGAGAGGAAGGGAAGCGAGGACCCAGAGGAGAGCCCGGTGCTCTGGGACCCATTGGACCGCCTGGAGAGAGAGTAAAAGACCACTCATGATTATTAAACAACTTCTGATATGCAGTACCACAATCAATATTTCAAAATTCCTAGCATGGGTTAGATGGGGTCATTAGTTATTTTAAGTGAAGTATAACACTACATCTTGTTATCACTGAATAAGTATTACGTGTTTTTCTGTAGGGTGCTCCTGGTAATCGTGGTTTTCCTGGGCAAGATGGTCTTGCTGGTCCAAAGGTGTGACATCTCACTCTTTATTTTACTGAAGGCATAGAAGACATAGTCGAAGTTGGCTTGCACTGGAGTTGGGTTCATGAATGAATTGCACCCACTGATTTGCATGCACTGTCTGTATTGTTTTAGCGTACAGTTCATTACAGGAATATGTTAATCAGATTATGGAACAAACACACCCTAAAATCTGCACAATGCAATTCCCCATCTTGCATTTCAGTGTGCTAGGTTGTGGAGGTTGCAGTAGACTACCACAATCTGCCATACTTTAGTGGTGCATCTTTTTATTAAATTTGCCTCTATATATGTTTTTAGTTATAAATGATTTTAAGTTCAGTCATGAAACTACATGGTGCAAGCTGATTCTTTGAGCATGTTATATGTTAGCCAATTAGCTCTTGTACTTCATGGCCTAATCTGATAGGTCCTTTGACATGTCATTTGTTAGGCAATCAGGTAGTGTACTCCCTTTTGGTCTAACATTTACATTTCCTCAGTTGTTTCTGGTTTCACTGCAGGGCACTACAAGAGTATTCTCTCTGAAACCCTCCTCCTCCCCAGCATCAAATGTCTAGATCTGCTTCACAGGGATTTCATTTCTAATTGTGTAGTGACAGCATGTCTTACATGCTTGACACAATATGTCTGTGTAGTTCTAGCAGTAGAAAGTCTTCGTACTTGCTCTGCAGCATCAGTGTAAGCAGATCTAGTCTACCAAGACCAAACCTACTAATCCATTGTAATATTGTAAAACTTTTTTAAAGAGTTATGACTAAACTATTTTTTAGGAAACTTGGTTATAAAAACCATAACAGGTTTTTATATCTAAAGATATGAGTTCAATTTCTATTCAGATTTCAATATCTCATCATCTTGTTGTGTTTCAGGGCGCTCCAGGCGAGCGTGGAGCTCCGGGAGTGTCAGGACCCAAGGGAGCCAGCGGTGATCCTGGACGACCTGGGGAACCTGGTCTGCCTGGTGCACGGGTAAATCAGTGGATCTGTGTGCATTCAGGCAGCTTAAATGCACATTAGACTGAACATGTGTGTGATACTCACATGTGTCTGTCTTTATGTAGGGTCTGACCGGGCGTCCGGGTGATGCTGGCCCACAGGGCAAAGTCGGGCCATCGGTGAGTATCTGCGTTCTACATCACATTTTCACACTTTATAGGTTTGAAGCTGTTTTTACTATGGTTAATAGTTATTTTGTAGTAAAGCTGCCTGTTGGAAAAAGATAATAAGGTAAAGAATTGAATGAGGTTGTTAAAAATTTGTGATAGACTGATGAATCTAACAGATCGATAAATTGGCATTAGTACAACTTGTGTCAGCTATAAAAAAATCAACAGACAGCCCTCTCAAAGGATAATTAACTTTCAAATATTTGAATTAATTTGGATCAATAACTTGTTTTATTCTTTATGTATGTCTGAATTATATCAGCTCTCTAGATATCAGCATCGTCCATTGAAAACCCCATATTGGTTGAACACTAGTAATAATGTATTTCAGGGTTCTTCACTGTCATGGAAAAGCTTCAGGGAATTTTAAAATAGTGTTTTTCTGGCCTGGAAAAGTTATGAAATTAATTATGCAGTAAATTTTTCTTGTTATGCTTTAAATTATTGTGTGTACATATATATATATATATATATATATATATATATATACTGTATATATATTATAAAGAATAAATATATATTATAAAGAATAATACAATTTCTATGATAAATATATAAATATAGATGATAAATAATATATAGTATTTAATGTATAAATAAATTATTTAGTCAGATAGACATTGTGCCTGTGTTTTATAAAACTTGCTTCCAAGCCATAGTGATGTGGAATTTGCAAGCAAATCATTCTGAATCAGTTCTTTTCAATATATTAGCCAAACTTATTCACAAATCGATCTAAACAATTCATTAGTGAATCATTCTGAATCTAAATGATTCATAAAAATCCATATCCATTTATCACAAACTGCATGAAAATTCGAAGACAATTTATTTGTGAAAAGGTATGGGAACACTAGTATGTGTATGGTGAATAATTGTTGTCTTTTATTTATCCTGTGGTTTCCGTGATGATTCTGGATGGGGTGTAGGGCGCTCCTGGTGAAGATGGCCGCCCTGGACCCCCAGGTCCTCAGGGTACTCGAGGTCAGCCTGGTGTGATGGGATTCCCTGGACCCAAGGGTGGAAATGTAAAAATATAAACTCTACTATAAACTGTAAATACATGTTTGTGTGTGTTGCTTTGTGTATCAGAGCACATGAATTAATGTATTACTAATTGTTATTTTTATTTTTTATTTTTTTTGTTATTGACTATTATCTCTATAATTGAAACTTTATTTTATTACTGTGTATTTTAACTACTTTAACATGTCACAAAAATTCAGACACTGGCTGTACATGTTTCTCTCACTGCAGGGTGAAGCTGGGAAATCTGGAGAGAAGGGACTTGCTGGAGCTCCTGGTTTACGTGTAAGTTACTCATTTTTTTTTTTTTACAGTATCTTCAACAAATCGGCTGTTTGATACAAATCAATTTCAGTAGAATACAATACGACACAAAAAACACAATACAGTGCAGAAAATATAGTACAATACAATACAGAAAAAATTTATTAATCTTCATGGTGCAATTGAGTTTTGGGCATCTAAAATAGAGACACAGTCACTGGGGTACAGGTCAAGATTTGTGTCAATTTGACTGTTTTGCATTAAATATATAGGTAAATGATACATGATATGCAGATTAGTTATTCAAATTAATGCCATAGATCATATTTCTACCAGAAAGACTCGGATACAGCATTGCATATAAAAAGTTTATTAAACATTTAATAAAACAGAAATATGATAAAGTTCTTTGGCGTAAGCCCCTGTCCGATGGTCAGTGAGAGAATCTTGAGTGATGGTGATGGAGTGGTGGTGAAGGAGTTGGGGAGGTTGACATGTCGGCACACTGTAGGCTGTATGGTAGGCTGTTCACAGACCTATAAAGCGAGAGGTGCAATATGGTTGGTTAAACGAAATTATGAATGGGAGAGTAACGTGCCTGACTACAACGAGTCTTCCTGATAGAACTATCGCTATGATTTCATTTCTCAAATATATTGTCACTGGTTTCAACATCAGTGTACTTTTAAACATTTTCAAACTAGTGAAGGCAAAGAGGTGTTTAAAAACAAAAAAATCAGGACTTTGCATGACGTAAAATATACATTTTCCCTTATACTGTACATTCATATACATTTTAGCCTAAAATCTTGATGTTGATTAAAAAGAAAGTCTAGGGACACATTATGCATCCACTTCCCCAAGGCTTTAATGGTAAGAACCATTTCCAGTACCTCTGAAATTCTCTCTTTATGTTTCCTTGTCATTGAGTCTCCTTGAATTTGGATCAGGAAACTGAGTTTGTCCAGACTGCCGCATGTCTGTATGAATGAGAGAATATACAGTCAGTGTAAAGAGTCACTGCTTTTTCTCATTAGTGATGCCAAGTGCTTTTGGCAGTGTTTCCTCACCCATTATTCTCTTCTAAAGCTGAAGAGGTAACTTATTTTGTTATGGGAAAACTGGATATTTGGATGCATTTTGGAGGCTCTCATGTATATATATATTCAGACAGACTTCAAAATTCTGATGAAAACGTTTCTAAAAAATGTAATGCATATTTTCATGAATAAATACCAAATAATATATATATATATATATATATATATATATATATATATATATATATTGTATTTTAGTATTTATATAATGTACATATGTACTGTATAATATATTATATATAAAGAGAATCATTTTCATTTCAAATCAAATTTATTTGTATGGCGCTTTTCACAATAAATTTAATTCCAAAGCAGTTTTTTCAGAGAATATTACCTCATAACCCCTCTCAAGCTATATAATTCAGAAATGTGTGTTCATGTGTAAGGAAATACAGATGAACACTCTGTTTTGTTTTTGTTTTTAGATGACTGATTTATGCAAAAAACTTCTCATCAAGTAAGATTTGAGCCATTCCAGCTATTTCTCTGAAATACGAGATCAGATATCCACTCAGTGAATTAAAATCTTATAAACTCTTCTTTTTTTTTCATATTCTCATGATATCAAAAGCTGCACTGACATGAAGACTAAAATAGGAGCACTGGCCCTCAGTCTAAGATTGGTTACAATCACAGCACAAACCAATGCCGTTTCTGTACTTTAGTTATAACGAAAACCTTGTTGATATTTCTCAGCTAAAGACTACAAGTTTTACTTGTTTATATGGGAAGGGTTGAAATGGGCTGGACATTGTTAACCACATTCATTTACTTTTCTTTTTGAGTAGATGTTTTACCAGAGCAGTCTTCGAGGCATTTGAGAAATCACAAACATCTTAAAGTTGTTGGGAAAGGGCTAAAATTGCATGCAGAAGGCATTCTAATAGTTCTAATAGTTACCTGGTTAGCCACATAAACCAGCTTCATGGTACTGGTTACAAAGTCATATTACAATGTTCCTACTAATTAGATGCCAATGACCTGGAAAGCAACAATACAAAGACGGATGTACCAGTTGTTTAGAGTTATCTTTGAAGAAAATATTGCCACAATAGTAGAAGACGAGGATCAGCTACGTCAGTCCCATTATAAACATTTCAATTACCTTTAAAAACACTGTACAGCCATCTCTGATTGGTTAGGGGCGGACACGTATTGTGACAATACATGTCTGCTACATTCAAAGCACTCCTTTCATACCTCCCTCAGCTTCAGCTTCATGTTAGTTCACAGCATCAGGGTGGATTACCACACAACAACCTGCTCTACATCTGATGTTTGGAGATGTCTGTCTCTGTCTACTGTTCAAACGCTCACTCTGTCCTCTACAGGGTTTGCCTGGTAAAGATGGCGAGACTGGCGCAGCAGGACCCCCGGGACCAGCTGTGAGTATCTCAACAAGAACTATGTAGTTATACTGTATTTCTAGATTTCTACATCATCATTATTTAACTATATTAGAGTCCCAGATAAATCTGTGATGTCTTTCACAGGGTCCTGCAGGAGAGAGAGGTGAACAGGGTCAACCCGGACCCTCTGGATTCCAGGTAAATGTGAACCTTCTGTTAACCAGTTGTTTACCACGGTTAAGGGAGTTTAAAACAGCCCGCTTGCCATCACTTCTTAAAACTCTAGTAAAATCACTGTTATGCACGCCTCTCGTGGCTTATTGTTTTACATTAAAGGTGCACTCAGTGATGTTTTCTTTATGTTGTGCTAGCTAATATGGCAGTCATCTTGGACATATTGTACACTGATGAGCCAAAGCATTATGACCACTTACAGGTGAAGTGAATAATGTTGATCATTTCCTAACAAGGCCACGTGTCAAGGTCTGGGTAGATTAGATGGTAAGCGAACAATAATTTCTCGTAGTCAACGTGTTAAATGCATGATAAATGGGCAGGAGTAAAGACCTGAGCAACTTTGACAAGGGACAAATTGTTATGGCCAGACGACTAGGTCAGAGCATCTCTGAAATGGCAAGGTCTGTGGGGTTCTCCCAGTAAGCAGTGGTGAGTACCTACCAACAGTGGTCCGAAAAGGGACAAGCCACAAACTGGCGACAGGGTGTTGGTGCATCCAAGGTTCATCGATGCGCAAGGGCAACAAAGGCTATCCTGTCTGGTCTGAACCGACAGAAGGTCTACTGTGGCACAAATCACATCAAATTTTTATGATGGTTACGGGAGGAATGTGTCACAACACACAGTGCATCGCACCCTGTTGCATATGGGGCTGCATAGAGGCAGACCGGTCAGAGTGCCCATGATGACCCCTGTCCACCATCGAAAGCACCTAGAATGGGCATGCGAGTGTTGGAACTGGACCTTGGAGCAGTGGAAGAAGGTCGCCTGGTACGATGAGTCCCATTATCTTTTACAACACGTGGACGGCGTTGTACGTGTGCGCCGTTTACCTGGGGAAGTGATGGTACTAGGATGCACTGTGGGAAGATGACAAGCCGGTGGAGGGATTGTGATGCTCTGGGCAATGTTCTGCTTGGAAATCCTGGGTCTGGCCATTCATGTGGATGCCAATTTGACATGTGTCACCTATCTAAACATTGTTGCAGACCAGGTACACTCCTTCATAGCAATTGTATTAGCAGTGGCCGCTTTCAGCAGGATAATGTGCCCTGCCACACTGCACGCATTGTTCGGGAATGGTTTGAGAAACATGTTGAAGAGTTCAAGGTGTTGCCCTGGCCTCCAAACTCTCCAGATCTCAATCCAGTTGAGCGTCTGTGGGATTTGGACCAACAAGTCCGATCCATGACACCTCCTCATCGCAACTTCATCTCATGGGAGTGGACGTCATTTTAAACAGATTTTTCAATAGTACAAATCATTTTTTTTTTATTATTATTATTTTATTTTTTTGAGGTAACACTTTTTTTATGAGAAACAGTTTACTGACGCATATTTAAGTTAACATGGCAATTTTGAACAATAAAAATTTAATATACTGTATAAACAATTCTTCTCTCAAGTAGTTATATTTCATTATCCTAGCTGTAGGCTGTTTATGGTTGCCAAACAACATAAAGATCAAAGGTCATTATATGAAGGATGTAACTTTATCTGGGCATTTCCACTGATGGCACATTATTTAATTATTTATTGTGCAGTGGTTTCAAACACATTAACACATTAGCCAGCACCATACATTTTATATAACCATTTAAACCACAATATGTATGTGTTCTTAATTTCAATTGTACAATTAGACCTGAATCATGATTGGATTTATGAGTTTCACATTTAATTTAATTTGTCATATAAAATCATAATTAAAAGCAATATTAGATATGTATCTACTTAAATAGTAATACTAGTATTTTTAAAAAAAATATGTTTAACCCTTAAATAAATACTTTGGGTCTTTAGTAACTTGGGGCCTCATTCAACCCCCATTTACCTTACCCATTTTTTTGGATTTATGCCCCCAACCTTTTTAGTATTTTTAACTATTATCTTATGAATAGTGTAACAATAAATAAAAATGGCAAAATTGCAAAAAGAAAAAAATTAAATGCTCATTCTTTTTATAAACGCTTTCACTTACAGAGTAAATTAACCATGGCTGACAACAATTAGGGCAATTCTACAATGGCATTAGAAACTGAGAACTTCTGTGTCAGTGCAGCAAAAAAATGACTTTGTGCACCTTTAATGTTATAGAAAATCTAAAAATAGCTGATTATTTTTGTTCTAAGGGCCTGCCTGGACCACCTGGCCCCCCCGGTGAAGGAGGTAAACCTGGTGACCAGGTGAGAGTTCATGAATATGACTGATTTCAAGGAGTGCAATGAAACATTTTTGCTTGATATACCCTAAGTGTTATATAAATATTTTACATAGTAATGTACACTGTATCTGCTCTTGTAGGGTGTTCCAGGTGAGGCTGGTGCTGCAGGGGCGACGGGACCTAGAGTGAGTCTCAGCTCTTGAGTTTCTCTTTGGTTTGTCAGTATCTTGCCGTGTTTGGTGTTAAAGAGCCTTATGTGATGTTTCTCTCTCAGGGTGAGCGAGGGTTCCCAGGGGAGAGAGGAGGTGCAGGGCCACAAGGCCTCCAGGGGCCGCGAGGCCTTCCAGGAACTCCAGGAACTGATGGACCTAAGGTCAGAAAATCCATCCTCCCACCCATCCATCCATCCCTTTACCCACTCACCCATCCATCCATCTACCCACCCACCCATAAATCTATCCATCCATCCATCCATCCACCCACTCATCCATCTACACACCAATCCACCCATCCATCTACCCATTCATCCATCCATCCGTCTTTATACATTACCCTAAAAAGCCTGGCATATCATATTTGATGCATGATTTTCTAAAGCCTCTACATCAGCAACATGATCAATATATGTTGTATGCAATGTACTAAATGTCTACTATCTCATAATGAAGTTTCCATACTTTTCTAGAAGCAGAAGACCTTGTAACATAATTTCCAAAATGGCCACCTTTGGGTTGTGATGCTGCACGTCTTTTGTAAATCTTTGCTGATTTTGACAAGTAACATTAACGTTTATATTGTTACTGATATTTCAAAATTAATATCTGCTGAATTGAAGCAACTGCTTGGTTAAAATTTCGTACATAATTTTATAATAACATCACGTTGAATTTTGCGGTATATTGTCTTTTTATCTCACCAACATTTAGACGTCTAATGGACATTCACAACTTTCACAACATTCACAACTTGGGAAAATGTGTTTTCTTTTGCTGTAGATTCTGCAGTGGGGGAGCATACACATTTTTTGAGAGCACCAAAAAACAATTGTTCGTTCCGGTTTTCTTTTTTCGTTCCTTGAACCGTTTTTAGACCCTGCTCCTGAGACCCAGCAAAAATAAAGTTTTACAGTTTCACTTTTTTTTTGAACGTCAGTATAAACAACAGACACAATTTATGTCAATTCTGTTTAAACAATTAACTGAAACTCTCAATCTAAGAATAAAATGAAAGCAATATCAAATACCAAAGCATGTGTAAATAAAGCATATCACAACACAACAAAACACTACAGAAAATCACTACAGTGTCCGCACAGCCACTCAATAATTACTAGACTATTGTGAAATATATTTTTTCACATTCAGTGTCATATTTGCCCCAAGTTCTGATTAAATTCTCAACCTGCCTCACATACTTATATTTCTTTGCAAGTGTAGTTGTGGCTACACAACAGCCCTTAGAGTTGGCACAACACGCATGACCAAAGTCTTTATTTTAAAAGTAAGGGTTATGAGATTCCTTGTTTAAGGGTTTAGTTGATTGTAAGTTTTAACAGTCTTTTAATTCTTGTTGTTTTTTTTTTGTTTTTTGTTTTTATGTTTAGGGTGCTGTGGGTACTGCAGGTACTATTGGTGCTCAGGGTCCTCCGGGATTGCAGGGAATGCCTGGAGAGAGAGGAACCTCTGGAATACCAGGACCAAAGGGTGACAGGGTACGTGAAAACAACAACAACTACAAACACTGCAATTGTATGATATTAAAGTATTAGAGCATGTGAGATCTGCCTGCCAAATGTTCAAATCCATACACATGTAATCAGTGTCTATGAAACTATTCTTTTATCATACATATTTTTTCGTATTTACACATTTTATCGTACAAATTTACTACATTTTAAAATATATAATAAATGTATGCTGTTTATGGAAATGTGGCTAATGCTAAATTGAGGAGGAAACTCACTTATAAAATACTGTTGATAAGTAAACAATATAAATAGAATTATTATTGCTAATATGACACTTTCAACCTTTATTTAAGGTTTAACATGATTTTTTAAAGGGGTCCTTGGTATTTTGACATATTAAAAGGTCATTGTACTATAAAAACAAACTTTAAGTTTCAGAACTCAAAACTTACTCTCCAGTCCAAAAAGAGCATTTATTGTTTTTACTCGTTTTGAAAATGGCTACACTGGAAGGCTCGAGGGGCAGAGCCATGGAAGATTAAGGGGGTAAAGCTGCAGGAGGTGGAGACTCATGGGGCAGGGCCACAGGAGGCGGAGACTCATGGGGCCGGAGCCAAAGGAGGCGGAGACTCGGGGGCCGGAGCCACAGGAGGCAGAGCCATGGAAGACTCACTGGGCATAGCCGCTGGACAGGGATCAGCAGACTGGATGGCAGTCGCTGAATAGGGGTCATACTGGAAGTGGGTTGCCGTGGACAATGAACAGACTGGTAGCTTGTGTCTGACAGGTGCTGACCACTGGATTTAGCAACAGACTTGTCGACAGCTGTTGGGGACCGGACAGGATAGTCGACAGTCACAGGGGACCGAACAGGCTCGAAAGCCACCGGGGGCTGGACGGAGTCATCGACTGCCTCAGGGTACTGGACAGGCTCAATGAGTACAGGGAACTGGACAGGCTCGGGGAACCAGGCAGGCTCGTCGACAGCCTCGGGGAACCGGGCAGGCTCGTCGACGACCACCGTGGTCGGGAGCACTGGCAGCGACTAGGAAACAGCTTCTGTGTCCGGGAGCGCTGATAGCAACTGGGGAATGGCCTCTGTGACCGGAAGCGCTGGCAGCGACTGGGGAATGGCCACCGTGGCCGGGAGCGTTGGCAGCGACTGGAGATCAGGTGCCTTTCTCCTCCTCCTCTTCCGGACGGCGGGAGCACTGCTGTGGGAACGGCCTCCGGGGACACTGGCTCTGGGGCGGGCGAGGCTTCAGGTGCTGGCGTGGGTACATGCTTTTTGACCGTGGCAGGTGTTGGCCCTGGCAGTGGCACAGGATTACTGCCATACCCCACTGTGAAAGGGGAGAATGTGAACCTCAAAGCATAGTCAATGAATTCGACCAAGGAAAGTTCACATCTGCCTCCTGCCAGACAGGCTCATTAAGTCCAAACCAATAGCAGTCCTTGAGACAAATACCTCCCCAATTAAAATCCTAGGTGAGAGTGCAGAACTACTCTGTATATTGCTCAATGTTATCACCTCCTTGTCTGAGAGACAACAATTACCAAGCCACTAGATCCATAGTCTGGTAAGTTGTTCTGTAACTTTTGCAGGAAAGAGGCGAGAGAAGGGGATCTATGCGCAGGCTTTTTAATTAATACTCAGAGAAATAAACATAAAAGAACTTAAAACACAACAACAAAATAAACCGTTACATCCATTAAAAGTTAACAACTGACCAAAACAGAGAGAATACGAGGGCAATATATACACAAGAACTAACAAGGGTAACAAAACACAGCTGGGCAATCAAGGAAGAAACCAGGAACAGAGACACAAGAAGGAAAACACAGAACTTAAAACTAAAAGTCTTAGTCCTCCTAGCAACCTCTAGTGGCCGCTAGGGTAAATGTCCCAAGTGTTACAAGAACACAGTGGGCATGTATATTAATACAAATGCATGACATAACCCCTTTAAAAACCCTGTGAAATCAGAATAGGAGTTTTCTGTATTTTACTTTGTGACTTTTAGCTTTGTGACTTTTAGCTTTATACTCCTTAAAGTTGACCAAATCAACCATAACAGAAAAACAATTGAAAATTTAGTCTTTGTCTTCTGGGAAAATGGACGAAAAATATTGATGACATACAGTATTACAGTCAAACATGTACCTAAATTTTGATCTTATCAAATGCTCTCTATAATGTGAATGTTCCTCACCCTGCAGCTGAGTAGCAACAGCAAGTGGCAAATCATAGTTCACAGCTGTGATGTAAACTAAAGGCTACCGCAAAGGACAAGTCCTTTAATATGTTGTATCCCAATGCCCTGTTTCAATAGGAAATACCTAAACACACAAAAGAGAATTGTGCCTGTCAAATGATTTCATTGGGTCTTTAAAGGGGTCATGAAATGTTTTTTTAATAGTTTTATTATCATCCCTGAGGTGCACTGATAATGTAAGTAAAGTTTTTTGCACCAAAAATAATATAGTAAAATATATCATTTTCCACCCTGTCTCTGGCCTTCTGTCTGAAACGCTTGGTTTTGGCCTAAGTGCCTCTTTAAAACTTTAACGTAAACGCCCACTGTTATGATTGGCTAACATTGTGCAGCCCCTCAAATACAGCCATATTTGAGACTCAATCTGAAGAGAATGAATAAGATCCACAATATTATGAAAAAAAATTTCAGGGTTTACACAACACACATCCAACACATTGCATCTGAAAATATTACTCAGTTCATCTCAAGCTGTTAAAACTCAGCTCTATAAACTATCAAACTATGAAATATTCATGAAAGAAACAGTTGACATACGTTTTGATCGGGTCCAAGTTTTTAACTGCCACATCCTTCAATAATAGTTCCTTTTCCAAGCTTGAATCGTATTATTCCTGGTTCACAAGCAATCCATGCAGATATGAGCACAATAAAACATGCAGTCCACGCTGATATGAGAAAAAAAAAAACACATACATAGTCCAAAGCATGGTGACTAGACGCACGCACATCTGTGGAAATGCATCAAAATTGTCAGAGACGTCCATCTAGTGCATAGTTTACATACACCAACAATTAAAAATAGTGTAGATGGGGGGCCTGGGTAGCTCAGCGAGTAAACTACCGCTGACTACCAACCCTGGAGTCGCTAGTTCGAATCCAGGGCGTGCTGAGTGACTCCAACCAGGTCTCCTAAGCAACCAAATTGGCCCGGTTGCTAGGGTGGGTAGAGTCACATGGGTTAACCTCCTCGTGGTCGCTATAATGTGGTTCTCACTCTCGGTGGGGCATGTGGTGAGTTGGGCGTGGATGCCGTGGAGAATAGCGTCTATATGGTAATGCGCTCAACAAGCCACGTGATAAGATGTACGGTCTTAGACGCGGAGGCAACTGAGACTCGTCCTCCGCCACCCGGATTGAGGCGAGTCATTACACCACCACGAGGACCTAGAGCACATTGGGAATTGGGCATTCCAAACTGGGGAGAAAATTGTGTAGATGAGCAAAAGAATGCATCCATAATGCGTTTGTGCTCAAAACAGCAAGACACAGCAGCTGAATAAAAGAGAATGGCATCTGCACTTCAGAGTTGTAACTTGACACCACATCTTTTAAAAGCAGCAGCAGATACATTACAGGGGTCATAGACATTTGTGTAGTGCATGTTTCTATACAAAATTATTTCAAAATAGTCCAAATGGGTCCCCTTTGGTATTCAGGAATAGTTAGAGGGAGCAGGACAGAAAGGCCTAGTGTGGCCTGAGTTTACGAACTGAAGCACCAGTGGGCGGGGCCAAGGATGTGATGACCAGGGGTGTAAAAGTGATCAAATTGCATAGTAGCTCAACTGACAAAGTGCTGAATATGCAATACAAAGGAGTCCTGAAGAGCACGCAAGTCGGCACGTGAGCGAAAGTGTCATAGAAGCACCACGAAATGACATGGTTGCTTCAGAAATTATTTTTTTATTCTTCAGAAAGTATTTTTTATGACACTATCGGTTAGGTTTAGGTTTAAGGTTTAGGGTAGGGAGGTCGGTTTTATTAATCTAAATCTCAATTGAACATTAACCTTAAAAACCTAATCTGTTTGGGAGAACATTTCACTTGCTTTTAGCACCACACAGTGGACATTTCCCTACGTAACTGCCCTGAGACGTGTAATGAACCACAAAATTGTATTTTGCAGAAACATTGCCACAGTCACGTAATGCTCGTTGCATGGGAGAAGACACTCACAAATTGCGATCTCAGAGCACCCCAGCACCTTGAGACATAGAGAAAAATTCAAATGAAGTTTTGATGAAAGTTAGTAATGTTGTTGGTTTTGTGAATTGTATTCTGAGGTTTGCTACCCAACTTTGCTGTTTGGCAGATAAAATAATTCATATTTACTCAGATTCCATTATTTTTATTATAATTATCATTGCTGGTTTTATAGTTATTATTACAATTAACAGTTGCCTAAAAACAACAACAATAAAAATTCAGCAAATAGGAGTAGAAATTCATAGATATGATTTAAAAATGACGCCAAGTGTAGAAATAAATGACATGTACACAAAAATCACAAAAGCTTTTTGTTTTTATATATATATATTTGCAACGTGAATGATAATTTTTTACTTCATAACTGTCCAATCTGTAGAAGTAGCAGGCATATAGAAAGTTCTAATACATCACATTCAGTTGGGCATTCACATACGGTCTAGTCGCACAAATATTTCAACGTATCCGAAGCTCAAATCAAATTCCACCTCTGCAAATGATCAGAACTCCACACAACCATTATGAGACACTGCATTTGAAATGACTGACCTCTGGTCTGTCATCTGCCATTTGTCAGATGCAGTGAAATGGCGGCTTCAGTCCAGTAAGACGAAAGAAAATTATCTGCAAAAATATAGTTAGTACTTTTCAAGTTTAAATAATATTGTAAGGAGTAAAAAGTACTATTTTGTCTTTGGAAATGTAATTAAGTAAAAGTACATGTATTCTGTTTAAATTGCACAAAAAAAAAATAATACTAAGTATAATACTAAGTATTTTTACTCAATTACTTTACACCCTTGGTGATGATGTAAAGTAGGCATTGATGTTTTTTCGCTGTAGAGGCGGTCATGAAATAATGGGCCCCCAAATGACGAAGAAAAGTAGCGGAAGTAGAGAATGAGACGTTTTTGCAGCTTGGTTTCAATAAATGCTTTTAATGCATTTGGGATTAAGTTTTGAGTTCTGAAATTAACAGTATGTTTTTAAAGTAGAATGACCTTTTATATGTCAAAATATCTAGGAAAATTGGATTCCTCATGACATGACCCCTTTAAAACAAGTATATGGAGTGTGCGCAGAATAACTTACATTAGTGAAGAAATACTGCTGTGTTTGATAATCCTAGTAATTCATTATATTCATAGTCATTATTGATGGATGTGAAGTGTGTAATAGCAGATAATAGCAAACATGACATCAGAAACTGTTTTCATACATTTTTGGATAAAAGTATTATAATGAATGTGATTTCTGAGATATCTCTTTTTGTCTCACAGGGTGATAATGGTGAGAAAGGACCTGAAGGTGCTCCTGGTAAAGACGGTGCAAGAGTAAGAACATTTACAATCATTATGATCCTCAATAGTTTCTAGTCAAATTACAATATGCGTGCTAATGATCTGAACTCTTAATATTCACTCTGATTTTGTCTTTTACATGTACAGTATGGTCATCTCTCTGTTGGACTATTTCAATACACTTTTTGATGTAATGTTATTGTACAAACCTGGGTTAGGTTTCTTTGAGACTGTAACTTCTTAGAATCTGTCTGCCTGTATGTCTGTCTGCCTTAACCTTAATACTGTATAGATAAAGTATTCATCCTACATAAAGTCTATAGAGCCTTCAAACTTCTAAGGATTTTACACAAGGCTTTGAGGATGCAGTACTTTAGGGGTGCTCTGTTTTGAGGGTGTTACTGTTTTGTGTTTTTCAGGGTTTAACGGGTCCAATCGGTCCTACAGGTCCTTCAGGACCCAATGGTGAAAAGGTAAACTAAAGTTCACAGTTAATTATTAGGTCATACAGCACTGCTCTGTGATGAATATCCAGTAGTGATTTAATAGTGACTTGTTTCAGACTGATTTTGTCAAGATTTCATCGGTTTAACTGCTTTTTTATTCCTCAGGGGGAATCTGGACCCGCAGGACCACCTGGCGCTGCTGGTACTCGAGGTGGTCCTGTAAGTCTCTCACAAATCTCTCAATAATTAATTATATATTCTCACAATAGTACCATTTATATGCTTTCCATTCCTTGTAAACTAACCCAATACATATTTTGCAACTTGTGAATGAGGCATGTTGTGTGCACCCAGAAATCCTTTTGAAATTAAACTTTATACTGAAGCAAGTAGTAATAAGACAGAGTAATAATAGCTGAGGGTTTATGTCTCTTTCAGGGTGACAGAGGAGAGACCGGCCCCCCTGGCCCTGTTGGTTTTGCTGGTCCACCTGTAAGTACAGCAGTCCAGTCTATTGAGCTCATTTATAGTAGTGCTATTAGTCACTTTAAGTAATGTTCAAGTCTTCAACTTTCAAAGTACCAGAATCGCTTTACACAACAATCTGTCTGGACATCTGTCATGTTTTTGTCACAGTATGCATACAACTCGGCTGAGTGCAAATAAAGCCCACAAATTAAAAGATATCCGAAAAACAGGGCTTGATTCATTAAACATAAGCAGAATGAATTACTGTGTAAAACAATTAACCATACATACATTGTTGAATCATGCTTACTGTGTATTTTTATTTTTTATTTTTTTATCTGATAAAGTATGTAAAATTAAGCATTTGGTCTCAATATTTAGAATAAGAAAAGTGCTCATAATAGAAAATACGTTTGGAAATTTTGGAGAGTTTGTGTTCAGATCACATAAATGTCAGTGACGGCAGTGAGCGATGATTTGTCTATGATCTAGGCTTTTAATCTGAGCTATGCTCTTGTGATGTGAACTTGCCTTTGATAGATCTGAGTGAACTATACTGTAAAGTTTAAGCTTTATGTTATGCTAGAGCTCTGGAAAGATTTGTGAATAACATGATAGGAAATTATCTGTTAATTATTATTGTTTTAAGCACTATTGATCTTTTTATATTTAAAAAAATATATAGAAAGTGTAGTGGAGGAACAAACAAAGTTTTATTAAAATTGTACTTCAGGACAATAATATATTTTACAACAAACCTGATTTTAATCTATATTTGTAATCAACCATAACAATCAGTGGCATGTTGTATTATAGATTTCAAAAGTTATTTTGATTGTGAATCAACTGCCTTTCTATCTTGATCAATGAGGGTTGCGTGCTCATTCTTACACCGATAACGCTAAAAAAGCCAACCATGTGTATGGGGATATAAACTCATTAAACGGCGTTCCCTCTGTGAAATGTTATAAAACTGCGTAAGAATAAACCGATCGACATGGGTAGATTTTTGCCCGTAACACCGATTTCGCATTGCACGTAAACACCTTAACTGTCATTCTTACTGGCTTATCCAATGTCCGCATGTGTTGTGCACATGCCTCTTCACGGTTTGACGTCAAAAGCAGAGAATAATGCAATTTCAAATGTCAGGTAAACGCAGATTTCTTGCTTTGTCCGATTTTTTAAATAAGCTGATTTTTGGGAGTAACGGTCTGCCTTCTCAATGTTTACTCTTGACCGCGAGGGCATAAGGACGCCTTCAATGCGTGCACACTACTACTGCTTTGTACAGTCAATGGTAGGCACATGTGCAGATGATGAGAACAGACAAGGACACTAGACACGCAAACTGTGCTGATGGCGAAATTTGTGACATGCACATTGTGCGCAAGATGTAAAGGCCTTTAGAACACTAACTTATTTTTATTGGATGGTTTGTGATTTTTCTTCTTTATTAGGGTGCAGATGGGCAGCCAGGTGCAAAGGGAGAGCAGGGTGAAGGAGGACAGAAGGGTGATGCTGGTGCTCCAGGTCCTCAAGGACCTTCTGGAGCTCCAGGTCCTCAGGTAACATGCGTCAATTTAATTTCTTTTTCTCAAGTATCCTCATGTTCAGGCTACAATTTCAGTTTTTATTGAAAATATGCATGTGGTTTTAGGGACCAACTGGTGTTTCTGGACCCAAAGGTGCCCGTGGTGCTCAAGGACCTCCTGTAAGTACATATAAAAAAAGGTGTTTATTTTACATATAGATCACGAAATGAAATACTAATGGTTTATGTGTTTTGTAGGGTGCCACAGGTTTTCCTGGAGCTGCAGGCAGAGTGGGACCACCGGGTCCCAATGTGAGTAAAACACTGTGGCATAAAGCTCATTTAAAAAGGAACAGTATGTTATGATGAACTTAACATCTTTCGAATGGAAAATATTTGTGTAATATAATCTTTGTTCAAAATGTATAGTCCCCAAAAGTATTTGTTCTCAGAAGTTAGTTAAAAATGGCAATGCATTAGAAACAAATTATCCAAGCAAGAAAGATAAAGCACAAGTACACTTCTCAAGCAAAAACATTTGACAAAAAGACGTTTGAGGTTTGAAATGCTAAAAGATTAGTTTTAAGAAAAGCTCCAGCAGCATTTGAGACACGTAGATCACACTGATATTTTCTCATCTAATGCAATGATGTTGTGTATGTTTGGGTCAGTCACTTACTTGTGCTGCATCAGCCCAAATTATTCATTTAAAAAAATCACCTCCAAGTGCATAAATGTCCGACCAGTGTCATCTCAGCACTCCTCCATCTCTTCATGATTTCAGTATTAATGTTCGTGTGATGATGTCATTCTCAGGGTAACCCGGGTCCCGCCGGTGCTGCAGGTCCTCCTGGGAAAGATGGGCCTAAGGGTGTGCGTGGTGATGGCGGAGCTTCAGGCAGACCAGGTGACGCTGGTTTACATGGGCCAGCCGGACCCCCTGGGGAGAAGGGAGAGCCTGGTGAAGATGGTCCTCCTGTATGTACAAACATGACTGACTTTTGAATGTTTATGAGTTTGTTATGAACATGCAGGAAAAAGAATATAAGAATCATCGTTCTCTGAGCACTGTGTGTGTCAGTGCAATAAACAAAGACCACATGTGTGAGATCATATTAAGGGAAGATTGGGGCTAGTTGTCACAAGGGCTATATCTCCGTAAATATAAGATTTGTAGTCAAAAGTCAAGTACATAAATTTGTGTTTTCTCTAGCAGTGCTTTTGTATGTTGGTTTTAAACACATAGTTCAAAATATAAATATTAGTCTCTATTTATTTATATGATTTTAAAATAATCATAAATATCCCTGGTATTTAACAGTAGTTTGTAAGAGCATTTGATGAGAATACCTGTGTGCTCTTGAAACAGTTCAGAGCATTTGCGGCACAGAGGACAAAATTGCTTGAATTTATAATTCACAAAGAAGAAAATACTGTATTATTTACACGTTAAGCCATCGCACAACGGAACCTGAATTTAAACCCCAAATATATATGCCATTGTTCAAAACTGATGCAGAGCAGAGAAATTCGCCAAGACATGCTATTTTGCACATCTAAAAGACGCAGTCCTACTTTTTCACTGGAGTAAAAAGTGTGACAACTAGCCCCAGTCTCCCCTATCCAAGGATGAATTTATCATGACTCAATATTTTGGTAGGCTTGCTGTACTACAGATTTTAAATGAAAAGTTCTTTATTTGAGACTGCTAATGTTGAAATAGCAGAAGAGTCTTAGGTCACTGAATTTCCCACTTCAATAACTCATCCGTTTCAGTGTTACTGTAACTTGAGATCAAACCTGCAATCTTTCAGTATGCAGTCTGTTACCTACAAGCCTTAAAGGAATGGTTCACCCAAAAATTTTAATGCTCTCATCATTTACTCACTCTTAGGCCATCCCGGATGTGTATGACTTTCTTTCTTCAGCAGAACACAAATGAAGATTTTTAGAAAAATATTAGGGGTGCACCGATCAAAATCTGCCGATATTTGTTCTCTGTGACGAACATCCGTGATCAGCGATCGGTTGATCGTGCCTAAAAGCAGGGCCAATCATTTTTGCAGAACGCAGTGAATCACACATACACTGCTACTCTAATGAATGACCGCTTTCTCAGCCCTTGAAGCATGACAGAGTGGCCTTTGAAGGGTTGTTGTTGTCAGTTATAAGCATTCACGAATTTAAACTTTCAGACATTATGTAATTCGCATGAATTTGCATTTTTTAATTTTTTATTTTTTTATTTTATTTTTATATAATGTGTAAGAATTACACGTGTATGAATATTAAGTTGGCCATTTTCTAGAGTCATTACGGTAGTAATTCTGACTCATTGCACAGTGGGCAGGAAGAGGATAAAGAGGCTGCAAAGGGGTATACAAATGAAATAAACAACAAATAAACATGCAAATACAAATATGAGGACACGTGATGTAATGTGAGTCGTGACAATCAGACATTGTGTGGAGCGATAGAGACTGTTTGAGCGATCATGAGCGCTTTTAGCTTTAATCTCTTTAACATGAGCGCTTTCTGTGTCAATCAAACATGCAAGCTCTCCAGGTGCTCTCAATATGTCATCATCAGTCACTCATCGCAGCACTATTCTGTGAGGATCCCAATTTAAATCAAATTAATGCTGGTCACAATACCACTAATAACAGATATAACTGTATATAACCTTCAATAACGGCACCGCGTTTTATGTATTTGCTTAATAATTAGTGATTTGTGTTACAAGATGCCAAAGACAGTAAACAAATCATAGATATTAATGATTTCTCACTGGAGCAGTTTTAGAGCTTGTAATGAATATGTCTATCATATTTTTGAAAGTATCTCTGCTATGTGTGATGCTCTCATGGTTTTTGGTTGCCAGTATGTCACAGTGACCTTATGATATTGACAACAGAACTATTCGTAACTGTTTTCATTACAAATAAATGTTAGCAATTCACAATGAATGTAATTTTAATGTCATTTTGGTAACACTTAATAAAAAGGTTTAATTTCTTAAACATTAGTTAATGCTTTAGGTATCATGAACAAACAATGAATATATTTTTACAGCATTTATTCATCATAATGTTAGTTAATAAATATACAATTGTACATTGTTAGTTTATGTTAGTTCATAGTGCATTAATGTGCATTAACTAATACAACTTTTGATTTTAAAAATGTATTAGTATATGTTGTAACTAACATTAAATTCATTAACTCATTTTAACTACTACAGTAATGTTGTTATATAATGTTAACAAATGGAACCTTTTTGTAAAGTATTACCATCATTTTAATGTGTGGGCAAAAACATATAACTGCAGCATATAACTTGCAAAAGTGTGGCAAAGGGCACTTTAAGAAAAAATCAGTATCACCAATCTTAGTGTTAAAATTGGTATTGGCCTCAAATTTTGTGATCGGTGCACCACTAAAAAATATCTCAGCTCTTTTGGTCCTTACAATGCAAGTGAATGGGTTCCAGAATTTTGATGCTGCAAAAATCTAATAAAACAGCATAAAAGTAATCCATATGACTCCAGTGGTTAAATCAATGTCCTCAGAAGCGATATGATAGGTGTGGGTGAGAAACAGATAAATATGTAAGTATTTTAAGTATCTTTCTTGCTTGGATAAAAATATATAATTTTTTTACTATAAATTCTCCTCCCTGCTCATTCAACCTCCACTTTAACTTTCACTTTTACATTGTTCTTCTTGTGTTTTTGGTGATTTACATTCTTCATGTGTATGCCCCCTACTGGGCAGGGAGAAGAATTTCTAGCAAAAATGGATTTAAATATTGATCTGTCTCTCACCCACACCTATCATATCACTTCTGAAGATATGGATTTAACCACTGTCATATGATTTACTTTTATAATGACTTATGTGATTTTTGGAGCATCAAAATTTTGGCACCCATTCACTTGCATTTTGAGGACCTACAGACCTGATATATTCTTCTAAAAATCTTCATTTGTGTTCAGCAGAAGAAAGTCATACACATATGGGATGGCATGAGGTAATGATTAATGAGTAAATGATAAGAGAATTAAATTTTTGGGGTGAACTATTCCTTTAAAACATCCTGCTTAAAACATTTTAGGGTCCCAGTAAATCAAGAAAGACAGTATAAAGCAGGCA
This sequence comes from Myxocyprinus asiaticus, assembly GCF_019703515.2. NCBI lineage: Eukaryota > Metazoa > Chordata > Actinopteri > Cypriniformes > Catostomidae > Myxocyprinus > Myxocyprinus asiaticus. The sequence goes on from NC_059378.1 coordinate 32,469,415, forward strand.
CGTGCCATGGGCTTTGAGACTCGGCAAGCATCAAAGATTTTTAATACACATTATTAAACGCTGTGCCTAAAACATATTATACGGGTGAGTGTAATGTTGTGGAAATGTAGTTGACGTAAATTGTTGCCTTAGAACCCACTAGTCAATGGGGAAAAAAAATTGTCACAGTGGCTAACTTCATGACCAAATTGTTTTAAATTCAGTACAGTAATATTGCTCATATCACACAAATTAAAGATTGTCATATACTGAGCCAAGCATGTTTATGTCCATTAAATCATGCAATGAACCATAGTGCCAGAAGAGCTTGTTTTGACATACAACAAACAGAAAAAGATTGCCAATTACTCGTTTCAACATCATAGGCCTCACATGTCACTCTTCCCACAGTTCAGACAACAATCTGAATGCACAAGGCTAATGTAACGTAGACACAGCAGTCTACATCCCTTTATATATATTTTTTAAACAGACACTGCGCCCTAACATTAACTATAAAACAGACATAGCATAACACAAGGACATGATTGCCAGATCAATACTTCATAGCCTCAGACTAACCAGAAACAATAGCCTAGTATCTATGACCTAGTAGCAATAACACAGATTTTTTATAAATATTTTAACTTACCTTTACTTGAACACAAAATCAATGCGTCTCTCCTTGCTAATTAACATCTCCGTCACTTTGTTGTAAAAAAGTTGTAAGTAAAATTTGCCTGCTTGTTGAAGTTTCGATAGCCTCTCTTTCTCAATTCCATGAAATCAACTTCACAAAATCCTTGTATGTCGCTGATGCTTACACTATATCCATTTTAGCGCTAAATAACGCATTAGTTATGTGAACTTGAGCGTGTTGACGTAAAAAAAAATCTATCAGATAGCGTAACTGAAGGAAGGAGCATTCTGATTGGCTTACTCATTATGGTAAGCATGCTTACCTTGGTCATTTGTAGTAGCGGCATGATTCAATTTGAATGAACGTACAGTGTTGAATGAAAGGGCGGTAAACAATGCTTTGAATCCAAGTCAGAGGAAGCATAACATAAAGTGCTCATACCTGAGGGTGTCGCCAAAGCGAAAACTGTCTGTGCTGCTCAACTTGAGTAAAAGATGAAGAATTTGAATGAAATCAGTAGTTTATATTAACGATTATATTTAAATATTTCATAGTGTCATTTTTCTTTTCACCCTTCTGTAAGGTAAGCACTGCTAAACTTGCTTATATGGATGGCATGTCCCTGGTATACAGTATAGAGAATATTCTCAGACCTGTGTGCAGTGTGTGTGCTGATTGCTGGGGCAAGAAGATCTTTTGAATTTTAAAGCTTATGGTTTGAGAATATGATGTGATTTGATGTTCATATATCCTCTTTCAGGGTCCAGATGGTCCATCAGGTCCTCAGGGTCTTGCTGGACAACGGGGTATTGTTGGACTTCCTGGTCAGCGTGGTGAGAGAGGTTTTCCTGGTCTGCCTGGACCCTCTGTGAGTTCAGCATTCTCACATAAACACACTGACATTTATAGTGCTACTGATGTTTTACTGGGCGATATGTTGATGGTTTATTAAACATACTTACATTTCTAACAGTGTCAGATATTTTAAAGATTCCAATAGGGATGTTCCGATCATTATCGGCCACCGATTGTTATCGGCCGATATCATAGGCATCATTTACAGGTGGGACGTGTCCCTACCACTTTTTGCCTTTGCCAATTTTGTCCCCACCACTTTTTGAAATAGCTTTCATCAGGTAATTGTCTTATGCAGAAGTAACATCTCCAGTTCTTGAGCAGGAGTTTCCACGTCATTTGTGTGTGTTAAAATAAGTGGCAATCCAGCAATGGATTTTGTTATTTTTTAATATAATAATGAGTGCTCGTTGTGGCTGTCATCAGTGATATTGAGTGACAGCAGGCAGCGAAGTTCTCTCCTGCATCCAGACCATTGATCTATACAGTATATAGAACTGGATCGCTGACGCAAAGGTAAACTGCCAGCAGGAGGTGAAGCCACCAGAATTGTTCAAGCGGCCATCTTGGTGTGCTCCAACTGCTACAGAGCATCAATGACTGACAGCTAATAACGCAGGCGTTTCACCGTCTCCGAGCTCCGGATACAACAGTCGCATGTCGCCCTCTAGTGACAATCATGTTTAATGTTTAATTTGCTTGTTATTAAATTAGATTATGGTATGGTATTACCAACAGGGTCATTCAGTTAACAGTGACAGTGCAGAAAGCTTACATACAGTGCATCCGGATAGTATTCACAGCGCTTCCTTTTTCCACATTTTGTTATGTTACAGCCTTATTCCAAAATGGATTAAATTCATTATTTTCCTCAAAATTCTACAAACAATACCCCATAATGACAATGTATTTAGGATATATATATACACATATATGGCGACAACGATGGGCGTGGAGTCAATAATTCCAAGTATACCACATGGATATCACACCTCAAGACATGTTTAGTGTGTTTATTGAAAAGTAATCAACACCTTAGAAGTCTGTCAATCAGAATCAAGCATTTAACAGTGTCATGGTATAATGTATATGTATTTATTAAGATGTTGCTCCTTTTAATAGCTTCAAAGTGGCTAACTACTTGTAGCTTGTAGTGTAGCTTACTACGTTTGCCTCTTGTTATTGAACTACGTTAAATAATGAGTAGCTTGTAGGCTTGGGATCGATCCCTTTTTCAAGCACTGATAATTTCCCTGATGGTTAATGAGCTACTGTATATCGGCATTTTTTTCAGATATAAATAGGGCTATTCGTTGCTACACCAAATCCTTAAATCTACTTAATTCTTCGCACAATGGGTCTCATTCATGAAACTTTCCTAAATATATCAATTCGGAGTCATTTGCACGTAAAATGGATCTTCACAAAAACTTTCCTCCGGATTAACGAACGCTTCGTCCACCCAGATTCGTAAATGGGGGCGTATGCATGTTCATTCATAATTATCATAATTCACGCCCATGAAAATGCCATATAAGGAAGGCATCAGGAAATTCAAATAGGGATATGCGGAACAGTAATGAAAGGATTTTAAAATGAAGGGCATTCAAATCACAACATTTTGATTTAGCAAACATTTTGGTGTGGTCACCAGGAAATTAGGAATTTACTGTAATCGCATGTTTTGGCTGCCAGAGGTTCTTTTGTGAATCAAACAGTCCAATAGGTCAATAAAAATGGTTTGACATGAAGCTTTAGTGTAAAAAATGTTCAGTTCTTTTTTGCAGGAGGATGTCCACCACCATTAACATTAGCCTATTTGGCTCAGTCGAATACATTGCCAACATCATTGGTGAACCAACTTGTCGGGTAAATCCTGATGGTAACAGTGATGTACTTGCAACTGGAAGAATCTTCAGAAAAATTAATAGAATGCCTGAAGAAGATCAAAGTTCGAAGGCCGAAATGCTGTAAGCTAATAAAGATTTGCAAGCTACAACAGTGTGCAGGGCTTTTTACTATTTATTTTTCTGTTGTATTGTGTACGCACCTGCCCGAGATGTGTTTATTAATAGGTTAACAGCATTGGCACTGGCCATACGTTATCAACTGAATGTGATTTATTGATGCCTATACTGAATTATGAAACCTAAATTATAGAGTTCATATCAAATAAAGAAACTGTCCAACAGTTTGTGTCTTTCCACAAACTTTTTGCCCCATGCCAAGCAATTCTGCTGGAAAAATTATAAACAATTTATGAAGCAGAGTTGGGAATAAACTTTGAGGAAATAAATGCAAGCAACAAAAACATTTTTTTAATGAAGTATATGGTTTAAAAAGATAATGACCAACCACATTTGTTTATTTTTAAGATTAATTTTACTTAGATCATTTTTCCATTACTTATTTAATTTCACTGCCCAATACAAGCAGAAATATTTTTTTTTTAGTTTTCGTATTTTCAAAACGTTAGTTGGTACGAACGACATTTACATCTGCTCCTGACCACGTGTAAATTGTGCGTAAGACATCTGAAAGTGTTGTGTTCTTTCAGGCAAACTGACATGACTACATTTTGATAAAAGTTAAATTAAATAAGTAATGAAAAATTAACCAATAATTAAATGAGTTTAAAAAAACTTTTAAAAAAATAACATAAATTAGTTAAAAAAAAATCTTTGATTTCTTTTTAAACCATAGCCTAAACTTAGTTAGAATCGTTTCTTTGCTGCTTGCATTTATTTCTTCAAATTATAGTGTATTCTCATATCTGCTTTGTGTTGGATTTTCTCGAAAAAATGAATCTAACGTGACTGGTTGGACAGTTTCTTCATTTGATATGAGCTCTATAATTTAGGTTTCATAATTAAGTATGCAATAAATAATTTGCATTCAGTTGATAACATATTGTCAGTGGTAATGCTGTTAAACCTATAAATAAACACATCACGGGCAGGAGTGTACACAATGGGGAAAAAATCGAAATATAGCTTGCAAATCTGTACTATCTTACAGTGATTCAGTCAAAGATCTTCTTCAGGTATTCTATTAATTTCTCTAAAGATTCTTCCAGTTGCAAGAGAGGAATATCACTGTCACCATCATGATTTACCCAAGAAGTTTCACGAATGATGCTGCACAGAAACAGAGAAGGTAAATAGTGGTGGACATTCTCCTAGCGGCATATATATATATAAAATATACAATATGTGTGTGTGTGTGTATATATATATATATATATATATATATATATATATATATATATATATACAATGTATACATTTTTACGTCAAACCATTTTTATTGACCTCTTAGACTTTTATTCACAAAAGAAAGTTCCCCACTTTTTTTGAGATGTTATTGTGTTTGCCGAATCTAAATTTTACTATGTGAATGCACTTCACTCATTAAAGCGGTTTCATTACTGTTCCGCAAAGCTGTTAAAAGCATTTACTATCAAGCCTGGTGCCTTCCTTATGTGGTGTTTTCATGGGGGTGACTAATGGTAATTGTGAATGAACATGCACATGCCCCCTGTTTACAAATGTTTGGAATTTACTAACACACGTTAAATGAGCAAGTCTGGGGGGGTGCTGATCGTTTGTGAATACAGAAGAGATTTTTTGTGAAGGTCCATTTTACAGGCAAATTACTCTGAATATTTAATATATTCATGAAATTTCATGAATGATACCCAATAGTCTTAGTCTCTTCACACATATTTCTCAACACAACGTTAGTCAATTATGAGCGGCAGGGTAACTTCAGCTCCTCTAACATGTTTCGGAAAAAGGGACTCTCCACCATGTTTAGTGGCAGCATATCTCTGACTATTAACTTAGCTACACAATTTGTTAGCTTCTTGGCCTGTGGCAATTCAATTGCTAATTTTTTCCAAGGGCTGACGTGCTTTTTAAATTCTTCACATGCGTTAACGCGTTAATTATGACAGCAGACATGAGTTAAGCGTTGTATTTAATTATTTGCATGATTTTAAATAAGACCCCCCCCCCAAGCATGTGCAACTTTCCAGGAGGTCTCCTGTTGCATTCAGGGGGGTCTAGACCCCCTAGACACTCAGTAATTCACACCATGATCATAACATAAAGTTACCCACAACGAAACACCATGCGAAACACCAGCTGCACAAATATAGGGGTTACAGAGGTGGCGATAACTTAGTATTACATACAGTATATGTTATGTCACCCCCTTGTGTTCTCCCAAAGCTATTACGCCAGACTAAATTAAATGGAAGGTCAACAGACTGAATTGGAAAGCACACAAATTAGGCTTCTAATTTAAATGTTGGCTAATATTAATATATTGATGCCTCAAAACCCTATCAAGAAAATAACGTGCCGATCAATAATCCATATTTTATGACATTCCTAGTAGCATTGGATGCTACAGTTTCAGAGTAGCTTTAACAATTACATTACAGATATGGTTACATAATGAGACATTTTCTCTGAACGTTGTTGTTTGTCTCATTGCACAAAAAAAATCAAAATATCTCCACTAAAAACTAAAAAAGTAATGTTGCTTAAAATGGGATTGTATTGTAAAATTTGCTGAATTGCACCTCATGTAATATAAAGAAAAATGCTGATAGGTAAGCTTGTAAATCACATTTCATTGATGAATGACAGGGTGAGCCCGGTAAACAAGGAGCCTCTGGAGGGCCTGGAGACCGTGGACCCCCTGGACCCGTAGGATCACCTGGTCTGACAGGATCTGCTGGAGAACCTGGTAGAGAGGTCAGTTTTAACCAGAGACCCTAACTTTTCCAAAATATTTCTTTAATTATTAAAGATATTCATTGAGACATACAGGTATGTTAAAAAGTTTACAGAAAAAAATGCCACATGGAAAGATTAGATAAATGTGTCTACAGTCACTTTTCTTACAAAATATTTTTGAATGACTTTTTGCTCTTGTTTTAAAATTGTTAAATATTCTCTATTGTTCTGTAGGGTAATCCTGGATCTGATGGACCTCCTGGTCGTGATGGTGCTGCAGGAATCAAGGTGACTTACACACTGTGCCTCACAAGGGTTTACTAAATATATTACATGATATTACATCATCACTTTACATTTGTCTTGCATTCTGTATTCTTACTGCTTACTCTGATGTCCATGGCCATCTTGTACATGTTCCACCAGCTTGTACACTCATTGTTTTATAGTTTGAATGATAACACTGTCTGATGAAGGGATATACTGTAATGCCTATGCTCTGTCGTGTTGTTTTCAGGGTGACAGAGGTGACACTGGTCCAGCTGGTGCATCTGGAGCTCCAGGTGGTACAGGTGCCCCTGGTCCTGTTGGACCCACCGGTAAACAGGGAGACCGGGGAGAGGCTGTAAGTACAGATTATCCAACTATCAGACAAAATTACATTCAAAATTTTCCATACAGTATGTCACACACAGTTTCCTTAAATAAATACAACATATTTGACAGAATATGTTCCTCAGGTAGAACTAACCATTGGGCAGTATGAGTCTGCTGTGAGAAATTTCTTTATTATTCAGAAAAGACATGTTGACCTCAAGCGGCTGAATACTGAATTTTTTCAGCTAAGATGTGTGAAATAAACTGTGAGGTATTTCCACCCTGTCAGTAACAAATTTCAGACTGCTAAAGCAAATTATTTTCACATCTGTGCTGTGCAATTGAAGCCTGATTTCATGTGCGCGTCTCGCAAGCTATTGCAGAATCACTCGCGGCAATTATCTGCTCTGTGCTATCTCTGGGGCATGCAGGTGCACACGTGAGTCAACAGGCTTCTCTTGACATGCGTGCTGCAGGGACGGAATTGTGCATAGCGGATCACACACGACACCATTGGGACTCAATTCGCTTGATATCGCAGCACAGATCACAAAATTACGCAACCCATTTGAATTCTACTGAGAAGTTTTTAACTGACGTGGAAAATGGTTACAATGCTGTGCCATGTGCCAAAATAAAGAGTTTTTAAACTACACATCATCACCCTTACTAAAATGTATCATGGTAAACTGTAACAGAGATTTTATATAGAAAATGATCTCTCAGGAGGAATCTATCTGAGACTTTAACATAAAGGCAAGCAGAATGTAGAATAAAGGGCTTTAAAGTCTGGACCTTTGGAATTATTAATAAATTATTAGCAAAGTTGTCCTCATCTGTAATATATGTTTTGTTCTAATGAGGTTTGATATTAGGAAACAAACCGGCCATGTTTGCCTTCAGATATTCACAGAGATTACTTAAATCATTAAGAGCCTGGTGAAAAAATATCTGTTAAGAAGTAGGAACAAACTTTTTCACTAAAAGCACATTTTCAACTCTTTGTACAGTCAGAATGTTAAAACTAGCCTTATTTCTTCTTCAAAGTATCTTGGAAAATCAAAGTCAAATTCAAAATGTTCTTGATGCTTAGATGATCAAAAATAAGTTGTATATCCAATGTATACATGATATACAACTACATAATTACGTTAAATATTAATTAATTGCAATTATGTATAAAACAACTTTGTGTGTGTAGATCACCGTGTACATCAGCCACCACCGAAGACCATTGTAACCCAGGAAAAACCCTGAATTTGTAATGTTAACTTACTGTATTGACTGCCTCTGTGTTCCCTAAATGTAAAGACTTCAGTTAAGATTTGTCTAGAAAAAATGTTGATCAGGGCATTGAACTTAATCATTCAAGTTATGTCAAGTCCCATTAAACAGAGTGGATAGCTTGGCATCATCTTTGTATATATCTGAATTAACACACTTATCACTCGTGATCTTTTAACTGCAGGGACCGAAAGGACCTTCTGGACCTCTGGGGCCTGCTGGAGCTCGGGGAATGCCTGTAAGTACTTCTCTTGCCAACAATTAATAACCCATGAGTCTTTTCTATATTTCTTTTATTTCTGACCTATTCCAAAAATTCAGATGCCGAAACTCCCAATTCTAGTTTCAGATGTCTTAATAATTAACATGTAGTTCATGTGAATACAGCATATCCATTTAATGTGCAGTTGCTCATGTCTGTATATGACAGGGACCTCAAGGGCCACGTGGAGATAAAGGAGAGTCAGGTGAATCGGGCGAGAGAGGTCAGAAAGGTCATCGAGGTTTTACGGGTCTTCAGGGTCTGCCTGGACCACCTGTAAGTTCATATTTCACTGTGACACATAAACTAGATCAGTGTTTCTCAACTGGATTTGCTTCAAGACCTACAGTATGGGGCCTGGGTAGCTCCACAAGCAAAGACGCTGACTACCACCCCTGGAGTCGCAAGTTCGAATCCAGGGTGTGCTGAGTGTCTCCTGCCAGGCTTCCAAAGCAACTAATAGGCCTGGTTGCTAGGGTGGGTAGAGTCACGTGGGTTACCTTCCTCGTGATCGCTATAAGGTGGATGATGCTGCGGTTAATAGCATGAGCCTCCACATGCACTAGGTCTTTGCGGTTATGTGCTCAGCATGCCACGTGATAAGATGCGTGGGCTGACTGTCTCAGAAGTGTAGGCAACTGAGGCGAGGCGAGTCACTGTGTCACCACAACGAATTAGAGCACACTGGGAATTGGCATGTCAAATTGGGAGAAAAAAGGGGATAAAATCCACAAAAAAAAGACCTACAGTATATTTTACATTGGACATCAAATGGTGACCCGACACAGTATTGAAATTGTTTATCCAACAATAGTAAAAAAAAAACTTCCTTAAAATCAAACACTGACTTTTATTATTATTATGTTCTTATTACATTTAGTGGTCGACATAAACCATGTTTATCCTTGCTGCAAATTAACCTGTATTTAATGTAGTCTGGGTGGTATTTTCTTTTACCTTGTGTAGTTTTGTTGATGATTTTGAGGATAAGGGCATTTCACACGACCTGTCCATGATGACATCTGCATAATTTGACGAGCTTCTCACATGTGACAGATTAATTTGTGATAAAATACCATAATGCAGAGGTATTCAGTTAACGTTCCAAGCAGGGACCAGAAACAGTTCAAGGAGCGAAAATGATCAACATTTTTGGCTGAATGTAACAGAAAACAGGATAAAGAAAAAAATGGACTGACTGTTGAATAGTGCACACATTTCTTCTCATTATAAACATAGCAGAAGACAACTCTAGTATACTAGTTAGGGGCAAAGCACCTTCTGGCAGCGTAGTGAAGTGGATTGTGTGCAGAACTGTTAAAATGGGCCTGTAGTTGGTGACTTCAGAAGGATCTAAACCTGATTTTTGTTTTTTGAAGAATTGTTGTGAAAGCAGCAGTTTTTAAGTCTACTGGAACAGTGGCAGAAGCAAAAGACCTAATATTTATCAAGTATGAGATGGGAGCATGTATACCAGATAAACATGTTTTGATAAGAACAGTAGGAGCAAGACATGAATGTTCTAGCGGTGGTCATTCGCCCACTTTTAATGTGAATGGACCATTTGTCTGTGATTCGTTTCACATTATCGTGCCTCTGGTGTGCAAAGGCCCTAATGTGTGCCCATCAAAGATAAGATCCATGCACTCTATTTTCTTTGAATAATGTCTCTTTTAACCCTTTTTGGTATTGCGGGTCATTTTGACCCGTTTTTAAAATAGTTCTAAATGGGTCTGAAAGTTCTGCAAGGCCAAGGGAGGGTTAATATCATTTCTGTTCTTTAAAGTCAGTTGTTGATCAAAAAGTAAAAAGAAACATTAATTCTAGTCAGACATAGCGCAGATGCGATAAAGAAACCACACAGCTTCTTTCTGGTTAATGTGCACTCGATCAAAAAACAAGTCTGCCAGACACTCGCTCTGAACTGCCAGTATTCCTAAAGAGACAGTACCATTTTAGCACTTGTCAAAGAAATTAATGTAAAAATTATTTCTTTTACTTTTGTAAAGTCATTGAAAATGAAAAATTGGTGGTGATTTCAGTCTTTGATTTCCATTCAATGATGCCTGTGGGAGCCCTGTTAAAAGCGGTCCTGTATATAAGCAGGTGCTCAGCGTACACTATAGAGTTGGCAGTCAGGCCCATTTTCCTGTTTAAGTACTCAAGGCATCTTCCAGTTGCTTTTGTGGAAGAAAATTATGAAAGTACAATAAAATAAGGTTGAGGATGAGAACAGAAAGCTCTAGAACAGAGCGAGTAAGAATGAGTAAAAGAGTAAGTTAGTAACAGAGAGAGCTGTAAGGAAGGGTGAGCAGAGTTTAAGAGGAAGTCAGAGATGAGTGATGTTGTGGAGGGGAACAGAGGAAATCAACTAAACAAAGTAATCAAGTATGTAGATGAGACTTCTTTGAATACATTAAGACTTTTTTGAATAAACTAGCTTTGTTAACAAGCTCCTTAAAAGGTTAAGAAATATGTTTTAACCAATCAGTAATTGCCATTTATATTTTCTAGTATAGGGGTATGTAATCTTACTATAGGATATATTGGTTTTCTTATTTGATGGGTGAAACTGAAATCAATGAGTTTATGGTCAGATATTCCAATCTTTCAGCCATAGGTTTGGACATGGTTGAGACCAGAGGAACAGATTGGGTCAAGTGTGTGACCATGAGGAGAGTTAAGGTTAATATTTAGCTTTAAATGAAGTATTGACATGAATTCATTGGTTTTAGCACAGACCGTATTCACATGGACATGGGTTTAATCACAGACATAGCCATCCATTTAATAAATTCAATATGTACACAAAATAGAGGGAAAACGACAGAAGTTCTAGAACCCAATCCGCCCATCAACAATTAGTCGCTGAAAGGACAGTTACTCAACCAGACAACACGGTCAACATAGTTGAGCAGGTGGTATACACTTACTAACTATTCAGACAAGCAGTGGACAGACAGGGAGAGGGCTTGTGGTATGCTGAAGCAGTTAAGAGGTTCTTTTCAGACTATGGCGGTATGTAATAGTAAACCAATCGAGAGATACAAACTTATGTGCAAAGTAGTGGATGAAACAGCAGAAAGTAATACAGTGTAATATACCCAGTAAATATGGGAAATGTCGGCAGCATACAAAACTTAAATAAGAAGGCCAGTACAGGGGTTGTCGAAGTCCGAAACACTACAATCTAGAGGCAGGTGGTCAAAAAGATTCCAACAAAGGTTAAAAAAATACAACCAGAGTGGAAAGTTGTGAACAAAACAAACAAACGCAAAACAGAGCAGTGGCAGCCAGTTACACACAGCATGATCTCACAGGATGGAAAGTTCCCACATACCAAGTGTGTGCTGAGAGATTTGTTGATTATAATAGGAATCTAGTTTTGTTGCATCACGCTGCTCGCTTCCAGCATATAAACAGTGTCAGAGGGTTGTCCTGTCATAAACAGTTGTCATAATGTCTCGCAGTCCGGATGGAATGGCTACCAAAGAATTTGATTTTATGTAAATCCTTTGTCAACAAGACATGGTAGCATTTTCTCCTTACTTATAAATGTTGTTCAGTCTGTTTATTTTGCAATGCTAACAAAATTATTGCATGGTTAGTAACAGTTTAGCATAGTTTTTCACTACTGTCCACAACTTTATGAGAAAAGACCTGCGACAACTTTTTGGGTCGCAACCCACCAGTTGAGAGCCACTGAACTAAAGCAATTCAAATGCTGCAGTAAGATGTTCATTTGTTAACACAATGACATTTGTCCACACAGGGGCAGCCCGGTGATCAGGGGGCATCTGGACCTTCTGGACCTGGTGGTGCAAGAGTATGAACTGTGACATTCAAGGATGAATACATACTAATCTTAACCCTTACTGATGTGTGCTGAGACTCACTCTGTCTGACTCTTTGCAGGGACCCCCAGGCCCTGTCGGTCCGGCTGGTAAAGATGGAGCGAATGGTTTGCCTGGACCCATCGGACCCCCTGGACCTCGCGGACGCTCCGGAGAGACTGGGCCATCCGTGAGTACCAAAGAAAACACATGCTGAAAAGACAAACATTAGTCTATATATCATGATAAAAACAAACACTAGTCATTATGTCCCGATCAGACAAACATTAGTCTATATATCTTGAAAAGAAACATTAGTCTAAATATCCTGATAAGACAAACATTTGTCTACATACCTTGAGTACACAAGCATTAGTCTAGTGGTCTCCAACATGGTCCCACGTTGATCCTGTGAGTTGCCTGTAGAGCCCTTAATAAATAGCCTCGATTTCAATCCTTGATGTCCTTTCATTTCTTTTTCCATAAAACCTGAATGAGAATGTCAAAAAGAGCTATTTAAACATTTAATGTAACATGGTTTTTCCAGAAATTTTAAATATATATATTTTCACAGTGACTCAGTGAAACGTTACTAGTTTTAAAGATATGTTTGTGTGAGAGTGAGAGCGTGTTTACCTGCATATGCCCTGGCTCTCAATGGCTTAAGTCACATTTTGACATTTGCCCCATTCAGCCTTCGCTCTGCTGTTGAAATTGCCAATGCAAAATAGAAAATAAAAAGCCTGGACCTTTGTGAATTATAGACAAAGCTAGTTTTCCTTCTGTGTAAAATCTGTTTTCTTCTAATGCTCTCTGATTGTAGAAAAATATAACTGGTTTTGTTTGCCTTCAAATTTCCAAGAGATGATTGAATTTGAATCAACAAGAGCCTGATGAAAGGAATCTCAATTCAGCCACACTGTCAGAATAATTTAGTCCTTTATAAATTAGGTGTTATCTTTTTAACTTTTTATAAATGTTATAGATAGCCTTCTTGGTGATGATACCAGTAAATTTACATCTGCATACCAACTCAAAATCAATGCCTAACTGTCGAATTAACATTTCAGTGGGGCAAAATATGCAATATTATTGTTATTTGCAGTTATTTTTGTAGTATAATAATAATATTAGTTAATAATTGATTAATTAATTATTTAATATTAATAATAGGCCACAGACTTCTGCCCTTCACTGGTGCTACCAAATGAGGTGCTGGTGTCACTAATAGACTGAACAGACTAATCTGGAGCACAGTAGACTGAACAGGACTGAATCGGTCAGGAAACTCACTTATGGTTTCGATGACTTACTCTCACTAAACCGCAGGCTATTATGTCTGACTCTAAATGAGCCTAGAACCGTTACTGTGTTATGTTTACTTTTTGAAATATAAATTCTGACTGGTTGTTCATATGAAATACATATATTCATATACAGTATATATAAATGGTGAAAGGTTTTAAAGTTAAGTATTTTTCCCTGAATAAAAAAGTTTTACACAATTAAATTAATAGTACTTTTAAAAAGTATGGTTAAAATAATGTATACTTACATGAGATATGCAGCACAACAAAATATAAAAAAATTGTTGTGTATAAAAATTTAGTATTGACTCTTTCAAGCTAACAAAATTAAATTAAAAGTGAAGGACAGTAAAAAATTTGATTCATTGCTCCTCCTCAGGGTCCCCCTGGAAATCCTGGACCCCCTGGTCCTCCTGGCCCTCCGGGGCCTGGCATCGACATGTCGGCCTTTGCTGGTCTGTCTCATCTTGAGAAAGCTCCTGATCCCATGGGGTACATGAGGGCAGATCAGGCCGCAGGAGGTGTTCATCAGAATGATGTAGAGGTGGACGCGACGCTCAAAATTCTCAACAACCAGATGGAGAACATCCGCAGCCCTGATGGCACTAAAAAGAACCCTGCCCGAACCTGCAGAGACCTAAAACTTTGCCACTCAGACTGGAAGAGCGGTGAGTTTGCATTGGAGGCATAGCCTAGCTGTTAGCATCCATGCTTCAGTCACATAGAGCAGCAATCTTGTGTAGCCAGACCTTTAAGTAAACGGCAAATGGTCTAGTACACATTGCTGCTTATTCTGGCCAAGAAACGCCCAGAATAAGAGTCATGTAATGCAGCCAGTCTCAGTTTGTTTTGTTTTTATGTGTGCTTTATGTGTGGTTTCTCTGAGATAGATTATACCACAATTTAGACTGGCATACAGAACATTAAAGGAATAATTCACCCAAAATGAAAATTATCTCATCAATTACTCACCCTCATGCCATCCAAGATGTGTATGACTGTCTTTCTTCTGCTGAACACAAAGATTTTTATAAGAATATCTCAGCTCTGTTGGTCCATACAATGCAAGTGAATGGGTATCAAAAATTTGAAGTTCCAAAAGCACATAAAGGCAGCATAAAATTAATCCATAAGACTCAAGTGGTTAAATCTGTATCTTCAGAAGTGATATTATAAGTATAGGTGAGAAACAGATCAATATTTAAGTCCTTTTTTACTATAAATCTCCACTTTTATTTTCACATTCTTCTTTTGTTTTTTGGCGATTTGCATTCTTCTTGCATATCGCCACCTACTGGGCAGGAGAATTTATAGTAACCACTGGAGTCTTATGGATTACTTTTATGCTGCCTTTATGTGCTTTTTGGAGTTTCAAAATTTGGGTACCCATTCACTTGCATTGTGAGGACCTAGAGACCTACAAAAATCTTTGTTTGTGTTCAGCAGAAGAAAGACAGACATACACATCTGGGATGGCATGAGGGTGAGTAAATGAGAGAATATTCATTTTTGGGTGAACTATCCATTTAAATTTAAATAATAGACCTTATTTAGAGTAGCGCCATATTTGATTTTTGAAAGGAATGAAAATGAGGCTGTGAGGGATAGAACTAAAGTCAGTTCAGTGGGTTGTACTGTTGCTTAAATTGGTGTTCATCATTCAGCTGATGGAACACTAAACATAAAAAACATATTTCCAAACATTTCAGTAGATAAAACTCCTGATAACATACATCTTTATACAGTGCATGCCATTGTACAGAGTGGAAGCATGGGTTAAATTGGAATTGTGAAGTTGGTGGAACCCTAAAATCGGATGGCGATTCTGGTGCCCTAAGGGAGATATGAGATGATGCCCCCCAAATTTGTGATGTAATTTCTCATTATTTGGACTTTATGTTATGTGTCAAGTGGCTTTTATTGTCATTTCAACCATATACAGCTAGTACAGTACACAGTGAAATGAAACAACGTTCCTCCAGGACTATGGTGCTACATAAAAACAACATGAAACAACATAAAACAAACACAGAACTACATGAGACTGCACAGAACTAAAAGACCTACATATTTCTACACATTTATGTCTCACAATATACTGCAATAAGAGGAATCTTTCAAGGAGGTTGTGTAGGACCATAATCCATCCTTGCAACAGGTGCAAAATAGCAGTTTGAGTTTGTGAGGTATCTTTACATTAACAATACTTGATTAATCGTTTCTTCTTTTTGTAGGCGAGTACTGGATTGATCCTAATCAGGGCTGCACTGTTGATGCTATCAAGGTGTTCTGCAACATGGAGACCGGTGAGTCCTGTGTCTACCCAAAACCCTCCAACATCCCACGCAAGAACTGGTGGAGCGCCAAGAGTACTGAACGCAAACATGTCTGGTTTGGAGAAGCCATGAATGGTGGATTCCACGTGAGTCAATAATAGCTTTGAGTTGGGTTCAGGAAAAATTTCAGTGGTATTCTGCAATGTGTAGTTTAACCTCTAGGTCATGAACATTCTCTGTCTTTGACCGCCACAGTTTAGCTATGGACATGACAATCTGGCAACTAACACAGCCAGTATTCAGATGACGTTCCTGAGGCTGCTGTCCACTGAGGCATCGCAGAACCTTACCTACCACTGTAAGAACAGCGTGGCCTACATGGACGAGGCCACCGGCAACCTGAAGAAGGCATTACTGCTGCAGGGTTCCAATGACGTGGAGATCAGAGCTGAGGGCAACAGCCGCTTCACGTACAGTGTTCTTGAAGATGGCTGCACGGTGAGGAAACACTTGAACAGTGTGCTTATTAGGTTGGGAATTAAGTGAAATAATTTTCATTATGATTTGTTGTTTACCACTCTTGAACATCTGCATTCTTTTGCGAACGGAACGCTGTAATAATTTAGTCTGATAGTGTTTCCAGCACTGCTGCTGAACCTATAGTTAAATTATGAGTTTGGAGTCTGAACTGAAATAAAGGACAGAGAAAAACCTTCCTCGCTAGTGCACAGAACTAAAATCGTTTAGTGAAATCATAATCAGAATCACTAAACTCCTACGATTCCCCTCTCTAGTGCTAATACAATGTGATTAATGCTTAAACCTGTATCTTCTTACAGTTGAGTTCTTTGTTCCTACAGAAACACACAGGGCACTGGAGCAAGACAGTCATTGAGTACAAGTCACAGAAGACGTCACGTCTACCTATCGTAGACATTGCACCGATGGATATTGGAGGAGCAAACCAAGAATTTGGAGTGGATGTGGGAGCAGTCTGTTTCTTGTAAAGACAGATGAAACCAGTAAACAAAATATGAGACACTCCAGTGTGAGGAATTAAGTAGGAGAGGAACTCAAGAATCAGATCTTTTTAAAGTGGGACATGTTTTTGACTAGATAAAGTCCTTCTGAAGGTGTTTTTTAGGATATGCACTGTTAGGCACTAGCAGTACTCATCTGCAACTGTACAATTCCTCACCAGCAGACACTCTCCACACGCCCTCAGCCCTCTGGGAACATCTCAAAATCCTACAGAATGGTACATAAGGGAATATGCCAGAGAGAAAGACAGGAAAACTATACGTGTGTCTTAGTTTTATTTATTTATTCTTAAGGTGCTATCCCTCTGCACATTTGGATCAACCGTTGAACATCACAAAGTCCAAAACTATTAGATTATCTTTTACCATCTATCACTTCCACATTTTTTTTTTAAATTTTTTTTTTTTTTACAAAACTCTGAACTTTGACAATCACATGCAAGTCACCTTTCTTATGACCACAGTGTATGTAAATTGCTGTGCATTAAAACATTATAAATGGTGCTAATCTTATAAAACGCCCTGTTTTTTTTCCAATAACTAGATATAAAATACTTTTACATTTTTATTTGTGTATATGCGTGCATGGGTGTGTGAGAGTTAGGTCTTTTATTTTTAATGTCTTTGCTAGTCCCTACACCTCTAATATCACTCTTTATTTGTGTATTTTTTAAAAGAGACCTTTTATATTTGTGGTCTGAACCCCAGTTTTGAACTTTCGTTTTAAGCTACCTCATGCTGGACAAAACATCAGATAAAATCAGCATAATCAAAGTGTGATTGGGCTATGTTCAAAATGTAAAAGATAAATTTCAGCGATCGGTACAAGAACATTTTATATTAAATTATATTCAAGAGTTCTTACATCCTTTGAAAATTTGTATTCAGAGTGATATATGATGTTGGCAAGATTAATAGATTTCTTAATATGTAAGAAATCTATAAAATAATTTTGTTATGGTTTTATAAAATGTAATTTTAATTGGAGATTTTAAAATGTAAAACCCATTGCTTGTTAGTTTTTTTCTTTCCTTTATCTATTTTTTGATGTTGGTTTTAGTTGCACTCTTTAGAAATAGGGTACAAGCCAGCTACTCAAGCACATCAACCCATCACGCTTCTGTGCGATGTGTTGCTTTTTGTTTTGTTTTGTTTTTTTTATGCTGAAATAAAAGGAGAATACTTTGTGTTGGTTTATATAGTATATGAGGAACAGAGGTGGGTTGATTTGACCTTGTTTTCCTGGAAAATAAAATGAGGATATGACAGCTTAAGTAAAATAGTTAAGACAATCAATATTTCAGATAATGTGTCTAAGTACAGTAGCACACACAGTAATTTGACCTTTGTCAGTCTGGTTAGTGTATGTTGAATAAGTAAATTTCAACTTGTACATTTGTGATCTGTTTTTCCCTGATTCACCGTAGCAATAACAGAATAATTTCTATGAAATAAATAGAGCAATTCTGGTATCTCTTTTATGTTGTTTTTAAGTATAATTTTGTAGCATGCAGTTTTACTTGTGTAAGAATTGTTATCAGAATCTTCTGTTATGAGTTGGGTTGGATCCCCACTGGGGAAAAACAAAACAAAAAACAGCTTAAAACATAAGGGCTGATCTGTTGTTCAGCTGGTGTGTGAATCCCTGGAAGTACTTGATACTGGCATTTTAACTCACAGACCCTCAGTTCTACATACAGGTTTTTGTTTTTTGAGCCAATCACCAGAGCAATACATGTCATATGACTAAACACAATGCTGATGTTACTACACGAAAACAGTATTGAGCCCTTAACTAGTCCTATCCTATCCTTGGTTGTGACGTCAAAGGCAGCAAAAGGGAATAATATGCCCATTTCACACTTTTAAGAGCCTTCTAAAAATGGTCACTGGCAAAACATATACAATAATATGAATTTTGAGATTTGTTGAGAGTTATTTTGTAAGAATACATGGCTACTTTTGAATGGCCGTCAACAGAGAAAGGTGTTTTTAGCCACCAAAATGGTGTAATTAAGTTATATACCAGCTAATTGGACCATACTAACCAGCCAAACCTTGACTCCAATGATACAACCAGCAAAGTTTTTGTCTATTCATCACAAGTTCAGGACGGGAGTGTGTTTTATGGTTAACACCATATGGTGACACCATGATATTCTATTGGGATGCTGCTCACCAAATCTGGATCAACATTTCTACCTGCTCTGAGAGTTCACCTCAGTCTTCACTTTGTAAGAAAAACTTGCCCTGTTGAGGACACAGCCCTCAACTAGGTTTAGTACTTCAAGAGGAGTGTAATATTTATAAACATATTATCATAGCTCTACTAAACCCTATTCAAGATGGATACAAAACCGACAAACCTCCTCCACTATGACCAATATCCAGAGTGATTTTCAGGCCTACTCTCAAGCTGCGCTTCACTTCACAGGGTCCCTAAGAGTGTCCACTAGGGAGTGCCCATAACTAACTCTCATAGGCTCTTTTCACATTTCATTGGCGTACATTATAGGAAATGTGGTCATAGTAGTGCCTAATCAAAAGTGATGTGAAATTGTGTTGCAGACGGGTGGGCAGACACCCAAACTTTGTTGACCCTTACCCTCTAGGGGCCCCAGCATTGCATTGTGAATGTGTGGCCTCACATGATTCCAGCTACATGGTAAAGTTCGCTGTTTCACACCCAAAGCAGACATATCGCTTCAGAAGACATGAGATATGTCCCAAACCGCACTATTCTACACCATTTTGTAGTGTAAGTAGTGAAAGTAGTATGTTTACACTGAAATGCAACAAAAAGAAGTGTACTATGAGTAATCAGATGATGCACTTCTTCAACCTTCAAAACGGAGTGTGGAATGTTGGACACTTCATGCACTCAGCGCTCATGGCTTGCCGTGAGTAGCAGAAGGGGCAGAAGCAAAGAGAAACTTCAAAGAAAGACAGCACCTTACAGGAATGTTTTACCATCACCCACACTGTGTTAATATGTTTATTATTTTAGATATAAGTGTTAAACTAAGTGGCAGTACATTACGTGCGTTTTTAACGTCACTTCCATCAGCTGTTAAGCGCTTCCGTGTAGTAAAAAATACATACTACACTTTGTAAATGTATACACTTCATGGCTGAGTGCATAGTATATTCTATAAGGGCATAGTGTATAGTGTGTCATTAGGGACACAGCTATGGATTAAACCACCCGAGTAGTGTATATTACCTTTATGCTGCCTTTATGTCCTTTTTTAGAGCTTGAAAGTTTTGGACCCCATTGACTTACACTGTATTGACAAAACGCATAATATATCCTTCAATAAATAAGGCGTAAGGTGAGCAAATTATGAGAGAATAATGTTTGGGTGAACTTTCCCTTTAAGATGAGGCAATTTATTCATATGTAGCATCATATGGGCCCTACCTATTAATATATAAATTTAACTTCATAACTTTAAACTTCATCACTGCATGTCTCCAAAGCGTTTAATTGTCGTATGTACATCTGGAGCTGCTCTGAGAGTGGTCAACTTAAACAGAGACAGTCGGAGATAATTTTTTTTACATTATGCAGTACTGTACCGGAAAATGAAACATAAAATGCATTTCATGGTCATAGTTTGTCTGTGCATAAAAGGCAAGACACAGGAAACGGATGACTCAATAATTGCATTAATTTATTTGAACGCATTAAACAGTCCACATTAATCACAGAAATTAGCATGTTAATTTTTCTCAGCACTAATTCTAATACTGCCAAATGTGGCAATCATTTTACTGAATAGATGAACTGAGACTACAGGTATGGAGGACCGAATGTGACAATATTAACCCTTTCATATGTAATAACTGGCCACCGCAGAGTAGCATCACACATACAGTATGTGTTTCTGCAACAGCCAGTTACGTTACAAGCTTCCAGATTCAAATTCAAATTTTGCGCCGACACACAGAGAGCGCCTGTCATTCATATTTGCACAAATATTAAATAATACAGTCTTTTCAAGCACATGATAAGTTTATTTTATACTCACATCCAAATGGTCACTAAAGTACAACGATAAAAAGTTTACAGCTCATATACGCAAAGTCAAAACCAGTGTTGGGGTTAGCATGTTACAAGTAACACGTTACTTAATCAGATTACGTTTTCGAGTAACGAGTAAAGTAACGTGATAGTTTTTTATTTTAGACCCATATCTGTTACTTTTCAAATAAGTAATGCGTTGCTTTTGCACACCTCTCCTTTCCCCGTATTGCGATAAATCAGGGATAAAAGTGTGCAAACTTTGGGGAGGAGAAGTAGTGCGTGATGGGCATTGTAGTTCTAGAGAGTGTGAGGCTTGAATACCAGAGATGCACAATGAAGTTGTAGTATATGTGCGCATGATGGGTATTGTAGTTCTAGAGTATGATGAGCCATGCTTATCAGCGATGGACAGAGCACAACAATAATTATTTTAGCCCACCATGAGATTTACTATATGTTTTAAAAACTGCTAAATATTGCTGGTAAAAGAATGTAAATCTGAAGGCTTCAGTGGAATCCAGTTGTACTCATCATTTGCAGTGCACTGATTTTTAGTGCACTAGAGCTTGCATGAGTAGCCGTCATGAACTTTGCTGTTGTCATGACAATCACACTAAGAGTTAAGAAATGTGTCCTCAACATTTCTTAACTCTTTCATCTTCAAGGCAGTATTTTGTAAAAAATGTAACATTTGGGTAAGTGAAACTTTGATTCTCGCGATTGATTCATGTACACTGCATTTAAAAGTGTGTAAACACATTTTGGTAGTATAATATAGCACAGGCATAAGCCCGGAGAAGTCTTCCCGTGGTCACGGCATGATTATACAGTTGCATGCAACGTGGAATGATCGCTGACTGTTTGTGCATCCAAATTTCTTTGTTTTAAAGCTGCCCGTAACCACTGCTCTAGGATCAGTTTGCATCTGAACTGCTCCGTGTTATGCATTTACTGTAACATTCAACATTTGGTTGAGTGAAACGCGATTGATTCATGTGTGCTGCACACTCACACGCTGCATTAAAAAATCAGTAAATGCGTTTAGGCAGAGGGATTATAAGACTAGCCTTCCACTGGCCACGGCATGATACACAGGGTGAAATACTCACTCAGTTCGCTGATTTATGCAGCCAAACTGCTCTGTGTTAGAGCTCATCCCTAGGAGAATGGGATGAGAAAAGCTGACTCTGGATCAGTGGCTGCGAACTTAACGTTCGTAAATGTGTACGAAGACAAAATGCCTTAATTTCATAAAATATTCTACATTTTTTTTTATAATAAACAAGTTATGTGATTTGTGAAACATACCGTTTTTATGACATTTTGGTAACATTAAAAATGATTCCATTCAAGTTGTTTCAACATGCACATTTGCAGTAGGCTGTGCGCTGTATGCACCATGGATCAACTCAAAACAAGCTTGCACTGAGATGACTTAAGTGAAAAACATTATTTTTTTCACCAGACTAAACCTTGGAACATGTTAGGTTCTCCACTGAATTTTATTCTGACTTCTGAAAAACATCTCAAGTTGACTCTGGGTTGTCGATGAGCACCACATATGATGACTTGTGATGCAGGTTCAGATGTTGAACTTTGTTGCATTAGGTAAGACAGTGGATATTCTTCATTATTCACGTTGGCTGCCATGTCAATGGAAAAACAAATCATGCATATTCCTGTTATTGAGTCTTTATTAAAAGATATGACATGAAGACCTACTGATTGTAGACTTTCTTAATATCTGTTTGTTTAGTATGTTTTTTTGACATGAGTGTTGTACATATAGCATGACCTGTAATGTCTCTTGTATGCAATGCATGGCTTATTTGTATGGAATGCATAGCATAGCAGAAGAGAGAGTGGCGGTGAGAAAAAAAGTAATGCAAAAATAATGCAAAAGTAACATAATGCTTTACTTTCCATAAAAAAGTTCATTTTTAATTAATTGAGTTACTTTTTTAAGGAGTAACGCAATATTCTAACGAGTTACTTTTAAAACTAATGTTACCCAACACTGGTCAACACATCAAACGCGATCATCCAATGTGTGCGGCAACGTTTGTTCACATTAGTGGATGCAATTGTCATGTCACAAACAGCTACTCAAACAGTCTTTTCAAGCATATGATACATTTATTTTATGTAACAGACAGCCAAATTGTCACCAAAGTACCACAATATCAGTTTACTCCCAGTCAACACAGCGCGGTTATCCCGTGCATTCAGCCGTCTCATTAGATGGACTCCAGAATGAAGCTTGGAGTACACAGTGAAATCTTGTGGTTGAGTCAAATAGGTCAAATAGGGAATGAATGATCTCTATTGAATGAATGACTTAAGAAGCTGCACTAGAAAAAAAAATGTCACTTTGGTGGACTGAGTATTTTCTGTCATGGTCTATCTTTAGCCTTCATTCTTGTTTTCGTTTCATAAGTACTGGGCCAACATCCAGGGGTGTAGCATCCATTATCATGGCACATACATGACAGTGGATATATGATGGATATTTTTTTACTTCTCAGGCACAAATATGACAAGACCTGATCTGATAAATAAATAAATAAATAAACAAATGTAGAAAAAAATAAATATGGAAATAAAAACCTACATAAATAATTGTGGGAATTAATAAATGTATAAATGAGGAAATAAATAAATGTGGAAATAAATACACTAATGCAAAAAAGGAAATAAATGTATAAATACCAATTTATTTAAACATTTTATTTAATTCAAAGTACACATTTTCATTTTTTTTATTTTTGTTTTTTTATTTCTTTGCAAATATATTTATTTATTTATCTATTTTTAATATTGTCACATTCGGTCCTCCATATATAGGATGGTTTCAAAATGATTTGCAGCTCCATCTACAGAATTTTCACCATGGTTAGACAGAAAATCTGAAAATCATATTTCTGACAGTGTAGACAAATAGTATGGACACAGCTGTGAAACCTTATTAAAGAGGTGTACCTCTTACTATTGTCAGAACAAGTGTTTTTTTTTAAAGATATATTAATATTTCTTATTTTCTTGAGTTTATATACTGTATATTTTCATCTATGTGTAGTGTAGGTTGGGGCCTATGAGAACTAGTTATAAACTTTTTGGAATTTTTTATCTATCGGCATCTGCCGATACATTTTTCTGTTTGGCTGATTAGTTTAGCAAGCCACGACCGCTCTGAGAATCACCCATTTGCATGTGAAGGAGCCATCTGAGGCATGTAAACAACCAATCACAGTTTGTTTTGCTGTAACGTGCCATCGTGTTACCTCAATAATAGACTGGCGTGCAACACAGTCTCATTTAAACAATAACTCCAGCCCAGGAGCAAGTGCACAAGCTCATGATGTTTCAGGTGCTCACACTTTTATTCTAACAGTTCATTATAACTTTTAACTGTCTTGTCTAATGAAAAAAGGGCAAATAGTACTAAAACTTATATCATATAATGTCTGCAAATATGTGGGTTAAATATCTTTTAAATACTTAACCCTTTAAAGCCTGACATATGAAAGAATTGAACTGAAGAATAACACTAAACCCACATATGACATTAAACTGTTTTTAGTACAGACTAGACAATTTATAGTAGACAAACTATAAAAAGAAATTATATATAAAAAAATTATCATATTTAATACATTAGGCTTTAAAGGTCATTATCCTCCTGAGGCCCAGCAATTCATTTTTGTGTAGGACATTTGTTATTTAAGTTTTTCTTAGCCCATACATTCTACAGTGTTAAATGTTGGGGTATTAACAGAGGACTCCCTGGGTTTTTCAGAGATGCCAAATATTTGAGAGTTTGGCTATGACAACTTTCTCTCCTTGGTCTATAAATATGAACTGAAATGTATCACCGTTCAGTTCAGCACATCATATAGAATATGAATAAAATATTAATTACATTTATCATTTACATTTATTAATTATTAATTATTTTTTATCATACTGTATGTATTTTATGCACCAAACACTATACTGACATTTAAAAAAGGGAAAATGTAAAAAAATTTCACTGAAGTCTCAGGAACTTATGGTATGATGACATCATAATAACTTGTAATGTAAAGTAATGAGATCTTTATAATGACAGAGCAGGCTGCATATATGAAAATACACAGAAATATTAGTTCACACTTTAAATGTATCTTATAAATGTATATGTTAGAATTTTCAAAGCTCTGTGATATTTTTGTGGTGGGCATGAATATAATGTAATGCCTATTGAGAGATATACCTCAAAAGCCTGTTGTATCATATTTGATACATGGATTTCAAAGTAGGGTTTTCAGTAAAATAATATTCAAAATTTTAACCAACCACAAGTTGCTTATATTCAGCAAATACTCATTTTAAAATAACAGTTACAATAGACAGTAATCATTACTGTCACTTTTACTTTATTAAAATAAGCTGTCATTTATCCCAACGTAAGAGTCACTTTTCGCACAAGTCCGCTACCATTTTGAATAGATCGATATAAACATTGAAACCACTTTTTTCACAAATAACCACTAGATGGTGCCATAAACATGTGAAAGTTACATAGGTTGTTTGGCTCGTCAGCTTGAACAGAGAGTGAAACAGGAGCCATCAAACGTTTGCACTTGCTGATCGCTGTGCTTAC
Source organism: Myxocyprinus asiaticus (assembly GCF_019703515.2). Classification (NCBI taxonomy): domain Eukaryota; kingdom Metazoa; phylum Chordata; class Actinopteri; order Cypriniformes; family Catostomidae; genus Myxocyprinus; species Myxocyprinus asiaticus. Next base: position 32,494,902 of record NC_059378.1, read on the forward strand.
TGTGTATGTGTGCAGCTCTGTTCTCTGTTGTGTATTACACATGATAGTTTTTTCAGAGCGGTTCTGTGTCTAAAAACATACAAATTCCATCTCGTGCTCAGAGTTAACAGACATGCTCGAGTTAAGTTCGATGTGCCAACATGCACTGAGCGCTCTAGATTCACTAATTGCACATTTGGGTAATTCCAAATAAGCTTGGCCACTAAAAGTTACTATCCAAATCTAAAGGAACCCCATAACAGCAGGTTTTTGTAGATAGAAGAGTGATTGAGAGCATTTCACTGCATTAAAAGGCCATTGTCAACTAAGCCACAAACAGAAAATCAAAAAATAATTCCTTCAGTTATCCGCCAAAATAAAGGCTTGAGGGCTAAACTGGACTGCATAGAAATGCCACATGCAAGTTAAGAAATTATTACAGAAAAATTTTACTATTGTGTAATGTTAATAATAGCTAATAATTATTATTATTATTGTTATTGTTATTATTAACTATTATCATTACTGTTATTATTGTACTAGGTCTTTTTGTGGAAAAAAAGTGATTGCTAATGTGCACACCATCTGTGGTTACTGGATTACTATGTGCATTGTTATTTCCTTCTTCCTATTATTAATGTTTTAAATTTCTTTATGTGTTTGGGGGATGACTAAATAGAAACCGGGAGAAGCTGCTATCTAAAGCATACAAAAAACTATATATATATATATATATATATATATATATATATATATATATATATATATATATATATATATATATATATATATATTTTTTTTTTTTTTTACAAAGATTTCTGTGAAAGAGTAAATATTATGCTAAATAAAAGTTAATTAAAATTTTTAGCAATTTCATGTACATGTAATTTACTATGTGTGTATATATACTGTGGCAAGAAAAAGTATGTCAGCCCTTTGGAATTACATGCATTTCTGCATTAATTATTCATAAAATGTGGTCTGATCTTCATCCAAGTCCTAATAATAGACAAACACACTCTGCTTAAAGTAACGACAAACAAATAATTGTAGTTTTCATGTCTTTATTGAACATGTTGTTTAATTATTCACAGTACATGCTGGAAAAAGTATGTGAACCTCTGGGCTTCTGATTTCTAAAAAAGCTAATTGAGGCAGGTTTTCCAGTCAGTGAGCTGAGATTGTAGGTGTGGACTTTAGAGCTGCCCTGCTGTATAAAAACAGCACAATCTGGGTACTGAAAGAGTCTGAACTTCTTAAGAAGCCTTTGAACCATGTCCTGATCAAAATAGTTGTCTACAAAAGGATGCAATTCAGTATTGTTGCTAGTTTGACTACGAGTGAGCGTTCTCCACAGTTTACCCCAAGAGCACAACATGCAATGCTGAAGGAAGTTAAAAAGAATCCAAAAGTAAAAGCAAACGATCTGCAGAAATCTGTATCAATTATAAGGAAAACACTGAACAAGAATGGTGTTCATGGGAGGACAAAACGGAGGAAACCACTGCTCTCCAAACAAAACATTTCTGCATGTCTCAATTTTGCAAAAGACCACCTTGATGCTCCACAAATATTCTGGAATAATGTTCTGTGGACAGATGGAACAAAATTTAACTTTTTGGCAGAAACACACAACACTATATTTGGGGGGAAAAAAGGCACGCCACACCAACACCAAAACCTCATCACAACTGTTAAGCATGGTGAAGGAAGCATCATGATTAGGGGCTGCTTTGCTACATCAGGGCCTGGACAGCTTGCAATCGAGGGATCAATGAATTCAAAAGTGTAGCAAGAGATTTTACAGGAGAATGTCAGGGTAGCGATCTGTCATCTGACAGTTGGGGGATTCAAAAAGACAATGACCCAAAACACACAAGCAAATCAACAACAGAATTGTTAAAGAGGAAGAAAATGTGTGTCTCGGAATGGCCAAATCAGAGTCCAGAACTTAACTCAATTGAAATGTTGTGGCATGACCTGAATCCCAGAAATATTAATGAACTGAAACAAATTTGTAGGGAGGAATGGTGTAAAATCCCTCCTCTGTGATATACAAGGCTGATAAACAGCTACAGGAAACGTCTGGTGGAGGTTTATGCTGCTATTAAATACAAGGGTTCACATACTTTTTCCAGCATGGACTGTGATTAATTAAACAACATGTTCAATAAAACATGAAAACTACAATTATTTGTTTGTCATTACATTAAGCAGAATGTGTTTGTCTATTATTAGGAATTAGGTGAAGATCAGACCACATTTTATGAATAATTAATACAGAAATGCGGGTAAGGGTTCACATATTTTTCTTTCCACTGTATACTGGGTATCTGCAATATATCTCTTTAGATATCGACATCGGCCATTAAAACACCTTGCCTGCCCTGAAAGACCATTTGGAAGTGGTATTCGGCCTAGTATGGATTTAGTGTGTTAAGTGCACTAAACTTTGGCATGTTTCAGACATGGTAAAGTCTTGCAGACTTACCTGGTGCCACGTGCACTTAAGTGTGCAAGACCGCAAGTGTGGGTATTGAGACAGGGCAACAGTTTCAGGAAAAAACTAAAAATGTGTCGTTTGTTCAATATCAAGACGCCTTTAGCTCCAACGCTTCATTAAAACACATTTAAATTGTGATTAAATATATTACTCCCTGCATGCAGTAAAACTGTTAATTTCACCCGCACGTGTTTTAAAATTGCATCCATCAATATTAAGAAATGCATGTTTTTCAAAAGCTAGGCTAAAGTCATATGATGACGACGATGTTGTATGAGTTGAGGTGTAGTTCTACATTTGTCCCATCATTTGTCACTGTAGACTCAATCTACAAACACTCAAACTAAACAACATGGACTTAAGATGCATGCCAAAATATGTGTTTTTATGAACATACTGAGGATTTTAAAGCAGTTTTGTGAGTATTAAAAGTATATTAAGTGCATATATTTTAAGATGTTTTCACATTAGAACAAAACAACCAAGATACAATTCTGCTGTTCAAAAATCATCTGAAAAAACTGAATTACGCACTTTTATGGATGGTTTCTTAAAGTCAATTATCTTGCATCAACATCAAATACAAATACACCGATCAGCCACAACATTAAAACCACCTGCCTAATATTGTGTAGGTCCCCCTTGTGCCGCCAGAACAGATCTGACCCGTTGAAGCATGGACTCCACAAGACCTCTGAAGGTGTCCTGTAGTATCTGGCACCAAGACATTAGCAGCAGATCCTTTAAGTCCTATAAGTTGCGAGGTGGGGCCTCCATGGATCGGACTTGTTGGTCCAGCACTTCCCATAGATGCTCAATTGGATTGAGATCTGGGGAATTTGGAGGCCAAGTCAACATCTTTTTGTCATGTTCCTCAAACCATTCCTGAACACAGTTCTAGCCTACACCTCATTGGAACTTCGGCTGACATTAAAATATGCGCACTTCTGGCGAAAACATTAATAGTAGTATAGCATGGGAATTTACTGAAAAGGAGTGACTACTAGAGTCAGTGCTTTCATATTCTTGATAGAAAATAACGAACAAATTGATGTCTCTCTCACGCAATCAAAAGGTCAGGCTTCAGCAAACATTAACAAGTTATGGGCGCTTAAGAAACGTGTTTTATTAAGCTTTCAACTCTTATCAAACAATTTATTTTGATTTAATGCTCCAAACGTACATCACACTGGTTAAGTCATTTGATTTCAACAGCAGGTGTTGCCAGCGTGTGGCGGTAAGAGCACAACAAACACATTATCATTTACTGAATCATTTACCGAATAAACAGATTCACTTGATTCAGAGCTCCAAGAAGCTTTATGTAAACCACCATTTCAACAAACTCTATCACACTTAACTCAAAGGAACACTAATCTCACCCAAGGTAAATAATAAAAATAAAAAAAAGTCATAACATAAAACGACACAATTAACATTAAACGGAACTTAAAACATAACTATAACCCCCAATAACTTTTAAATGTTAATTAATAACACACCCAAACAGTCCCCAAAACCTGCACTGATGTACCGCATTAATTATGCAATGATGCAACAGCCAATAGCAAGACCTCAAGCATAAACAACAACAGATGTTAAAGTATATTCCTGGTAAGGTCTATAATTCGATGTAGTTTTAGTATCTGATATTCATTTAAATAGGTAAACATGCCATTTTGACCTTTGCACCAAGAAAATTGAATTAATGCAAATGTCTGATCGATTCATCTAACCACTGATCCACAAAAGCCCCCGAACCTGAATAAATAAAGCAAGAATTGAATGAAAGTTCATGAGGGCACTCTGGCTTGCTGTCACTGCCATTCTATGTTGTTTGTAGACACGTGTTGAACCATAAGGAGATGTTCCATTATACACAAGTCTAGATGTTTATGTAAGTAGTTATAACTTGCATGATATGACTTATATGATAGTCACAGAATTACCATATACTGTTTGCACAATGTTATCAAGCTTATCAAGTGAAATAACTGTTTTAAAACCTATGTGGGTATAGTGTTATTCTTCTTTCAAGAGGGAAATTTAAATGAATTCACAGTAAGACAAGACTGATACCGATGATCAGTCATAAAGTTAGCAGAATTAGACAAAGTAGGATAAAGAACAAATATTGCTTTTGTATCGTATTATTGGGGATGAGGAAATAACTTTAGCCTTTACCTTTTAAGTCACACAATGTCGAATGCAATATGCTGCTTTAAAAAGGTATAAAACACAGGGCATATTGTGCTTGTATAAGGTTGCTGAATGTGAACACAAACAATAAAACGACTGTCAAACGATTTAATAGACACATAAAAAGAGGGACCAATACACAAGAACACGCAGTTGAACCAATAAAGTTTTCCCGTAGTACCCGAAACCGAAGACAGCTGTCTCATCAAAGGTATGTGTGAACTGTGAATATAATGACAAGTGTATTGCCAGTCTGTCTGTTTCAGCGAAGAAGCAGATTTGAATCTCTTTAGTTAGATTACTTCAGCATTCTAACTGTGTATGTTAATAAATAACTAGTCAGTCACCGTGATTTTGACATTCTTGGAAGCTGGTCTGGTATAAATTGGCCATATTAATTTTTTTATTATTATTATTATTTATAAATTGGCCATATTGACTGCGGAATGATGTTGTGTTGACGTCACAACCAGCCTAGTTTGCGTAGAGTAGATATAAATCTGAGCATTTAGAGCATAGGTATTAATCTGTCCACAGTTAGACAAATTGTCTATAAATGGGCATGATTTAGTATTGTGGCTACTCTCCCTAGAAGTGGCCGTCCAGCCAAGATGACTCAAAGGGCACACAGCAGAATGCTCAGTGGGGTAAAAAAGAACCCTTGATTGACAGCTAAAGACTTGAAGGAATCATTGGAACTGGTTAACATCTCTGTTCATGAGTCTACCAGGGGTGTAAAATAACAAACTGCAAATACTCTCATTACTGTAAAGTAGTTTTTCCCAGGTATTGTACTATTTTAAGTAATTTAAAAATGGTATACTTTTATTTGTACTTGAGTATATTTTAAGTGCTGTAACTGTACTTTTAATGTGTTATTTTCCCTCCGTCTGTGTTCGCTACTTCTCTTTCCCGATTTTATTTTTATCCATCAGTGTGACTGGTTACGAGAGTCTTGTGACTCCTGTCCAGTGTTGAGTAAGTTACTTTCAAAAAGTAATCCACCACTGATTAATGATTACTTATGTAAAAATTGTAATCAGATTACTATACTAATTACTTCATGTGGAAAGTAATCCGATTACTAATTACTTTACTTTGAAGTTACGTTCTAAAACCAATCAAATCTGCGAAAAAAACAAATGTGACACTAATAAAAGAGCCGTTTGCATAGCGAAGTCTTTTTCAAGACTGATAAATTCTTTATCAGAATTTATTTCTTTACTGATAAAATTTAAATCATCAGAAATAAAATTGGAATTATGCAATCATCTGTCACAGTACCTCAGAAAACAGTATCTCATAATTTTCCACACAAGCAAATTCAATCCTTCACTGTCATAGGTCATGAAGAGCTAAAAAGACTTATCGAAACATCAAAAGCCACAACATGTATGTTAGATCCAATACCAACTAAGCTCTTAAAAGAGGTATTCCCTGTAATCTCAGAACCTCTTCTTAATATTATTAACTCCTCACTATCCTTAGGACATGTCCCAAGAAACTTTTAAATGTCCGTTATCAAACCGCTTATTAAGAAGCCACAGCTTGATCCTGGAGAATTGGCTAATTATAGACCGATTTCAAATCTCATCTTTATGTCAAAAATACTAGAAAAGTTAGTGTCCTCCCAACTATGTTCATTTCTACAGAGAAATAGTATATATGAACAATTTCAGTCAGGATTTAGGCCCCATCATAGTACAGAGACTGCACTTATCAGAGTTACAAATGACTTGCTCTAATCATCTGATCGTGGCAGCATTTCTCTTCTAGTGCTTTTAGATCTTAGTGCTGCCTTTGACACCATAGATCATGACATTCTCTTGAATAGGCTTGAGAGTTATGTTGGCATTTGTGGACTTGCATTAGCATGGTTTAGGTACTTATTTAGCAGACCGCTACCACTTTCTCTGTGTAAATGAGGAATTGTCAAATCAAACAAAAGTATGGAGTGCCACAGGGATCAGTTTTAGGGCCTCTGCTTTTCTCCTTATATATGCTTCCCCTGGGAGATATTATCAGGAAACGTGGAATAAGTTTCCACTGTTTTGCCGACGATACTCAACATTATATTTCTTCGGGTTCAAGTCTGGGCTCTGGCTGGGCCACTCAAGGACATTCACAGAGTTGTCCCATAGCCACTCCTTTGTTATCTTGGCTGTGTGCTTAGGGTCGTTGTCCTGTTGGAAGATGAACCTTCACCCCAGTCTGAGGTCCAGAGCGCTCTGGAGCAGGTTTTCATCAAGGATGTCTCTGTACATTGCTTCATTCATCTTTCCCTCGATCCTGACTAGTCTCCCAGTTCCTGCCGCTGAAAAACATCCCCACAGCATGATGCTGCCACCACCATGCTTCACTGTAGGGATGGTATTGGCCAGGTGATGAGCGGTGCCTGGTTTCCTCCAGACATGACGCTTGCCATTCAGGCCAAAGAGTTCAATCTTTGTTTCTCATGGTCTGAGAGTCCTTCAGGTGCCTTTTGGCAAACTCCAGGCAGGCTGTCATGTGCCTTTTACTGAGGAGTGGCTTCCGTCTGGCCACTCTACCATACAGGCCTGATCGGTGGAGTGCTGCAGAGATGGTTGCTCTTCTGGAAGGTTCTCCTCTCTCCACAGAGAAACGCTGGTGCTCTGTCAGAGTGACCATCGGGTTCTTGGTCACCTCCCTGACTAAGGCCCTTCTCCCCCGATCGCTCAGTTTGGCCGGGCGGCCAGCTCTAGGAAGAGTCCTGGTGGTTACAAACTTCTTCCATTTACGGATGATGGAGGCCACTGTGCTCATTGGGACCTTCAATGCTGCAGACATTTTTCTGTACCCTTCCCCAGATCTGTGCCTCAATACAATCCTGTCTCGGAAGTCTACAGACAATTCCTTGGACTTCATGGCTTGGTTTGTGCTCTGACATGCACTGTTAACTGTGGGACCTTATATAGACAGGTGTGTGCCTTTCCAAATCATGTCCAATCAACTGAATTTACCACAGGTGGACTCCAATCAAGTTGTAGAAACATCTCAAGGATGATCAGTGGAAACAGGATGCACCTGAGCTCAATTTTGAGTGTCATGGCAAAGGCTGTGAATACTTATGAACGTGATTTTTTTTTTTTTTAATAAATTTGCAATGATTTCAAACAAACTTCTTTCATGTTGTCATTATGGGGTATTGTTTGTAGAATTTTTGAGGAAAATAATGAATTTAATCCATTTTGGAATAAGGCTGTAACATAACAAAATGTGGAAAAAGTGAAGCGCTGTCAATACTTTCCGGATGCACTGTATCTTATGCAATGTTGTTTCTAAAATAATATAAATCAAATTTATCTTGTTTTAAGGATTTTTAGATATTTTTACAGGAAAACAATACAAAAATTATCAAGAATATGATTTTTACCCTAATATCAAAGGTCTTACTAGAAAAAAAGAAATTATGATCCAACGTGAATTTTCTTGATAAAAAAATATGATCGTACCTAGTAACGTGCATGTAAAATGGCTAGAAATAGCATTTTAGCTTAGCATAAAGCTGACCATTTACACAAGGTTTATTTCTATTTCTTCTGCTCCAAACTTACTTCTCTGTCTGCTCTTATGAATGTAACACATCAGAAGAAAGTGTTTCACTGCTGTTCAAATGCACTTTGGATCGCATCATGTATATGTATACATTTTTTCCATCTGAAAGGACTAAATATTAGATGAAACAAATGACAATAAAATGCAAAGTAATGTCTTCAGTAATCAAAATACTTTTTGAATGTAACTGTATTCTAATTACCAATTATTTAAATTGTAACTGTATTGGAATACAGTTACTTATATTTTATATTTTAAATACGTAATCCCATTGCATGTATTACGTTACTCCCCAACCCTGCTTGTGTATTTACTAGCTAGTCAAGTGTGTAAAGCATTACTCCATGTTGGATAGCAAGAAAAGTACCCACTGTTTTACACGTGATTTATTTAATAGGGTTTGCCACAAGTAACAGCAGGCTGCAGTGTAACCTGGACAGAATTATACATAAAAGTATAGAAATGGCTGCTATTTGGCATTTTGTACCATGTAAGTTTGTAATCATGTACCTGTTTATATATAATTTTCTTTAATTGACTGAAGAGGTAGTTAAAATGAAAACAAAAGTTTCTAAGCAGTTGTACACCAAAATATTCTTTGCATTCAGAATAGGCCCGGATACATTTCAGCCTAATAGTGCTACTTCACTGAATGGCCGATTTTACATATTTATGTATTTTGTGTATTTTCAAGATACAAAATACTATTTTATTTTGATAAAAAAATTCCACACAGTATTTGATATTTTATTTTGATACATTTAAACTGAGGTATTTTGTCTTTTTATTTTAAATAAATTTTCATGTATTTGTGCCCATCACTGTCTATACACCATCGTGCAGGACGTGACAATTTTTCTGCTTTTTTAGCATCGTTTTGAACAATGTTTTATGTGCAAAATAGCTCACTCTGTCACCATTAAAGGCAATTTAGACCCTACACACAAACTGATTTTAATGTATTTGTTTCATCATCCCCCCTGAAATCTATGCCCCTGATTCTGCCATTCCCCTGACAACCTGAAACACACACACACCTTTCATGTGAGTTCTATGAGATATCGGCTGTTGCTTTACACGCTACACTTGACAGAAACGGCTGGGGAAAGATCATTGACAATCATTGCGTGTTTTCTGTCAGAAGCAATATAATTTTGTCAAAATCATATAGCACTCAAGCGCATGCTAATTGTTTCCCACCATTGGGATTTAAAAAACACCAGTAACTGCACCTATTCATGACATGCCATTACATTTTATTGCACATGTCAGAGCTCATTCTGGTAGAGAGAGAGAGAGAGAGGTAAAAAAAAACTGGATTACTGCATTACTTCAAATAAAAGTACAGAAGTACAGGTGTAGTTAAACACGTAACATGATTTTCTTAGATTTTCCTTATGATAAACACTTTACTGCCAAAACGACACTAATCCAAGGAAAAATACACTATTTTCATGTTATGCCTTTCCTCTCTTATTCCTGGTCGTTGTATTAAAGAGTTTTTAATTTCAAGTTTAGTAGGGGACATTCACACTGAACACGTTTTTGTGTCCGTCTCGCACAGGAACGCCTGTTGTTATTATTGGTCATTCCTACAATTCTGTGTCATTTAAGTCCCCATTACAAGTGTGTGTGGCATTTATATTGTTTAATTTCACCCGATTGCAATTTTGATCACTCTTGTTAAAAAGATAATACTTTTTATAATGTTACACACTTCTGTGGGCATAAAAGTTCAATTGTAAATAAATGAAATCCTTTTCTATTGCACTATCACTGCCTCATATCCCAAAAACTGCACGTCAAACATCTTTGACAAAAAAAAAATAAGTGCCCCAATAATAATAAGTGCACAATAATTGCGGTTATCTGAAATAACTGCGGTTTTATCAAATAATCACGACATACCTACTAAGCAGTATGTAGTATGCACATTGTGATTTGAATGAAAATTTTTGCACTGATTACTGAGCACCCTGCACAGAACACCGTATCCCACAATGCAATGCGCTTGACTTGACCTTCCATTTCCAGTGTGATGAATGAGCAGCAAGTAATAAACCAATTTGATCAGACAGCCAAAAGTTTATTATTTTAGAAGAAAAATTTGATTAAAACGCAAAATAACCTTACACAGTGAATACAAATGTAAAATACAATAAAGCCTAACATTTGTTTTATATGCATTTATTGTCGTTTATGAAAGCTGTAATGGTAAATGTGGTTTAGGGGTTTGTTTCAGTTGCGTTAAGGTTGGGGTGCCATTTGTAGCGTTCTTTTGGCCATCTCTAGAGCGCCCTCTCGTGTCTTATTCCCGCCGATAAAACCGCTTGCATGGACGAAGATACAGTCAGGTATCCCGCTCAGCTCAGAGAGCGCATCATCACGAATGCCTCGCCATTCTTCTAGCAGACTCAATCTACAAACACACACATGCATCACATGATTAATGAAAACAAAAAGAAAACATTTGTTAAACATTTTCAGAAATAATAATAATAAAAAAAGTCCATAACTAAATAAAAAATAAAAATATTATTACCATCATTACATATGAAAATGCCACCAGATGCCGATAACAATAGACAGCTAAATAAAAGCTAGGGCTGTCAATTATACGTGTGATTAATTATATTAAAAATAACATGTTAAACAAGATAATGTAATTAATCATGATTGCTGACTTGTACGTAAATTCCGTAATAAACCTTGATGATTTCCATTCTGCACTCAGCGCAGCCTCAGCTTAGGGCTGTACCACAGAAATAGGAAAGAGTGGGCTGTACAATATAGGGGCGGTGGGCGTTTTTCAAAGTTTAAAACTACTTTTAACCTGACGCAGCTCACTAAAATGCACCGTTTATGGGGCGAGATGCTGAAACTTGACACAACCAAAGTGAGATGCATCTGTCTGATGCATGTGTACATAAACACGTCAAATAGCACAGATGGAATGTGTCCTGTAAGAGATGGACAAACTCAGTTTAAAATGGATTGCTGTTGGGTGTTGGTCAATAATAAGCATATGTTCAATTATATGGAAATAAAACACTGAATTTTAAAGCCAGTTTTTGTCTAATCAATACTTAATTGCCAAAATAATGTTATGTATTTGAATTGTGAATTATTATATTTACTACTTACATATTAAATAATCTTTATGTGGGGGCATTTCTTTTTTTTTTTTTTTCTAACAACAATTTTATTGACTCATAAATTAACAAAAAATACAACAACATATATATAATGAATCAAACACTTTAAACATTAAACCCCCACTATATCCCCTCCTCCTACCAAACTCTCAACCCACCCTGACCCCCCCACGAACACCCCTGTGGTCAATAGAATATAGACACACACACAGAAAAACTAAAACAACATAAAATAACATACAATAATCAAGTATAATAATAAAAAATAAAAAAAAAAAATAAAAAAAAAAATCTAAATTACTCCCTCCTCCGCCCAACCTCGAGATTCCCTAAAAAATGCTAAATAATTGCCCCATTTCTTATTGTAAGATTCCCTAACCTCCATCCTAATGCTCGACCCCTCCTCGAAGGCAGCCACCCTCCCCATCTCCACGCACCACTCCGGGAACGAGGGTTCCAACTCCTCAAAATAACCTGCCTACCAATCATCACACTGGTCAAAACCCAGTCCTTCAAGTACTTATCTACCAAATCCATGACCTCCCTATCTCCCAAAATACAGAGTCTGGGGCAGAACGAGACCCGAGTGCCCAAAACATCACACACAAAACTTTGCACCTTCAGCCAAAATTCTTGGATCTTAAGGCACCCCCAAAAAACATGGATGGTGTCTCCATCTTCAGTATGGCATCGACAGCAGATGGGTGTGTCCTTAAGACCAAGCCTATACAATCTAGAGGGGGTCCAATAAAATCTATGTAAAATCTTAAATTGCATAAGGCGAACCCTTGCATCTCTAGATGCAGACTTGATATTTTTTAGAATCCTAGCCCACACTTCCTCCTCCAATAACAAATTTAAATCTTCCTCCCATAATCTTTTGAGAGAATTTAAAGCTAAGTCCCCCAGACTCTGAATTAACAGGGAGTAATACACTGATGCCTCATGACCCTTCCCAAAAGCAGAAATCACCACTTCCGGAGTATCTGCCGCTCTAAGGGGGTGTATGCTACTCCCAAAAACAGAGTAGAGCAGGTGGCGCAGCAGCAAATACTTATAAAATTGAGATCTGGGAATCCCAAAATGTCGAATCAAATTTTCAAAAGATCTCAATACTCCACCCTCATATACAGTGCATCCGGAAAGTATTCACAGCACTTCACTTTTTCCACATTTCGTTATGTTACAGCCTTATTCCAAAATGGATTAAATTCATTATATTCCTCAAAAATTCTACAAACAATACCCCATGACAACGTGAAAGAAGTTTGTTTGAAATCGTTGCAAATTTATTAAAAAAAAATTTGAAAAAAAAAAAAAAATCACGTACATAAGTATTCACAGTACTTTGCCATGACACTCAAAATTGAGCTCAGGTGCATCCTGTTTCCACTGATCATCCTTGAGATGTTTCTACAACTTGATTGGAGTCCAACCTGTGGTAAATTCAGTTGATTGGACATGATTTGGAAAGGCACACACCTGTCTATATAAGGTCCCACAGTTAACAGTGCACATCACAGCACAAACCAAGCCATGAAGTCCAAGGAATTGTCTGTAGACTTTTCTCCTGAGACAGGATTGTATCGAGGCACAGATCTGGGGAAGGGTACAGAAAAATTTCTGCAGCATTGAAGGTCCCAATGAGCACAGTGGCCTCCATCATCCATAAATGGAAGAAGTTTGTAACCACCAGGACTCTTCCTAGAGCTGGCCGCCTGGCCAAACTGAGCGATCGGGGGAGAAGGGCCTTAGTCAGGGAGGTGACCAAGAACCCGATGGTCACTCTGACAGAGCTCCAGCGTTTCTCTGTGGAGAGAGGAGAACCTTCCAGAAGAATAACCATCTCTGCAGCACTCTACTGATCAGGCCTGTATGGTAGAGCAGCCAGACAGAAGCACATGACAGCCCGCCTGGAGTTTGCCAAAAGGCACCTGAAGGACTCTCAGACCATGAGAAACAAAGATTGAACTCTTTGGCCTGAAATGGCAAGCGTCATGTCTGGAGTGAACCAGGCACCGCTCATCACCTGGCCAATACCATCCCTGGAACTGGGAGACTAGTCAGGATCGAGGGAAAGATGAATGCAGCAATGTACAGAGACATCCTTGATGAAAACCTGCTCCAGAGTGCTCTGGAACTCAGACTGGGGTGAAGGTTCATCTTCCAACAGGACAACGACCCTAAGCACACAGCCAAGATAACAAAGGAGTGGCTACGGGACAACTCTGTGAATGTCATTGAGTGGCCCAGCCAGAGCCCAAACTTGAACCCGATTGAACATCTCTGGAGAGATCTGAAAATGGCTGTGCACCGACGCTCCCCATCCAACCTGATGGAGCTTGAGAGGTCCTGCAAAGAAGAATGGGAGAAACTGCCCAAAAATAGGTGTGCCAAGCTTCTAGCATCATACTCAAAAAGACTTGAGGCTGTAACTGGTGCCAAAGGTGCTTCAACAAAGTATTGATCAAAGGCTGTGAATACTTTTGTACATGTGATTTTTTTTTTTTTTTAATACATTTGCAAAGATTTCAAACAAACTTCTTTCACACTGTCATTATGGGGTATTATTTGTAGAATTTTGTGGAAAATAATGAATGTAATCCATTTTGGAATAAGGCTGTAACATAACAAAATGTGAAAAAAGTGAAGCGCTGTGAATACTTTCTGGATGCACTGTAGGTCAACAAGTGTATTAACCCCCCTCACAATCCAATCTGACCAACAGAAAGGGGACTTATTAATACATAGTTTAGGGTTCAGCCATATGTTCGAGGCTATGTTTAAATAAATATCAGAATTAAACACTCTGGACACTTTTGTCCATATCGAGTGCAAATGCAACATAACGGGGTACGACTTAACCTCTCCAGCCAGTTTAATCAAAAGGCTTTGCAGTGGCGATATAGGGGCAAGAACTTCCTTTTCAATACAAAACCAGGGAGGAGCTCTCTCAGGTGGAAGCAACCAATGAACCAAATGTCTAAGACTGAATGCATAATAATAAAATAAAATCTTGGGTAGGCCTAACCCACCTTTGTCAATCGGCCTATGTAACTTATTGAAATTTAACCTGGGACGTTTACCATTCCAAATGAAGGACTTCGCTATGCTATCAAATTGCTTGAAATAAGAGAGGGGGACATCTACAGGGAGAGATTATAGCAGGTAGTTAAATTTTGGAATACAATTCATTTTAATAACATTAACCTTCCCAATCATCGACAAGTGTAATGAAGCCCACCTGTCCACATCATTCGAAAAACTTTTTATTAAGGGATCAAAATTAACTCTGACTAAATCAGACAAATTTGCTGGGAATAAAATTCCCAAATACTTAATTCCCTGTTTGGGCCACTGGAAGGCACCCGGCTGGAAGGCCGTTACTGGACAATACGCTGTCAAAGCCAAAGCTTCGGATTTAGACCAATTGGAAAAGGAGTTAATAATTCTGTGGAGGCAAGGCATAGATCTAGTAAGGTTGGAGATGAATAATAAAATATCATCTGCGTAAAGCAGAAGCTTATGCGCCACACCTCCCGCCGTCACCCCTGGAAAATCATCCTCCTTTCTTATCGTGGCTGCTAATGGTTCCACCCTGCCGGGTGCCCCTATCCAGAGTAAAATAATTTGAAATTAACCCATTTGTTTGCACCGCTGCTATAGGGTGTCTATAAAGTAACTTAATCCAACCAATAAATGTACTCCCGAACCCATACCTTTCCAAAATCTTAAAAAGATAATCCCATTCTACCATATCAAACGCCTTTTCGGCGTCAAGAGAGATGGCAGCAACCGGAGATTGATCATTCACTACTGACCACATGATATTGATGAGACGCCTAATATTATCAGAAGAGCTACGGCCTCGAATAACCCCTACCTGATCTATAAGTGATGTGATAACTTTACTTAATCAATTAGCCAGAATTTTGAACAACATTTTTACATCTAACTGGATCAGGGAAATTGGGTGGTAACTTTTACACTCGCTTGGATCTTTGTCCTTTTTTAGAATCAGAGTGATCCGGGCTTGTGTCATGGTTGGCGGAAGCTTTCCGTTCTTTAATGATTCCGTATAAACTTCTAACAAAAGTGGAGCCAGTTCTGTGGCATAAGATTTGAAAAACTCAGAGGAAAAGCTGTCAGGCCCCAGAGCCTTGCCTGTAGGCAAGGCTTTAATTACCTCATCAAGCTCCTCCAAGGTTATCTCAGAATCAAGATAATTTTTTGCACAGTCGTCAGTTTAGGGAGATCTAATGATTCCACAAAGTTCCTAATATCTTCATCAGTGGATGAAGACGTGGAACCATAGAGATCAAGATAGAACTCTTTAAAGGCATTATTAATATCAATAGCCGAGGTAAATATTTCACCACAAGCAGATTTCACTGAGGGAATGATAGAAAAAAAGACTCTCTCTGCTTTATATATCTAGCCAAAAGTTTTCCTGCTTTGTCCCCCGACTCAAAGAATGACTGTCTTGCCCTGAATAACTAAAACTCCACTTTCCATGACAAAATAGTATTATATCTATATTTCAATCGGGTCAGTTCTCTGACGCCATCAGATGACATACGGCGCTTCAGCTCTGCCTCGGCACTTTTAATATTTCTTTCCAACTCTACAAGTTCTTGTGCTTTGGATTTTTTAATGAATGAGGCATACTGTATGATCCGACCCCTAAGAACTGCCTTAAGTGCCTCCCAAGCCACACCCACAGAGGATACTGAGGACCAGATGGTCTCCATATAAACAATGATTTCAGTCTTTAACATTTGTTGGAAATCAGGATTTTGCAAAAGGACACATTAAGGCGCCAACTAAATGATTTCTTTTTCTCTGTATAGGGCAACACCTTTAAACTCACCAGAGCATGATCTGAGACTAAGATATTTCCAATTGAGCAATCAACAACAAATGAAATGAGGGATTTGGATATATATATAAAAAAAAATCTATTCTAGAATAAATCTTATGGACTGATGAAAGGGCAACACCTTTAAACTCACCAGAGCATGATCTGAGACTAAGATATGAGGGATTTGGATATATCTAAAAAAAAAATCTATTCTAGAATAAATCTTATGGACTGATGAAAAAAAAATTATAGTCCCTACCAGATGGGTTCAAAAGTCTCCAAATATCTGTAAGACCAAGATTTACATCCTGTGAAGCGTCAATGTTGCTCTAGGGGACTTACACACTTTTGTTTCACTATGATCAAGGACTGAATCCATCATAAGATTAAAGTCTCCTCCCAATATTATATCATGAGGGGTGCCAGCGGTTTGCAACATCCCTTCAAGATCTATAAAAAAGCCCTGATCATCAGCGTTAGGTGCGTAAATATTAGCCAAAATCAACTTTTGCCCTTGAATTTCAGCTAAAACAATAATGACTCTTCCTAATTTATCTTTAATCTGTTTGAGACATTTGAATTGTAGATGTTTATTTACCAATATAATGACTCCCTTGCTCTTACTTGAGCCAGCACTAAAAAAAACATGTCCACCCCATATCTTCCCAAATTTTTCAGCTTCCTGCGGGGAGAGATGTGTTTCTTGAAGAAACACTACATCATATTTCTTACGTTTAAGAAAAGTAATAACCTTCCTTCTTTTTATGGGGTGCCCCAACCCATTCACATTCTATGTGGAGAGAGATAGTGCACTCATATTAACATTTTGATATAGTAGAAAAAAATAAATTGTGTATCAAAAACAAAATTATACAGACCACATTCCCCATTAGTGAAACAATCAAACCCCGAACTTCCCCCCGAACAAAACAAACAGAAAAAAGAAAAACGTGCGCTTCAACCCCACGCACGACAGCGCCAACCAGTGACAAACCCTCTAAACTCCATGAACACCCACGAGTCCCCATGAAAACTTTGCCATCGGATTACTCAATTTTGCCTCACAAATTTTTTCACAAAAAAAAAACAAAACAGAAAATACTTTGTAAAATAAGCCCAGTCAATAGGAAAAATAAACACAAAGAATGTGTAGATTCATTCACAGAACTGTCTCAAAGGTGTGATCTTCCACAAAACAAATTCCAGCTGATATAAAACCGTTCAGATTCCTCGGTCAGACAAACAAATGTTCAGTAAGCCAGCTGTTATGAGTTCAACGGATGAAGTATTCATTCCAGTGTCCCGTAAAAATACTCAACAAAACAAACCACAGCCAGCAGAAGGAATAAACACAAAGAACGAACAGATTAATCCACAGCTGTTCCAAATGAGTGTTATTCAATAAAACAAGCTCCAGCCGCTAGGCGGAACCAACGTAAAAAGAAACAAAACCGGCATCCCGGTACCCCGGATGGTCGAGTCAATTCACTCGGAGGCCGCATAAAAGTATATACCATGACTTAACACAATCCGTCAACTTTATAAAAGACATCCTTTGTGTGAGCATGTAGATATTTTGCGGTCATCCGCAGTGTCCACCCCCAAACCGGCCTGGAACTTCAATGCAAAAGTAATCTTTCGTCAATGCAAAAGTCTCTTCAAGTCTCTTTTGTGTTACTCACAAAACAAGCTCCAGTCGCTTGGCGGAGCCAACGCAGTTTACTCAGCCAATGATTCAATAAAAGACATTGCCTGATTTGGACACGTAAATACTTTGTGACCGACCTCCGTTTCTATTCTCAATTTGGCCGGGAACATTAGAGCAAACGAGATATTTTTCTGATGTAAGAGTTTCTTACATTACTTGAACCGATCGCTTTTCTCTCGTCGAGTTCGCAAAGTCCGGGAAAAAGAAAATATTATGGTTCTTCCAAGAAAGCTTCCCTTTGCTCCTCACCTGGCGCAACACCAGATCTTTATCGGATGATCTCAGAAATCTGGCCAGAATTAATCGAGACCTATCTCCCTCAGCAGATCTGTGAGCTGGGACTCTGTGAGCTTGCTCGATTTCCAGCTTGTGGCCTGTTATGTCGAGCAGACTCAGGAAAAGCTCGCCTAGGAATTTCACCATATCTCTGCCCTCCTCATGCTCAGGAATTCCAACAATTCGAACATTATTCCTGCGGCTTCTATTCTCAAGATCTTCAAGCTTTTCAAGAATACGTTCCAGATCAACTTTGGTTGCGGGCAGATTAGCAGATAATTCCCTCTCTGAAGATTCCAGAAAATCGATTCGTTTCTCAGCATCAGTCACTCTTGTAACTATCTCAGAGAATTTTATTTCCATTGCCGTAATCAATCGACGTATTACAATGAGATCCTCCAAGTCAGCAAGAACCTTTGTCAACATCACTGACATGTTGGACAACTGACGCTGGATCTCCTCTCCCACCGCGCCATCCAAATTGTCAAATTTTACCAAATTATAACACGAAAATAATCAAAAATTTAGCAAAGTGCGCAGAGCTCGTCGCTCACACGTCTGCTTCTTGCATAGTGTCATGTGACCCACCCCCATGTGGGGGCATTTCTTAATTGATATTGATGTATGTGCTTACTTTAATCTGCACATTCTGTAACAAATTTCATTCAATAATGTAATCAATTGACAGCCCTAATAAAAACTGAATATAATGAAAAACTAATAAAACAACAGTCATAGGGAAAATTAATCTACAGTGCAAATTCAAAACAAAATACTACAAACTATAGTAACCCTGCTTTCAACTGCACCTTACAAAAGAAAGCAATGTTCTTTATTTAAAATCTACTTTGAATGTATTAATTTACAACCAACAACAGTGAACATCATAAGGCAGCCATGATGCCTTCAGTTAGAGTCTTTCACATTTTCTTTTCGTGAAGCAGAAAAACTAAATCGCTCCCGTTATGATTAACAAAGCTCTCTACACTAGATAAGGCAGCTGATTTTATTTAGTTCAAACACCAACCACTTCATTTTCCCCATTCATCTGAACTTTAAATAATAATAAAAAAAACCTTACAAATATTGTGAGAGATTTTTTTTAATGATTTTTTACACATTTAAATAACTTTGGACTGTTGCATCAAAGCTCATCAAGTTTCTGGTCACTGACCTATTAGTATAAATCATGTTTTGTTTCCAAACATAAAGGGTACACATTGTGCTAAATTGTTTCGCTATTCTAAAACAGCCCATGCACAGTCAATTTTTATAGAAATGGATTTCAGTAACTAGAATAAAGGGGTACAAAAATTATTTTCAGTATACCGTTACTACATTTACTGTTAACTGTTAGCTTTGACACTTCCAGTCTCATAGACTCATGCGGGTGCAACATTACGTTTGAAATATTTGCTTGTCGTTAGCACGCCACTAGTACTACCACACATTGTTGTCATTTATATTATGGTTAAATCTGCTAATATATAGTGATTTTACACCGCACAGAATATGCATCAAAGTAGCAAATACACCGATCAGCCACAATATTTAAACCACCTGCCTAATACTGTTTACCAGATGGGCTGGTTTGAGTATTTCTGTAACTGCTGATCTCCTTGGATTTTCACATACAACAGTCTCTAGAATTTACTCAGAATGGTGCCAAAAACAAAAAAACATCCAGTGAGCGGCAGTTCTGTGGATGGAAATGCCTTGTTGATGAGAGAGGTCAACAGAGAATGGCCAGACTGGTTCGAACTGACAAAGTCTACAGTAACTCAGATAACCGCTCTGTACAATTGTGGTGAAAAGAATAGCATCTCAGAATGCTATTCTGAGATGCTGGTTGGTGCTGTTTTGGCAGCACAAGGGGGACCTACACAATATTAGGTGGGTGGTTTTAATGTTGTGGCTGATCGGTGTATACTGTATGATAAAACAGCTGACGGGTTTTGATATATGGAGTTTTTCCATCACAAGATTTGCGGTACGCCACTGGCCGCGACTATTTCGTTTAATATTTAAATAAATATTACATTAATTAAAAACTTCAGGGAAATCTAACCGAATCTGAGTGAGCTTTGCTTAGTCACTTGACTGTCATGTTTAATAGTTCTATTTAAAACATATTAGCAGATACAGTTAAAACATATTACAGTAGACCCAAAATGTATTTGTTAATTTAAGACCCTTAAAATCACGGTCACGCCAGTTGACAAAGTCAAATGAGCAAAAATGAAGGAAAAGTTAGTTCTGAAAAGGTTCAGCAGCATTTATTTGATATTTTGTATGTAATCTGGGGATTACAGTACAGTGTTAATTCAGTACAGTAAATTGTTTTTTTTTTTTAAATCACGTTAAAGAAATTGACGCAATTAATGATGACCACTGACCCATCTGTAAATTTAGTAATAAGGAATTTGTTTTTGTAATAAGGAATTTATTTGTAATTTTCAAGCAATTAAAAATATAGCAGAAGGAAAACAAGAAAGTGTTTTTCTAGTAGTGAACACCACTAATTCTGCCTCGAAGAGATTGACAAAATCGATCGAATGGATTGCTGTGAACTGTAAGCTAGTAAAAGGTTCATATTCAAATGATTAGGGGATAAAACAAACAATATATGAACTTCTAATGGTATGTTGACATGATGTTGGAATCAGCATAAGTACGAGATTCCGACTTGTAAAAAGCGCCCACGTCTTCGTAGAGCTCGCAATTACAAGTTGTAAACTCAGAATTCTATAACAGCTCAGACATACTTTGCAACAACATATAAAGGTGAATTAATGTAGTGATAAATATTTTGTTATTATTAACATTAAAGCCTTTTTGCCGTTATGTTTGTTGCCATAGAAACTAAAAACTTCAGAGGTCCCAGGATGTGAACAGCTCTGAGCAGAATCTCAGAGTTGCCATCTCGTTATTACAGTGTGAATGCAGCTTTAAGCCACTTTTTGCATTGGTTATTTGTCTGCGACAGCAATGTATTGTCTTTAAATTCATCTTTATTTGGAGGGAAGCTTCTTTTACTACAAAACCTACAACCTTTACAATAGTTTTCCTTTATAAATGGAAAATATAAATTTTTCCTTTGATGTGTTTCCTTCAGCACTTTACAGAATTAGCACTTTGTAGGGTAAAGATAGACTTCTATTACAGAGTTGTGCAATATTTTAAAAAGTATTATCCAATATTTTAACATTTTTGGACCCTAAATGTTATAAAAGTAATGCCACTTGAAGAACAAGTGTAATCACATAGGAAAATGTCAATATTTAAAATGTGTTAAGTTATTCTAAACAAAGTCTATTTGTTTGGTTTTCAGACTAAATGTTTCATTTCGTTGCATCTCTAATGTAATTAATTTGATTAAATAATCAGCATTTCCTGTAATAAATTCTAACAAAAGAAACTAACATTTTTAATCAACTGACAGCCCTAAAAAAAACACAAACTTAAAGACTTCAGAAACAGTTGTGTGTCTGTGTAAAAGTGATGTTGCATGTCACCTGTTTTGAAAGGTGTTGAGACCGGTCGGCACACACTGAACTCTCCAATGGTTGTTCTGATCTGTGTACAGCGCAAACTTGATGTTCACGTCCACATTCAGCTCTTTCTCCAGAGTAAACAGATGCTCTTTCCATGGACAGCCACCTTGAGACAACACCACAATCTCTCCGCTTGGATCCACCTGTACGAGAAAACTCTACATTCACACCAGCACTGCTGTGATTCGCTAGTCACACATTTAATTCTCAGACTTACTAATCAAGTTTAATCCTTCATTACATTAGACTTTATCCTAGTAATAAAGTGTCAAATGTCACTGAATAACATCCTTTATGTTAACTATTCTGTGTTTTGCCTTTGTCTCCATGGCCTTGTTCAGACAGGCTGCAAAAATCTGACTCAAATCTGTTTTGTGTAAACTGAACAGACAAAACACGTGAAATCCAATTTTTACAAGCTCGATCCAAACCACCACCAGATTTTTGGTAATGTGTATGAACGTTCAGACTTGATTACAAGTGTTTTTTCGTCATTTGTTGTGCAACAGAGAACAGAATTAGTTACGTTTAGTGTTGGTAAATGAAAATGTGTCACATGTCATACCTATGTCAAAAGGCAGGCAAAGCAGTGCAAACCTCTTTTACAATAAACCTCTTACGTAGTATTAACTAAAATCCAAGCACAGATACTAGTTACCTGATATCTGGTCTGAACAGCTTGTTCTACGACCTCTCTTGCCGGAAGCCAGGCCTTCATGTAATAATCCAAACGGTCCAGGAATTCAGCTCCAACCAGAGCCATGGCTTTATGAAACCCCTCCTTTGAAAGAAGAGTTTATATCATTAGTCCTTAATCTTTACTAGAGATGTGCCAGGGTGGTCGACTAATCAACTAGTCATCCAACATCTGACTAGTTGATTAGTGGGGTCGACTACAAACAGTAATATTTTTAGTGGTTGTGGTTTTAATGTGAGACGCAATTCTCAAATTAAGAAACAACTTCTTGAAGAGCATTTATGCATGTTGATAGCTTGCTGTAATTAACAGTGAAAAACAGTCAACACAGTAAAACCCTCTGCAAGAAGTTTTGTCTCTTTAATGCTTTAGGTTTAGTCTTTTTATGCGCCATTGTTTCAGTAATCAAAGCACCCCATTAACCATACATTTCTAGAGGATCACAGCTGGACATTAAATCCTCTGCTGTAAGTGATACTCCTGTATTTGTGAGGTGTTGTGGAGAGATTGAAGTCTTTTGCAGATTTTGTCAGACACTGCTTAAATAGTTTCCGTAAAAAGGTTTAAACTGATTGATGTCATGAACTAGACGTGTAACTGCAATATTATCTTGCTACACTGCGCATTTGAATGTGCAGTGAGGATCGGACTGAAGCACTCTGGTATCTGGCACCCAGACATTAAAAGCAGATCCTTCAAGTCCTGTCATTTGTGAGGTGGAGCCGCCATGGATCGGACTTGTTGGTCCAGCACATCCCACAGATGCTCAATCAGATTGACATCTGGGAAATTTAGAGGCCAGGGCAACACCTTGAACTCTTTATCATGTTCCGCAAACCATTCCCAAACAATGTGTGCAGTGTGGCAGGGCACATTATCTTGCAAAGAGAGGCCACTGCCATCATGAAATACCATTGCCATGAAGGGATGTACCTGGTCTGCAACGATGTTTAGGTTGGTGGCACGTGTCAAATTGACGTCCACATGAAATGGCCAAACCCAGTGTTTCCCAGCAGAACATTGCCCAGTGCATCACACTCCTGTGTAGACTGTGTCGTCTACCCACAGTGCATCCTGGTGCCACCTGGTGTTGTGGGTAGACTGTGTCGTCTACCCACAGTGCATCCCGGTGCCATCACTTCCCCAGGTAAACGGCACACATGTACACGGCCCTCCATGTGATGTAAAAGAAAACGGGCCTCATTGGACCAGGCAAACTTCTTCCACTGGTTCAATGTTCAGTTCCCATTTGAGGGAGCTTTCAACAGTGGATAAGAGTCATCATGGGCACTCTGACCAATCTGCTGCTACGCAGCCCCATATGCAGCAGGGTGTGTTGTGACAAATTCCTCCCGTAACCATCATTAAAATTTTCTGTGACTTGTGCCACAGTAGATCTTCTGTCGGTTCGGACCAGATGGGATAACCTTTGTTGCCCTCATGCATCGATAAGCCTTGGGCGCCCAACACCCTGTGGCCGGTTTGTCCCTCCTGGGACCACTGTCGGTATGTACTCACCACTGCTGACCGGGAGCACCCCACAAGCCTTGCCGTTTCAGAGATGCTCTGACCGAGTCGTCTGGCCATAACAATTTGGCCCTTGTCAAAGTCACTCAGGGTCTTTACTCCTGCCCATTTCTCCTGCATTCAACACTTTGACTACGAGAACTGATTGTTCGCTTACCATTTAATCTACCCAGACCTCACATGTGGCCTTGTTAGGAGATGATCAACATTATTCGCTTCACATGTGAGTGGTCAATGTTTTGGCTCATTGTGTTGGTACAGTATCTTTAACACCAACTAGTCGTTCAAAAAACCGACTAACAATTTGATTATGAAAATTGGTAGTTTTGCACATCCCTAGTTTCTACACGAGTATAAGAACTACAAAGACTGATCTTGCAGTGTATAATCTCTCTTTTGAAGATTACCATGTAGATTTGCTACATGGTTACTGTGATTAGCTGTTTTCCACACCTTTCCATCAATGTCGACAGAGAAACTGTGCAAACGTTTGATACAGTGTAACGTGATGCTAAATTAAGGTATATAAGACATGTGGTGAACTCTGCTTCAGACTGCATATTGAGTTTAGAGGTCTGAACCTGACCTGTGCACAAGACCCATACAGTTGTACAGTTCAATTGTATGACCAATCCAAACTCCAAATCACTCTCTTTGAGAGTGAACCCAGGCACGGTGTGTGCACAAAATGATTTGTTTAAAATTTAAACATAAATCAAATCACTTTTATTATCACACAACCATATGTACAAGTGCAAAAGTGGGTAAAATTCTTGGGTGCAGTTCCGAGCAACAAAGCAGTCATGACAGTGATGAGACATATACCAATTTTACAATAAACATCAGATTTACACAACACAATTTACAAATAATAATATACAATGTACAGTATACAATACACACAATATATAATACACATACACATAATATAGAATACACATACAACAAAAATAGTATATAAAAGTATATATAAAATATACAGTAGGTTGTATTGTACTGTACTAACATTCAGGCTGTCGGTTGATAGTCAGTTGCCAGTGTGTTGTTAAGAGAGAATATAATTTATGACAGTCCAGTGTGAGATAATAAGATTAATAAAGTGCAGTGCTAATGTATATTGATCGTGAGCGATCAAGAGTTCAAAAGTCTGATTGCTTGGGGGTAGAAGCTGTCATGGAGTCGGCTGGTGCGGGTCCTGAAGCTGCGATACCACCTGCCTGATGGTAGCAAGTGAGAGCAGCCCATGGCTCGGGTGGCTGGAGTCTCTGATGATCCTCCGAGCTTTTTTTCACACACCGCCTGGTATATATATCCTGGAGGGAGGGAAGCTCACCTCCAATGATGTGTCTGGCAGTTCGCACCACCCTTTGCAGTTGTGGGCGGTGCCATTGCCATGCCAGGCAGTGATGCAGTCAGGATGCTCTCTACGGTGCTGGTGCAGAACTGTGTGAGGATGTGGTGGTTCATTCCAAACTTCCTCAGCCATCTCAGGAAGAAGAGGCACTGGTGAGCCTTCTTCACAACGGCTTCAGTGTGGACGGACCATGTGAACTTCTCTGTGATGTGGACACAGAGGAACTTGAAGCTGCTGACTCTCTCCACTGGTGCTCCATTGATGGTGATGGGGCTGTGTTCTCTGTCTTTTCTCCTGAAGTCCACCACAAGCTCCTTGGTCTTGCTGACGTTGAGGGAGAGGTTGTGCTCCTGACACTAGCATGTCAGAGTGTGCACCTCCTCTCTGTTTCATCATTGGCAGCGATCAGACCTATCACCGTCGTATCATCAGCAAACTTAATGATGGCATTGGAGCTGTGTGTTACCCCACAGTCATGGTGTGTACAAGGAATACAAGAGTGGGCTGAGAACACAGCCCTGCGGGGCTCCAGTGTTGAGGGTCAGTGATGAGATGTTGCTGCCCATTCTAACCACCTGGCGTCTGCTTGACAGGAAATCCAGGATCCAGCTGCACAGCGAGCTGTTTAAGCCCAGAGCTTCACATAAAGCTTGGAGGGGACTATGGTGTTGAATGCTGAGCTGTAGTCTACAAACAGCACTCACACAAGTGTTCCTTTTTTCCAGGTGGGAGAGAGCAGTGTGTAGTGTAGATGCAATGGCATCAACAGTGGAGCGGTTGTTGCGGTAAGCAAACTGCAGTGAGTCCAGTGAGGCAGGCAGCACAGAGCAGATGTAATCTCTGATTAGTCTCTCAAAGCATTTGCTGATGATAGGAGTCAGAGCAACAGGACACCAGTCATTTAAGCAAGTGATTTTGGATTGCTTTGGTACAAGCACAATGGTGGATGTTTTGAAGCATGTGGGGACTACAGACAAGGAGAGGGAAAGGTTGAAAATGTCAGTAAAAACACCAGCCAGTTGGTTCGCGCATGCTCTGATGACGCAGCCCGGAATGCCGTCTGGACCCGCGGCTTTATGGATATTCACCCATTGGAAGGATAGGGTTACATCCGCTACAGAGACAGAGAGTGAACTAACCTCTATAGCTTCGGCCACGAGAGCTCTCTCCATGAGGGCGGTGTTATTTCCCTCGAAACGAGCATAAAAAGTATTTAGCTCATCCGGGAGAGAGGCACCGGTGTTCACGGCAGAGTTTTTATTCCCTTTGTAGTCCGTGATTATATTAATTCCCTGCCACATGCTTCTAGAGTCGGTGGTGTTGAACTGTCCTTCAGTCTTGTCCCTGTACTGGCATTTGGCTGCTCTGATAGTTTTGTGGAAGGCATAACTGACTTGTTATGCAGAGGAACACTCCTCCGTGTTCCCAGAATTAAAAGCGGAGGTCCGCGCATTAAGTGTGGCGCGAACATCGCTATTAACCCATGGTTTCTGTTGGGGTAGATCCGTTAGGTTGTGGTCAGAACAACGTCCTCTACGCACTTTCTGATGAAACTATCAGCGTAAACCTCAATGTTGTCATCAGAAGGTGGACCGGAACTTCTCCCAGTCCGCATGATCAAAACAGTCTTCTAGCATAGTATCTGAATGGTCCGACCAGCACTGGATCATTCTGAGGGTGGGTGCTTCCTGTTTCAGTTTCTGCCTGTAAGCGGGCAGAAGGAGAATGGAAGAGTGGTCTGATTTGCCAAATGGTGGGCGGGGGAGGGATTTGTAGCCATCCTGGAAGGGAGAGTAGCAATGGTCCAAAACCCGGTCCCCTCGTGTGTTGAAACTGATATGTTGGTGGTATTTTAGTGCAACTGATTTTAAATTGGCTTTGTTAAAGTCCCCGGTCACAATGAACGCAGCCTCGGGGTGCGCGGTTTCCTGCTCACTTATAGTCCCATACAGTTCCTTGAGTGCCTGGTCTGTGTCGGCTTGTGGGGGGGATGTACACAGCTGTGATAATGACCACTGTGAATTCCCTCGGTAGCCAGAATGGTCGACACAGAAGCATGAGAAATTCCAGATCAGGAGAGCATAAAGACTGTACGTTCCTCTGATCACACCAGGATTTGTTGATCATAAAACATACACCACCACCTCTGCTTTTACCTGAGAGGTCTTTCGCTCTGTCCGCTCGGTACACGGAGAACCCCACGGGTTCGATGGCTGAGTCTGGAATCTCCGCAGACATCCAAGTTTCTGTAAGGCAGATAATGCAGCAGTCCCTAGTCTCTCGTTGGAAAGAGATCCACGCTCTCAGCTCGCAGAGCTTGTTGTCCAGAGACTTGCCAGTAGAATACTGGGTAGCCGGGGTCAATTTGTGCAACGTCTTACTCTGATGAGAACGGCGGCTCTATTTCCCCTTTTCCTTCTGCATTTCCGCGGCCGGGCAGCCCAGACAAAGGGCTCCGCTGGCGTATTTGTAAACAGCGGGTCAGCATTGAGGAATTTGAAGTCCGGTTTTCGTATGCAATTGCAGAACCAATGTCAAAAATTGTTTGGCTATCGTATACAATAAGGCAGAAAACATCCAAGACAAAAAACATAAGAACTGTAAACAAATAAACAAAAACTGCAATGTTTTGTCAGAGCTCGCAATGCAGCAGCCATACTCGGTCCCATCTTGAGTCCAAACTTATTTGTAAAATGTAATCATGTTTTGATTACATGATTACATTTAATCAAAATGTAAAAAAAATGTAATCATAGTTGTAAAAAGAATATAATTATAGAAAAAAATTTACTTTTCATGAATTACAAACCAAAAGTCAACGCAAAACCAGAGTTACACATGACAAACTGACCTGAACAAGATCTGAAACCAGACCGTTGTGATCCAATTGGGCTCGGTTAGAGTAGCAGAAGACTATGTTAAAAACATTCAACACGTGTGTGTGTGTGTGTGTGTGTGTGTGTGTGTGTGTGTGTCAGTACTCTTTTGCACACTAACTTGTGTTTCCTGGTTCCTGCTGTTCCAGCGTGGGTTGAAATGACCGACACGGGCGCTGAGGGTGGTGGTGATAGAGTAACGTGCTTCTCCATCACACTGACTGATCCCATTATCTACAGCATCCACCTCCTCTACAAAGTTCTCGTACATCTGAAAGAAGAGCAATAAAATAATTGTAGATAAATCACATATGGATGACGGATTTAATTGAATTCAATAATATCACCTGATAGTTATTTAATTAGGGTAATAAATTCCCTTACGCAATTTAACAATGGTTTTACTAGAGTAACCTTAATTTAACCATGGTATTTTAAAGTAAAACCATATTAACCACAAAACTAACCATGGTTAAGTCATGGTTACTACAATACTATAGTAAAACCAAGGTTCATTTTCGTTAGGGTTAAAAAATAGGATGACAACATTACATTTAACAAATTTATACTTAATATACACTAATACTACTAGAAAACACCATATTTTAGATAACAGAATCAAAAGAGATATAAACAACAGCAATAAACTAAATATTTCGCTTAAAGGCTGCGGGGGGCTCAAGTGAACCAGTGAATCATGTGAACTAGTTAATTTACATGTGCTGTCAAAAAGAACTGACTCACTAAAGTGAAGTTGGACTTAAATTTATGGGAATTGTTTATTTTAACAGGTTCATTTATTTGAACAGTCCAAAAGAACCTATAAACTTCAATTATTTGGTTTTCCCAGAGCTAAAATAAAGAGAGAGAAAACGGTTTAGGTGAACGTGTTTGCTTTCTCTTTAGGGTCCATTGATGCATTGACAATACAATGTGACAAATGTAGAATTTTGAGATGCTACTCGCTGAGAAATGAAGCTCGCTACTGTGTAAATAGCATAACTACAGTCATGGTACTGAAAAATTTAGTCAAGTTAGTAGCGTCGCTACTTTTAGTTCACTACTCCCCAACACTGAACAAGAGGAATGTTCGTTGAAGACATCTTGACACATTGCTGTTTACACCTGTTAGTATCTGTCTTAAATATCTCAAATGTGTCTGCAGTGACCACTTGTGTTTGGATTTTGAAGGGAGGGTCTGATTTCATGACTGCATACATCACTCCCTACGTCAGTGTGTTACTGCGTGATGATAAAGTGCAAAATTCCGCAGGCGAAGACAAATTGGGCCAATGTGAAGCACGTGTAAAACCAGCAAAAAAAAAAACTACTCGTCAAGCAGCCTCTTTTTTTATGCTAAACTTTAAACTCAGGGAGAGTGAAATTATAAAGAAACTCACCACTAAAAAGATTTCCTTGTCAAATGTTAGGGCCCTGAGAAATCTATTTTATTTTTTTCCAAATTCCGTTTTATTTTTTCCCAAATCCATGCTTTATCACTTTTTTTAAATTCCATATTCAACAGTTTTATTCAATTTTATCATCACAATGCTGACTAATCAAATTAATTCATTAAAACTTCAATTTAAACAACATTGTATACTTTTAATCAAATTAAGTGGTTTATTACTCCTCAAAGCACAAACCAAAACACAACATTAGTTACTTTTGTAAAATACAGTGCAACAGAGAATCACAAAAGATATTGCTTCAATAAAACAATTACTTTTACAGTGCTATTACAGTGAATATAACATACTGTAACTCTACAGTAGTGATATATCTGTCTTTTTATTTTTCACGTCTAGTTATATCAAACTTTTATTTTCCTGGAAAACTGAGTAAAGCCCTTTCAGTTTTTTGTGTTTTGACAGTAGTTTCTCACAGCCTAGTAAGCAGTTATCTACATGGCCCAGTGTGCCTATTAAACCATAAAAAGCTGATTTAATTAAATATAGTCTGCAAGTGCTGTGCGCTGCAAAGTAAATGAGCATTTTACTCTCTGTCATGTACTACACACAAAGAGTGTGCGTCAATCATGATGCTTTGTTCCCCTTTAAGCCTGTTACTTCAATGCTGCGTAAGTAGCTGACGCTATGGGAACACCTTCAAAGATAGTCACTCCTGGGAGCTCTATAAAATCATGCCAATCTATTGGCAGATGGAGCTCGACACTCTGCCCCTAATGTGCACAGCGTCATCGCTGTCATATAAACCGGGGCACAGCACCATTTCATCAGAATTTTTCTCTTCATGGTTGCAAATTCATCTCTCTTGCTCTGGATGCCTGAATCTTCACTTTGTCATTAAAACTGCACACCTTAACAGAGAGTGGATTATTTCTACCTCCCTGCTTGTGCTCTGAAGAACAGTGTATCCTTTTTACACTTCCGTGTTTGATATTGTACTTTGAGTTTTGTTGTGTTTCTTTTAGTGAAAATAAACTAAAAGAGCGTTTTGCTTAATTTCTTTATAAAGATTACATTTTGCAAATGTTTCCACAAGCACATGAAAAAAATTTACTGTTTTTTATAAGCAGCACTTGTGAACGCATGAAACTCAAGACACTTTGCTTTTTGCTTGCTTTCGTTCTGAAAGCCGAAGCCGTTCCCCTCTCTGCCTGCTATTCTCTTCCTGCAGCTTCTGAGGATTTGCACGAGGGAGGTGTGCAAGGATGGGGAAAAGGGGGGGGCCTGGGTAGCTCAGTGGTAAAGATGCTGGCTACCACCACTGGAATTTGCTAGTTTGAATCCCAGGGTGTGCTGAGTGACTCCAGCCAGGTCTCCTAAACAACCAAATTGGCCCGGTTGCTAGGGAGGGTAGAGTCACATGGGTTAACCTCCTTGTGGTTGCTATAATGTGGTTCGTTCTCGGTGGGGCACGTGGGGAGTTGAGCGTGGCTGCCGCGGTGGATGGCAAAGCCTCCACACGTGCTATGTCTCCGTGGCAACACGCTCAACAAGCCACGTGATAAGATGCGTGGGCTGACGGTCTCAGATGCAGAGGCAACTGGGATTCGTCCTCCGCTACCCGGACTGAGGTGAATCACTACACGACCACGAGGACTTAAAAAGCACATTGGGAATTGGGCATTCCAAATTGGGGGAAAAAAAAAAAAAGGGGAAAAGAGCACAGAGGATTTTAGGAGGATGTGTTGCCAGCCCAGCCTTGCCTGCCTCCTCTCCTAAATATCAAGCATCTTTGTCCTATCAGAAAAAGCACTGTTCTTGCCTGGGCTGAGCCCACGCTGACACAGCATTCGCTGAGATTGATTGCCTTCATTGTGAGCACATGTAACTTGAAACTCTTCGATCTCAGCTTGCTTTCGTTATGAAAGCCAAAGCCACTCCCCTCTCCTCCCGACATACTCCTTCTGCGGTTCTCAAGGGACCACACGAAGGACGTGCGCAAGGTCGGAATATAGAGCAAGTTGAGTTTGAGGATGATTTGTCGCAGGCTTGGGCCTTGAGTCTCTCCTCTTCGCCATCTAAAGTGGCTTTGCCTGTCTAGTACAGCTGGTGGGCATGATACATCCACATTTGGCGGAGATCATGATGAGGGGTGACTATATCGCTTAGGTTTATCCCTGTCATGCACGCAGTGCTGGTTGAGATTGATTGTGTTCACTGCGAGCGCATGACACTCAAAGCGCTTCGCTTTTGGCTTGCTTTCCGGGAATTCTTATGCCGGTCCCCTCTCTTCCCTATATCTAGCGAGGACGGGATACGGAGCATGGATAATTTGGCCAATTTGATGCCTGTTTTTACTATTGTTGGTGACGTGCCAGAAGGCTGCAATTGCGTATTTGTGAGGCATGCATGCTGGTTAAACCCTACTGAGCGAGTTCTTCCACATTCTTAGAACAGCGCTCTCGCTTTCCCCACCATTGTATGCCGGGATTGAGAATACAATTCTAGCCTTGTAACTGTTGTATTGCCATTGATGGCATGGCAGAAGACTGCCATGCCCCAGCGAAAATGACAGACCTCGTTGTGGCTGCACAAGGCCCACCAGCTCTAATTGACCAAGTCTTGATGAGTCAACCTCCCCAAGGGTGGGAGGTGCACCGGCATTGATGTTCACTGAAGAACCTCTGTGCACAATGGTCAGGGTTTCCACTGGGTACTGAGCACAGAAAGAGCAGATATGTGCTTCAGTTCATGAGATGACCACCTCACTTCAGCAGTGTTTTGTCCTCTTCCATACGTTGCAGAATGCGCAAATTTTAGAGATACAGTGTCTCCTTGCCAATGATGTGTTAGGGCAAGTACTGGTGTGCAATGCACAGAAAGGCTTCTACAGCTGGTAATTTCTGGTTGCCAAGAGGGACGATGGGCCGCGGCCCAAACTGGAAGTCCTTGAACTGGACACTCATGTCTCCATTCAAGATGGTTACTCAAAATCAGATTTTGTTTCTTGTCCGTCCATTTGACTGATTTGTATCAGTGGACCTGGATGCCACCCCCTCAAGGATGAATCTCAAGATCCTTGCTTTGGCTTGTCCCTTGCTTCACGCATATTTATCAAATGTGTCGTTCCAGCTCTCACTTCACGGAGACTGGGTGGCGTCCGTGTGCTAATTTACGTTGACGATTGGTTCCTCTTAAGCACAATCAGAGGAACAAGCGTACAAGCACAGGGATCTGTTGCTCATGCATTTGGGGCTCAGTGTCAATTTGGCAACTCAAGAATGCCTCATCATATGTAACGACGCAAGCGCTTACATCTCCTTTTCTTGCACCACAGTGTGGACGCACTCGCTCTTTGGAGAATGCATTGTTCTCTTGGTCAAGTGTTGCGCTGGGCCAAGTGACCAGACGCAGAGTTGTCACCGGACAAACAGAACCCCTGGGCGCTGGCACCCTGGCTCACAAATGGCCAGCAAAATGTAAATATGCCATCCTTTCCGCTTACTACACCAAATTATGTGCAAGGTTTGGGAAGACAGGGAATCCGTGCTGTTGGTTGCGGTGGAATGGCCCAACTACCTTTAATTCCAAGAGACTGTAGAACTTTTGGATGCCCCCTCATTGAGAATTTCACTGAGAAGAGATCTCTCAGGCACGAGGCATGATCTGGCATCCTCGGCCAGAGTTGTGAAAATTTCATGTCTGACCCCTGAAGAGGGCTCGTCCGACACAGATGGACTGTCGCAGCCAGTGCTCGACACCATAATTCAGGCCAGAGTCCCCTCCACCAGACAGCTGTATGTCTTGAGATGGCAAATTTTGCTGACTGATGTTCCTCCCGAGGTGAGGACTCAACGCATTGCCTTGTGCAGACAGTGCTTCACTTTTTGCAGGAGCATTTGGATGCAGGACTCACTCTATCCACGCTTTAAGTGTATGTGGCTGCTATATTTGGCTTCGGTTAAACGTATTGATGGACCTTCCGGCCTCGTCAGTTCATGATTCTTGTTTAGAGTTCAGACCGGGATTGTCTAAAGCTGTTCTCAAGCCTGGGGGGGGGGGGGCATGAATTTATGCAAAGCATTAAAATATTGCACATTTTTTTTCCTTACACTTACAACTTGATTTACACATTTAAATTGTGCATGCAATTTTTTAATTTTCTGATCAGATGGTTATTTCATTTTAAAGTTACACGTAACTTGCAAAGTTTAAAACTCTTGTTTTAGCCCAGTGGTTGATTGACAGGTGAGGAGGCAATACTTTGTTTCAGTTTGGAAAGCATCAGTAAGGATTAGTGTTTTCACCTCAAATGCTATGTGGTCGAAAGCTTTTCATTTGTCCTCTGAATGTGGTTTTTGTGATCCGATCACAGAATATTTTGGTTGTCATTTACACCTGTATTTATTGGTGACCACTTGTTATTGGTTCACCCGAAACACATCTTAAAACAGTGTCGGGTCTGTGTCATACACTAGAGCAGGGCTTGGGAACCTATGGCCGGAGAGGTAATCACTGATGCGCAAGCAACATCCAGAGATGAGTATTTATTTCGAGTATTTATTTTATTTATATGATGTAATCCCTCCTCAATGACGCACATCAGGAGCCTCTGATACGAGGAAAAATTCATGACAAAATTAACTAGAAAGTAGAAACATTAAAATTCCACACAATTTTAGGTCTCAAATCAAATAAGCAAATTTGTGACATTAACCATGTTAACTCCTTTTGTACAAAAGGTAATGTTTTCTAACTTCCACTGAAGCACATAAGATGCTCTGTGTAACCTTCACAAAACATGCTGGCATAACATGGTTAATCAGGTTTTGCACAAAGTTTTCACTCAAACATTTCTAATGAAAAATAAACTGTATAAATACAGTATAATAAACTGCATTTTCACAACTGGACTTTTAAAACACACAGGCATACATACATAAAGTACAGTACATACATTCATGTCAAATAGGTTTCCGACCTGTACGGCTAGAGCATGTGTGCTCTGGTTAAAATAGTTTAGGTTAAACTGACCTTGTCATAAAGCACCTCTAGATGTTTGTCATCTGATTTCAGCTGCGTCAGGTGTGTGAGAACTCGTTTGCCAAAATGAAGGTAAATCAAACCTGCTGAGCTTAACTTAGTCACCCACCGCTTCTCTGGACACAAAGTGCTGAAGCTCTCCACAAAAGATCTGTAACAAACAATCAGTCATACAGGTTTAGAGTGACATTAGGATAAGAAAATAATGAACTTTCCTTTTTTTGGGGTGAAAGATCCCTTTAACATGAGTTGCTTCACCTCTGATTACGATCCTAACTGTTAATACAGGCTGCTGTACCTCTGATGATGATCATAACGGTGATGTTTTGGATCATATTCTCCACCCACATCAACCACAACATCACATTCAGACAGGACTGATGAATCTCTGCTGCGGATAATTTCAGCATCCTAATAAACACCAAAAAATGCATATATTATTCAAAGAAGTATATAAAACATCACAGCTTAATGTCAAGACTCAAATATGAGGTTTGATGTTCCTGATGTGTTGATATTTGATTTGGGTGCTGTATATGGGATTTGATCAATG
Source organism: Myxocyprinus asiaticus (assembly GCF_019703515.2). Classification (NCBI taxonomy): domain Eukaryota; kingdom Metazoa; phylum Chordata; class Actinopteri; order Cypriniformes; family Catostomidae; genus Myxocyprinus; species Myxocyprinus asiaticus. The sequence goes on from NC_059378.1 coordinate 32,530,172, forward strand.
ATTTGATTTGAGTGTGTGAATAACTTACATTTCAATTGGTTCATCACACAGTGATTGTATGGCTTCAGAAGACTTGGAATATAGTAAACAAGTTGTACTGATTACTTTTACTGTGGTTTTATGGTGTTTTTTTGGTCTCTTTTGGAGCTTCACAGTTCGGAGTGACTATTAACTTTCATTAGGCTATATGGTGAAAGACTTAAAAATAACAATTTGCATTTGCTTTAACTCTTTGTATAAAATGTTTTCTAACGTCCATTGAAGCACACAAGATGCTATGTGTAACCTTTATAAAACATGTTGACATAACATGGATCATCAGGTTTTGCACAAAGTTTTCACTCAAACTTTTATGCTGATAATATAATTTGTAATGAAAAATAAACTGTATAAATACTGTATAATAATCTGCATTTTCACAACTGAACTTTTAAAACACACATGTAGACATACATACAGTAAATACATAAATGTGGAGGGGGGGGGGTTGGGACATCGGCACAGGGATTAACAGTGAAAAATAAAAATGCCAAAAAGGTTGCCGAAAATAATGATAATACAGTAATAATTAAATAAATAATGACAGAATTTGCATTTTTTGGGTGAAATAGTCCTTTTAAAGCCATGACATTTGATATTTAAAAGAATCTGAAAAACTGCTTTATTTTAGCAAGAAACTTCATATTGACCTATGATCATTGACAACGCAATAATAAAATGAATCTGTGCTGTGTTGTGTGCTGTCCATACAAATCCGTGCTATTAATGTATTGTTTAGTCCTTAAACTACATAGGACTGTGTTGATATTTATATATTTATTCATTTAGCAGATGCTGTTATCCACAAAAGTAATACTTCAATAAAAAATAAAAAAAAAACATTAGAAATGTTACAATAAAGTCGGTTTTCTGTTATTCGCCTTTAATGTGATACAAGGGGAAATGAAATACAGTGACTCAGTGCAGAACATTTAACAATGCTACACACACACATATATATATATATATATATTCACAAATTCATAACACAATTCACATTCACAAAATAAAATTATTTAGGACTGGGTAAAAATATACATTTTCCGATACATCTCGATATCGATTCTTGAATATCAAGATCGATCTTTTGCTCTTTGCGGCAAACCACTACAAAGTGATTCGTTTGCATATGTGACCAAATTTCGTGATATGGGAGTAAAAATGTCTAATTAGCCACTGGCTGGTAAACTTTCAGATTTTAGTAGTATAGTAGTGCAGTTTAGGAGAAGATCCTTTCACTGTGTGTTAAGAGTAAAAGTTTGGTTTGAATCGTTCCGTGTGATATGTGTCCAAAGATGAGATATACAATATATGCATACGTTTATTGATGGAATACACTGAATTTTAACATTTTACAAAAGCTAAAATGTGACCAATATGATGAAAAACTCATAAAAATATAATTTGTAAAATTAATATTTTAGAACATGTTCACTGGTCCACGAACATGTTTTATGGGGATATTTAAGCTAAAAGCATCAATTCTAGCTAGTTTAAGTATTGCAAATTAACTGCACAATTGTGCAGAATTAGCAGCAAAAAAAAAAAAAAGGGTATTTTGGTGTTGTGTGCTTCTGTTGAACAAATTTGTTCAGTTTCATTAACTGATTAGTTCAGCGTCCACTTCTAGAGATGCCACTAAGTGACTACATGAGCAACTTATGTGCTATGAGTAAGACATTGAAAAATTTTGAGTCGTTCATTACCGAAATCTATGAAGAGACTTGTTAGAGAATGTTTTTTATAAGAACAAAGCCGATCTATAATTTTCCTTCAGTTTGTGAACGGCTGAGCATGACAACATCATCCAAAAAGACAACAATAATAGTCTAATAATAATGAGTTTCAATAACGTTCTTAACTTCGACTTTATTAAAATTTGAATGTCAACAATCTACTGACTTCAAAAGAATGTTTAAACATAAGAACAAAGAAGATCTATCATTTTCCTTCTGTTTGTGAACGGATGAGCAATAATAGTCTAATAATAGAGTAATTGGACATGCTGCGGATTATTTTCAATATTACGCATCTTATTTTATACATTAGCCTACTGTTATTCTTAATGTACATTATATCACTGTATCTGCTTTTATACACCGATCAGCCACATCATTAAAACCACCTGCCTAATATTGCATAGGTCCCTCTCGTGCCGCCAAATCTGTGTCAACCCGCATCTCAGAATAGCTTTCTGAGATGATATTCTTCTCACCACAATTGTTCTAGGCCAGATAGTTCGAACTAGTCTGGCCATTCTCTATTGTCCTTTCTCATCAACAAAGCATTTTCATCCACAGAACTGCTGCAAAGTGATTTTTGTTTTTGGCACCATTCGGAGTAAATTCTAGAGACTGTTGTACATGAAAATTCCAAGAGATCAGCAGTTACAGAAATAATCAAACCAGCCCATCTGGCACCAAAAATCATGCCATGCTCCAAATCACTGAGATCAAATTTTTTTTTCCCCATTCTGATGGTTGATCATGAATATCAATTGAAGCTCCTGTCCCGTATCTGCATAATTTTATCCACTGCACTGCTGCCACACGATTGGCTGATTAGATAATCACATGGATGATTGTTGGTGCCAGACGGGCTGGTTTGAGTATTTCTGTCACTGCTGATCTCCTGGGATTTTCATGCACAACAGTCTCTAGAATTTACTCAGAATGGTGCCAAAAACAAAAAACATCCAGTGAGGGGCAGTTCTGTGGACGGAAATGCTTTGTTGATGAGAGAGGTCATCAGAGAATGGCCAGACTTGCTTGAACTGACAAAGTCTATGGTAACTCAGATAACCAACCGCTCTGTACAACTGTGGTGAGAAGAATAGCATCTCAGAATGCTATTCTGAGATGCGGGTTGGCTCTGTTTTGGCGGCACGATGGGGACCTACGCAATATTAGGCAGGTGGCTTTAATGTTGTGGCTGATCGGTGTATTATTCAGGCATTAATCCAGGCATTATAAAAAGAAAATTTGGGTCGGGAAGTCCGATGTTTGTAGAACAGCAACAGCGAAGTGGTCTGGTTCATGAAAGAATTGTCTGAACTGAACCGGTTCTTTTCAGTGAATGAGTTGAACCAGTTCAACAAATTGGACTGAATCGTTTGAAACGGTTCACGTCTCGAGTCAACACTGATCCACAAGTTACTCCATCTTAACCTGTCTCTCAAACATGCCTGGCACTCCCAGAGTAATATAATCTTAGAACTGGTGATTTCTGCTTTTCCTAACTCTTCTTTGCAATGAACCGCTCCGACTAGTTCACAAATCAGACTGAACACCTCAACTGCAACAGTTCTTGAGTCAACAGTACGAGTCGCTCGCAGCAGTTCTCAAGTCAACAATAAGTCGCTCACAGCAATTCTTGAGTCAACAGTACACTGAACTGAGAATCACATCTTTCGGATGTGTTCGACATGCTGAGAACTGATGAGCTGATAATACCAAGCATGAGTGAGCGTGTGGTTAAGGGGTACTAAACGTATGTTTCTGATGTATTTTGCTGAACAGCAGAAAGTATAACAAATAAAATAGTGTAAATATGTTTACGTCTTGATTGCATTACTGTTTTACCAACGTATGATGATGATCCGGTCGCAACAGTTCGAGTCAACAGTACAAGGATCCAGTCGCAGCAGTTCTCGAGTCAACAATACACTGATCCGGGGACAGCAGCTCTCGAGTCAACAGTATGTTGAGTTGATCATAGCAGCTCTCGAGTCAACAGTATGTTGAGTTGATCATAGCAGCTCTCGAGTCAACAGTATGTTGAGTTGATCGTAGCAGCTCTCGAGTCAACAGTACAATGGTCCCGGGACAGCAGCTCTCGAGTCAAAAGCACATTGAGTCGATAACAGCGGTTTCTTTAATAATAAATAAAATGTACTGGAAATATGCATTCAACTAGTTTTATTAAACAATACTTTTATTAAAACATGCAAAAACCTTTCAGTCAAGAGATGTAAATTAATTTATTTGACTATTGAGTATTACGCATGCACATTATATGTTAAGTTGTTATGAGCTGGATTGTTTTTTCTGTAAAATGGGTGTGTTGATAAAGACTGATTTATTCACTTTATATGCTTTAGACAAGTAACATCAACGTTTCTACATCAGTGTCTGTATTGGGTGCTTTAGGTGCAAAACGTATGAAACTTATCCAAGATGTAATCAATAGCTGTCAGTCGTATTCGAAGTGTAGGATCACTGAAACACTGATGAAAATAAACACCCTTATTATTATAAATTAAATTGAATAAAATGTAATTATCAGCCATATGGCTTTATTTGAATGTGTTTGAGCATGTATTCCACGAAGCTGGGTTGACGTAAAAGAACTGCTGAATCGGATTTTTGAACCGGTTCATTGAAACAAACTGTCCGAAAGAACCATTTCATCATCACTACAACCGCGCCGCCTACTGTACAGAGGGTGAAACAGTTTTTCGTTTCATTATTTATGGTTTCGGGTTGAATAGACCTTCCATCAGAAGTTAAGCTCGTGAAATCTACACAGATTTGGCGTGAACAGGCCTTAAAGGGATAGTTCACCCAAAAATTAAAATTCAGTCATTGTTTACTCACCCCTGTGTTGTTATAACCTTATAATGACTTTTTCCTTTTTCTTAACACAAAGGGAGAAATTGTGAATACAAATTTTGCTCAGTGATGTCATACAATGGCAGATTATGGTGACTACCTCTTCAAGCTTAAAAAAACAAAAACACAAAAGTATAAATCTGAAGTCTAATAAATTACTCCATGAGATGATTGTTAAGAAAGCATACGATAAGGTTTGGTGAGAAATAAACCATAATTAATGTACTATTCAGTAAAACTGTGGACTGACCATTGATCCCCTTTGCTCATTCTTTTGAAGCTTGAAGAGGCAGTTACCATAAACAACAATAATTTCTCGCTTTGTGTAAAAAAAGAAAGTCAGTCATATAGGGTCATACAGGGGTGAGTAAACAATGACTGAATTTTCATTTTTGGGTGAACTATTCTTTTAAGTCACCATTTGCGGATACCAATAAATGGGGAGAGTCATAAACTGACACCTACCTGTCGCAAAACTGTCCGTGACTTCTCTTATAAAACAGCAATTTTATCGTAGTAAACACCACACATGGTTCATTCCAAAAGGATTGTTTAGTGTAAAACATGTTGAAGATTACTGGACAGGCGGTCAAGTAATTAAGTGATGAGCTGTTTCCCCACTAAAGCAGTTTATTCAGAACCCTGAAGCATCTCCTCAATAGACATCCATTAAAAAAAATACGGCATCTTGTCACCTCGCCACTGTACCGCCATAGAATGTCTACGGGACAGAGCATTATGCTATTTTATCCTAAGCTTGTAGGCTCCCCTATGTAGAAGGGTTCTGACCACCCTCCTTTGCCTCCATGTCCTGAAATAAAATCATTTAAAGGTGCACTCAGTAACTTTTGTCTTTGTGTCATCTTGGACTTACACTGACACCTAGCGGCTTGGCTGCAGCATCATTTTAAATAAATAGTTTTCAGTTTCAGATGCCATTGTAGAAATGTAGTATTTACAGTCAGCCATGATTACTTGAATCAATGAGTGAAAGTGTCAAATAACAGGACGGTTACTGAGAATAAGCGAGTAGTATTCGGCTGGTCATGTGATTCTAACATGGCAGACCCCATGTATGGACTCCGTATAGATTAAAACTGCTTTTATAATGTTACTGATATGTCTTGAGTCTTCATTTTAATGTGATTGGTCATGATTTCCTACAAAACATGCAACATTACAATTCATGTCTTTAGGAGTTTAGGAGACTATTTTAATGAGGAAAAATACATATATATTTTTTTGTACCTTATATTCTTGCAGCTGTTTAATGAATTCTGTGTCAGTAATAATATTTAAAATGAATGTTTTGTACCTTATTTATATGCAGCAGTAGTGAAGCTTACGTCAGTAAATGTTCCATAATAAATGTACCTATTCCTGAAGCTGTTTAACTAATCTTGTGTAAGTAATTTTCAATATTGAATGTTTTGAACCTTATATTACTGCAACCGATTAATGAATCTTGCGTCAGATAAAATGTTTAATCATGAATGTTTCGTACCTTATATTCCGGCAGTTGTCGCAGCAGAAAACACGCCAGAACCTCATCACAGTGAAACGTGCCGTTATGAGTCCCGATCTTCATGCTGATCAAATGTTGTTTATTAATAAACAGATTAGTGATTCTGCTGCTAAGAAAGCAGCGGGTGATGCGCATGAAGTTAAACTATAAAGTTCTAAAACATCGATAATGACTGCACCGCGTTCGCTCATGTGCTTAATTTTCTTCTCTTGAGCTCTACAGCAGACTGAAGCGCTTTACTGACATCTACTGGACATGAGCAATTACACTAGAACTGTAGTTCCTGAAGGAAAGACCAGACCAGCAGTTCTGCAATCTTTTTGACATCCAGTGCCCTTTTATTTTTGCTGTGCCGAACACCCCCATCAAAAAAAAACAAAAAACGTACGTGTATGTGATTTTCAAATGTTTGAGTCCACTTGTGAAAAAAAAATATATATATATTTTGCATTTTTCTTGTTTAATCGTTTTATTATTATTCATATAATGATATTAATGATCATATCATTTAATTATCACAAATGATATGATCATCATAACAGTTATAGTAAAAGGTTTGTGCAAATCCCAATGATGATATCTTGTAAAAGAGCATCTTGTGAAAGTGCTTCAAACAGAAATTCTGTCCTTTTGTGCAAGATGAGTTAACAGTTAATGTCAAAAATGTGCTCATCTGATTAGTGATCAAGAAATTGTGGAATATTAAAAGTTTCTTATTTTATGTCATAACTTTTTCAAAATCATGCTGAGGGGTAATCACCAGCACGAAAGCAACAGCGAGAGGAGTAGTAGGCTATTTTATTTATATGAAATCCCTTGGCACCTGCATGCCAATCTACATCTTGGTGTATTCCTTCCTCATGATTACGCAATGTGTTTTCATGAGTGCTCCTGGTCAGCAGTGTTGAGTACCTACTGACAGTGGTCTGAGGAGGGACAAACCACAAACCGGGTCCAATGAGTCCTGTTTTTTTTTTTGGTTTTTTACATCAGGTGGATGTACGTGTGCGCCATTTACCTGGGGAAGTGATGACACCGGGATGCACTGTGGGAAGACGACAAGTCAGTGGAGGGAGTGTGATGCTCTGGGCAATGTTCTGCTGGGAAACACTGGGTCCAGCTATTCATGTCAACGTCAATTTGACACATGCCACCTACCTAAATATTGTTGCAGACCAGGTACACCCCTTTATGGCAATGGTATTCCCTGATGGAAGTGGCCACTTTCAGCAGGATAATGCACCCTGCCACACTGCACACATTGTTCAGGAATGGGTTGAGGAACATGATGATGAGTTCAAGGTGTTGCCCTGGCCTCCAAATTCCCCAGATCTCAATCCGATTGAGCATCTGTGGGATGTGCTGGACCAACAAGTCCGATCCACAGCGGCTCCACCACGCAACCTACAGGATTTGAAGGATCTGCTGCTAATGTCTTGGTGCCAAATACCACAGGACACTTTCTGGGGTCTTGTAGAGTCCATGCCTCGGTAGGTCAGTGCTGTTTTGGCGGCACGTGGAGGACCAACAGCATAATAGGCAGGCGGTCATAATGTTTTGGCTCATCGGTGTAAATACAAATAATGTTCAGAAAAGATTTTGAATCTTCTTACAGTTGTGCATTCTTCTGTTAAACACAATGCATTTTGCATTCATTTCTTATCCAAAATCAAATTTTTGAAACAGTGAATGAAACCTAAACAGGTTTTGTTTTTTGTTTTAGTTTTTTTTTTTTCCTGTATAGTTCAAATTTTCCCACCAATCATATTTTCATCTTTAGCATATTTTGGAAAATAATAATGAATACAAAATAATTTAATAGAATTTTATGACTAATTATTAAGCCTAATATTCTGATACATTAACAGGAATACCTACTCCATTGATGTGTCATTAATTTTTTTTTGTTTTTAGAAATCTAAATCATGCACGCGCACCCACCCAGCGACTGCCCCTCAAAATGTCTGTGCACGTCCCTGTTGTGGGGCGAATAGATTTGTTATGAAGAATGTTCAAAGTGGGCTCACATTGACCGATCCAATCACAATGGAGATTAATTTGTTTATAGAATACTTAAGATGTTTGAAAGGCCAAATGGGATTGAAATTAAAGAAAAAAGTTAACCCTTTTTCTGAAGTGGTTATTTTGAATAAGTATTATCTAAATTTGTTACTCAAAAAAGCATCTTGCTGTCTAAAAAGTATTTGCCTAAGTTGACAAATTTTGCCCTATAACTATTGTCCCTATATCTACACGATATTACTACAACCCCCCTCGGGGCCTTTAACCCATTTGTGGGAGCCTTTTACCCCAAGGTGTACCCAGGTGTAAAAGGCTCCCTCGCCAGCTTTAAAAAAAAAAAAAAAAAAAAAAAAAAAAAAAAAATATATATATATATATATATATATATATATATATATATATATATATATATATATATTTTTATCAAAACACCGTTCTGTTATTCTTTTGACATAAATTATGTTGGTCCATCAATATTCAATAAAAATAAACATATATATATTTTTTCCAATCTTGATAAGGGGCGCCATTACTATTTTTGGGCCCCCTATCATATCGCAACCCGTAAAAAAAAAAAAAAAAAATTCATTAAAAGATAGCATTATTAATAAACATGAACGCAAGCATGATTGCACATTCAATAAGAGACACTAAAAAAAAAACAATTTAAGTTTGAAAATACCTTGCATTGCATTTAATAGAAATAGCAATACAATAAATGAACATATACTATACATTAGAATGTTTGATAATGTCATTTTAGTGAGTTTGGACTTTGTTTATAATGGAAAACATTTATTTTTATGTTTTAAATGTTTATTTTAGTAATCTCTTAGATTGTCTGAAGGCAAACAAAACCAGATTTTTCCTCCTACAAGAGCATTAGAGTAGAACGGTTTTTAAACAGGTGAAAAACGGATAGCTTGGCCCATAATTCAGAGAGGTCCCTAATTTGACTTTTTTCATTTGTAAGAATCACCACAGGTTTGACCATGTCTTATCAATACTATAGCTATTAATTTTGTTATGGAAAAAACAGTAGCCTAAACATTAAAAATATATCTAACTAAAACTGTCTTTGTTACAATAAGAGTGGACTTCTTCACCTTTTATAATTTTAATTCATAACATTTCTGTCAAATCATATCTGTGTTACTACAGTTGGTTTTACTACAGTAATATGTCATTTTTACTCTAAATCTCCACTTTCACTTTCAGATGTGAAAGTGAAACTAAACAGGCACCACACGTGGCTTTCAGATGTAAAAGTGCAAGTGGAGATTTAGAGTAAAAAAGGACTTAAATTTTGATCTGCTTCTCAATCACACCTATCATATTACTTCTAAAGATATAGATTTAACAACTGGAGTAATTTGTATTACTTTTATGTTTCTTTTATGTGATATTTGGAGCTACAAAGGTCTGATCACCATTCACTTGCATTGCAAGGATCTACAGAGCTGAGATATTCTTCTAAAAATCTTAATTTGTGTTCTGCTGAAGAAAGTCATAAACATCTGGGATGGCATGAGGGTGAGTAAAAGATGAGAGAATTTTCATTTTTGGGTGAACTATCCCTTTAATGGTGCCAGATTACTAATGTTAAGAAGTTCCTTCCTTGACAAACTGATTATTATGTGCTCTTCAAGTGGTGTAATTACAAGTTCCTAGTACATGAATGACCCAGCAAAGTTGTATTTACAAATGGGAAAGTCGGAATTTTAGATGAAACATTAGTTTCCGAGTTGGGACTTTGTGGGCCGTGTCTACATGAAAGATGATGGAAACCAGTGATTTTGCAGTTATTTTAACTTCTGTACTTAATTAAAAAAAAAAAAAAAATGTTTTATATATATATATATATATATATATATATATATATATATATATATATATGACAGTCAACTAATGACTCACGCTTTGCGGTTTAAGCAAATTAATTAATAACTTTTTGGATACCATGCATTAATAAATCATATATGTTGTGTATAAGTGATGCGGGTTTACCAGCACAACAAAAAAGAGCTTTTGTCGTTGTTTGTTGTGTATTTGTTTGAGTTTGGCTTCTTCCATATTTTGTTTCTACTTGAATGTGTGACATGTCGTAGTAACGAATGTCCAATTTGGAGGTACAAGCTTCCTAGGTCCACTTGAAGGCAGCATTAAAAACACAGAGCAGACAAAAACATCAAAACCGGTACAAGCAACAGGGTGTCACAAGGTTGAAAATGTATTTATTGAAAAAGTGTCAGTGCTTTATAATTATTAGTCATGATACATTATGCAACTTAGATCATTATTACACAATTATCTTAAGTTGAAATGTGTTAAATTACATTTGAAATTAATTACTTGATTAATCACATTCACTTAGAATGGCTACATAAACCAAAGGATTAATTTCAGAACTATTTTATCGATTTGGAATTGGAAAATCCATTTCTTCATAAATTCCTCATCATTAAATTTGATCTACAATATATTGTTTTTGGATGTGAAATGACACTAATGTTAAAGCTGTAGTGTGTAACCTTTTCAAAGTTAAAACACCCCTATCCTAGCTTATTATGCAGAAACAACTATAAGCCATTTGTAGGTTGATTTTCTCGAGAACTGTAAACACTGTGGGCCCTATTTTAACATTGCTATGCCTTCTACACAGCACTATGCGACTCATCATATGCGTGAAATAGGTGGGCATGGCCATCAAGTTTTGGTATTTTCATGCAAGCATGAGCTAAGTCTAGGCACAAGTGGGTTTGGCAAAATTGTGCTCGCAAAGCGCTAATGGGCTGGGTCATGTGCACTTTTAATTCTGTGGTTCTCCTCTGGTTATTGCACTGTCTGCGTCCTATTATATAGTCCACTCCATTCCCTATCAAGCACCAGTGAAAGAAATAAACAAAGACAGCAACTTCATAAGAAGTGAGTAGGCCTAATGTAAATGGGCTTTACGCAATGAATTAGAAGAACAGAAATATGGACTTGTTGAATGTCTGACATATTTCTATGACAGTGACACTATCCTTTTATATGCATAAAAAATGTGGTTCTTGTCAAGACTTGGATGTATAGGCTCTGTTAAATTATAGAGAATTTAAGTATTATTGATCATATTGATCTGCTGACATGGCTAGTATCAACAGTGATTGTATCAGCCTAACAGGTGGAAAATTACCAATACAAATTAGATCATAAATACAACTGTAGATATAAAACATAATAATAATCGAAAAATAAAACATGACCTCTAGAAAGTTGAACAAATCTCATAAAGATTTGTTGCATAAAACAGCTACAACAGTGATTATCAGGGACGTAACAGGGACGTAATATGACGTTTCACTGTATTTTCAGAGTTTGGACATTAAATTTATTACCACATGCTAGTGGAATCTCCTGACTATAATAATACAAGTACTGATTTTGGAAATGGCCCCAAGAATAGATGTGCTTCTCAAACATCTCAGCACAATGACCAATTTTTCAGGAAAACAGCAAATTGCGCTTTGCACCACTTCATTAACATACAATTCACCCACAGTTTGTGCACATACACCCACAGACAGCGCAAACACCCCCACCCACTTGCGCTTTGCGCTGGCACAGAAACTGCACAGATTTAGTGCTCTCATGAAAATTGGATAAGACGATGAGCATTGTATGTTGCACTGCTCTTAGAGCGGTCACAAAAATAGAGCCCTGTGTCTCTGTGGCACTATAAAAATTCCTGTGCAGCGGCCCGTCCAGCCCAACACAACAACACTGACTCAACCAATGGCATGAAACTGGGGCGGGACTATCTGTTTGTTTGATCTGCGGCAGACAGGGCAATATTTAGGAAAGCTTTAAAAATATACTGTATACTTTTGCATTTCTGTTCTGGTGGTGCTAGTGGCACAGAAATTACACACTTCAGCTTTAAAATATAGGTGCTATTTCAAAATCAAATCTCAATAACCCAAAAGTATCCAGGCAAAATATACTTGAGTGAAAGTATTACAAAGCAAGCATTAATTTTAAATTTCATCTAAAGAAATTGATAAAATCAAGAGAGTGAAGATACTTTCTCACTGAAGTAACTTTGATGCATAAAGGAAAGAAACCTTTTTAATCACAATTCACAAATTGAAGCAATTGTCTGACATTTTAATATAGTTGTCAAATTTGCCCAACTTATAATTAAAATGCATTACTTTAGGTCAAAGACTGTTTTGGTGACTGTTGTACTGCAGTCAATTACACTCTTCACTGAAAGTACAATATTACTAGTAGTAAAGTACAATAAACTGATCAGCCACAACATTAAAACCACCTGCCTAATATTGTGTAGGTCCCCCTTGTGCCACCAAAACAGCGACAACCCGCATCTCAGAATAGCATTCTGAGATGCTATTCTTCTCACCACAATTGTACAGAACGGTTATCTGAGTTACTGTAGACTTTGTCAGTTCGAACCAGTCTGGCCATTCTGTTGACCTCTCTCCTCAGCAAAGCGTTTGCATCCACATAACTGCCACTCACTGGATGTTTTTTTGTTTTTGGCACCATTTGGAGTAAATTCTAGAGACTGTTGTGCGTGAAAATCCCAGGAGATCAGCAGTTACAGAAATACTCAAACAGCCCATCTAGAACCAGCAATCATGCCACGGTCCAAATCATTGAGATCACATTTTTTCCCCATTCTGATGGTTGATGTGAACATTAACTGGAGCCTCTGACCCGTATCTGCATAATTTTATCCACTGCACTGCTGCCAAACAATTGGTGGATCAGATAATCTCATGGATGATTGTAGGTGCCAGATGGGCTGATTTGAGTATTTCTGTAACTGTTGATCTCCTGGGATTTTCACACACAACAGTTTCTAGAATTACTCCGAATGGTGCCAAAAACAACCAGTGAGCGGCAGTTCTGTAGATGCAAATGCCTTGTTGATGAGAGAGGTCAACAGAGAATGGCCAGACTGGTTTGAACTTATAAAGTCTACGGTAACTCAGATAACTGCTCTGTACAACTGTGGTGAAAAGAATAGCATCTCAGAATGCTATTCTGAGATGCGGGTTGGCGCTGCTTTGGCAGCACGAGGGTGACCTACACAATATTAGGCAGGTAGTTTTAATGTTATGGCTGATCAGTGTATTTAACTATTATTATGGTGTACAATTACTCTGTTACTTTACACCCCCACATGATTATCCATTTTATTGCTGATGGTCATTTGGTCAGTTATCTGCCCAGACATTTGGAAATTAGACATAAATCTATTTATTAAGAGAGAGGAAAATAATCAGTGCATAAAAGCATCATCATCTTCAGTCAGAATCACTGCTGCTGCTACTGCTGCTCGAAGAGGAATGCTGCAAAAAAAAAAAAGATTTCAGTGACGATCCACTTCAACAACACTATAATTACGCAAAGGAGTTAAAGAAGTCTGGCCACATTGACAGTTAAAGTTTCATCACTCTAATTCAGGGGAGTTCAGCCTTTTTCAGGCCAAGGACCCCTTGGAGGTAGAGAGACAGAGCTTGGGCCCTGTTATAAACTGTAAAAAACGCACTGCATCTTCAGCTTGGCCAATAATATAAATATCTGTTTAATATGCAGAGTTGACTTATAAGGCTATGTCCACATTAATCCGGATCGAAGCGCTATCGTCCACACAGCCGTTTTCAAGCGTTTTCCAAAAGTTGCTTATCCACACTAAAACATCTAAAAACGCTTAAATCCCCTTACTGTGGATGCGAAAAATCTCAAAAGTTGTCAAAAGTGATGGTACTTCGGTACCAAGTCGATACTAAAATAAAAAAGATGTAACGATACCAGTGTTTCTGCAATACCGGTAGTACCGAGCACCGATTCAATCTGGCACCAGCAGACTGACACATGACTGCTTTAAAATGCTCACAGTCTTATTTTGAACGCGTGCTCTGTTACTCCTTTTACACTGAAATGGAAAATGTATCAAATTAAAATCGTGACATGTCCTAGTGTGATTTATTAAACCACTAACGGCTGCCATCTTAGTGGGGATGAGCTGTGTACTTTGAATGTATAAATCCGACCGCTCATACACTGGAAACTCCACAGCCTTTGAGAATCATTCATGACACGTTGTATCAGATGACAGAGCAGAGCACTGATCTACTGTGAATGAATGAATGAATGACCGTTACATTTATACAGCGCTTTTCTGACACTACACTCAAAGCGCTTTACACAGTGAACAGGGGACTCTCCTCAACCACCACCAGTGAGCAGCATCCACCTGGATGATGCGACGGCAGCCATAGTGCGCCAGTATGCTCACCACACACCAGCTATTGGTGGAGAGGAGAGAGTGGAGTGTTAGAGCCAATTAATGGATGGGGATTATTAGGAGGCCATGATTGAGAAGGGCCAATGGGGGAATTTGGCTAGGACACCGGGGTTACACACCTACTCTTTTCAAGAGGTTTCCTGGGATTTTTAATGACCACAGAGAGTCAGGACCTCGGTTTAACATCTCATCCAAAGGACGGTGCCTTTTTTTACTGTGAACCACGCAGCACATGTAAACTACATATTTATATAATTAAATCACAGCATTTGCACTTTAATCTCAACTCAACTTTATTTATAAAGCATTTAAAACTACAGAGTTGACCGAAGTGCTTCACAGTAATAACATTTCAAAATTACCACATACACAATAATCTAAAGTCCAAACACTCAAAAACTGTGTCCTACATTTAATTTTCAGACTCACAGGCCAGTGAAAAGAGATGAGATTTCAAACGTGACATAAAAGTCGTCAATGATCACACTGTGCCATGTCGCGAACTGTTTATCAGGAAAAGTGAAGCTTTCGGCAAAAGTCACTCATCACAATAAAAGCACGATTCAAAATAAAAGCTAGATGCCTGAAATTGAAGAAATTGTGACAAATATATAACAACTGTATAGTAAAATGTAATATTCACTGTAATAATAATAATCAAGCAATATATCACAAGCAAGACTGCTGTTGAATAAAAGTTTGAAAAAATAAATTCAATGACATGTTGAAACGTTCCATTTTCACTTGTTAAAAGTTTTAAGAATTCATTGATTAGACACCATTTTGATGATGAAATGTAATTAAACTTTAAAAACGTGGAGTTCTGGAAAATAATAATAATCATTAAACTATCATTATTAAAATAATTATTAAATTATAAGAAATAACAAAATTTGTGTGATCAGTAGCACATTATCATTGGTATTGAGACCCGTGAAATTTCACTTGTATCGGTACCGACTACTTAAATTTTGGTACCGTGACAACACTAGTCGCTGGACAGCAATTCCGAGCAAACTTTGCTTCGCCTATGAAGGAATGCATTGTGAAGGTTGTACAAAGTAACATTTATCTTTAACAATGCTCTCAAAGTGAATAACAGGCACAATAACGCCGCTATAATGTGGGCCGCCATCTTGATTGTTTTGGGTTGAATGGATCACATGACTGCGTCACATGACAACAAATACCTCATGGTTTTCAGATATCTCCGTCTTCCACATTCATACTACTACGTGAAGATGGCGTTTTCAAAAAAACTCAGTTTTTGCTGTCTAAAACGCTGTCCCAGTGTGGACGGAAGGCCAAAATGTGCGTTTTCAAACAAAAATGTATTAGTGTCGACGTGGCCTAAGTAATTCATTGCTAAGTTGATTCCCCTGAAAAGTGTAAACATAAACTCTGTGGTGTTATCAAAATATTGCTCTGTTTACGTGTCCTGACCAGCAATACTGACTCAACCAATGTTGTTAGCTTAGTGCGGGACTATCGGTTAGTTCACCCAAAAATGAAAATTCATCATTTACTCTCCCTCATGCCATTCCAGGTGTATATGACTTTCTTTCTTCATCAGAACACACTTGATGAAAAATAGAAAAATATCTTAGCTCAGTAGGTCTTTAAAATGGAAGTGGATGGTGATCCAACCTTTGAAGTTCCAAAAAGAACTGACAGTCAGCATAAATGTCATCCATAGGACTCCACTGGTTAATGTCTTCTAAAGTGAAATGGTCGCTTTTGCTGTGAAAAACATCAATATTTAAGTACTTTTTAAACTATAAATCATCGCTTCTTTTTGGAGCTTCAAAAGGTTGGATCACCATCCACTTGCACTTTAAGGACCTACTGAGCTAAGATATTTTTCTATTTTTCTTCAAATGTTTTCTGATGATGAAAGAAAGTCATACACACCTGGGATGGCATGGGGGTGAGTAAATGATGAGAGAATTTTCATTTTTGGGTGAACCATCCCTTTAATCAATGGAAGACGAGGGAGTGTTCAGCAAACCTGTCTGAAAACCAGACTGATCTCATTGTTAATTCTGTGACAGTCAAAAGTTGTTGTTTTTTTTAAGTTGCTGAAAAAAGTCTGTGCTTACCGAAATTTTAATCACTGGCCGCAGTGGCTAAAGCTGGAAGTGTTGTTGATTGTATTTGCACGTGTGAGCTCCAGTTTCCGGGTGAAATGTCCACAAAGTGGCACCAAAAGCAAGTTTTTTAGTTGTACATGATGCAATACAGTCAACAGTAAGGCATATTTTATTAACCATACGCCCTAACTCAAAGCCCAAACCTAAACCTAACAAGCAGTGGAATATGTTCTGCATGTTCATGTTGCTGAGAACAGTCAGTATTTTTGCAGTTCTGTTTGGTAACAATTTCACCTATTAAGTATTTGTCATGAGTTTTACTTTACTATCCAATTTAACAAGAGTTATAATTTCTACACAGTTGATGTCTCTCGAGTTCATCCACATGAACTAAATGTCTGCAACCCAACCTGGGCCCGACAGGACCTGAGAAACCACTGGTATCCGGGTTGGTTTCGGGTACGTTTTTCCAAGTATGACTTCGGGTTTGTAATTAATGAAAAAATAAACAGGCCTACCTAACTTGTTTCGCACACGCACTTTCACAGACATGTGCGAACAAACGATTTAGGGGCCGTTCACACCGAACTTGTTTTTGTACGCGTCTGCTCTCTTTTTCCATTGCTTTCCTATGTAAACATATGCTGGACTGTTGCACTGCATCTCGTTGTTTCTTCAGTGTCTTGTGCAGGACTGCCACATTTTTTAGACACCATGTCAAGTTATAAAAGATTACAAGTTTCAAAAACGCATGTCAAGACATGTTCTGTTCCATTCATTGCACTGCCTCTAGCTTGTTTTTAGCACAAGTGTCACAAAGATTGTGCTGAGGTCCCCTGTGCCTTCTTAAAATTGTGTATATTTATTGTTGCAAGTGTTGCCTATGATGCTTACATAAAATACAGCCTATTGCAACAATACTTGCTTGAAGAAGGGTCAGATAACAGTTTCAGGTACGGTTTGGTTTTCATTTTAAGGCCCATGCAGACCTCTAACCTGAACACTTAACCTGAGTAACTCAACATTCACCCTCTTACCTTGCCATGCTTCATGTGTTTGTGTTCCTTGTTAACTTTATGAGCTTTCTTGCCTTTCTTCATCTTCTTCATCTTCTTGTGTTTCTTATGACCAGGCACACTCATACCTGCTGGGTGTCCTCCAAACTCCGGGACAGGACAAGGGTACCCTACACCAGGAAATGGTGCATGTGGACCGGGGGCAGCTGGAGGAAAGGGATGTTGGTTTGGTGTCATGTAAGGGAGGGTCATGGGGTGATTCATGCCTGGTGGGTAGACAGGGTTCTGTTCGGGTGGGTGGGCTGGTATGGGCATGGCTGGATATGAAGGGTTTGGAGGTGGAGGAAATGCAGGATTGGGCGGCTGAACTGGAGGTCCTGCATATCACAGCAAAACAAATATGAGATGGACAATAACAGAAATTATTAAATGAATAAACATATAGAATAGATGGTAAGACTATACAATAAGGTTCTACATTAACATTAGTAAATGTATTAGATAACATGAACTAACGATGAACAATAATTTTTATAGATAGTCAGCTGGTCATCTTAATATGTGCGCCCACATGAGGCGACCTGCTCTATGTAAAAAAAAAAACAGCTTTTATTATGCTACTGATATGATATGAACTCTTCATCTCATGTGAGTACACATCATTTTAAACAGATCTGTCAAAAGTACAATTAATTTCTTTAGGAATAAGACTTCTTAAAGAGTTAAACATTACTAAGTGCACCATTAAGACATGCATAGAGTAATCATAACACAGCTCTCATCTATATTTATTTATTTTCTTGCAGAAAAATAAAATAATCTTCAATTTTCTTGGAAGATTGTCTGTGCTTCATATACTGCTGTTTTTCTATCATAGAGAGTGAAACAGATTAAATTGTTGACAAATAATTAATCTGAATGTCAGTTTTGAAATACTTTTGAATTACTTTGTGAGATTTGTTTTGTTATTTAATAAGATATAATAGTGTTTAATAATATAGACTTATACTTGCTATGATTCTGAACACTGCCTGTGATAAAAGATTTTGATAATGAAGATATTGCATGTTTCTGTTTTTACTGATAACATGGACTTGTGGAACAGGGGCATTTTTTATTATAACCAAGGTAAATGTGGAGCCATTAGACAAAAGTTAGAAGAAAATGTGAGTGGTGCTTCCAGTGCAAAAAATGTTTGCTATGATGCTAGGGTGTTGCGGGTGATTGCCAAGGCATTACTATGCAATAGAGTGCAACAGTCAGGTTCCTAATGTAAAAATCCCATTCATTTCTGATACTTAAAAGGGTCATGAAATGCTCTTTTTTATGTTAATAATGTTTTTTGGTTTGTTTGATTTTTTGCATTAAAACATTCATTATTTAGTAATATATGATAATTTTCCACCCTGTCTCTGGTCCTGTCTGAAACGTTCAGTTTTGGCATAGGCGCCTCCTTAAAACTTTAACGTAAATGCCCACTGTTCTGATTGGCTAATATCATGCAGCCCCTCAAATTCAGATATTTTTTAAACTCATTCTGAAGAGTATGAACAGGCTCCTCAATATTAAAAAACAATTTCAGGGGTTCCATTTTGCGCTGCATGCGTTGGTGCTACTAATGCCAACAACACAAATAAACGGTTTAGAAAGTTTGCGTCGATGCGCCCCATGTAGACAGCCTCAAGCAGTTGTGTCGCGTCACGTTGCGTCAATAGGCGCGCCTGGTATAAACAGGATGTCAGCATCATAAACTATCAAACAGTCATGACATTCGAAATATTCATGAATGGAACGGTTTACTTACTGTTTTGCATCGGGTCCAAGTATTTTTAACTGCCCCATCCGTCAATAACAGTTAATAATAATTAATAATAATTCCTTACATTTATATAGCGCTTTTCTAAGCACTCAAATCGCTTTACATAGTATAGGGGGAATCTCCTCAACCACCACCAGTGTGCAGCATCCACCTGGATGATGCGACGGCAGCCAAAGTGCACCAGTACGCTCACCACACACCAGCTATTGATGGAGAGGAGAGTAGAGTAGAGTGATGTAGCCAATTCAGGGATGGGGATTATTAGGAGGCTATGATAGATAAGGGCCAACGGGGGGAATTTGGCCAGGACACCAGGGTACAGCCCTACTCTTTACGAGAAGTGCCCTGGGATTTTTAATGACCACAGAGAGTCAGGAGCATGGTTTAACATCTCATCCGAAGGGCGGTGCCTTTTTACAGCATAGTGTCCCCATCACTATACTGGGGCATTAGGACCCACACGGACCACAGGGTGAGCACCCCCTTGCTGGCCTCCCTAATACCTTTTCAAGTAGCAACCTTAGTTTTCCCCAGGAGGTCTCCCATCCAGGTACTGGCCAGACTCAACCCTGTTTAGCTTTAGTGGGCAACCAGGAAAGAACTGCAAAGTTCCTTTGCAAAGCTTGAATCGTTTTATGACTGGTTCACAAGCAATACACATTGATATGAGCCGAAAAATATGCAATCCACACTGAAATATGCTGAAGACACACCAACATCCAGTTTCATCCTGCACTGAAATCGCATCACTGGAAATGCATCTAAACGGTCAAAAGACGTCCATCCAGTGCATGTTTACATACACCAACAATTAAAAATTGTGTAGATGGGTGAAAGAACGCTTCTATGATGCATTTGTGCTCAAAACAGCAAGAGGCAGCAGCTGAAAGACAGAGAATAGCTTCTCCTCTTCAGAGTTGGTTCAAGGGTGCAATGATTTTAAGTAGGCATCAATGTTTTGAGCTGTAGAGGCGGTCATGAAATATTGAGCCCCCAAATGACGTAGGGAAGTCGCAGGAGTAGAGAACGAAATGTTTTTGCAGCTTGGTTTCATTAAATGCTTTTATTGCATTGGGAATTAAGTTTTGAATTTTGAAATTTACAGTATGTTTTTATAGAAGACCTCTTATATGTCAAAATATCAAGGAAAATTTGATTCCTCATGGCATGACCCCTTTAATAAATTAAAAATAACTTGATTTTTGATGATAACTTATAAACAGACCTACTGTACCATGAGCTTCAAAGTTGTCTATCGATTGAATATGCCTCTGTTGAAGTCTCAGTCCACATTATTTTAACTTCATCGTTTCAAAATCATATTTAATTGGTAAAGAACTACATTATCTATGACTGAACAGATTAAAAAATTCAGAGTCTTGGCCACAGCGCACCAAAAAAGTTCTGCACTGACTGTCCACTCCCATGATGCACTGTAAACACAATCAAACCGATCTCCCTACACTCTCAAATGTATTTGTATTTGCAAATATCTATATAGTCTTTTTTCCTGTTTTAAATTTTTATAGATCACAATTCTTCATGGGATGCTTCATTCCATCACGAAAGATGGTATATACACAGTGTTGTATAGTACTTTGTCTTTTTGTTCTATTTTCAAACATTTATTGCTTCAAATCAAAGTCTGTAATGTTGTGATACACCTCTGAGCTAGTTGGTTTGCTTCATGGCTTAGACCTCTTTTATGAAGTACTTTATGAAATCTCTATGGAAGAAATAAATGTGAGAAAAGGCTACTTCTGGAACCAAGGCAGCAGAAAAAGTGGACGGGTACTGTTGCGCTCTATTGCTGAGGTGCTTGGAGTGGCTTGAAGCGCATTGTTATGCAGTTGCTACAGTTCTTTGACAGACCAACTCAAGAGTTCACCTACAAGTCTTTATGATATTCTGGTCTCTAGATATGACTCGAGTCCCTCCTTCAATGTATGTCTATGGAACCGTTTCAACTGTTTTATCGTTCACCAGGTTGAAATCATGTGTTTGATCGTTATGAAACTTTCTGATGCCGAGGACCCCCAAATATGATGGTCCCCTTGGTAGGGACCCTTTCCTAAAATATAAATGCAATTGGTGGAGGCAATCTTGCCTAGGGCACCAACAGAGTCTGGGTCGGCCCTACCATCTCATTCAATCACATAAACATTCAAACGTGGAATACAATGTGGTCAGAGTCAGTATTATTTTTATAATATGCTTCATTCATTTCGGTGCAACACAAGCGTAAATGTTGGTGCAAAAATCAATACACATGTAATAAATGATTTCAGTGAAAACTGAAAACAATGGTCACCTTGATTCGGCCACATGTCTGTCTTGTCCAATTGATCTGCAACGAAAGCAAAAACATACACAAGCAAGATTTTAAATAGCTGAACTTTCACTACTTAATTTATGGATGTAAGGAGATCAATAATTTGCATCCAATTGAAACTAATTTTACACCCATTTACTTGCATTATAAGGACCTGACAGAGCTCTATCTTCTTCTAAAAATCTTGGGATGGCATCAGGATGAATAAAAAGAGAATTACATTTTAGGGTGAACTATTCCTTTAAGCTAACAACACACAAACAATTATAATCTTTCATGTCTTTATTGAACACATCCCATTAAACATTTACAGTGCTGTGGAAAAGTAAGTGAACCCTTGGATTTAAAAACTGGTTGATCCTCCTTTGGCAGCAATAACCTCAACCAAGTGTTTCCGGTAGCTGTGGATAAGACTTGCACAACGTTCAGAAGGAATTTTAGACCATTTTTCCTCACAGAACTGCTTCAGCTCAGCTATATTCTTAGGATGTCTGGTAAGAACTGCTCTCTTGAGGTCATTCCACACAAAATCTCTATTGGGTTAAGGTCTGGGCTCTGACTGGGTCACTCCAAAAGGTGGACTTTCTTTTTCTGAAGCCATTCATTAGTGGATCTACTTTGATATTTAAGGTCATTGTCCTGCTGCATCACCCAACTTCTACTGAGCTTCAGCTGGCGCACAGCCAACCAAATATTATCCTGTAGGATATCTTGATAAACTTTGGAATTAATTTTTCCCTCGAAGATGGAAAGTGGTCCAGGCCCAGAAGCAGCCCCAAACCATGATGCTCCCTCCACCGTACTTCAACTTTGGGATAATGTTTTCATGTTGGTATGTAGTGCCCTTTTTAACACCATAAGTAGTGCTGCGTGTTCTTGCCAAACAAGACATCAGTCTACAAAACATTTTCCCAGTAGTGTTGTGGTGTCAAGTTGGTCTTCGGTGAAATTCAGGGGTGCAGCAATGTTTTTGTTGGAAAGCTGTGGCCTCCTTCGTGGTATGCTGCCATGGACACCATGGCTGTTTAATGTTTTCCATTTAGTAGACTCATGGACACAGATGTTAACCAATTCCAATGATTCCTTCAAGTCTTTAGCTGTCACTCTAGGCTTCTTTTTTGACTCACTGAGCATTCTGCGGTGTGCCCTTTGAGTATAGCCACAGTACTTTATCGACTCCATTTATAGATGATTTGCCTATAAGTGGACAGATGAACATCTAAGCTCTTCGAGATAACTTTGTTACCCTTTCCATCTTCATGCAAAGCAACAATTCTTGATTGTAGGTCTTTTGAGATCTTTTTTGTGAGGCATGATCGATGCTTCTTGTGAATAGCAAACTCAAAATGTTAGTGTTTTTATAAGTCAAAGTATTTCTAACCCACACCTCCATCTCCTGACTCTAATTAGCTTTTGTCTTTAGCCAAGGGGTTCACTTACTTTTTCAACAGCACTGTGAATGTTTAATAGGATGTGTTCAATAAAGACATGAAAGATTATAATTGTTTGTGTATTGTTAGCTTAAGCACATTGTGCTTTGTCTATACATGTGAAAACCAGCTAATTCCAAAAGTTTCACATACTTTTTCTTGCCACTGTACATTAGAGGTCGACCGATATATTGGATTTACTGATTAATCAGGGCCGAAAGTTGTGTTTTTTAACTATCGTCAATCAGAAAATATCAACTCTTGATTTTTTGTTTGTTTAATTCCTCCGTGGCAGGTGCTGGAGTGTTCAATGTTCATTACAGTATAATGGCGCCCTCTAGAGGTTAAATTAAAACAATCACTGACCCTGCATGTAGTTTGTTGTGCCATGTGACTAGACTATGCAGAGTGATGGATGCTTCAGAAGCTGATTTAAAGCATTGACAGAGAAAAGCCCAAATGACTCAGTGTTCACACCCCTTTCATAATTTATACAAATATAAGAGACAAAAAACATTTTTATTTTTTATTTAGTACTACCCTTCAGAATCTACATAAGCAGATATTTACATAAAGCATAGTATGCATATAGTAGTGTGTTGCCTTCTTGAGCATCAATGAATGTTTGCACCTTGTGTAATAGTTGTGTACCTCAATTGTCCTAAGTGTCAAAAGCTAGATCTCATATATATATATATATATACATATATATATATATATATATATATATATATATATACATATACAGGTGCATCTCAATAAATTAGAATGTCGTGGAAAAGTTCATTTATTTCAGTAATTCAACTCAAATTGTGAAACTCGTGTATTAAATAAATACAATGCACACAAACTGAAGTAGTTTAAGTCTTTGGTTCTTTTAATTGTGATGATTTTGGCTCACATTTAACAAAAACCCACCAATTCACTATCTCAAAAAATTAGAATATGGTGACATGCCAATCAGCTAATCAACTCAAAACACCTGCAAAGATTTCCTGAGCCTTCAAAATGGTCTCTCAGTTTGGTTCACTAGGCTACACAGTCATGGGGAAGACTGCTGATCTGACAGTTGTCCAGAAGACAATCACTGACACCCTTCACAAGGAGGGTAAGCCACAAACATTCATTGCCAAAGAAGCTGGCTGTTCACAGAGTGCTGTATCCAAGCATGTTGACAGAAAGTTGAGTGGAAGGAAAAAGTGTGGAAGAAAAAGATGCACAACCAACCGAGAGAACCGCAGCCTTATGAGGATTGTCAAGCAAAATCGATTCAAGAATTTGGGTGAACTTCACAAGGAATGGACTGAGGCTGGGGTCAAGGCATCAAGAGCCACCACACACAGACATGTCAAGGAATTTGGCTACAGTTGTCGTATTCCTCTTGTCAAGCCACTCCTGAACCACAGACAATGTCAGAGGCGTCTTACCTGGGCTAAGGAGAAGAAGAACTGGACTGTTGCCCAGTGGTCCAAAGTCCTCTTTTCAGATGAGAGCAAGTTTTGTATTTCATTTGGAAACCAAGGTCCTAGAGTCTGGAGGAAGGGTGGAGAAGCTCATAGCCCAAGTTGCTTGAAGTCCAGTGTTAAGTTTCCACAGTCTGTGATGATTTGGGGTGCAATGTCATCTGCTGGTGTTGGTCCATTGTGTTTTTTGAAAACCAAAGTCACTGCACCCGTTTACCAAGAAATTTTGGAGCACTTCATGCTTCCTTCTGCTGACCAGCTTTTTAAAGATGCTGATTTCATTTTCTAGCAGGATTTGGCACCTGCCCACACTGCCAAAAGCACCAAAAGTTGGTTAAATGACCATGGTGTTGGTGTGCTTGACTGGCCAGCAAACTCACCAGACCTGAACCCCATAGAGAATCTATGGGGTATTGTCAAGAGGAAAATGAGAAACAAGAGACCAAAAAATGCAGATGAGCTGAAGGCCACTGTCAAAGAAACCTGGGCTTCCATACCACCTTGCAGTGCCACAAACTGATCACCTCCATGCCACACTGAATTGAGGCAGTAATTAAAGCAAAAGGAGCCCCTACCAAGTATTGAGTACATACACAGTAAATGAACATACTTTCCAGAAGGCCAACAATTCACTAAAAATATTTTTTTTTATTGGTCTTCTGATGTATTCTAATTTTTTGAGATAGTGAATTGGTGGGTTTTTGTTAAATGTGAGCCAAAATCATCACAATTAAAAGAACCAAAGACTTAAACTACTTCAGTCTGTGTGCATTGAATTTATTTAATACACGAGTTTCACAATTTGAGTTGAATTACTGAAATAAATGAACTTTTCCACGACATTCTAATTTATTGAGATGCACCTGTATATATATATATATATATATATATATATATATATATATAGCTCTGGAAAAAATATTGAGACCACTGCAAAATTATCAGTTTCTCTGGATTTACTATTTATAGGTATGTGAGTAAAATGAACATTTTTGTTTTATTCTATAAAGTACTGACAACATTTCTCCTAAATAAAAATATTGTCATATTGTCGAGCAGCTCAGCTTTGTTTGATGGCTTGTGGCCATACATCTTGATCACATTCCAGAGGTTTTCAATGGGGTTCAGGTCTGGAGATTGATCCAGTGATCCACACCTTGATTGACCTGGCTGAGAGGCATGGAGCATTGTCCTTCTGGAAAAACCAATCCTCAGAGTTGGGGAACATTGTTAGAGCAGAAGGAAGCAAATTTTCTTCCAGGATAACCTTGCACATGGCTTGATTCATGCGTCCTTCACAAAGACAAATCTGCCTGATTCCAGCCTTGCTGAAGCATCCCTAGATCATCACAGATGATGATCAAGAGTGGATGGCCACAAGCCATCAAACAAAGCCGAGCTACTTGAATTTTTGCACCAGGAGTGGCATAAAGTCACCCAAAAGCAATGTGAAAGACTGGTAAAGAGCATGCCAAGACGCATGAAAGCTGTGATTGAAAATCAGGATTATTCCACCAAATACTGATTTCTAAACTCTTCCTAAGTTAAAACATTATTTAAGGTCTGATAACACTTAATCTTTTATGTTATTTTGACCAGTTGTCATTTTCTGCAAATAAATGCTCTAAATGACAATATTTTTATTTGGAATTTTGGAAAATTGTTGTCAGTTCTTTATAGAATAAAATTTTATTGCACATACCTATAAATAGTAAATCCAGAGAAATTGATAATTTTGCAGTGGTCTCTTAATTTTTTCCAGAGCTGTGTGTGTGTGTGTGTGTGTATATGTATATATATATACACACACACACACATACACACACACACACACACACAGGCAGCCAAAAGTTTGGAATAATGTAAAGATTTTGCTCTTATGGAAAGAAATTGTTTTTTGTCTTTTATTCACCAAAGTGACATTCAACTGATCACAATGTATAGTCAGGACATTAATAATGTGAAAAATTACTATTACACTTTGAGAAAAAAAAAAAAAAACTACTTCAAAGAGTTCTCATCAAAAAATCCTCCATGTGCAGCAATGACAGCTTTGCAGATCCTTGGCATTCTAGCTTTCAGTTTGTCCAGATACTCGGGTGACATTTCACCCCATACTTCCTGCAGCACTTGCCATAGATGTGGCTGTCTTGTCGGGCACTTCTCACGCACCTTACAGTCTAGCTGATCCCACAAAAGCTCAAAAGATTTTCTGTTTCAAAAGTGGCTTTTTCTTTGCAATTCTTCCCATAAGGCCTGCACCCCCCGAGTCTTCTCTTTACTGTTGTACATGAAACTGGTGTTGAGCGGGTAGAATTCAATGAAGCTGTCAGATGAGGACATGTGAGGCACCTATTTCTCAAACTAGAGACTCTGATGTACTTATCCTCTTGTTTAATTGTGGAAGGCCAGATGTACATCTCTTTCTGTCCTGGTTAGAGCCAGTTGTCCTTTGTCTTTGAAGACTGTAGTGTACACCTTTGTATGAAATCTTCAGTTTTTTGGCAATTTCAAGCATTGTATAGCCGTCATTCCTCAAAACAATGAATGACTGACGCGTTTCTAGAGAAAGCTGTTTCTTTTTTGCCATTTTTGACCTAATATTGAGTCTACTACATACTGTGGCAACTCAAAAACAAACACAAAGACAATATTTAGCTTCATTTAACTAACCAAATAGCTTTCAGCAGTGTTTGATATAATGGCAAGTGATTTTCTAGTAACAAATTAGCAATTAGCATGATTACTCAAGGATAAGGTGTTGGAGTGATGGCTGCTGGAAATGGGGCCTGACTAGATTTGATCAAAAATGACTTTTTTCAAATAGTGATGGTGCTGTTTTTTTACATCAGTAATGTCCTGACTATATATTGTGATCAGTTCAATGCCACTTTGGTGAATTAAAGTACCAATTTCCTTCTGAAACAGCAAAGTCTGTACATTATTGGCCGCCAGTGTATATAAGTGGTGCAGGATCTTGAATTATAAAGCCCTAAATACACATGGGACTCTTAATTTGAAATGTCTGTGCTCCCAGTTGTGAACTCACTGGCGGCTGATTCACTGAGAAAGTGACTCTGATTCAAACTGCTAACCTGAGCTCCAGAGTTCAAATCCTCAGTTCTTTATGGGTGATTGTTGAAAAAGACCCGGTTCAAAAGTCATTTGTTCACGACTCTCTCTCGCTGGTTTTGTTGTCGTGTGCAGTGCAGCAAGCTCATAATCACAACAAAACGGGTGAAAAGAGGCGCGCGACACACTGGTGCACGCTCTAAAACTGTATTCAATAACTCACAAGATGATATCTGACGAAACCTAATATGAACGCACACAACCTGACTGTCACCAATGGC
This sequence comes from Myxocyprinus asiaticus, assembly GCF_019703515.2. Classification (NCBI taxonomy): domain Eukaryota; kingdom Metazoa; phylum Chordata; class Actinopteri; order Cypriniformes; family Catostomidae; genus Myxocyprinus; species Myxocyprinus asiaticus. The sequence continues at coordinate 32,558,190 of NC_059378.1, forward strand.
GACAAGATTTTTAATTATTGTTGCAATCAATTATTTTTGGTCGCATTTGCAAACATTTTAGTCACAGTCTGGAGCCCTGCAAGGAATATATACATTACACTTTATCATTACATATATTAATGGGGGGGGGGAAATCTATCATTTAAGACAACTAAAGGTGGTTTGATAATTAATTTGTGTATAACCAATTGCTGCACTGGATAACTGTATTGCCGGTGGGGTGGAGAGGACGCTAACAACATTAGCTGTTCAAGTGGTTAGAACAGTGTTACAAAGTCAAGCTTGGAAGCTGCCTACCTTTCCTCTTAATTCGTCATTTTGAATCAAATAAAGTAACTTATGAGATGGGTTATGGGTTGAGGGGCGAGGGGCATCCAATTTGTTCCAGTCAGGTTATAAACATGAGTGCTCCGAAGAGGTTTTTTGCTAAGTAGATTAATATGAGAAAATTCTTCGAGTTTTTGCCTTTGATCGGCCGGCCGTTCGCTTTCTTCAGAAGATCAAGCATGAGTACAGTTCATTGCGTGAATGAACGTGCACAGGAACAGTTTAATATTTTTTTTTTTCATCATAATCATAAAGTTTCCCAAACTTTTCTTCATTCTGACAAAATAAACTTCTGTGCAAGCTTCCTATGTTATGACGTAGTTATGTGCAAAAGAAACATAAGAGCATGGTCAAGTATATAAATCTGAAATATAAATTTGATTTTCATGACAGGGCACACTGTTATATATAATGTGCTCATGTGAGGGCACATGAATGTATTACACACACACACACACACACACTATGCCATTCTAAAATTTCAGTTAAAAAGACAAGACATGAGTTGATGTTATATTTTGTGCATTATTCATAGATTTAATATGACAATTAAATAAAATAATAAATATTCTCTGTAGTGATGAAGTAGTAGCTATTTGGCTGAACAACAAACACATTTGACCTGTAATATTTTTGTTAATATTTTTATTAATTTCAGATGACAAAGGCTTTAATGAAGGTACCAGTGAGGGACAAATTTATTGAAGAATTGCCATGGAAAGCGATACTTACTTAAGTTCAGCACTATTTTACATTAAGTGAACACTTTCATTCATATTATAGATTTTAAAAATTATCAGCTAATTAATCGGCTATCGGCCTGTTTTCCCACCTTAGTTATCAGTACTGGCAAAACCCACCATCAGTCGATCTCTAATTCACACAGACGTGTAGAACATTTCCTAAAACTACTACTTTAAGACCAGCTGCAGGGACTTTGACAGAAGTGTTTAGGTCGAATGGCTTCTTTACAGCATCCAAGCTATGAGTGATGTGTCTTTTCCATGATCACTTAACCAGTCATTAAAAAAAAAAAAAAATTCCTTTATTTGAACTTTATTCTGTTTTGAATACTATTATGATGCTAGTGATACTTTGTAATACAGCACTTTTCATACCACTGTCTCCTAAGATGATTCGCTTATGTTTTCCTCTTTTGTAAGTCGCTTTGGATAAAAGCATCTGCCAAATGAATAAATGTAAACGTAAATGATTAGAATTAAATGTTTCTTTTGTTGTTTTTGATCAACAACTGACTGTAAAGTACACAAAAGATATTAAAAGAGCCATTTTTCAATGACAATTGGACTGCATGGATTTGGTCTTTGGACACACATTACACGGAAAAGTCAAAACTTTTACTCTCGGGGCCTGGGTAGCTCAGTGGTAAAATACGCTGGCTACCACCCCTGGAGTTCGCTAGTTCGAATCCCAGGGTGTGCTGAGTGACTCCAGCCAGGTCTCCTAACCAACCAAATTGGCCCGGTTGCTAGGGAGGGTAGAGTCACATGGGGTAACCTCCTCGTGGTCGCTATAATGTGGTTCATTCTCGGTGGGGCGCGTGGTGAGTTGAGCGTGGTTGCCGCGGTAGATGGCATGAAGCCTCCACATGCGCTATGTCTCCGTGGCAACACGCTCAACAAGCCACGTGATAAGATGTGCAGGTTGACGATCTCAGATGCAGAAGGCAACTGGGATTCGTCCTCTGCCACCCGGACTGAGGCATATCACTACGCGACCACGAGGACTTAAAAAAGCACATTGGGAATTGGCCATTCCAAATTGGGAGAGAGAGAAAAAAAAAACTTTTACTCTCAACATGCAGTAAAAAAAAACTCTGTGCTGAACTTCTTCGCCACTATCAACACAGTTCAAACCGATAGTGTCATAAAAGCAAATGTAATATGAAAAACACAACAGCTGAATAATCCACGTCATTCTGTGGTTCTTCTATGACACTGACATTCTCACATTTTGCTAAATAAAATTGTTGTTCATTACATGTATCGCTGCAGTTCTGAAGTGAATCGTCCACTGAGGGTGCGCTAAAAGTACGTTAAATGTTTTCCCAAAAAGATTAGGTTAAGGTTAATGCTATATGGAGTTTAAAATAAACAAAACCTACCTCCCTAACCTTTAACATAAACCTACCTAATAGTGTCATAAAAAACAAATGTGAAATGACAGAGCATTAAACTTAAAAACCTTAAGTTTTTCTAATTTTAAATAATAATAATAAATAATAATAATAAACGTCCCTACCCTAAATCCTACACCTAAACCGAACGGATAATGTCATAAATGCAAATGTGTGGTGAACAAAACTACCCTACCCTAAACGTAAACCAAACCAAGTGTAATAAAAGCAAATGTGAGATGAAAAGCACAACTGTAGCAACCACGTCATTTTGTGGCACTTTTATGACACTTTTGGCTCATGTGTTGACTACCCCAGTCTTCTTTGTCAAAGTCCAATACTCTGTCAGTTGAACTTAGGCATGTGACGGTATATCACAGTAATTAACATGCACACCATAAATAATTCTAGATAACCTTTTAGCTAAATTGTTTCGATTTTTCTGATCACAAATGGTTTTTACCCCACCAACGAATCAAGATTCAGAACACTGCGTGTATGCGGCACAAACGAACATGCGCACTCTGATGTAAACGAAAGCAACGTGGACAAAAGCATGGTGGAAGGAGGAACGCTTTATTCGCCTTCTAATAGTTGGAAGTATTCTGGGTTCCATAAAAATGCAGAAGGATTGTTGGTTGAAGATGGCTTCCCTTTGTTTAAAAAATGTGGCAGAAAAGTTACAGCAAAATTTTTGTTGTAGTAACAACTAAAATACATTTGTAATCAGCTAATTCTAAGTCCTGTAATTAATAATGGCAATGTGGCATAATGATGATTTAAATATTAAGTTCAAGTTGAAATACCACGCAATCGTATGTTGCCATACAGTGCGAGTGAAGTTGTTAGCGCCTAGCTATATATTAGCAACCAGCTTGTTATCCAGAGAAAAAAAAACATGCATACTATTGTTGCCGCCTAGTAGCTGGTCCGATAAAATTGGTCAAGCCTAACTTTAACATTAGCCTAAAAATGAGAAGTTGTAGGTCTGTTTCAGTAATGATTAGCGACCCCGTGGCATAGTGACCATTTAAATACTAAGACATCAACTTAAAGGTGCAGTATGTAAGATTCAGAATCCCTTGTTATTACTGACACCTGTGGCTGTTAAGTGAACTGCAGCCAGCTACCTGTTGCTTGTGCTCATGCACACACTCCAAAGGGACACGAGCGAGCATCGACCAAAACAATGACGTAACGTACAAAGAGGCTGAACGTGATTCACTGACATCATGCTGACAGATGAGGTAGCATAATTAAAATCACACAGTTATGATTGTTTTACTACAAACTTTGAGACTGTATATTATATTTGACTCTCCAGTGATGGAACAGGGCTAAAACAAAGTGTGGATATAGGTCTGGCTATGCGAGACTGTAGTTTGAAGTAATCACTTTTCTTTGCATGATACATTGACTGCATTTATACGATTGCTTATGACGGCATTAGCTAGCTAGCCAGCTTTATCAATAGCTGTTAGCTAAATTTGGTGGATGATGACAGTAGCTATTTAAAAAATAGACTGTAAATTATATGCTGACAATTCAGTATTGATGTGATTCCATCACAACTGTCATTTTGATATATCGATGCACTATTGTTTTATAATAATAGAATGTATATAATTTCTGTATAACCAAGTTTTGTTACACTAATGAATGGGTCTTTTGCATTATCTTGAACATTGTCTAGCATTCATTTCATGTGTTATTGTAGTTTACCTTGCTGAATAATTACAGATTAACATTATGTCAGTTACTGTGAATCAGCATACCTGACTTTTAGTATAAAGAAAAGATCGCTGAAATTATTTGAATGTTACGAAGCAAGGTAGCTTGCAATTCGTCAGCAGACAAGATCAAGTTAGCTAAAATGACACAGATCAATCCTTATGGCACTATATTTCACATGCTTTGCAGTTATGTAAGCTTACCTGTCCAATAAGAAGAATGCCAATTCAGGTTCAGTTTTGATCCCCAAAACCGAACGAAGGTCCCTCCAGGAATCAAATGCCCTGCCGATGTTCACTCTAGTTTTCGCTCAACCATGATCACGTTCCCGCTTAGCCAGACGGGATTCAGTAGATACATTTTTTAAAAAATGTTTTTGGCTCACTCGGAGTTTGTGTAGGAGTCGGTGATGTGCTGGGAGCTGGACGTTTGCTGGATTCCATCTCTAAGATAACGTTACCTAGTGTTGTAGACAGTTGTCGCTGTTAAATAGCGGAAGAGACGCACTGAGGCAAGGCTCTCGGGAGCTCGCATAAACGTCATCCTTTGGATTTTCCCGGCAAAAGCAACCTGCTCCCTTCACATGAAAATCAGTCTACAGGCTTTAATCGGCAACCTAGGAAGTCCAGGAAGGGCTCATTTTTTAAGTTGCGTTACAAGCCGTTCTCACATTGGCAAAAAAAAATAATAATTGTTACATATTGCACCTTTAAAGTTATATTTGGCTTTGTGTCTATAGTTCTAGTTGATGGTAGTTTTTTAAATGTTAAGGGTTATTTTCCAATTTCTTTGACTGTTGTCAAAATGTCAATTAAATGTCTGTTCATTTAAAAGGCTAGCTTGGTATTGAAAAAGTAATTAACCTTGTTATTAAGAGAACAGCAATACCATTTGTTACAGTAATGTGATTCTATGAGGCCAGGTTGGCATATCAACATGAGGATTTACACATTCTAAAGGACTAAAATCATGTACAGAAAAGGCAATATATATATATATATATATATATATATATATATATATATATATATATATATATATATAAAAATTTTGCAGTGCGCCACTGATCAAGCCCTCTTATTAGGGGCCCTGACAGAGTGGGTTTCCACCTGAACATTAAATCACATGGTTCAAATTATATTGTAGGATACACAAGCACAAAGTAAAAAGGCTTGCACATATAAAATTATATTAAACTTTTTAATCTAAATTCATCTAAAAGCGTTTACATTTTAAATGAATATCTAAAGATAGTTTAAGCCTCTGCACTTAGTCCTCCATATCATCTGGAGCTATCTGAGCGCAGCACAGGAAGACGCCCTGGATAAACAACAGCTTTTTGTTATACATGTCATTACTAAACAACAGTACTATCCATACTGGCCTATTGTATAATGTATGTTTCTTGCACACAGTATTGTATACTTGCACATTCACACGCGATTTTATTTATGTCAAAAACATAAAGGACTGTAAACAGCTTCATTGTAAACATTGAACATTAAATATTTCAAATAACAACATCAATAACGCCAATAATAACAATTATGTAAAGACGCCATACCTGCTTGCTGGGGAAACTAAGGCACTGACGCTCGTTTCCGCATTCAGCGAGCACACCTATCACCGTGGTGACGTCATCGTGTCGCGCGGACTCTGAACGGCCCCACCCTCGATGTCTCATGCTGCATTAAACTTATCAGTTAATACTAAGAAAATCACATTTCTATTGCATTAAGACCTTGTTTTACTTTCTAATTGGGCATATGTTATTTTTTTTTATGTTGTTATTATTATTATGTTTTGAAATGTGATCCAATTGTATTTTTGTTTGTACATCGTTTAATTCAGTGTTTGTATTGTTCTTTATACAAAGTACAACAAAAATTGTTTTAATGTTAACACATTATTTAAAGTATATTTTATATGTAAAAAAAACAAACAAAACAAAAAAACTAAGACAAAATAAGTTTCCTTCCATCTCACACCGATAAGGAGAAATATGTATCAAACATTTCATTGTGATATGTGGGAGAGTTTAGGTACAGTTGATATTTTGTTTTGTATGAGAAGTGTGTAACTTGTAGCCATGTGATTAAACCATGATCTTGAGTGGTTCTCGATCAGATATGCTGGCTAAATATTAACACTTTATATAGTATGGAATATGGCAACAGGGCTGTAGCTAGTGGGGTGAAAGGTTGTAACGATTCTAGGGGCCCAAAGGTCCAGGGGGCCCCACAACAAATTCTAAACTGTATGTTTTAATAGGAAAGGGGCCTAGAGCAATATACAGTCAGGGGGCCCAGATTATCTTGCTACGGCCCTGTATGGCATACTGTCTAATTTTACCTAACAAATTGCACTGTTGGCAGTTTTTAAAAGTAACAAATAGGGCCTAACATTGTGTATTTGTGCAACATGGCATCTGATTTTCCCTCCAGGACTTTTTCCTGGAGTCACTCTTACAGGAGAGACATATGTTGAGGTGCTCCTCAAATTGTGCTATTAAACACATTTCGGTACATTTCTCATTCAATAGTATTTTATAAAATGTTTTGCTTCATCTTTGATAAGTTAGGCCCAGCGTGTCCACGAGAGAAACAGTGAATTCTGCAGCTCAGTTTTAGTATCTTACTGCACTGAGGCACATCAGGTATTTAGACGACCTGCTTCTTCTTTATTGAAATGTTGGACATAATATGAATACACAAATAGTTAAATATAAATATCAAAACACGGATCTAAAGTATCCATACAATATCAAGAGAAAAAGTATCGCAATATATCGATATTTGATTGTTTCTACAGTTCGACGCAGTCCTAAACGATAGTGTCATAAAAGTAAATGTGACATGAAAAATGCAACAGCTGACAGTGAGCTGTCTGTCTTCACTGGTCTCAGAACAGTTCGAAATGCACCTTATTTTCATCCTAACTCCATATAAAGCCTCTGAATGCAACATTTTTCAGCTTTTGGATGAACCAGTTGATTGTCAATGTGAAAATGCACAGTAAACATAGGATTTCTAAGGAAAAAAATTGCAAATGTACAAATTAGTGTACATTGTGTTTAGCAGCGTGGCATTTCGCTATAAATCACTCAAATTTTAAAAATGGCACATCAGATGAAACTAGAGACTCTAATCTGTTGAGTCAAACAGGTTTCAATCTAAAAACTTAATTAGGTTTTTAACCAGATGTAGTTTTGTTGGCGTTTCTCTTAAAGACAAACTCCGCTGTGATCGGCACCATGTTGTTTTGCCACATGAACTGAGATCAGTCAGTTTAAATTAATTTAAATTATGCGTTGCTTATAACAAAGCCAAAATTCAACGTCCATGCATGTGTACGCATGGTCACGCGAGGTTAAAGGTCATTATCTTCCTGAGACCCAACAATTCATTTTTGTAAGGACTTATTTTTTTACGTTTCTCGCCCATACTTGCCAGAGCAGTAAATCTTGGTGTATCTTAAAAGGACACCCTGGGCTTTTCAGAGAGTTTAGCCATGACGATGTCCTCTCCTTGGTCTATAGCAGTGGTTCTCAATTTTTTCGGGTCACGCCCCCCTTTGAAACAAAAAACTTTAAGTGTTAACTGACCTCGTCACTCATTTGAAACTGGCGCGCACACAAGAATTGCCTTGTTTACACGAGCGCACCTGACATCAACGCTTTGGGCTGTCAAGAGCTGCGCACGCAGGATGCCCCACACTTTGAGCACCACTGGTCTATTGAAATGTATGACATTACAATTCAACACATCAAATACAATACGACTAAAAAAAAAATAAAAAAATCTATCTATCTATATATATATATCTATCTATATATATAAATAATTCTCATACATTTTCTATACAACAAACACTATTGATGTTTAAAAAAGCAAAACTGAAATTGTGGCTCAAAAATTTTAATTTGAAACAGTGAGGCAAAAGGGTCCTATAAGAGGGCTGGGGGCCCTCATAGTCACTAACCATTACAGTGTCAACCATAACATGATGGACCCAACCAACATGTGTATGCCCTACTGGGTGCAGAGGATAAAGTCATACTGAAGCAAGCAGGCAGAAAGACAACATGCTCAAAAATGTGATGAGTGCCAGGCAAGTGTCCAGAAGTTTCTCGCTGGTCACCTCTGCTAAACCCAGGATTGAGCCAGAGACCTTTGGATCTTCAACCTAATGCTCTCCCAACTTAAATATTTTGGCTACCATAACATTTACCTGTGCTCTGCATACTGTTTACGCAAATGTCAAAGAGAGGAGCAGTGCAGAGTTCTTGTGGAGGTCGAAAGCTCCAGCACAAAAGGCTCTGTGGTCCATATGCGACTGAATCCACTACCTTGTTTGGGCCAAAATCCCATTAAATAATTAATGGAAAATTGACACTGGGCAATTTAATTTACACTTTCGGCACATGGTAACCCAAAAGATGTCTAGAGAGTAGGCAGCTTCAAAGTGGAAGCCAGGCTTGTCCCAGATTTAAACCCAGGACTTCTCACACCCAAAGCTAGAATCATACACCTAGACCAATGAGCCAGCCAGTGCCTTAACTCCACGTTCTATAATCTCCATGATTCATAGTGCTCCAAAAGATGTTAGTTGGTGGAGGGCAAAAACCATGAGAGAAACCAGACTCAGCTGGTGGAGCCAGTCCTTTGCTTTACAATAAATGTATACATGCCAATATTATTTATCTATATAGTATGTGTAACACAATCATGTATTCATTGAATAGATTAAGTGTATACATTTTTTTTAATGACAGTAAGGCAATATTTAAAACTAATGATAATTATTAATTGTAAGGCTACTGATTACGAGTCTTTGCAGTCCATTCAAAATTGACTACAGGGATGTAGGCAGCAGTCAGTAAAGTGTCTTTTGCTGTCGGGCTGGTTGGCAGGCTTTAATTAGCATTAGTTCTTGGTCTGTAAATTCCATTTTAAGAGACTGAAGATGGTGGTTGGAGTGTCAATCGCTGCCCGCCTGGCATGGGCCACAACTGATAGTAGTTTATTCTCTTTCAATTCAATCATAAGATGAATTGATGATGCAGGCAGTGGTCAGTGAAGCATATATTGCTGTCTGGCTGGTAGTTGGCATTAGCTCATTTTATGTCAAGTCCATCCGAAGTGATACAGGCAGAGGTCATTAAAGCACCCTATTAAATAAAGTCCCTTTACACCACAAAAGCTGCTTTTTCCTGGTTGTGGGATACCACCACGCCCCATACATGGCACTGCTGAACAGGACAAACTGGATAAAATGGAAACAAAAGTAAATGATTGTTTATTTTGTAAATGTTTGGCTTTTTCCATATTTTGCTATGAAAAGTAAACACTATGTGTGAATATTATTTTTTATTTACTTGTGTAAATTATTTTTTTTACTTTTTACTCTCTAAATGTAAAATCACTTTGAGCTGCACTTGATGAAAGGTGCTATACAAATGTATTTTATTATTATTGTTGTCACTGTAAAATATAATGTATATGGTATGAACTCTACTTCCTGCTACAGGTTTGGAGGGAATGCATACATGCTGATCCATAACATCTCAAGCATGCTGTTAATTTGGACTGCTGTGGTCTCTTTAATTTGCACGGTGTTTGTTCTTGAATGGTGTAGTTTGCTTGTCTGTTTTAAAACTTTTTTAAACACCCTGAGCATGGGAAAAGCCCTATTTAACTCTGTCAAATTGAAAAACATTGCTAGCATTTCATTTGTTGTAAAATTTGTGGAAACCTATTTTTTGGGGGTAAAAAAAAACAACTTCTATTCAGGTACGGTAGTTTCTGCCCTTCAATTACAATTTATTGTAATTGAAAGTAGTCTAAATCAGTGCATCTTATCAATGTGAATACTAACAATGGGAATATAAAAACTTCATTTAGTGGTGATCACCATTTGCAAAACATGCCCTTCATCACTTATTTTGGAAGGGGGGGGGAGATACAAATTCATGTACACAGAAATACCACTTCAAACAATTTCAAAGTAGAGAAAGCAAATCTTAAATAACAATTACTAAAAGTATTTATGTAGTTATTTTTAATTTAAAAATTATAAATGCTTAACACCAAAGGAGTAACATTGCACCTGAGTTAACATATTATAGAAAGTGTAAAGCTATGGTTTAATTCAAAGTCATAAGATACCCCTTTTAAAAGCAGAGTTTAAGGCATTTCGATTTTTACTGGTGAAAATCATTCCCGATAATTTACTGCTTGATAAGACCATAGTGACCAAGAAAACGGGGACATTTAGCATTACTCAACAGCATGTATTTACTGTAACTTGTGTATTGTATATCAGGACTGAAGCAATACAAAAAAAAAAAAACAACAACTATAAAGCAAGTTATAGAGCACCTACATAATATAAAAATGGTGACATTTAAGTTTAAGACATAATTCATATACACATTCGCAAAACAAAGACAATTTCAGAATTTGCATGGTTCCATCCTTAGGAAAAATATAACTTATGTACAAAAACAAAGCAAAATGTTTCAAATCTTTTGTTTCTTTTTTTTTCTTCTTTTTTTTTGTGGTCAATACATGGGAGCATGATGGCTTTTGGGTACACTATTAAAGATTAAAAAAGACAACTATGTAATATAAGTTTCCCACTTGTCCTGTTTTAACCCAATTGATCATCTCTTCTGGACTTCAAGAGGATCAGAGTGAAACATTCATGAGCACAACATGATTTCAGTTCAAGGCATCAGTAAATGAGGGAAAAGGAAAGTTCAAAGGATTCAAAATACATATGGAGGGGATGAAAAAGAAGCGAGAGGCAGGAGTATCAGCGAGAATGAGGTAACAAACACCTTTGAGATAAATTACATCCCATTCTATCCCCTCTGAAAGCATCCCTCTTGGCTGTCGTTCACAGGCGGCTCTGTGCTTTACCAGATGTTGTAATGCCAACAATCTGCAGTGCATTCACCTTAAACACTCACTTCAGCCTTCATTAATAACCATTGCTGTTCAGATTAATGGAGTGCAAATCTGTGACTTGCAAGACACTGATGCCGCTGGAGGCTAACCGCGCAAACCCCTCTGATGACAGCGTGTCCATGGCCATGAGAGTTTGCTGATCGGTCGTAGCGTCGTCTGCAGTGCAGCTGTCAGTGGCGGCCACAGTGGTACCGGTGTTGTCATTGGTATTTGCGGCACCAGATGAACTTTTCTTATTCAAATGTGTCTTGATGTGTTTGGACAGGTGGTCGCTACGCATGAAACGTTTGGGACACACTGGGCATGGGAACTTCTTTTCACCTGCAGACACACACAAGTAAGTTTAATGTTTAGAGTAAACATTTAAATTAAGTGCACCACTGCAAAAACACTTTGTACCAAATGGAACACTTGATTGTGGTTGGTCAAATGCAAGTGTTCAAACATTTATCAAGCTAACATACAATTATTGTATTTAAGCTTATTCTTTTTTACTTATGAAATCAAATTCTTTAATAGTAACTCCTCCAAGAACTTTCAAGCTACATCCACCAAACTCAGCACAGATCTTCAGGCTGTTTTGAATGCTATCAGAGTTAAAAATGTGTTAATTTTTTTTACACAGTTTTTTTTTTTCCAAGTCAGTTTTAGACTTTTGATGAAAATGTCCTTTAAATTTAGTCAACATTTCATTATATTCAATCATTTTATTAAGTTTCACTCTGGCATATAGTTGATAATAATGTGCAAAATGACAAAAAGACACATGCCAAACTGTAACAGACCAAACTTTAATCAAATAATCCAACATTAATCCAGCACTGAACTGGTAAGTGGAAGGTTGTTGGTTCAATCCCCACAGCCACCACCATTGTGTCCTTGAGCAAGGCACTTAACTCCAGGTTGCTCCAGGGGGATTGTCCCTGTAATCAGGGCACTGTAAGTCGCTTTGGACAAAAGCGTCAGCCAAACTGAATATAAAATTTTACTATAGAGCTGTAATATATTTCAGCACAATTTCTTTAATTTCACGCAACCAGGTAGATAAAACTTATTTCGGAAGAAAACTGATTGAAGACCTTTAAATTTCTGTGTATTTGACAGTGGTTTCTCACCTCCAGATAAGCAGATATATTTAAAGCACAGCCTTTTGCAGTTTATTCATCACACTAAGACATAGTGATTTTATGCAATTTAATTACATTCAAAATAATCATTTTAAATTATAATATAACCTATAATTATAATAATAGGGTTAAAAATAAGCATTTACTTTGATTCTGAAGCAAACCAAGAAATCATGCATTTGTTTTGGATTGATCTATTTAAGGGTCATAAAATATTTAATCGTGATTAATTGCATATATTTCATAATCGCAATTAACCGCAGATTTAGAAAGTACTTAAATTTGATGATATACAGTATACACATCTATTCCTGTCAAAATGCATTTAGTTAACAATATGTAACAATGTTTTCTTAACATTTTCCAAACAAAGTTGGAATGACATGTTTTGATTTTAGCGCTGGCACTGAGCATGTAAATGATACATTATCTAAACTGCCCTGTAAGACGGAAGCACAACGCGACGCCGGGAAGATGCTGATGCTTCACTCCAGCAAGTCACGTGAATGCAGCTTCACAGGTCCCATCCGAGTTTGTTTTGAACAAAAAAAAAACAAAACAAAAAAAAAAGGTTAAAAAGGTCCTATCACCATTACTTGATCCTTGACAAAGAATCACTTTTAAGTCTGTTTGTGGTGTGTGCGTCAGTGTGATGACCCTGGGCGGACACATCACAAAAGTTCTGCCCTATCCCAAACAGTGTTCAGAACTCACACAGAGCTGAATTAAATGTAAATTCAGTAAATGCGTTAATCGCGATTAAGAAAAATTAATGCGATAAACTCTTTAAATTAATCGCGTGTTAACGCGTTAATGTCGACAGCTCTAACTAAAAAATAGTTTTAAAAATGTTAACAGATTTGTATTACATTTTATATATCTATAATTATATAAAAATAATATAAATGTGAGAGCAGAATAGCATCTCAGAATGCACAACTCGTCAAACCTTGAGGCAGATGGGCTACAACAGCAGAAGACCACGTCGGGTTCCACTTATGTCAGCCAATAACAGAAAGCTGAGGCTGAAGTGGGCACAGGCTCACCAAAACTGGACAGTTAAAGACTGGGAAAACATAGCCTGGTCTGAATAATCTTGATTTCCTCTGAGGTACACAGATTGTAGGCCCACTGCAGCCTCAACTTTCTGTTCTTGGCTGACATAAGTGGAAACCGACATGGTCTTCTGCTTAGCCCATCCGCCTCAAGGTCTGACAAGCTGTGCATTCTGAAATTCCATTCGGCTCACTACAATTGTACAGAATGTATCCGAGTTACCGTAGCCTTTCTTTTAGCTCAAACCAGTCTGGCCATTCTCTGTCTGGCACCAAAAATCATGCCACGGTTGAAATCACTGAGATCACATTTTTTCCCCATGATACACACACACAGTATGTATGTATGTATGTATGTATATGTATATATACACTATATTGCCAAAAGTATTCGCTCATCTGCCTTTACACGCATATGAACTTAAGTGACATCCCATTCTTAATCCATAGGGTTTAATATGACGTCGGCCCACCCTTTGCAGCTATAACAGCTTCAACTCTTCTGGGAAGGCTTTCCACAAGGTTTAGGAGTGTGTTTATGGGAATTTTTGACCATTCTTCCAGAAGCGCATTTGTGAGGTTAGACACTGATGTTGGACGAGAAGGCCTGGCTCGCAGTCTTTGCTCTAATTCATCCCAAAGGTGCTCTATCGGGTTGAGGTCAGGACTCTGTGCAGGCCAGTCAAGTTCTTCCACACCAAACTCGCTCATTCATGTCTTTATGGACCTTGCTTTGTGCACTGGTGCACAGTCATGTTGGAACAGGAAGGGGCCATCCCCAAACTGTTCCCACAAAGTTAGGAGCATGGAATTGTCCAAAATCTCTTGGTATGCTGAAGCATTCAGAGTTCCTTTCACTGGAACTAAGGGGCCAAGCCCAGCTCCTGAAAAACCCCACACCATAATCCCCCCTCCACCAAACTTCACAGTTGGCACAATGCAGTCAGACAAGTACCGTTCTCCTGGCAACCACCAAACCCAGACTCGTCCATCAGATTGCCAGATGGAGAAGCGTGATTCGTCACTCCAGAGAACGCGTCTCCACTGCTCTAGAGTCCAGTGGCGGCGTGCTTTACACCACTGCATCCGACGCTTTGCATTGCACTTGGTGATGTATGGCTTGGATGCAGCTGCTCGGCCATGGAAACCCATTCCATGAAGCTCTCTACGCACTGTTCTTGAGCTAATCTGAAGGCCACATGAACTTTGGAGGTCTGTAGCGACTGACTCTGCAGAAAGTTGGCGACCTCTGCGCACTATGCGCCTCAGCATCCGCTGACCCCGCTCTGTCATTTTACATGGCCTACCACTTCGTGGCTGAGTTGCTGTCATTCCCAATCGCTTCCACTTTGTTATAATACCACTGACAGTTGACTGTGGAATATTTAGTAGCGAGGAAATGTCACGACTGGACTTGTTGCACAGGTGGCATCCTATCACAGTACCACGCTGGAATTCACTGAGCTCCTGAGAGCGGCCCATTCTTTCACAAATGTTTGTAGAAGAAGTCTGCATGCCTAGGTGCTTCATTTTATACACCTGTGGCCATGGAAGTGATTGGAACACCTGAATTCATTTATTTGGATGGGTGAGCGAATACTTTTGGCAATATAGTGTGTGTGTGTGTGTGTGTGTGTGTGTGTGTGTATATATATATATATATATATATATATACATACATACATACATACATACATACATACATACATACATACATACATACATACATACATACATACATACATACACACACACACACACACACACACACACACACACACACACAGGTGGCCAAAAGTTTGGAATAATGTACAGATTTTGCTCATGGAAAGAAATGTTCTTTTACTCACCAAAGTGGCATTCAACTGATCACAATCTATAGTCAGGACATTAATAACGAGAAAATGTATTATTACAATTTGAAACAAAAGTATTCAGAACTTCTTAAACTACTTCAATGAGTTCTCATCAAAAAATCCTCCACATGCAGCAATGACAGCTTTGCAGATCCTTGGCATTCTAGCTGTCCGTTTGTCTAGATACACGGGTGACATTTCACCCCACGCTTCCTGTAGCACTTGCCATAGATGTGGCTGTCTTGACGGGCACTTCTCGTGCACTTTACAGTCTAGCTCAGGGGTCTTCAACTACGTATTTTCAGGCCAAGGACCCCTTAGTGGGTTGAGAGACGGAGCAGGGACCCTCCTTACATATTGTATAAAATTGAGTGTTGCGTTTTATGCCTATAAAAATGTGGATGGTAGGCTACCATATTACTGTATGTATACTTCATGATGTTTACATTGCAAAGCCATTGAAATAATCATCAAATGCTGCTCTGCTGAAAAGACCAGCTAAAACCTGCATAAGCTGGTTGGCTGGGATTAGCTGGTTGCCCAGCCTGGTCATAGCTGGTCAGGCCGGTTTTAAAGGGGTTTTGAACCCTTTTTTTAGCTGGTCAGGCTGGCCTTAGCTGATCAGGGTGGTCTTAGTTGGTTAGGCTGGTCTTAACTGGTCAGGATGGTCGTGGATGGCTTCCCAGCCTGACCAGCTAAAAAGTGTTCAAACCCCCTCTGAAACCAGCTAACTGACCAGAATGGCTCTTCAGCAGGGATGCACAGCAGTAAATCCTTGTGCCAAACCTCCTCCAAAAACAAAGAAAATGACAGACAGACAGACAAACAGACAGACCCTGTCCATGCAGAATAAAACAACTTTTATAAGGTTGCTAAAATGGAGTCATCTCATGTGAGTGATCAATTTCATACATATATTTTAAAATTACTGTTGATTTGAGTAAAAATGTGTAATGAGGAAAACAATGACAGAGTGCACCTTGAATTATGTTGATTTGAGTCACTGTCTTGTGTGTGTGGAATGTTAAGGACCGTGTATGCCAGCTTGATAATCTCAGTGGTAACTATTTACACCAGGCAAGTAAGCTATTGTTCTAAAAGCAGGCTGTTATCTGCTCAACCGCAGAGCGCGACCAATGCAAAGCAGACGCGTTTGCTCACGCGACCCTCCACTGCAGCGCTGCTGAACTGATGTGTGTCGCGCTTTGTGCAGCTTGTGATGAGCAGTGGTTGTGTGAAGGGTTTGTCCGGGCTGCACGTTTCTGCTGACTAGCGCTGTTTAGACACACTTTAAGATTTGGCATGCAGCTGCGAAGGACTTCAACATGTCGATAAATCATACTCCTGCCTCTCACTGTCGCTCACATGCGAGTGATTATTACAAATGCCACCAATGGTGGATCAAACAATAATTTGCGGATCCCCTGCAGTACCACCGCGGACCCCCTGTTGAAGACCCTTTGTCTAGCTGATCCCACAAAAGCTCAATGGGGTTAAGATCCATAACACACTTTTCCTGTGTCCAATGTCTGTTTCTTTGACCACTCTAACCTTTTTTGTTTTTCTGTTTCAAAAGTGGCTTTTTCTTTGCAATTCTTCCCATAAAGCCTGCACCCGAGTCTTCTCTTTACTGTTGTACATGAAACTGGTGTTGAGCGGGTAGAGTTCAATGAAGCTGTCAGCTGAGGACATGTGAGGCATCTATTTCTCAAACCAGAGACTCTGATGTACTTATCCTCTTGTTTAGTTGTACATCTGGCCTTCCACATCTCTTTCTGTCCTTGTTAGAGCCAGTTGTCATTTGTCTTTGAAGACTGTAGTGTACACCTTTGTATGAAATCTTCAGTTTTTGTTTTGGGTAATATCAAGCATTGTATATAGATATCATTCCTCAAAACAATGATTAACTGACGAGTTTCTAGAGAAAGCAGTTTCGTTTTTGCCATTTTCGACCTAATATTGACCTTAAGATGTGCCAGTCTATTGCATACTGTGGCAACTCAAAAACAAACACAATGTTAAGCTTCATTTAATGAATCAAATAGCTTTCAACTGTGCTTGATATAATGGCAAGTGATTTTCTAGTACCAAATTAGCAATTTAGCATGATTACTCAAGGATAAGGTGTTGGAGTGATGGCTGCTGGAAATGGAGCCTGTCTAGATTTGATCAAAAATGACTTTTTTCATATAGTGATGGTGCCGTTTTTTACATCAGTAATGTCCTGACTATACTTTGTGATCAGTTGAATGCCACTTTGGTGAATATAAGTACCAATTTCCTTCCAAAACAGCAAAATCTGTACATTACTCCAAACTTCTGGCCGCCAGTGTGTGTGTGTGATCTGTTTGGTGTTTTTTTGGGGGGTAAAAAAAAAGTTTGATAATTTATTTAATCCAGAGAATGTTGCCAACATGTATCAAAAGTAAGGTAATATAAATAATTTAATATAGACTTGGACTTATGTTAGTGTTCCAATAAACCACACTGAAGCTGTTCTCCTAGTATTGTGTATTTATATCAAATACATGCTCTGTATTGAGGTTTTGATATTTTAAAAGCAAATTTACAGTGAAGCAGTAGTTAGGGGCAAATTTTGCCATGGAGCGGACATGGAGCAAGGTTTCTCTTATCAGTGAGCGGGGAGGGAGTGGGGAGCGGGAAATAGACAACCTGGAGCAGAGTGATTATAGAATGCTTTAAGAGTGGAGGTGAAATTGTTACCGCTCCACACAACTCACGTTCACTGAACTGAACTGAAACGGGTTTTATACCACTTTAAATACTTGAACATTTTTGGTGACTATACACTTAATATACAGTGCATTCAAAAAGTATTCAGACCCCTTAATTTTTTTTAACGTTTTATGTTGCAGCCTTCTGCCAAAATGCTTTATTTTATTTTATTACATCAGTCTACACTCCATACCCCATTATGACAAAGCAAAGAACAGATTTTTGATAACTTTGCAAATTTATTAAAGAAAAAAAAATATCACATTGACAGGTATTCAGATCCTTAACTCAGTACTTAGTTGTAGCACCTTTGGCAGCAATTACAGCCTCTGGTCTGATGCAACAAGCTTTACACACCTGGATTTGGGGATTTTCTGCCATTCTTCTCTGCAGATCCTCTCAAGCTGTCAGGTTGGATGGGGACCGTCAATGGACAGTCATTTTCAGGTCTCTCCAGAGATGTTCGATTGGGTTCAAGTCCGGGCTCTGGCTGGGCCACTCAAGGACATTCACAGAGTTGTCCCTAAGCCAGTCTTGTGTTGTCATGGCTGTGTGCTTAGGGTCATTGTCCTGTTGGAAGGTGAACCTTTGGCCCAGCCTGAGGACCTGAGCACTCTGGATCAGGTTTTCATTAAGGATATCTCTGTATTTTGCTGTGTTCAGCTTTCCTTCAACCCTGACCAGTCCCCTAGTTCTTGCCGCTGAAAAACAACCCCACAGCATGATGCTTCTACCACCATGCTTCACCGATGGGATGGTATTATGCAGGTGATGAGTGGTGCCTGGTTTCCTCCAGTCATGACGCTAGGAATCGAGGCCAAACAGTTAAATCTTAATTTCATCAGACCAGAGAAACTTGTTTCTCACAGTCTGAGAGTCCTTTAGGTGCTTTTTTGCACAGAGGAGAGGCTTCTGTCTGGGCACTCTGCCATAAAGCCCAGATCGGTGGAGTGTTGCAGTGATGGTTGTCCTTCTGCAAGTTTTTCCCATCTCCACACGTGATCTCTGGAGCTCAACTAGAGTGACCATTGGATTCTTGGTCACATCTCTTACCAAGGCTCTTCTCCCTGATTGCGCAGTTTGGCCAGGAGGCCAGCTCGAGGAAGACTCCTGGTTGTTCCAAATGTCTTCCATTTAAGAATTATGGAGGCCAATGTGCTCTTGGGAACCTTCAATGCAGCCAAAACATTTTTGTAGCCGTCTCCAGATCTGTGCCTTGACACAATCCTGTCTCTGTGCTCTGCAGGCAGTTTCTTTGAACTCAAGGCTTGAATTTTGCTCCCGATACGCATTTTCAGCTGTGATACCTTATATAGACAGGTGCGTGCCTTTCCAATTAATGTCCAATCAATTGAATTTGCCACAGGTGGACTCAAATAAAAGTGTAGAAACATCTCAAAGATGATCCAAAGAAATGGGATGCACCTGAGCAAAATTTCAACTGTAATAGCAAAGGGTCTGAATACTTATGTCAATGTGATATCAGTTTTTTCTTTTTAATACATTTGCAAAGTTATCAAAAATCTGGTTTTTGCTTTGTCATTATGGGGTATTGAGTGTAGATTGATGTGGAAAAAAATAATAATTTAAAAAGCATTTTAGCATAATGCTGCAACATAAAATGTGAAAAAAAGAAGGTAATTTTTTAAATTGAAAATATAAAAAAGTTTGCTACATTTATGTTAAGGCGGAAGCGAGGTAACTCAGCAAGTAAAGACACTGACTACCACACCTGGAGTCGCAAGTTCGAATCCAGGGTGTGCTGAGTGACTCCAGTCAGGCTTCCTAAGCAACCAATTCGCCCGGTTGCTAGGGTGGGTAGTCACGTTGGGTTAACCTCCTCATGGTCGATATAATGTGGTTTTCGCTCTCAGTGGGGTGCGTGGCGAGTTGTGCGTGGATGCCGTGGAGAATAACGTGGGCCTCCACACGTGCTACGTCTTCACGGTAATGCGTTCAACAAGCCATGTGATAAGACGCGCAGATTGACGGTCTCAGACGTGGAGGCAACTGAGATTTGTCCTCCGCCACCCAGATTGAGGCGGATCGCTACACCACCACGAGGACGTAGTGCGCATTGGGAATTCCAAATTGGGGAGAAAAAAAAAAAAAAAAAAAAAAAAAAGGAGAAAACGCACCATAACAGGTCTGTGAAAAGGGTCTATAGGTCATGTACAATACAAGTTTTATTTTATTCACATGTGCTCAGTTAGACATTCAAAATTGTATTTATTCTCAAAGACTACAAAGGAAACTCACTGTTAAAGATCCAAGAGATTTTATTAATCAGAAACATACAAAATCAATATATGATACAAGTGTCTCACCTGTGTGTGTTCTCTTGTGTCGTTGCAGCTCATCAGAGCGTGTGAAACGTTTCCCACAGAAGGACCAAGAGCAAACGAAAGGTCTTTCTCCAGTGTGCCAGCGCAAGTGTGCTCTTAAGTGTGATGTCTTCCCATAGACCTTCCCACAGCCGGGGATATGACAGATGTGCTGCTTCTTTTTACTGGGGTCACTGCTGTAATCAAGGCAGGTCAGAGAACACAGTTACAAATGGGCCTGCATGGTTCAACTGCAGTTTAAAGCTCATGATGCTCAAACGGTTCCTGGTATCTCAGTTTAATGTTCAGTCAACTATAAAGATACGGTCTTTAAAAAACACATTATTTCAACTGTTTTTACATGAACCATCATGTGAAATCGCACAGCATTGTGCAGGCGGGTTTCTTTTAATTAAAATACATTTGTTTCACCTCACACAATAGGCACCAGGAGGTGCATGGAAGTCCCAAAGTTCTCTCTTTTGGATGCATTATATTGCATGCGCACTTTGTGATTGTGTAACCTGGCAAAATCACAAAGTGGTTTTCAAAATATCAGTCAAAATCTTTTTTCCTCTGATTCCTTGGCTCATGCAGTCAAATGCATACCATGGTTTCAATTTCCACCTGAATATTTTCTCTGCCATACAATTCCCCCCCCCTACCTTTTTCAACTCCCCCTAGGCTGTATATCTGATTTGCCTGAAATTTGGCACGTATCCATTGATGGTCGGCCACATTTCCAGTCCGCCATTCTTAATGAAATTGAAAACATCCTTTTCTGATCTCCTCCTAGTCCATACATCTGATTCGCACTAAGTTTGGTGTGTATCATCTGGGGACACTCGCTACAGAAGGTTATCAAAAGCTTTTCGATAGACAAAATGGTTCTTGAATAACGCATCAACGAATTTGTAGTGAGGCCGCCACACAGTATTTTATGCAATATCTTGGCAAATCTTTGGCCTATTGAAAAGAAACTTGGTATTTTACCTTATGGTCATGTCCTGAATCGTTATGTTAAGTTTCAGGACAGTGTCAACTAGTGGTCAAAAGCTATATTAAAAAAAAAAATGTATATCTACAAATAACAAAAAACTACTTGATTTAAAATTATGATTCTGGACAGATTATGCTGCTAAGATGTTTACTCTGCTGTTTAAATGCTTGGCCTTGATAATTGTTGCTACCAGCTATACTGTAGATTACTATTTTATCTCGGAGACCTCTCGGGTAGTGTTATATTTCCGAACATCCCAGCAAATTACAAATAAAAGAAATAGGCAAATGTGTTTTGAAATGGAGGACATCAATATTTAATTTATGCAAATATTGACCTCATTGCTGTGCCTGGTAAAACAAACCTGTTAAAATATTCAAAATAATTTATAATATTTCTCTTTTTAAACAGGCATGCCTGACACTGCAGCTTGTAATATTGCTAGTCAGGAGACTCGTGTGATGAACTATTAACCAGTTATTGTCATTCATTCTTAGAATTGCTATAATTATCAAGTAATTGTCCAAACCAGTTTTCTGCCTTTTCATTTAGGAATCTAGAGCAGGTATATAACTTATGTTCTATATTAAATTTAAGGTCTTAATTAGGGATGGGAAGATATGGTTCTCACAATTTGGTTCGATAAACGATATGAGGTTCACAATTCAATATAATCTCGATTTCATAGAACACTTAAAGACAGAATAATTTTTTTTTAATGTTTGCGCAAAAGGCACATTATAATTTAATTTTAATTAACATTTTATAATCAAGTTCTTTAACAATATTAAATAAGAATTAAATAAGAATTTCTCATATACCTTTATAAGATCACAAACAAATAAGCCTTCAAAAATTGTTGGGTACATTCAGGCTGATCAGGTGCAAAACAAGCAATAGAACTGAACAGAACATGTCCATGAATTGTGAAAGTGTGTGTGTGTGTGTGTGTGTATATATATTTTTTTTTTTTTATTTATTTATTTTTTTTATTATAACATTTAAACTTTTTAAAAATATAACAATTTCTACATTCTATCAATTAATTGTCATGAAATTGTATATATAATAATGATATGAGCTATCAATGTTTGAAATAATGTGTACAATTTACAATAACACTCATTCATTGTATTACAAGTGCTAAAAAGGGTACTGTCACTTTAAGAGTTCAACGTGCATCAAACAGACTCTCACAGTGTCCCGGTTTGAGAGAGAAATCTAGTTTTTTGTAGCGTATCCGTGCTATTTGTGATTAAAATTATTTATTTGAACTTTATCTGACTGTAAAGAAAAGAAAGGATATTTATAGACAAATTATTCTATGAAAGTTGAGTGCATGGATTTCATCTTTGATGGACATAGGGCTGTCAAATTAAAATCAGAAATTAGAATATTCGGCGAATTTAAGAAAAGAAAATGCACATTCGAATGCTAAAACTGTGCATTCGAATTTTAGATGTGTGCCAAGAATTGACGATGACTTCAGATCGATCTCATTCTTGCGCTAAAAAAGCTAGTCACAGCGCAACAAATATAGTTTAACAGAAAGCAAAAAGATGCTTTTTAAAAGTTATTTTTAATTAGACACAGCATCTAAAAAAACAGCGCTCCAGCACAAGATGCCGAATAAACAAAAAGCAAAACAAAGACGTTTGTCTAGCGAGTGTTTACATTGAAAAACAAATGGATGGTTGCAAAAGCATTCGGTCCCTTACAGTAGGTGGAGGTCTTTGGACGTTGCGTCTTGCTCTCTTATAAGTGTTTCTCAGATTAAGCAATGAGTTTTTTTAAATGCTTTGTCAGGAAAGGAGTTCAACCTCACATTTTGTTCCATTCTGTCTGTTTGAACAGCCACTGGCCTGTGCTCATAGTCTGAGCCGCTTCACCACCAAGTTCAGCCAAATACCACTGCTTTCTGGGAATACTGCTACCCTACATACAACTGTAATGAATTAAAACAATGTGGCATTTTGCTGTTATTATGAAGCTTGAGTCTGGGGTAGTATTCTGTGGCATCAGTGCAAGTGTAACACTATGTGAATTGTCTATTGAAGCATTTTCCCCCTCATTTTACTTTTGACTTAACATTTGATAACACTGAGCACCTAAAACTTTTTATTTGATGCACATTAGTTGAAAATTTAATTCTTTTTTTTTGTTTTGGTAACAGTCAGGAATGTACTTTCAATAACATAACAGTGCTGTATGATTTATGTATTCAATGTGCCATCTTGTGGACTAAGGAAACAACGTTCATAAAAAAATAAATAAATAAATAATACTTCAAAATTAGAATTTAATTAGAATTTTGAAAATATTTAAGGTAATTTAGGAATTTAGTTTCTCTGCCCAACTGAGAGCCCTTGATGAACACACATTATACTGAAGAAATGTTGTTTTAAACTCTAGAACCTCTCAACAAAACAAGGTGATTTTCCAGGTATTCCCGTTTAAGCACCTCAAGGACATTTAGCGAACCCTGTAAATGGTGGAGGAAAAAAAAAAAAAAAAAAACGCAGTAGGGGGTAAAATCAAGCTGTAGAGAGGTTATGTTTGACAGGTCATTTCATTTATGTTCACACAACAGAAAGCAATGTTGCAAATTTCAAAATATTGAGTTGTCTCGATATGGTTTGTCATTTTGTCTAGTTTGTGACATATCATCCCATCCCTAGTCGTAATGCAATAAAGATAGTTATCAGAATACTTTAAGGGTGTTTTGCAACTTCAAATGCTACTTATTGCCTACTGATTTACTTGCTTTATTCACAAACATAGGGTTCCTCCATTTGTCCTGAAAAAATGTGTCTTAATATAAAAATATCAGATTTTTTATTTTTATAAACACACACACACAAGGGTTTAAAGGGGTCCTCTTTGTTTATTTTTTTTATTTTATTTTTTGTCACATGACAACAGAATGGCTATCTGCATGTTGGTTACAAACCTGACCCTGACATAATGGACAAATTATAATTTTTTTAAACAATTGTTTCACTGCTTCAATAACTTTTCAATTGTTTTAAGAAATAATGATAGAAAACATTTAAATCTACTTATGCCTAATTTTATATATATATATATATATATATATATATATATATATATATATATATATATATATATATATACATATATATACAGGTGCGTCTCAATAAATTAGAATGTCGTGGAAAAGTTCATTTATTTCAGTAATTCAACTCAAATTGTGAAACTCGTGTATTAAATAAATTCAATGCACACAGACTGAAGTAGTTTAAGTCTTTGGTTCTTTTAATTGTGATGATTTTGGCTCACATTTAACAAAAACCCACCAATTCACTATCTCAAAAAATTAGAATACATCATAAGACCAATAAAAAAAACATTTTTAGTGAATTGTTGGCCTTCTGGAAAGTATGTTCGTTTACTGTATATGTACTCAATACTTGGTAGGGGCTCCTTTTGCTTTAATTACTGCCTCAATTCGGCGTGTCATGGAGGTGATCAGTTTGTGGCACTGCTGAGGTGGTATGGAAGCCCAGGTTTCTTTGACAGTGGCCTTCAGCTCATCTGCATTTTTTGGTCTCTTGTTTCTCATTTTCCTCTTGACAATACCCCATAGATTCTCTACAGGGTTCAGGTCTGGTGAGTTTGCTGGCCAGTCAAGCACACCAACACCATGGTCATTTAACCAACTTTTGGTGCTTTTGGCAGTGTGGGCAGGTGCCAAATCCTGCTGGAAAATGAAATCAGCATCTTTAAAAAGCTGGTCAGCAGAAGGAAGCATGAAGTGCTCCAAAATTTCTTGGTAAACGAGTGCAGTGACTTTGGTTTTCAAAGAACACAATGGACCAACACCAGCAGATGACATTGCACCCCAAATCATCACAGACTGTGGAAACTTAACACTGGACTTCAAGCAACTTGGGCTATGAGCTTCTCCACCCTTCCTCCAGACTCTAGGACCTTGGTTTCCAAATGAAATACAAAACTTGCTCTCATCTGAAAAGAGGACTTTGGAACACTGGGCAACAGTCCAGTTCTTCTTCTCCTTAGCCCAGGTAAGACGCCTCTGACGTTGTCTGTGGTTCAGGAGTGGCTTAACAAGAGGAATACAACAACTGTAGCCAAATTCCTTGACATGTCTGTGTGTGGTGGCTCTTGATGCCTTGACCCCAGCCTCAGTCCATTCCTTGTGAAGTTCACCCAAATTCTTGAATCGATTTTGCTTGACAATCATAAGGCTGCGGTTCTCTCGGTTGGTTGTGCATCTTTTTCTTCCACACTTTTTCCTTCCACTCAACTTTCTGTCAACATGCTTGGATACAGCACTCTGTGAACAGCCAGCTTCTTTGGCAATGAATGTTTGTGGCTTACCCTCCTTGTGAAGGGTGTCAATGATTGTCTTCTGGACAACTGTCAGATCAGCAGTCTTCCCCATGATTGTGTAGCCTAGTGAACCAAACTGAGAGACCATTTTGAAGGCTCAGGAAACCTTTGCAGGTGTTTTGAGTTGATTAGCTGATTGGCATGTCACCATATTCTAATTTTTTGAGATAGTGAATTGGTGGGATTTTGTTAAATGTGAGCCAAAATCATCACAATTAAAAGAACCAAAGACTTAAACTACTTCAGTCTGTGTGCATTGAATTGATTTAATACACGAGTTTCACAATTTGAGTTGAATTACTGAAATAAATGAACTTTTCCACGACATTCTAATTTATTGAGATGCACCTGTATATATATGTATATATATATATATATATATATATATATATATATATATATATATATATATATATATATACATATATATATATATATATATACACACACATACATATATATAAAATAAATACTTTTTAGTGTATTCAATGAATTGTTTAGTGTTATTTACATTATAAGTGTTTTTTGGAATAACTACAGATCCAGACCAAAAAAGGAAAGAGCATTATGCCATTGACCCATATGTAGCAATGTTTCTATATTTTTATAGCATACCGTCCCTCTCCATCTTTGCAGTATGGGCAGGTGCAGGCTTCCCTCCGTGTGCGTCTGCTGGCGGGTGTCGGGCTGCTCTCTATATTCTCATCTAGTACACTGCTGTCCTCCATACTGTCTGGTACCGTACCATCCACATCACCTGTAGAACAATCACTCTACATTACACCCACATACAGTATTTTTTTAACATGATAAATGACGTAAATAAGGGGCCCCTCCAGCAGGGTTTTTCATGAACTGAAAATTCTTCAGTGGCCATATAAGCAAATAAAATTATATTCTTACTGCTATCGTTCTTCTTATCTGAAGCAGTTTATTTTGTTACCCTAATACCACAGTTCGAAAGATTTTCAAAAGTATCACAAAGTGAAATATGATTTCTGATAGACATCAAGTACAAACGACTCTTTTTATAAGCCCCAAATAGCTAAAAACTTTATATCTGCTTTACCTTAGGCAGTTTTCTAAAAACAAATTAGCCATTTTTTACTTGTCTGTGAGCTTGCTTGTGCGAATAATCCAATGTTATTAGGGATATCATAAAATATCAATATATCGATTATTGATCGGCACATTATTATCATCAATATATTTTTGAGGCATTGATATTTTAAAATTGAAAGCCCAATTTGTGTGCTTTGCCATTCACTCAGTTGGCCATCTGTTTAACAGTCTGGTGTAATAGTGTTGGGAGACCACAAGAGGGCGATATACCAGTTACTGAGACCGGTCGTGGTCACAATCACACACGACGAGCTGATGCAGCGCAGGAGATTGCAGTCCAAAGTTACAAAGGTATTTGTACTTCTAGAATGAACAAAGTGACATTGATTTTGCAGGTTAGTGAAACTGGTGTAACTGCGCAAACTGAACTATTAGAAATGGTAACGTTTATTATGCAATTTCTCGATTAGAAATGGCAACGTTTATTATGCAATTTCTCTGTATGTAGCTTTGAATAGGTCTTTCATTCAAGCTGTCAAACCAGTAATAATTTCAGTAATTATTTTAGTAATTTTGAGGAAGAATTATTTGAAAATGAGGAACGCAATTCTTATTGGATTTACTGTCCTCTGCATTCTGTTACCAAATGATCAGATCCTTTAAGATTTCTATAGAGCAGATATAATAAATTAGAAATAAATTTGATTTTTATTTATTTATTTTTTTAAAGGTGTGTTTGCTGACTTTTTAGAGACTCTTTAATCCAGTTCAATAATTTATCCTAACTAGGCTATATTTAAAATAAAATAAAATTCTAAACAAGAAATGTGATGGTATATGCAATTAGTTAATTATTTTTTTATTATTAAATTCCTTGTATTACAAAACTCATGTATCTTTATACACTTTCATATGAACAAAAGTCAGTAACCGTTTGATTAAAGTCTCAAAGGTCTAAAATAACATGACATAACAGTAACAGTTCCAGAGACAATTTAGACTGTGTTCTGTTGTCTAATGTTGTACTTCAAGCTTGTAAGACTTATACAGTTCTTATTTAATTTCAAGTTGGACATTCATAACTTGCACATCAGTGTAAGATTAATACTATACTGGACTAGACCAGAAGCACCATATGTTTTGTGCTGTAGATTCAAAAGGACCGGCTCATATGAGTCATTCTTTCAGGAATCGGACTACACTGAAAGCACTGTTTCATGCTGTAAATTCAACAGAGCCAGCTCATGAGTCATTAATTTGTGTGTTTTATGCTGTAGACCCAGTAGAGGGCAGTGCTGCTGCTGAAATGCACTGCTGGAAACACTGTTAAGAGTATTTTAGTGCAGTGTTCCATCTGCATCGGCAGAAAATTCAAGCAGAAAAACCATAAACGGAACCGAAATTCATGCAGATCATACGATTCCGGTATTTTGTAAAGAATGGAACAAGGAATTGTCTGATCAAGCACAAGTACTGAGTGCTGCAGGGCAGAGCCGGCATAGACTCTGTTGGCGCCCCAGGCAAGATTTCAAATTGGCTCCCCTCCAACACCGGTAACACTTATTTCCAATTGAAATAACATACTAGTTTAAGTTTATTGTAATTATAAATGTACTGCGCTAAAGTTATTTCTCTTTAAAAAATAAATACAAAATATATAGGGACTTCTGGGCGGCGAGACAATGGAGTAGTCGGAGTTTGAGGCACACAATTTCATTTGGAGTTAAGAAACACTTAACATATTAAAAAATGGGATAGTTTAATCTTTAACACCTTCTACCTCCTTTGACTGTTGATTCCTTCTAAAATGACGAGTAAATCCGTTAAGAAATCAATGGCAAAGCAGAATTGCCTTGATAGCCCCAGTCTGAAACAAGCTGGCATGGAAGCCGCCACTAATGTTAGTAACACTAGCAACTGTGAAGACACTTCTCTGAATCGGAGGACAGTGTACTTTATCAGCTGACAGATCAGATGACAGATATTATCAAAACAGAGATGGTGAGTTTTCGCTCTGAAATAGGACTGATCATTGAAACATTGTGGACAGATACCAAGACCAAAATTGATACTCTACAAGTCACGAGGGAATTCCGCTCCATTCAGGCTACGTAGTCTATCACTGTGGCAGATATAGGAACATAGCTCAGCTATAAGCACAGCTCAATAGAGGCAATGGAATCAACAATTTTTAGTCTGCAAGATCAGATTTTAAAGCTACAAGAGCAACAACAGGATTTGTAATATAGAAGTCATCTCCAAAATGTAAGAATAACTTGTACACCTGAGGGTGCAGAGAATGGCAGGCCTGGACATAAATGACTTTATGTCCAGGTTTTTCAGAGAGGTGCTAGGTGATAATTTGCTGGAACTTCAATCAGTAGTGCTGGATAGTGCTCACAACGTTCCAGTTCCGAAACCCCGCACCAAAGACCCTAACCGCACCGTTTGCCTGCATTACTTTACAGACAAGGCCAGAATTCTCCAAACCTCCAGGAAACACAGCGAGCTTACTTATCATGGTGCACGAGTTCATATTTTTCCAGAAATGAGCGCCGAATTAAGCCATAGAAGAGCTGCCTTCAACCCCGTGAAATCCAAGCTCAAGCAGGCTGGGATTTCCTCCGGCCTACATCACCCAGCTGGATTGCTCTTCACTTTTGACAATACTAAATATTTGTTTAAATCACCATCGGATGCAGAAGGCTTTTAAGAAACACATCAAACCAACCATGGAAATTAGGGCTGGGTATTGATAAAGATTTCCTGATTTGAAGTCAAAGTCTTGATTCGATTTGATTCCGATCTCGATATCGATTAATATGGGTACATTTCTGCTTAGGTGTCCATTTTGCTTGTATATAAAATAAATTCTCATTTATAAAGGAAATTTCGTCTAATTATAAATGAACGAAGTACAATTTGAAAATATTAATTTTACAAATTAGATACGAGTATCAAATTGGTCACATTTTAGCTTTTGAAAAATGCTCAATTCAGTCTATTCTATCAATGTCTTCAAATTGCATATATTATGTTGCATATATTTTCTTCTTACATATTTTTTTCCTTGCATAATTTTTACTATTTACATTGATTTGTACAACATGTGCTTAATCGGTAGTGTCTCTTTAAGAGACATACGTCAGTCAGCACATATAATGAGAGAAGATGTGTGTAATTTCTTTAGCACATTCATGTGTGATTAGAATCAAATGTTTCTTTTTTGTTGTTTTTAATCAACAACTGACTGTAAAGAACAGAAACGGTATTAAGAGAGACATTATTTAATGACAATTGGATCTGTGGATCTCGTATTTGGACACACAGAACCAGTTAAACCAAACTTTTTACTCTTAACACCCAGTGAAAGGACCTCTGTGCTACTTCTTATCTACTATACTACTCAATCACTGGTGAGTGAAATCTGAACATTTACTAGCCAGTGGGTAATCATAGACATTTTTATTCGCATAGCGTGAGATTTGGTCGCACATGCGAGTGATTTACTTGCATTATAGAAGGTTGCCACATAGAGTGAAAGATCGATCTTCCAATTTAAGAATCGATATCACGATAGTTCAAACAGAGATCACGATGCATCGGAAAATCTATAATTTTTCCCAGCCCTAATGGATAGGCTATTTGTTTATTTAAATCTCAGCCTATATATGGTTTAATCATCACACTAGGACATATCATGATTTTAATTTGATTGTGCATTTATACATTAATTTCATCCCAAATATGTAAAATTCCATCACATTGTGTTTTATAGTTATCTATAAATGTACTTTTATCAATGGAATCCGCATTTCCGTCTGTGTTTTCTGCAATGCGGAAATCATAGGGCCCTACTACATTGTTGCCCATAGTTGACTGAAAATTTTAAGTTGGTTTATTTTGGACCTATTATTCATTCATTGCACGATATTCTCAACTGAGTGCTAAGAGGAAGTTCAATACATTTGTAAACGCTGAGTCAGTTACAAGTGGGGTGTTTCCTTGCTTTTCGTTTGGGGAGTTGCAAGGTGGGAGGGGAGGGGAAAGGATACGTGTTTGATGTGTGTACTTAAGCTGTAGGGTACAGTTGACTCAATTTCAGATGTCACCATTTCAAACTAAGGTGCTTTAGATAACCCTGGATAACCCGCTGCATAGCAAGTCAATTGCATTTAACTTCATGATCTGGAATGTGAAAGGGGCTTATCAGATTATAAAACGCGTCAAGACTATTATTCATTTAAAGCATTTGGATTTTAACAGCATTTCTTCAAAAAAATCATCTTGTATCGTCTGACCATTTTAAACAACGCAAATCATGGGCTGGGGTTATACCACTCAGATTTTCAATCTAGAGGGGCAGCAATTCTCATTAGCAAGAACATGCCGTTCATTATGAGTGAGGTCCAAGCTTAAAAAGGGGGAGATCTGTCATTGTGTCTGGCTCATTATACTGTATAATGTTCCTATAACACTAGCCAATATCTATGCTCCCAACTGGGATGATGTGTCATTTATGAAATCTTTCCTGACCAATCTACCAAATCTGAATACACACAAATTAATTCTAGGAGGAGACTTTGTGTTACATCCCACTCCTAACCACTAGAAGATAACTAAAACTGCTATTTCTATAAATGCATGTTCTCTGACCCATGGCATTTCTTGCATCCTAATTTCAAACAGTTTTCATTCTTTTCTTCAGTACATCATACATACTCTCGAATCTATTTCTTTTTAGTAGACGATCAACTTTTAACTTCTATTGCAGACTGTAAATATTAACAAATCATAATTTCAGCCCCGTAGTATTGAAGCTAGGTTTCCCTAAGACACCTACTCAGAGAATATGCCACTTTGATAATACCACTGTTTCTAGTCTATCCTTTGTGAATTACATTGATAATAAAATGTATTTCTTTGTCACTTAATAACACTAAGATATTATCAAAGCTAAACTTTGGGACACCTTAAAAGCCTATTTGAGGGAGGAAATAATTTCTTTTTGGGAGAGTAAAACCAGAAACCAGCACTTCAAAGACCTAATCAGTCAGATTAAACAACTAGATTCAACATATGCTGCTGCTGTGCCTACATCTGAAATTTTCAAGGAGAGAACACTCAGTACTACAGGTCTTCACGGGCCCAAATATTTGTGCCCGAACCCAAAGAGACCCGGAATTGTACTACCCGGACCCTTCTATTATTTGAAAGCTTGGACCCGTACCCACGCAGAACCGAGAAAAGCCAGACCCGGACCCAAACCAGTCTATTATTTGAAAGCTGGAACCCGGACCCGGCCGGGAGACACAGACTTGATCGACACCGATTTCACAGCTGATTGCTATTAAGTTAATTTAGAAGTTGTGATAAAACTTTGTGTCTTACCTAATGTAACGTTAATAGCCTTCTCCCCTGTGCCTGGCTGTGACGCATATAATCCATCCTCCTTGCCAAGAAAGTTGGTAAAATACATCCAGGTTTTCTGTGATTCCTCTCTTGCTGACTGAAACAGCATAGCTAATCCAATCATTATTTCAGCTTCAAAAGTCCACTTGTTGTCACGGTGACGGATGACAAATGCGACTTTAGAATCAGCTTTGCAGTGTTTTTGTATCTCGCATAAGATAACTTAGACTGTTTGCCCTTTTGAACTAATAACGATTGCTCGTTCATTGCCACGGCTACTAATGTTAGCACTGCTATTTTGCTATCGTGTGCCTTAACTCCGCTCTGCCTCTGATGTCACTCAGCTCGTTGTGGCTCCTCTCCGTTTATCACCTTATTTCCCACCCGCACTTTCTCATCCTAATTTTACAATGTTGCAACTTAGTTACAACACACACACACACAGCACCATCATCATCAGCGCTGTCTGATCACGGCCGGGTGTTCTCGGATCGACTCGGGTATTACACATTATAGAATGGGACCCGACCCGGACCCAGCTGACCGTATAAAACGTGGATCCTAAACCATACGGGTCTCGGGTCTCCAGGTTAGGGTGGACCCGTGAAGACCTCTACTCAGTACTACCAATAATTGTGCTGTATGTTATGTGCATTGAAATGCACATTTGACAGTACAGCATTTATTTTGAGGTTGGGATGCAGATGGAATTTATGATATTAACAAAAGTAATATCTGTGGAAAAAATGAAACCTAATTTTTATAGGGCTAAATTGAAATATACTGACAGTGTGACTAAGTAGGGTCTTCTTTACAGATTCCTTTAATCAGGCTCCTAAACTGAAGCCATGTCTTGGAATTTCTGAAAGCAAACAAAACAACCTACATTTTCCTACAATCAGAGAGAATTAAAAGAGTACAGATTTGGAAAACCGATGGCTTGGTCCATAATTATGAAAATGCACCATAGTTCTTCTACAGTATCCATAGTTTTAACAATGATATTTGTAATGAGACCATTGTAACCATAGGTCTGAACCAAAGGATAGACTAGTAACCACTGGTAGCAAACAGATATTGACCTAATAACAACTGAACAAACAACAAGCAACTTCTTCAGTCTCGTTCTAAATTATATGAACATTCAGACAAGGCCGGAAAAATTCTTGCACAACAAATAAGACAGTCTTCACTCTCTAATCTAATAACGTCCATCCGTAAGGATGATGGTGTAATCTCAAAAGATGAACTGGAAATCATAACAGTTTTTTAATAATTTTATAATTCCCTATATTCATCAGAAAATATGCATGATCCAACCGAGCTCAACTCCTTTGACTCTATAACAATGCCCCAAATTCATGTAGGTGACCAAACAGAACTAGAGAAGCACCTTAACTTAGAACTTAACTCTGCTATTTTGTCCAAAAGCTCCTAGCATGGTTAAAACTTCTGTATGATCATCCCTCTTCATCTGTGGTCACTAACGGCCTTAGCTCACATTTTTTTCCACTACAAAGGGGAAATAGACAGGGATGCCCCAAATGTCCTCTACTTTTCGCAGTAGCGACTGAATCGTTAGCTATTTTGTAGGATTGTAGGACTATTGGATAAGAACAAAATCAGTTATTCAGGGAATTATTAGAGGGGACAGAGAGCATAAATTATCACTATATGCAGATGACCTGCTCTTTGCATCTCAGATCCACATAATCCACTTCCTCATGTTATGGCTGTGTTCAAGCATTAGCATTCTTTCAGGATATAAACTCAACCTAGACAACAACAAAGACAGCCCTTATTAACTGGTCCAGGCTTCCCATCTCATCGTCTGGAAATATCAATATAATTAAGAAAAAACTCCCTACATTTTTATATCTATTCCAGACTATACAAATATATACATACATAAATCTTTTGTATATTTAAATATATTTTCTTTGTAATAAGAAACCTCCAAGAATATGCATGTTTTTTTTTTGTTTTTTTTTTAAAGAATCCCAAGTGGGACGGCTCTTCCACATTTCCAGTAGTATAACTGGGCTTGTAATTTAAGAGATTTAGGATATTGACGAGATTCACATAATACTAATTATATACCTGATTGAGTCCATATAGAATCCTCAGCTTGCCCTCCTTTTTCACTTCCAGCCCCTCTATTCTCACATTTACCAGTCAGTCTTGACTCTCTCGTTACAAACTATGGTATCAAATTTTGTTCATATCTGGGTCCAAATTCGTAAATATTTTGGATGGCAAAGAGGCTCTGCCTTTGCAACAATTGCTAGGAATTATCGTTTTTCCCAGCCACTTAATGGCCTTGCATACTTACGGCAAAAAAAGTAATTGCATCATTCAAAGACCTCCTTGTTGAAGGGAACTTTCTATCATTGCAGAATTAGAATATAATTTTAATATACCCAAGACTCGTTTCTTCAGATATCTGCAGGTCCGTGATTTTATATGCAAAAATTTCACCTAATTTCCTTCCCTTCCTGAACCAAATCCAACTGACCAGACAGTCTAGCTCAGAGGTACTATCTCTGTAATGTACATTCGATTTGCATCATTGTTGACAGCTTCCATTAACACACAGAGAGACACTTGGCAGCTAGATCTTAATGTCCACCTGACAGACAAAGAGTGGCATGAGACTAAGCGCAGGGTTCATGGGTCTTCTACCAAACTTTATCTGTCTAAGGCTCAGTTGGCAAAGATGTATACTTCTATTGACTCAACCTGCACGAGATGCAAACAGTCCTCTGCTACACTTGCCCATATGTTTTGTTTTTGTCCCATACACTTTGTTTTCTGGTAAAAGATTTTTAAAACTTAAACTAAAATATTCCAAGTAAACATCAATCCAAATCCTCTAAAAGCCATTTTTTGGTATTGTTAGTGAAAAGAACACTCTTTCAAAAGTGAGATCGACTGCATCACCTATACTTCTCTGCTGGCTAGGCGATTGATCCTGCTAAATTGGAAACAGATTTCCCCTCCTTTTAAACAGTGGGCTAGAGATGTGCTACAATTCCTACGTTTGTAAAGGATAAGACTGAATTTGAGGGGTTCTAGCTCAGAGTTCACTTTTATGTGGTGGCCTTTTATAAGCTATCTTCAGTATCAGCTGTAGCTGATATTTGTTGAGTTGATGCTGATACCTGACTTTGTATGCAATCTACTTAAATGTTTTTAATATATACACACCAATGTGTCTTCTCTTTCTTAAAGGTTTTTTTTTTCTTTTAATGTGAGTCTAAGTGTAGTATTGTCTCTTCTGTCAGTATGTAACTACGTATGTTGTGGATTGCAGTAAAAAAAAAAAAGTGGTTATGATCGACAACTGAAGATGGGCAGGTGGTTTACCTTACCAGCACGACAATGACCCTACAATGACAAACAATACAGTGGCTTAAGGATAGGAAGGTCAAAGTCCTTGAGTGGCCAAGTCAGAGTCCTGACCTAAATCCAATAGAAAACTTGTGGTTTCTTCATTCTACAAGAAGAGTGGGCAAATATTCCTCAATCTAGGTGTGCAAAGCTAGTAGAGACATATTCAAACAGACTGATGGCTGTCATTAAAGCTCTACGAAGAATTAAATCCAGGGGTAAGATCACTTTTCAAACCCTGTTCAATGTTTCCCCTATATGCATTTTGCAGCGGCGGTGAGCCACTGCTGAATAATGAGCGCCGCTGTTGGGATTTACCATGGTTCATTTAATATTCATGATGCAACATAACGCTTGTCAGCCCCAGTCAGCTGTGTGCTTTCTACACTGCGAAAGAGACCCCACAACACACACACACAAATACACGCACAAATTCAGTGACATCACCGCATAACAAGGGTCAAATTCGCTTAATTTCAAGTGGTCCGCAAGCTAATTTCTGAAACGTATGATGGCAGGGGATCGCAACGTTTCACTGAACAATCAGTTAACACTTTCCTTGTGAATATTAATGAGCCTTCCCATTGTCATTTGTATGTTTTGGAATGCATTTTGCTCACATCAAAAGAGGAATGAAACAGTGCAACATGGGTCAATTATCAACACGGCTAAATCATGGATAAAGCAGCATGGGCGCAGAGCAAGTGCAGTAATTCGTGGACTCGTCTCAATCGAACAGACTATTTAAAATGCGCTTGTGAATCGGTGAGATGTGCGGCGGGGATTGCAAAACCCGTTTGAATGCAGTACAGAATTGTCTGTTGCAAAACTCTTATGTCTCGGTGATGAAACTAGTTTAAAACAAACAGCCCCCACATTCTAAACGGCACTGACAGAGAAAACAGGAGAAAACAAGTTAGAAGGCTTTTCAATTCTTGAATCACAACACTAACGAACATTTACCATGGATTTACTGTAGTAACACTAACTGTACCTATTAACTATGGTAGTTAATAAGTGGCAGAAAAAGTTTCTAAATGTATCAAAAACATTTTTTTTTTCATTACAAAAATGCCATAGTTCTTTATACAGAAACCATAGTTACTAATCATGGTAGTGAGGAGCCATGCATGGTTTTACCTATGGTTACAATGGTCTCATTACAAATAAAAACCATGGATACTGTAGAAGAACTATGGTGCATTTTCATAATTATGGACCAAGCCATCGGTTTTCCAAATCTGTACTCTTGTAATTCTCTCTGATTGTAGGAAAATGTAAGTTGTTTTGTTTGCTTTCAGAAATTCCAAGACATGGCTTTAGTTTAATCAGTAGGAGCCTAATTAAAGGAATCTGTAAAGAAGACCCTACTTAGTCCCACTGTCAGAATATTTCAATTTAGCCCTATAAAAATTAGGTTTCATTTTTACCACAGATATTACTTTTGTTAATATCATAATTTCCATCTGCATCCCAACCTCAAAATAAATGCTGTACTGTCAAATGTGCATTTTAATGCACATAACATACAGCACAATTATTGGTGCTACCAAAAAAAGGTGCTGGTTCAACATTTTCAACAGGCCCTTTCATGGCCCAAATAAACCCTAATGTGGCCCATGCTGAAACTGAATTTGACACCTCTGAATTCCTCGACCAACGTGCGTTAATACGGGTCCGGCGTTGCGGGCTTGTGGACACGCACACAACAGCACAGCTGCTGAAAAAAATCCTAGGACAAACACTGCTGTTATTTTAGTTTTTCATCTTTTATAAATTTTTGTAACTGTTGCCTTTTTTTCCCTGTTACTTGAATGTAGGGCTGCAACTAACAATTATATTGATAATAGATTAATCTTCGATTATATCTACAATTAATTGGATAAAAATGAAATTTTATTTCCTGTATTTTATTAAAATATGATTTTTCAAAAAAACTGAAATGATAAAGGGCGTAAGGATTTGGTTTGATTTACATTACTCAATTAATTATTCTTTACTCACAAAACTTTGAACAAAGCCTGAATCATAAAAATTTAAGTTCAAATGTATTATTACTACTTTCAGGACATATGTGAAACAGTTGCTAAACTTAACAAAAAAATGCTCATCATTAAAGAGTAAAATGATCCATAGGGCATGGAGTGGAACAAAAGATCAGCCCAGCAGAGGGCAACAGTGATATGAGAACAGAAATTTTAATAATTCTGCCCAACTGAAAAAAGACATAATTATGTTAGATACATACAGTATGCTTGTACACTGTCACTGATTATATACATTTAATTATTTCAATATTATAGTTTTTAAAATAGTATTTTCACTGATTACATGTTTCTAAACTATTTTTTTCAAAAAATTGTGTATGTTTATCCACTAAAATAATGTTTGCCATTGTATAAATTTACTAGTGAAATCAGACATTACATGATGTGGCATTCAGGACCCTTAGCATTATTATACATTATATTCACTATACAGTTTAATATAGTACAATCATCTGTAAACCCTGTGCAAATTCACTCTCATGCTTGAAAAAACTCATCCCGGTGCTCACTGTATTACATGCATACTTACGTGAGCAGGAGAAAACACTTTAGAAACCGGCACACCTTGACTGAGACTTCAGTCTGATATCCATGAAAGCTTCACAACTGATTACATTGAAACTGAAATCGTGGTATGATGCTGGACAGTTTAATCAAAATGATTGCCATCCATGGTTGCTGGGCTACTGTGTGTACTGTTATTTCCTTCTTCCTAATATATTGACAATTTCTTCATGTGCAAATAAATTACTAAAATTTGATGACTAAACAGAAATCAGAAGAAACTGCTATCTACTAGGAATGGGCAGTCATCAATAATTTGGTATTCAAATTTTTAAGCTAATAAAAAAAACGAATACTCGAATATTCTATTATTTAAATGAAAGTAATTAATGAGAGAGATATTGTAAAATTATTTTTTTTAGTCATAAAGGTTGCATCACCATTTAAAAAAAAAAAACAAGCTTCTAATTACATCCAAAACAAGCTTATATGATGTCCTGTGTTTTTTTGTTGAAAACAAATTACAGAATGAAAGCATTTAAGCTCATGCAAAGCGAAGAAACAGAAACGCTAATAAAGTAGACTGACGTAATTAACATACATGATGACTATAAACACACTGCATATACTAGTTATGTTTATATTGTATCTCATGTCATGTTTTTGTTGAGAAAAACAAGCATATACACATGCTCAGTAATCTATACTCATTTATACACACCAGTTTAATTGATGGAATGTCCCTCTGCTAGCAAAGTCTTTCTCGGATGCCATGTTTGTTGTTTACAGAAGTGTCACAGGGATTACGTCGCAACAGGGATGCTGCTTTCTGATGAGTTGCACATATATGGGAGTAAAGAGTACACCGCTTATACAGTACATTTAAACAGGAACCCAGCTTTCTCACAGTAAGCCACATTCTCGCAATAACCCGCTTTTTGGTGTCCATCTAAACGTACTGACAGAACGGTTTGCACATCAAATGTGATCAACTTGTGTCCACACTCAACAGCGCCACCCAGTGCATTCTGTTATAACTGAGTTTTAGATTGCGTGTTCAGGATTTAACATGCATCTCACTGTATATATGGCCAGCAAAGCAAAATTTTGCAAAATTCGAATAGTATTTTTACTTTGAATACTTATTGCAAAACGAATACTCGAGTATTCGACTACTCGTGCACATCCTTACTATCTTCCATTTAAAATACAATATTATTTTATATTTAGAAGTCCAAGCACCAAAGGTGGATGTGTCAGGATTTTTATTAGGGGGCCAAGAAGTGAAGCTGTTGGAACCCTATTGTAATTGTACTGATTTTCTTCATAGTTTTTTTCTGCCCTAAAAGTATCTGGGTGTCAGAGACCATAAGTCATATGTGGGATCCCCACCAACTCAGGCACACAAACGCACACCCATCTGACCCTAGGTGGTGCTATAATAAACACTTTTACGTTTTGACTCATATCTCTGCAACCATAAGGGCTAGTATCAAGAAAATGTTCCCCTCTGATTCCTTGAGTCAAGTCCTGCAAAATGTATACCTCCAATTTCATGTCTAATTTTTTTACTGCCATTTTGAATGTTTTGAAAAACCTACTTTTTCTAACTCCCCTTAGACCGTTTGTCCGATGAACATGCAATTTGGTATACATCATCTACAGATCCCCCTGACAAAAATGTATCAAAAGAATTTTGATATGTCAAATCATTCAGAAGATATTAACGATACAATTCCTTCAGTTTAACGCAATTTGAGTAATTGATAAATATCTACTCAACCAAACTCAGTACACAGTCAACAGGACGTTTAGAAGATTTCAGCAAAGTTTCGTACAATTCCAACCCTAGGGGGCGCTACAACTAAAAAACTGTCATTACAGTCATTTGAGTGACACAGTTCAAAATTAAATACGCATCTTCTTTGGTTAAAATGCATACATTTTCTTAAAAAAAAAATCGATTCAACAAATTAACAAAAATGGCTGCCAACGGCCAATCAAATTTCAGCACCTTATAACTCTTATTGGGAATAGCAGAGGGTTATGGAAATTACTATGCATAAGCAGGGTGTCAACTCAAAGCCACATATCAAATTTTGTGACAATCGGCCACACGGTGGCGGTATAATTAGCTAATTCATGTTTTTGCTCATAACTCCAGAACCGTATAGGCTACAATACAAATTTTTAGCTTCTCTGAATCCACCAGTGCCCCCAATGATATGGCCACAAGGACTTCCATTTGCGCAAGAAAGCTTTTTTAAAATCACAAATATTTTTTTGAAAAACCTACTTTTTCTAACTCGTCCTAGGCCGTTTTTTCGATTTGCACACAAATTGGTATACATCATAACACCCTCCAGACAAAAAGTTATCATCACATACGTTTTGGGCTGTGCCCCATAATATCTAATTATCTAATCTAATTGTATCTTGAGCACAATTGTCAAACTTAGCAAAACCTTTAAATAAAAATAAAAACGATGGAAAAAGAAACATTATAAGGTCACTTACAAAACTGCATCAATTTGGCAGAGCTATGACAGAACAGCTAATTTTACAACTGCATTTTTAAACAGTTAGAAATATGGAGAAAGACAGGCTGTTTTACTGTTTGTCCACCAGAGGGAGCCACACAACAAGAAATGTATTGTTTTTTCTTGCACTACACATTAATCCTGCAGTAACACAGTAACGTAATGATTGATGTATTGCAGCTCGTGACAGATATAGGTGGGTCCAGGTGTTGTGTTAACTGAAAAATCTCCATCATTATCACGGTCCCGGTGAGTTTGACAGGTTTGTTCTGTGTGTGTGTGTGTGTGTTCAGGTGTTGCTTGGCGAGCGTGATCAGCGTTTCTATGGAGACACTGAACGCGCGGCTCGTTGATTATCAGCCTACCCGTCCTTCATTTTCTCTCCCTATATAACTCGTTTCTGTTGTTTGTCACCAGTTCGTAGTGTGCTTTTGAGTAAAGCCAGGTGAATACGGTGCGAGTTCTGACACTCGGGAGGTCGTGAGCCCTAGCATGTTACGAGTCAGTTTATCTGATAATCGTACAGATTAAATCGTACACGATACGACTTCACGACCTTGCGAAATCCAGAGCAATCGCATGAATTTTAGCGCTATTATTCATTATAAGACATAAAGCCAGAGGAGGACATTGCTTCCTTGTAGCTTGCGATTTAAAAAAAAAAGAAATAAAAAAGACTGGCATGGCCAGGGGCTGCATTAGCTGAAAACTCATCTGCAGATTTAAATATGGATAATTACTACAAATGCTGTTCAACATCTGAAATCTGAATCTGTCAAAGGGAGGCTGTGAGATTTTATGATTGCATACATCAATCATAATGTCAGTGTGTTGATGCTGCCAGTTACTGCATTATAAAAGTGCACAAAATGTACAAGATTATAAAGTGCGGAAAATTCGCACACCGTTTGTCGGTCATACTTGGATTTAATTTAAGCGCAAACATGACGTTTAGTGCAGAATTTTCAGTTATTTTAGTGGAGTAGGCTACCTGAACTATACAGCTTTACATGTAGGCTACGTCCTTTTCATCTGTCACTGCTTGCTTGTTGATAGCAGACATTCTGAAGAAGATCCAAGAAGGTCTTGTCCATGTAAAAGTTTATAAATCTTGTTTTAGTGCAGCAGTTGATTGACAGGTAGAACTTTCAACCTAGAATTCCTTTGTTTCACCAGACACAACCTTCTCCCGATTGGTCAACTTAGGTAGATCGCCAAATCGGCTCGTTCAACTGCACACACCTCACGAATTCAAGCCGACAGCAGATTAATTTTTTAGACTGTTTTAAAAAAATATTAGGAGGTCGTGAGCTGCTCGGCTCGACTTGTAATTCCTCACATGATGCAAGCTGCGACCACACGAGCACCAATGATTTCCACGTGATTTCTCCCGAATGAAATCAGACGCCCGTACTCACCTCCCAAATGCTTGCCTTGGTCGGTGTGTTTGTGTATTTGCTGTCTGCGTTTGCATGGACACTTTGTGTTTTAATCGGAATGAAATCATTCCGATCATACTGTTTACATGAACACTACATAAAGTGATCGGATTGATGTGAGCATTTATATGTATCAAGCATCAAATCGGAATTACTATTGTGATGCGTGTACACTGCACGATTATACAGCATTCCCTCGCCGTTTGAAGGGGTGTTCACACTTGTCTTTGAGCACACACAATTATTTCGGACGTCTCTACTAATGAGGACATGATGTCATGCGTGACGGTTTGTGGTTTTAATAATCAGTACATCACAAATAACAAAAAATTAATTCAAAATGTTCAAATATACTACCTGCTAATTTTCCAGCAACAATAAAAACATTCAGCTTTGAGATATACCACCTTTGAATAGAGCCAAGAAGTAGCCTTTCTGTGTTCTCTTGTTGAGCTAAAAGCAGATCTTACATTCATACAGGCAGAATCATCACAGACGTTTTGTAATATTGTGACCCAGTCAGACTAGAAAACAACACAAACATTTGTGACTCCTGAATGAGAAACGTTTACAGTGATATTCCGCTGCGCTCGCCGGTCACACGTCAGGCGCTCGGCGGTCACACGTCAGACTCTCCGGCGTCCGGAGATGAATCATGAATAAAATATATTTAAATGTCTGCGAAAGTCAAATCTGACAAAATTTCTGCTTACTTCAGACCTGTAAACACTTTTCCTGGCACTTGTCATGTATCAAAAGCAACATTTGGATGCTTTCTGATGTTGTTTCACAGATGTGAATTTACCGCTGTTGCTTCTTTACGCTGATGGTCACAAATATGGCCACTGTGATGAAAGTGCGATGTGTGCGTGAAACGTCATCACGCCATTACTGTGTCAGTACTGAACATATGCAGATCGTCCCAGTTTCACGTGCAAAGATGCATGAAAACTGTGATTGAAAATCAGGTTTATTACACCAAATACTGATTTCTGAACTTAAAACATTAGTATTGTGTTGTTTATAAACAAACATGAACTTGTTTTCTTTGCATTATTCAAGGTCTGAAAACACAGCATCTTTTTTGTTATTTTGACCAGTTATCAATTTCTGCAAATAAATGCTCTAAATGACTATATTTTTATTTGGAATTTGGAAGAATTGTCAGTAGTTTATAGAATAAAACAAAACAATGTCTTATTACCTGCCCTTGTCTTTTGATTTTCAAACCATTTTTTTATGTCTGGCTTGTCAGGTCCAAGTTGTCTGATGGCCAATTTGTCTGAATTTGCAATAGAATAGACATTGTTACACATGTTTATCAATAGCAGTCACCATGTTAGCAAACTGTAAGACTGCTGGCACACACTAAAGTTACCTTTGGTTTGATAGTTCATTATGGGCAGACTCGTTTCTGCCCCACTGCATCTCAATGAGGGCTCATTGCAGTACCATATTTGACCACAGATTTCCATAGGAAAAATGATTGGCACTGTGGTGTTCTGGAGGGCAGCAGTTTCTCTGTCCCACATGCACTTCTCTCTTCACACAGTGTAACAGTTTTCATTAATTATTTCAGACTTAAAAAATATTCTATACTAAAATATTTATATAATCAATATTATTGTTTTGTATATTAAAAA
The DNA here is from genome assembly GCF_019703515.2 of Myxocyprinus asiaticus. Classification (NCBI taxonomy): domain Eukaryota; kingdom Metazoa; phylum Chordata; class Actinopteri; order Cypriniformes; family Catostomidae; genus Myxocyprinus; species Myxocyprinus asiaticus. The sequence continues at coordinate 32,601,866 of NC_059378.1, forward strand.
AAATGTAATTGACTAATTCAGATGGCAGAGAAAATACCTGTATATGTCAGATGGAGCTCTAGAGAGGTGGAGATGAGAAATATAACAGGTTTAACTCTGCAGCTGAGTAGTTCTATTAGCTTTACAATTCTTGTCAAAGGTGATGTAAAATAAGGAAGCGCCATGATTTGAAAGGCGTTAAAAAAAAACGCTCCAACCTCGCGCGCTTGCAAATTGCAACGTTGACAGCTTTGTTGATTATAAACAGAAGCATTAGTGTTAGCGCATCGCTCGCTTACAGAGATGCAGAATAACAGCATTTGCGTTTCGGATTAACAGGTTTATGAATGTTTATACACGTGTAACAGCGTAAGTTCAGTAAAAATGCGCTTGCTTGCGCTTCTCTGCGTGCGCTCACACGAAACTCAGAGAGAGAGAGAGAGAGAGAGAGAGAGCGCAAGATGATTTTGACTCTGCTGTTTTAGGCACGCCCCAAAACGTAAGACCTCAGTAAACAAAATTTAAGACTTCTTGTAATTTAAGAATTAATAAAAGTACATTTTTAGGACCCTGTATACAAATTAAATATTTTGACGAAAAAAAATGCGTAAACCCTAGGGTTGGGCAATATGTCTTAAATCATATATCGATATTTTTCAGCCTATTGATGACATTCGATATATATCTCCATAATTATGTATTCGTTCTAAAATGGCTCTTTTTTTTTTCTTTTTTGTTTTTTTTTTTTATCAGAGGAACCATAATTTCATCCAAACAGTCATTGTAGCCAAGTAGATTAAATATTTTGAATCATCTTCATTGATATGCACTTTATATTTATATTTCACACACAATAATACATAGTAGCTTAATTAAAAGCATTATTTACCTTCAAATATTTTTACTGTGCAAAGCTACTTTCCTGACTTTTTTTTGAAACCGCAGTTGAACATTGCATAATACTAAATTATTAGTGTGGGACACGTCAGGTTGATTATTATAATATAATGCTGAATTACCATTATTATTCTGATTATTAGATTTGCGTTATACATAAGTAATATATTTCTGTCCTGTTTACTTCATCTTCACCTGGAGCTTTTATTTTGGCACCGAAAAAGGCACTGTGTATTTGACAGTTTACAATGTTCTGCATTTCCTGAAACGCTGTAATCTCCTTTTCTGTTATTCTGTGCCACGTCTGTAGATTTGTATAATAACTTGCAACTGTTACTAATGTTTGGAATTGCGCGAATGCTTGAACCTGCATTACTTTGATTTCACAATGCACGTGAACTGATCTGAGAGCGCCACCATGCGTGCACACAGATCAGCATGTTACTGGTTTGTTCTGAATCACACACAGACCATGTTTATCTGTCTTTAAATCACAGCCTTTTGTGGATTAATAATCACATATGATCCAACTTGACATTTTGATGTTATTTTAACTATGCAGCCCTGAGGGATCATGAAATGAGTCTACTGATGTGCTCTTTATGAAACTTAATGGCCAAATTAAAGCACATGATATTGGTCAATTTTACATCGTCAGCAAAATTATCTAGATTATATTGTTAATATTCAATATATCCCCCAGCCCTAGTAAACACTAAAACATAAATTTAAACCCTAAAACAACCATAAAAACAACAATTTAAACAACTTTACAGCTCAAACAATACATAAGTTTTAATAGAATAATTAATGTAAGTGCTTTAATAAAAATAAGCTTCACATTTCTGTCTTTAAAACCTACAAAAACTGGCCCGACTGTAACCTCGATATTTTTATTAAGAAATTTGATTAAAAAAAAAAATTTTTTTTGTGGTAAATCAACATTATGGTACAAATGCTGTCGATTGAGCTTGACTTGTATTGAACCTGGATTATTCCTTTAAGACAACAAGAGGAAAACAGATGTTCTCAGTATGAGAAAAGAAGACTAACCTGTAGCATTGGTGATGGTGATGGGAACACCCTGCAGCTGATGCATTTGCAGCCCTGTGTTGCCAAGTGTGTTTAGGTTGATGGTTTGAAGACCAGACAGTTGCACATTTCCTGAGGTCCCAGTTTGTGTCAGCTGTGGCAGCTGTGCCAGTGTGATTTGCGTGTTAGCGGGACTCTGCAGCTGAAGCGTCTGCCAGCTCACCTGCCCGTTTGGACCAACGGTTCTAATCAGGATGGGACTACCGTTTGCAATGGTCTGGATCTGAACATTCTGCAATCCGTCCTGTGACAGCGTCTGCGTCGCAAACACCTGACCACCAGCCGAGATGGCACTGGGCTGAATGGTCTGCAGGACCTGCTGTGGCTGGATGAGGATCTGAGCTTGACCAGGTTTCTGTCCATCTCTGGTATCAGACATATTCTGGAAAGGTTTTCCCGCTTCACCTTTGTTGCTCTGGGTTGCATTGCCAGCAGCCATCTGCGTGCTGATGGAGGTGGTGCCGTACACTGTTGCGGCTGAAGATGACACATTCTGGAGCAGCTGTTGAGAAGTTCCTAACGTTCCTCCAGTGTTTGCATCACTTCCAGCTCCAGCAGGAGCACCAGATCCCACAGGCAGCAAGGCAATATTGGCATTTAGTGGAACAGGCACATTGGCAAGGAACTGCGTCTGATTGGGCAGCACAGTATTTCCCAGACTGATGTTTTGTAGAGGTATAGCTTGTTGAAACAGGCTTGGAACGGTTAAGATGTTTCCAGAGCCAGCAGCTCGGTTGGAGGAGGCCGCAATGAGCTGCTGGCTGCCATTGGGAGAGGACACAAGATGAAACTGTCCTGTCGCTGCAGCGGACACATCTTGAGGTGCGGGATTAAATTGGAGCTGGTGTCCGTCTATGGTCTGAAACTGTGGGATAACCTGATATTGGATATTTGGCATCACACCAGAGAGCGTGGTGAGCACTTGTTGACTTTGTAGGTTTTGGGAGGACGTCATCACAAAATGCTGTTGAACAGCAGCACTAGTTGTCTGTCTGCTTTTATCGTCCGAGCCCATCGTAGGAGAGGCTGCACTGCTAGAGCTGGTCGCGACCTGTGTGCCAGCGGGGATGATTTGCCAGCCGTTAGTGCCGTGTGACAGATGTGACTGCAGCAGATCAATCTGAGCGTCTTGGCTTTGTCGTGCCTGCTGCTCCACGGCATCGTTTTCGTCAATACGACTGCAGGTGGCAGCCAGCAGGGCTAACGGTGATGGCTGCTGCGAGTCCTACAGAGAGAAACATTTTAAAGATCACTGTTATCCTTATTTGAAGAATGCAATAATAATACTTTTTTCTTTTTTTCTACGTAGCTCACATCTTTCTTTAATCTTTTTCTTTCGGTATGTAGACAGCAGTACAACACACACTAGGCCTGTCGCGATTAAACCATTTGATCGCGGTTATTCGAGATAATAGCAATTATTATGCACTTTAAATTCCAATCACATTTTACTTCAAGTATGGGAATTTTAAGTGACTATATAAATGCTGTGTTTGTCTCATTCAATTGAACTCTGACCGTCTCACTGGCCTGCACCGTGGACCGCACTCAGAGTTGCTCTTGAAGAGAGGTTCACGCCAAATTCTTGCAAAACTTTAAACAAGTATTTGATAGTAAACGCAAAGTGTTCCAGTTTCACTTTAAAGTTTGTCTAATGGCAAATGTTCTTGGTCATTGCAGGTTTAAACACGCTTACACTACTTCTGAAGGATAAAATGAAGAAACATTTTAAATACACAGAATAACAAATGTCTTCCACAATGCGAAATAAGGGCTTGTGGGTTAAATCGGAGAGCCTAAAAATATTGTGAGAAAATGAAGAATTTAGGAGAGAAATGCTACTATTGCATTATATAATATAGTATAATATAATACAGTGGCAAGAAAAAGTATGTGAACCCTTGGATTTAATCATTGGTCAATCCTCCATTGGCAGCAATAACCTCAGTGTTTCCGGTAGCTGCGGATTTGACCTGCACAACGTTCAGAAGGAATTTTGGACCATTCTTCCGTACAGAACCGCTTCAGCTCAGCCATATTCTCAGGATGTATCTATTGGGTTAAGGTCTGAGCACTGACTGGGCCACTCAAAAAGGTGGATTTTCTTTATTTTGAAGCCATTCAGTGATGGATTTACTTCAGTGTTTACGGTCATTGTACTGAAGCATCACCCAACTCCTACTTAGCTTCAGCTGGCGCACAGCCACCCTGATATTATCCTGTAGGATATCTGGATGCATTTTGGAATTTATTTTTCGATGATGGCAAGCGGTCCAAGCCCCGAAGCAGAAAAGCAGCCCCAAATCATGATGCTTCCTCCACCGTACTTCACTGTTGGTATGATGTTTTCATGTTGGTATGTGGTGCCCTTTTTACACCATACGTAGTGCTACATGTTCTTCCCAAACAATTTATCCTTCGTTTAATCAGTCCACAAAACATTTTCCCAGTAGCATTGTGGAGTGTCAAGGTGGTCTTTGGCAAATGTTAGGCACGCAGCAATGTTTTTTGTTGGAAAGTAGCGCCTTCGTGGTGTCCTGCCAGACACCATGCCCGTTTAAAGTTTCCGTTTAGTAGACTCATGTACAAAGGTGTTAAATATTTCCAATTATTCCTTCAAGTCTTCAGCTGTCACTCTGCTTACTTGATTGAGCATTCTGTGATGTGCCCTTTGAGTAATTTTGGCTGGACAGCCACTTCTAGTGAGAGTAGCCAAAATACTAAAATGTATACATTAATTTTTGTCTAACTGTGGACAGATGAATATCTAAGCTCTTCGAGATAACTTTGTAACCCTTTTCAGCTTTATGCAAAGTATCAATTCTTGATCATAGGTCTTCTTAGATCTCTTTTTTGCAAGGCATGGTCCATATCAGCAATAATGTGTGTTATTTGTTAAAACAGATTGAGTGTTCATTATTGTAACTTGGATGAAGATCAAACCAGGTTAAGACACATTTGTAAATGCAGGTACTTCCAAAGGGTTCACATAATTTTTCTTGCCACTGTATATTATTAAGGTTGGCTGGGTTCCAAAAACAAAAAGGTAAAATTAGGAGTGGGTGAAATTTTTCACCGTTGCATTCTCTCTCTGATGACTCAGAATCAATTCTCAAATTTTGAATCTATTCTGAATTCACTTTAAACCGCGGCAGCACAGTGGCACTTATGGCACTTTTCCACTGCACATTACGGTTCGACTCGACTTGCTTTACTTTTCTGAGCTTGCTTTTCCACTGCAGTTTAGTGCAGCCTCAACGTGGGTGGGATTATAGGCTGATCGTCATAGTTGGATCTCCTCCTCGGCTACCAACGCGAGGAACGTCTGCACCTCGTTTATTGACCACGGCGTGGTTTTGCGCACAGCCATTTCTTTTTTACAATTCGAAAGTTGCGTGAACAAATGATACTGCTATCGCTGTTACTAACTTTAAAACTAGCAGGTTGATGTCCCGTGTCGCAAATCCAGTGAGGCTGGTAGTGACAATTCTCTCTGACCAATCAGTGATCTGCAGGGTTTTGACGTCACATTTAGTATCGGCTCGGCTCGCTTGGAACCTTGACCGAAGTGGTACTAAAAAAAGTACCAGGTACTATCCACAGTGGAAAACCCCCAAAAAGCGAGCAGAGTCGAGTTGTACCGTGAAGTGGAAAAGCCCCATTATGTGCATGGCAGAGATAAAGTGAGATGGTAGAAACAAATAGTTAGACACACATATACTAAAAGCCAAGCACACACTACACGACTGATCGCAGACTGGGTATATCAACCAAATGACCATTTGACCCTGACTGAAACAACAATCATGAAATTCATACACAAACTTATACAGAAACAGTAGAGTATTTTGTGATAAAATGTCAAAAAAAGAACATAAAAACGGGCTGGAGCCTGTTTTTGCACTGATTTTTACAGAACGGGGCGAACAAAAACAGCTTATTAAAATGATGATATGTTTGCGAGACGTAGGTGATTTTATTTTCTGTCTCTTGCTTCCCAATGCTTTTCTCTCCTCTTGCGCTCTCTCTATACATCATTGGCTGTTGCTCATTGCCAGTCTCTTGCTCCTCAGGAAAGAGTGAATAGGAGTTGCTTGATAGATTACTTAAGCAGCAACCCTGCTATTTGTGTTGCACCTGTTGTAAGGAAATGAAAAGCTGACATCCTGCACTCTCACAAAAGCAGATATCTCATGTAGCCAGCCTAAACCAGCGATCTCAAGTGTGGTTACAATAAAAAAAAATTATATATATATATATATATATACACATATATATATACACACACACACACACACACACACACACACACACACACACACACAAGGCTTGGGGTAGATCTAATTAATTTAATACTATTAAATAAACAATTAACAATGCTTTAAAAATAAAAAAAGAAGTACAATATAATCATTTGAAGTATTTAATTTAATAGATGCTATCAAATGTTTCAATAGAGAAACAATATTTATTTTCTACACAAGAAATGGACTTGTGGAGTCCATGCCTTGACGGGTCAGAGCTGTTTTGGCTGCACGAGGGGTGCCAGGTGGTTTTAATGTTGTGGCTGATCGGTGTATCTGATGATCTGGGGATGCTTCAGCAAGGCTGGAATCGGGCAGATTCATCTTTGTGAAGGATGCATAAATCAAGCAACATACAACATAACTTGTTTTCTTTGCTTTTTTCAAGATCTGAAAACACTGCATCTTCTGTTTTTGACCAGTTGTCATTTTCTGCAAATAAATGCTCTAAATGACAATATTTTTATATGGATTTTGGGAGAAATGTTGTCAGTACTTTACAGAATAAAACAAAAATGTTCATGTTACTCAAACACATACCTATGAATAGTAAATCCAGAGAAACTGAATTTTGCAGTGGTCTCTTTTTTTTTCTAGCTATATATACACAGATGTAGCCTTTGAGAATGCGTGTTTTTTCATGTGCTCTCATGCAAACCAACATGTGAAATCACGCAGAACCACGCAGACGGGCTTCTCAGAATTTAAATAATTTGTTACATTTCTCACAATATCCACCAGGTGGCACATGGGAGTCCGATATTATCTTGTGGGTGCATTACAGTGTATTTCATGTGCACTGATTTAACCTGGCTGGCAGAACTAGTTATTGTAGCTAACGTGAATAAAAGAGGTGCTTGGCAGCTAGAGTAATCATGCGTGTGGAGGATCAGCTGCCTATCATCATATTGTAGAATAGATTATTATTTTTGTGTCGGAGACCTCTCGGGCTGTGGAATATTTCCAAAAATCTGAGCAAATTACAAGTAAAAGATAAACAGGCCAAAGTATTTTGAAATGGAGGACAACGATATTTGATTTTACACAAATATTGACCTTTTTGTTGTGCTTGGCAAAGTAAACGTGTTAAAATATTTGGGGTATTTCAAGTATTTACTTTTTCTTTTTTCCCCACACAGGTATGTCAGACATTGTAACTTTATGTTGCTTGTTGCTTGGTTAGATATTAAGCATACAGGTTTTTAGGATAATATTTCGATTTTCAAATATTTTTGCTTGGAATTAAATATTTTAAACTGATTCATTTTAAACCTGGTTTATTTGTTTTACAACTCAGAAGCGTGTGGCTGGCCACGGTTGACGGGGATGTGTGAATTATTAATAAAGGGAAATCCGATGGTCACTACGGGAAAACGCTGGCCTGTAACTGCTGGTCTAGGATCAGCTTCCCCTCCTCAAATTCAAACCTTAATAACTAGTGAGAAGTGAAAGGCTGACTCTAGATCAATGGCTGTGGACTAATTCATCTTACATAGCTTGAGTGGTTTCGGCTGATCACTGCATCCATGCAATCATGGACGTGGAGAATGTCTTAATTTATGAAATAATTTCACATTTTAATATTAAACAGTACAATTCTTGGATTAAAGCATGGATTATAGATAATGGTAGCACTGAAAATGAGATCAAAAGTGTTCCTTTTTTTTTTTTTTTAAGTTTAGGCCTATCCATTCACATTCAAACCAGTAATCATCCAATCAAACTCTAAACAACTTGATGGAAATAAGACACATCCTCAAACTTGTGAAGACTCTCTCCACTGGATTTTATCTTAACCTCCAAAACTTTTCAAGTCATCGCTGCACAACATTGTTGGTGCAGACCACTGGCATTTTTGATTCAAACGGTCCAGATGTTTCCATTTTATTTTGCTTCGAAAATTCTTTCTAGAAAAAAATAAATAAAAAAAGTAGCCTATACACATGGAAAAATTGTTGCAATATTAATTTAAATGTCTAAAATACAAAGCACTTAAAAGTTCAATTGTGATGCATTTTGAAATATGTACATTTCTGGTTTATAATTTGCCTAGGTTGAAGTTCAATTAATATATGTAATGGTATGCAGCCTAACTGATGTTTGTAAAAGGTATGTGACACTATCATATTTAAATAAATGTATTGTAAACCAAAAAGTTAAATTTAGTGCATCTTAAATGCATTTTATCATATAATTCATTTAAAACATAAATTTTCTCTCCACACATTACTGTAGGCATAAAGTGTTTATTTTATAGTAGTTGTCCTGCCACAAATGGATTACTTAAATCTCAAATTCTTAAAAAGCTTCAAACTGCCCCATTCATGATTCTTTTGCTTCACATAAAACACGTCTCTCCTTTGTGGGAGTCAACAGGATATTGGGGGAGAGAAGGGCTTTATTTTTTGAGGTAGGCCTAAACGTTTATTGTAAATTGGTATGTCTCATCACTGTCATGACTGCTATGTTGCTCGGAAGTGCACCCAAGACTTTCACCCACTGTTGCACTTGTGTATATGGTTGTGTGACAATAAAAGCGATTTGATTTGAAATGTGATAAAGTGATCAGAATACATTACATTAGCTTAAATTACAATTCACAATGAAAGCCATAACTTTAAGAAATTAAAGGTACACGCTCAAGTTTATTATTAGCCACACTTACATTACAAGTGTAGGTGTGATAATACGAGGGTATAGGTATCTGCTGTAGGCGTGAATAGTCCCCTTCAATGTCCGTAATTTTAAGGGTTAAAGACTGTAAAAATGCTACAGTAAAAAAAAAAAAAATAATAATAAATTTTTTTTACAAATATATTTAAAAGACAATACTGGGAGTCACGTGAGGCCATGCAAGGTTTGGACATGTGAATGGCGAGCTCTGTGCACTTTGCTAGTTTTCATACTTTTTATGTCATAAACCAGTGAGATTCGATACACTCTGATCCTTAACTGTTCTAGAAGACAATATGTCAAAGAATTCACGATCCTCGGGCTCTGGAGACATTAAAAGACACTTGTATCTTTTATTTGGCTGGAGAAGTGAAGGAGATTCGGTGAGAATTGTTGAAAATGTCGGCAAGGTCGTTGCTGACTTGGAGGATCTTGCTGTAAAACGTCGATTGATCACTGCCATAAAGACTAAATTCACTGAGGTGGTTACAAGAGTGGGGGATGTCGAGAAACTGACCGATTATTTGGAGTCATCGGAGGGAATAAGCTGCTAATCTGATAGCAACCAAGGTGGATTTGAAGCACGTCTGGGAGAAGTTGGAAGACTTTGAGAATCGTAACCGATGGAATAACGTCTGAATTGTTGGAATTCCTGAGGACGGGATGTGGTGAAATTCCTGGACGAGCTCTTTCCAAGTCTGCTCGACATAACAGGCCATAAACTGGAGATCGAGCGAGCTCACAGGGTTCCGGTTTGGCGATCTGCTGAGGGAGACAGGCCCCGATCAATTCTGGCCAATTTCTGAGATCATCCAATAAAGATTTTGTGTTACGTGAGGAGTAAAGGAAGGCTTTCTTGGAAGAACCACAGCATTTTCTTGTTCCCAAACTTTGAAAATTCGACGAGAGAAACGTGATCGATTCAAGGAATGCAAGAAACTCTTACATTAACAGAAGGTCGCTTTTGTACTGATGTTCCCAGCCAAACTGAGAATAGATGCTATGGATGGCCGTAAAGTATTTACCAACTCACTGAACATTCACTTGATCGTCCGATGAAGCTGAGTGCCTTTTTTGTTTCTTTTTATGCTGGTTCCGCTCAACGGTTGGAGTTTGTGTTGTGTAGTAACATTCCTTCGGGACAGTGTTGTGGATAAATCTGCACGTTCTTTGTGCTTATGCCTCCTATTGGTTGGAGTTTCTTTTGTGGAGTATTTCTTGCAGGACATCTGAGTGACTGGGTCATTTATTGCACTCATGTAGGAGTCAAATGGGCCGCTCACTGAACATTCGTTTGACTGTCAGGAAACTAAAAGGCCTTTTTGTGTGTGTGTGCTGTTTCTGCTAGCGACTGGAGTTTGTTTTGTGGAGGAACACAGCTTCAGGACAGTTATGTGGATGAATCTACACATTCTTTGTGTTTATTCTGCCTATGGGCTGAAGTTTGTTTTATAGATTATCTTCTGTTGTGTAATTCTGTGTTAAATTTGTATAGAAACACTGGACTTGAGCAATCCGACGGCAAAGTTGTCGCGGGGTTCTCACAGGCGTACGTAGACTGTTTAAGTTTAGAGGGATGGACGCCAGTTGGTGCTGTCGAGTGCGGGGTTAATGCGCACGTTTTTCTTTTTCTGGTTTGGTTCGGGGGGAAGTTTGGGGTTTGATTGTTGCACTAATGTTGAAATGTGGACTTTATAATTTTCTTTTTGACACACAATCTATATTTTCTAATATGTCAAATGTTAGTATGAGTGGATTGTCTCTCTCCATGTGGAATGTGAACGGGTTGGGGCACCCCATAAAAAGAAGGAAAGTTATTTCTCTTCTTAAACATAAGAAATATGATAGTGTTTCTTCAAGAAACATCTTTCCCCGCAGGTAGCTGAAAAATTTGGGAAGATATGGGGTGGACATGTTTTCTTTAGTGCTGGTTCAAGTTAGAGCAGGGGAGACATTACAATGATAAGCATCTACCATTCAAATGTCTCAAATATATTAAAGATAAATTAGGAAGAGTCATTATTGTTTTAGCTGAAATTCAGTGGCAAAGTTTGATTTTGGCTAAAATGTATGCACCTAATGCTGATGATCAGGGCTTTTTTATAGATTTTGAAGGGATGTTGCAAGCCGCTGGCACCCGTCATGATATAATATTGGGAGGAGACTTTAATCTTTTAATGGACTCAGAACTTGATCATAGTGAACAAAAGTGTGTAAGCCCCCTAGAGCAACATTGACGCTTCACAAGATGTGTAAAAATCTTGGTCTTACAGATATTTGGAAACTTTTGAACCCATCTGGTAGGGACTATACATTTTTTTCATCAATCCATAAGATTTATTCTAGAATAGATTTTATTATATCCAAGTCCTTCATTTCATCTGTTGTTGATTGCACAATTGGAAACATCTTAATCTCAGATCACGTCTTGAGTTTAGAGGTGTTTCCACATATGGAGAAAAAAAAAATCATATAGTTGCCAGTTTAATGTATCCCTTTTGCAAAATCCTGAATTTCAACAAATGTTAAAGGCTGAAATCAATGTTTATATCCTCAGTATCCTCTGTGGGCGTGGCTTGGGAGGCACTTAAAGCGGTTCTTAGGGGTCTGATCAAACAGTATGCCTCATTCAACAAAAAATCCAAAGCACGAGAATTTGTGGAGTTGGAAGGGAATATTAAAAGTGCCGAGGCAGAGCTAAAGTGCCGAAAACTGACCCGATTGAAATACAGATATAATACTATTTTGTCGCGGAAGGTGGAGTTTTGGCTATTCAGGGCAAGACAGTCATATTTTGAGTCAGGAGACAAAGCAGGGAAGCTTTTGGCTAGATATATAAAGCAGAGAGAGTCTATTTCTATCATTCCCTCAGTGAAATCCGCTGGTGGTGAAAAATTTACCTTGGCCATTGATATAATGCTTTTAAAAATTCTATCTTGATCTCTATATTTCCATGACTTCGTCTACTGATGAAGACATTAGAAACTTTGTGGAACCATTAGAACTCTGTAAAACATTATCTTGATTCTGAGACAACCTTGGAGGAGCTTGGCGAGGTAATTAAGGCCTTGCCAATAGGCAAGGCTCCAAGGCCAGATGGCTTTGCCGCTGAATTTTTTAGATCTTATGCTACAGAACTAGCTCAACTTTTGTTAGAAGTTTATGCAATCATTAAAGAACGGAAAGCTTCCGGCAACCATGACACAAGCCCAGATCAGTCTGATTCTTAAAAAGGACAAAGATCCAAGTGAGTGTACGAGTTATCGTCCAATTTCCCTGATCTAGCTAGACGTTAAAATATTGTCAAAAATTATGGCTAATCAATTAAGTTACGACATCCCTTATACATATAGATCAGGTGGGGTTTATTCGGGGCCGCAGCTCTTCTGTTAACATTAGGCATTTCATCAATATCATGTAGTTAGTGTCGAATGATCAGACTCTGGTCGCTGCCATCTCACTTGACGCCGAAATGCATTTGATATGGTAGAGTGGGATTATTTTAAGATTTTGGAAATATACAGGTTCGGGAATACTTTAATTGGATGGATTGTTACTTTATAGACACCTGGTAGCGGCAGTACAAACAAATGGATAAATTTCAAATTATTTTACTCTGGATTTGTTCCATCTTGCCCTGGAACCATTAGCAGCCGCGATAAGAAAGGAAGATGATTTTCCAGGGATGGAGGCGGGAGGTATGGTGCATAGGCTTTTGCTTTACGCAGATTATATTTTATTATTAGTCTCCGACCCTACTAGATCTATGCCTTGCCTCTACAGAATTATTAATTCCTTTTCTAAGTTCTCGGGATACAGAGTTAATTGGTCTAAATCCAAAGCTTTGGCTCTGACAGCGTACTGCCCGGCTTTTCAGCTGGGTGCCTTTCATTGGCCCAAACAGGGCATTAAGAATTTGGTTATTTTATTCCCAGCAAATTTGTGTGATTTAGTTAGAGTTAATTTTGACCCTTTAATAAAAAGGTTTGAGCGATGTGGGCAGGTGGGTTTCATTACATTTATTTATTATTGGGAAGGTTAATGTTATTAATAAATGAACTGTATTCCAAAATTCAACTACCTGCTACAGTCTCTCCCTATAGAGGTCCCCCTCTCTTATTTCAAGCAATTTGATAGCATAGCGAAGTCCTTCATTTGGAATGGTAAACGTCCCAGATTACATTTCAGTAACTTGCATAGGCCAATTGACAAAGGTGGGCTAGGCATCCACAAGATTTTGTTTTATTATTATGCATTCGGTCTCAGACATTTGGCTCATTGGTCGCTTCCACCTGAGAGAGCTGTTGTGTTTGGTTCAACATTTTGGGATTCCCAGATCTCAGTTCTTTAGGTATTTACAGCTGCGCCACCTTCTCTGTACTATTTTTGGGAGTAGCATACACCCCCCTAAAGCAGCAGATACTCTGGGAGTGGTGACTACTGATTTTGGAAAAGGTATTGAGGCATCAGTTTATTACTCCCTGCTAATACATAGTCTGGGGCACGGAGCTTCAACTTCTCTCAAGAGATTATGGGAGAAAGATTTAAACTTGGTATTGGAGGAGGGACTGTGGGCTAGGATTCTAAAAAATGTCAAGTCTGCATCTAGAGATGCACCTTATGCAATTCAAGATTTTACATCGATTCTATCAGACCCCCTCTAGATTGTATAGGCTTGGTCTTAAAGACACCCACCTGCTGGCGATGCCAATCAGAAGATGGAGACACAACCAATGTTTTTTGGTGGTGTGTTAAGATCAAAGAATTTTGGTTGAAGGTTCAGAATGTTTTGTGTGACGTATTGGGCAATCAAATTTCATTTTGCCCCAGACTCTGTATTTTAGGCGATGGGTGGTTATTAATATTTGGAATAAACAAACAATTGGGTTCTCACCAGTGTTATGATTAGAGCCCGACCGATATGGGATTTTTGAGACCGATGCCGATTTTAGAGAGGAAAAATTCACAGATTACCGATGGTGACCGATATAGCTAATTTTTGAGCTGGAATGAAAACAGACATTTTATATGTGGATTGTGCACTGATATGACTATGCAAAGGTACTCAGAAGGCTGCTTTCTTAAATATTTTTATCAAAGAACATTGGACATTATTATTATACATTGTCAACAAATTCTAGAAATGAACACTGAGAAAAAGAATAAATAAAAATACAATAAATAGCTTAATAAACATCATTACTGTTAGTATAAGTCAATTGCTGACCAATTAAATAAAGAATAAAAATACAATAAATAGCTAAATAAATATCAGTACTATTTAGTATCAGTCAAATGCTGACAATTAAAATAAAGAATAAATTAAAATAAAATAAATAGCTAAATAAACATCAGTATTGTTTAGTATCAATCAAATGCTGACCATTTAAATAAAGAATAAATTAAAATAAAATAAATAGCTAAAACTTTAGGGGCCGGTTGCACCAGCTATATGTACGTTACAACTTAGCCTAGTTGTGGCGTAAATGGGCACTAAGTCACAATTTACGCTCTACTAAATATTTGAGTGTTGCACCATTCAATTTATGTAGGACGTAACCCTACGTATAAACTAAATATTTACGGAAGCCTCTGACCAGGAGTAACTGATGGAATAAAAAAGCAGACTGATATTTTATGACATCAATGAGCTCATGTTTTGGTTGACATGCATCAGTCCTTTCGACATATATGATGGTGTTGGCATTTACACTCATTTACATCAGTCATTTCAACACATTCAATATATATATATATGATATTAAAATGAATAAATGTCTATTTTCCCAGCCTGTTGTATTAGTATGTATCACCCCTCATTTATTTTAGATACAGTTCCAATATATTATTATTATTTACACGGGGCAAATATACTATTTATTAAATCTACTTTTATTACGTATCCATTTTAATGTCTGGAAAAACAGACTTCTAAATATTACATTTTGTAAATTCGGATGAAGGGGGTACCAAACTGTGAATCCTGAACATAACAGTTTGGTGAATACATGTTTATTGAATTAACTTCCACTCAGCTGACAACAATGAAAGCAGCTACGTGATTAGCTAGTTAGCTTTAAGCTTGTTGTCACGGAGAGTAAAAGATGGACTTTATTTACTTTCCAGCATTGTGCCTCACCAACTAGGCAACAGCGAAGCATGAAATCAGCACTCACCACACACAATCCACCAACGCACCATTGTCTGTTGAGCTGCAAAAAGATGCTCTGATGTTTACCTTTCAATCTGCTACATTACTTACTGCACTGACAAACTATAGCTGGCTAACAGCAAACAGATGTGATAAACATGAGTGACATGGATGTCAGGGACAGGGTTAACGTTATATTAGTTATATAAAATGATGGGGTCATTTTTTATTAACTCTCCAGTATGTATTTCACAAACTAGTTAGCAATTTAATGAGAAGAGATCGCTCAAATCGACACCGTTTAACTCCGCCCTATCTGCAGAGCCACCATCAGCTCAGAGTCAGCTCTGTAAACAGTGGAGTTGGAGCACGCTCTGCTGGACAAACTACGCTATGAGACCAATTCTTAAGTATTGTTTTCTGCATTATATGTTCTGAAAAAAAGTTTTCATATCGGCACATATCGGTAAAATATATGCCGATACCGATATATCGGCGAAAGGATAATATCGGCCGACCGATATATCGGCGAAAGGATAATATCGGCCGGGCACTATACCATACACAATTTTCTGGTTTACAAAAGAATGAAAAAGCGCACTTCTTGAGAGAAAACAGGCAGCTATCAGTAAACTTAAGATGCTGTACATTAGACGTCACACCGTGATGTCACTTTTGTCTTTATGGGATTGTCCCAGGATGTGTGTGAATGCAAGCACAGACTACGGGAAACCTCTTGCAGTGTGAATGTACAAATTTTGCAGTACCAGAACAGTTGCCGGAACGACTTTTCCCGGGATTAATCCCAGGATCTGTATGAAAGGGGCATGACTGGTAACTTGTATAGATTTTCATTAAATCTATTAGGGCGAATCTATCATTACAAATGCTACTGTTAAACAATTGTAAACTTTCAAATAGGCAAGTACAATTTAAAATGAAGGGGTTAAAACTTCTGTGAATTATGGACAAATGACAAAGTTTTCCTCCTGTTCTAACTGGTCATGTTTGCCTTCAAATATTCTAAAGGTGACCTCAATCGTTAGTCTTGTGTCCTGCTAAACTAATATAATTCTTGTTCCAAAAAAAAAATACACAAAAAAAAATCCAAACTGGTTACCCAGGGTTCCAGACTAAAAAAAAAAAAAGACAGGAGCCATTGGCTCCTAAACTGAAACATTAAGGAGCCAAATGGCTGTTTTTAGTCACCAAATCACAGAGTTGCTCGATTTAGATTGCTGTTCAGAAACAAGACACAAAGCCAAAAGGAAAACTGCAGATAATAACCCATTAATCTGAGGTTTAATATACAGTATATATAAAGAGCACCTATTATGGTTTTTCAAATATTACCTTTCATGTAGTGTTATATAGCTGTTTGTGAATATAAAAAAATTCTGCAATGTTTCAAAAAACAAAGTGCACGACAAATGGAGTTTTTGACTCCCAAAAGAAAGAACCGATTCTGAACACCTAAAACGAGTTGTTAGTAATTCCAGACTTACTTCCTGTACTAACCTACGTAATTTGGTAACAAAAAACCCGCCTCTGGTCTTCATTGGCTGTTCGCGAACAGCTTTGACCCGCCCTCAAACACTACACTAAGCGAGGCCAGTCACAACAGACTGGGACATCTGAACAATCAGAGCAGAGTAGGCTCTCTGAAAGGAGAAGTTTAGAATTAATCCTTTAGAACGGATCATTGAACGAGTCATTTTTGACACTGGGAAAAAACGGTAATGCTGCAATTTAAATTGAGCAAATTAAAGTGTTTTTTGAACTTGGATGCATGTAAATCTATTGTATGAGACCTTTCAAACAAAATTAGGCACATTTAAAAAACCATAATAGGTGCTCTTTAAGATAAGTATGGATTCCCCTTTTGTCTCAAATGTTTAAACCCTTTTCTTAACTCATACATACATAAGATTTATTTAGTACTGCCCTTCAGAATCTACATTACAGATATTTACATAAAGTATAGTGTGCATATAGTAGTGTTGCCTTCCTGAGTATCAATGAATGTTTGCACCTCATTTGTCCAAAAAAAAGTGTCAAAAGCTGCATCTCATTTACATACATCTCACTCATATACACGCACACACACAGTTATATCTCACTTTCAACTGCTTTTATTTTCAGCAAACTTAACGTGTAAATATTTGTATGAAGATTAAACAACCAAGACATAAACCGAACAAGTTTCACAGACATGTGACTAACAGAATTGAATAATGTGTCCCTGAACAAAAGGGGGGGGGGGGGCAGTCAAAATCAAAAGTAACAGTATCTGGTGTGGCCACCAGCTGCATTAAGTACTGCAGTGCATCTTCTCATGGACTGCACCAGATTTGCCAGTTCTTGCTGTGAGATATTACCCCACTCTTCCACCAAGGCACTTGCAAGTTCCTGGACATTTCTGGGGGGAATGGCCCTAGCCCTCACCCTCTAATCTAACAGGATTGAGATCCGGGCTCTTCGCTGGCCATGGCAGAACACTGACATTCCTGTCTTGCAGGAAATCACACACAGAACAAGCAGTATGGCTGGTGGCATTGTCATGCTGGAGGGTCATGTCAGGATGAGCCTGCAGGAAGGGTACCACATGAGGGAGGACAACGACTTCCATGTAATGCACAGTGTTGAGATCAGACCATGACGGATCCTCCACTCCAAATCGATCCCGCTCCAGAGTACAGGCCTCGGTGTAACGCTCATTCCTTTGACAATAAATGCGAGTCCGACCATTACCCCTGGTGAGACAAAACCACGACTCGTCAGTGAAGAGCACTTTTTGCCAGTCCTGTCTGGTCCAGCGAAGGTGGGTTTGTGCCCATAGGCGACGTTGTTGCCAGTGATGTCTGGTAAGGACCTGCCTTACAACAGGCCTACAAGCCCTCAGTCCAGCCTCTCTCAGCCTATTGCAGACAGTCTGAGCACTGATTGAGGGATTGTGCATTCCTGGTGTAACTCGGGCAGTTGTTGTTGCCATCCTGTACCTGTCCTGCAGGTGTGATATTCGGATGTACCGATCCTGTGCTGATGTTGTTACACGTGGTCTACCACTGCGAGGACGATCAGCTGTCCTTCCTGTCTCCCTGTAGCACTGTCTTAGGCATCTCACAGTACAGACATTGCAATTTATTACCCTGGCCACATCTGCAGTCCTCATGCCTCCATGCAGCATGTCTAAGGCATGTTCACGCAGATGAGCAGGGACCCTGGGCATCTTTCTTTTGGTGTTTTTCAGCGTCAGTAGAAAGGTCTCTTTAGTGTCCTAAGTTTTTATAACTGTGACCTTAATTGCTTATCATCTGTAAGCTGTTAGTGTCTTAACGACTGTTCCACAGGTGCATGTTCATTAATTGTTTATGGTTCATTGAACAAGCATGGAAAACATTGTTTAAACCCTTTACAATAAAGATCTGTGAAGTTATTTGGATTTTTACAAAATTATCTTAAATAGTGTCCTGAAAAAGGGACGTTTCTTTTTTTGCTGAGTTTATATATATATAATTTAAATTGTTTTCAAATATTGCCTTAGTCCTTCTTTACTGTTACCGATGGACCAGACACAGAGACTACAAGTGCAAATTGAATGAAATCCCAGATGCAGTTTATTGTGCTACTCCTATCCCAATCAATTACCAGAAGATTAAAAAAAGTGGTACATAATGCAGGACTTTTAATTATAAAGAAGCTCGAAAAACACAACATACTCTTATTCTGAAATGTCTGCTCTCCTAGTTGTGAACTCACTGACACTATGGCTGATTTGCTGAGAAAGTGACTCTGATTCAAACTGCTAACCTGAGCTCCAGATTTCTTTTCAGGTGATTCATGAAAAAAGTCATTTGTTCACGACTCTTGAGCTAGGTTTGTTGTTGCATGCAGTGCAGTGAGCTCATCACAACAGAACAGATGAAAAGCAGCACAAGACACACTGGTGCGCGCTACAAAGATGTATTCAATAACTCACAAGATAATAACTGATGACATCGCATATGAACGCACACAACCTGACTGTCGCCAATAGCGACTAGATTTTAAATTATTGTTGCAATCAATTATTTTTGGTAGCATTTGCGACCATTTCAGTCGCAGTCTGGAGCCCTGTTACCTTTACAAGTTGAGGGAATTTGGTTAGTGAAAATGCTTCGTGGGTAATAATCTTGGAACACTACTAGCCACAGTGGCCAGTGAGCCAAAAAGTTAATTTCAAACCCTGATCATAATCGTTGGGTTAAGTATCATAATCAAATCAAAGTCAGATTAAATACTTACACTCCTACAGGTTTTGTATTGATAAACAGGTATGAGCCTTAAACAGGGATCCAGACTAAAAAATGACTTAGGAGCCATTGGCTCCTAAACTGAAACAGAGTCAAATGGCTGTTTTAGTCACCAAATCACAGAATTGCTCGAAACAAGATAGTAAGCCGAAGACAGCTGATAAACCATTAATCTGAAGTTTAATAAACAGTAAATATAGTTGATAGTAAGATAAGTTTGCATTCCTTTTTGTCTCAAATGTTCACACCCCTTTCATAATTTATACAAATATGAGATCAGATTTTTTTTATTTAGTACTGCTCTTCAGAATCTACATTACAGATAATTACATATAGTATGCATTTTAGGGATGTGCCCGAAGCCGAATACCTTATTCGGAAAGGCACGAATAATGACTTCAAAACGAATAACGGATTCATCCGAATAATAGAAACAATATTCGGAAGACTGATCATTCAACAAGCACAGGCATAAAGTGATATTTTAAATAAACATATAGAAAATTACAAAGCAAGGATGAGTCTGTGAAGCCAATATTACTACATACTTATGAAAATGCACACGTGATTTTAAGTTCAGATCAGACGGCCGCATTCTCGACTCCGTTTGCAGTCTCCGTTAATTCTGTGCGTCTTAGAAATCTAAGTTTGTAAAGAGTATTAATTATATCATACACATTTTCCACTTCTTGAAATGTCTGATCACATTTACGATAAATGTTTCACACATAAGGATTTATAAACCAACCTGTACGTGAAGTTTAACTCCTGACCAAAGAAGTGATGATTTTATAGTGTTGACCTGTAAGTTGACCCCATTTATATCCACATTAATGTAATTATCTGGTTAATCATTTATTCCAAAAATGTTTTAATGCTGCATAGAGGTTTAAATACTTCATAGTGTAAATCTATTCAGAATATTCCTGCACACAGAGGATTTTTTTTTTAAATGCGAATCTTTTTTCGCTTTACATTTCTAGAAATATATAGAGGCTCGATCTTGCAATTTATTCCACTGCATTTCACTAATTCTGCACATGTAATTTAACTAATTATGTCCTCCACAAAAATGTGAACACAAAATAAGCAGAGTGTATCATAAAACTTTCTGATAGAGATTTAAGGTGCTTTCAGTTTGTAGGCTATATTATTCTCATTTATTTTAATATTCATAATTGTATTTATTATTTGCTGCAAAACGTGTACTTGACACCTCGTGCCTCCAGAATAACACTGTTACTTGCACACTGCACAGACAAACAAAAATGTTGTTTCAGCAGATATTAATGTCCGAAATACCAGGAGAAACACCAGTTAACAACATATTCCACAGTTTATGTAGCCTGCATATTCAGCTTCATCTGGTGTTAAAATAAAGAATATATCAATAATATAATTAAATTATTATTATATTAATAATAATAAAAAATAATAATAATATTTAAATAGGCCTTTCCGAGGCATACTTTATATACAGAAACTATAGCCTAAAATGTAAGAGTTATATTTTAAGATTTGTTTTGATGCACTTACGGTTTAGAACCGGGTGTGGTTTATCCGAAAACAGACACAGTTACAGATCATTTTGTCATAGTAACAGATACATATAATGGCTTTGCTGCACACCACTAATGCATAAAGTAATGTGTTGTCTTCTTGAGCATCAATGAATGTTTGCACCTTGTGTAAAAGGTGTGTACAAGTCCCTCAATTGTCCTAAGTAGTGTTGTCAGAAGTACTGGTACTTCGATACCAAGTAGATATTAAGATAAAAAAAAAAAAAGATGCAATGATGCCAGTGTTTCTGCAGTACCGACCAACGTCTCTGTCTGGTACCAGCGTGCAGTATGACTGAAAAATACTCACAGGCTTATTTTGAACGCATGCTCTGTTACTCCTTGTACACTGAAATTGACAATTAATCAAATTAAAATCGTGACATTTCCTAGTGTGATTTATTAAACCGCTAAAGGCAGCAATCTTACTGTGGACAAGCTGCGTACTTTAAACAAATCTGACCGTTCATACACCAGAAACACCACAGACATTAAGAATCATTCACGTTGTACGAGATGACAGAGCAGAGCACTTATACATTGTGAACCACGCAGCACATGTAAAATATATAATTAAAATCACAGCATTTGCGCTTTAATCTCAGCTCAGCTTTATTTATATCACATTTAAAACAATAGAGTTGACCAAAGTGCTTCACAGTAATAAAATTTCAAACATAACATGTCAAAATTACCACATACACAAACACCAGGGGCTGGTAGCACCAGCTATACGCAAGTTACAACTTAGCCTAGTTGTGGCATAAATGGGTACTATATCACAATTTACACACTACTAAATTTTCGAGCAATGCACCATTAAACTTAGGTAGGACGTAACCCTACATATAAACTAAATATTTATGGAAGCCACCGACCAGGAGTAACTGATGGAATAAAAAAGCAGACCGATATTTAATGGCATCAATGAGCTCACGTTTTGCCTGACAGACATCAATCCTATCGACATACCGTATGATGTTGACATTTACACTCGTCATTTACACTTTCGAAAAAAAAAACGTAAAAAACGGCTCTTGAGCATGAAACTGTTCTAACAGTGCAGTTTTCAGGATGCGTCACCCGGTATCAAGTTTCAACACATTCACAATATATATAGGCTATTAAAATGAATAAATGTGTATTTTTCCAGCCTGCTGCACTAGTATTTATCACCCCTTATTTATTTTAGATAAAGTTCCTATATAGGCTCTTGTTATTTACACAGGGCAAATATACTATTTATAAAATCTACTTTTATTAAGTTTCATATTTTAATGTGGCTATAATTTATTACAGCTGACAGTTAAGTGAGCAAGCAAGGTTTGAACATCAACAGTAACAAGATCAAATAGAAATTAACAGCTTTTTAACACATCTGTACACAAATTTGAAGGCTGCTTATTGGATCAATTAAGGTAAACATCATATTATGTGACTACGTATTACTTTACGGAGAGCTTATGACCTACTAGCTAAGTCTTGCCATAAGAACAGGTGATGCAACCAAATTAAGCACTGACTTAGTTACAAACTAACTAGAAGTTACTAAGTGTGAACTTTACGTCCCAAATTACGTGAGACCTTACGCACAGCTGGTGCAACCCTACTCAGTAGTCTAAAATACAAACTTTCCAAAACTATGTCCTACATTTCATTTGTCAGACTTAAAGGCCACTGAAAATAGCTGAGATTTCAGACATGACTTAAGTCTTCAATGATCACACTGCGCCGTGACATGAACTGTTTATCCGGAAAAGTGTAGCATCTGGCAAAAAGCACACATCATAATAAAAGCACAATCAAAATAAAATCTAGATGCCTGAAATTGAAGAAACTGAATAAAAATATCCAACAACTGTATAGTAAAATGTAATATTCACTATAATAATAATAATTCAATATCACAAGCAAGACTAAAAAGTTTGGCAAAAAAATTGCAATGACATGTTGAAAAGTTCTATTTTCACTTGTTAAAAGTTTTACGAATTTATTGATGAGACACCATTTTGATGATGAAAATAAATTAAACTTTAAAAAATGTTCTGGAAAGTTCTGGAAAATAATGATTATTAAAATATAATTATTAAAGGTGCTATATGTAAGATTGACAACAAGCGTTTAAAATGTGTACTGCAGTCCAAATTCAAAATATTGGAGAGTTGTCTGCCAGTCTAAGCTCATGCGGGTTGCCAGAATGTTGACACGCAAATTAGCCAACTCAGCATCAGTTTTAAAGGATTTCTGGGCTTTAAGCTGTCTCCATCTTCCAAAGGCATCTCCAATATTTATCCTTGTTTTACTACGCCTCTGGTCATGGTGGTATTTAAACGGATGGCGGGGCTTTTTAGGTCGGATGGAATCTGTTATCTCTGATCCAGTTCGTTTGCTGGCTTCCATGGCTACAGCACGCAGTGCTGTTTGCCTGCAAACTTGTTCAAATCTGGCAATCCGGCAGTGTCGAAATACTATTGGTGAGTGGGCAGTGGGCGGGATCACACAGGCCAAAACATAAACAGAAATTATGGCCCGGAATGGAAACTTCAAAGTAGAACATACTGGCTGTAGCATTGTTATTGGAGAAGCCAGCATTTCAACTTAGCATGTTTCCTAATTCTCTAATGACATATTATGGTCATTTTATGATTTAGTACAGTAAAAATATTAAATATAGCACCTTTAAAATCATTTTTAAATCATTAAAAATAACTAAACTGGTGTGTTCAATAGCACATAATATTAGCATATTTTTGCTGTGGTATCGCAATTGGTATCGAGAACCGTGAAATTTCACTGGTATCAGTGCAGACTACTGAAATTTTGGTACAGTGACAACACAAGTCCTAAGTGTCAAAAGCTTGATCTCATATTATATATATTTGTTTTAAAATATTGCCTTCATCTTTCTTTACTGTAACCGCATGGCCCAGACACAAAGACTAAAAGAGAGCAAATTGTATGAAATCCCCGATCCAGTTTATTGTGCTACTCCAATCCCAATCAATGGTTACCAGAAGAAAAAAAACTGGTACACAATACAGAAGCCCAAAATACACGTGGCTTTTATTTTGACATTTTTCTGACAGCTGATTTGCTGAGAAAGCGAATCTGATTCAAACTGCTAACCTGAGCTCCTGAGCTCAAATCCTAAGTTATTTTCGGGCGATTCATGAAAAAGACCCGGTTCAAAAGTGTCATTTGTTCACGACTCTCTCGCACTGGGATTGTTGTTGCGTGTGGTGCAGCGAGCTCGTCATCACAACAGAATGGGTGAAAAGCGGCACAAAACACACTGGTGCGTGCTATAAAGATGTATTCAATAACTCACAAGATGATATCTGACGAAACCGCAAATGAACGCACACAACCTGACTGTCGCCAATGGCGACTATATCTTAAATTGTCGCAATCAATTATTTTTGGTCGCATTTGCGACCATTTTAGTCGCAGTCTGGAGCCTTGCTTAAAGCAGGTTTAACCGGACCATGCGTTGGCCAATTGATTGAATCTGTATTCACGTACTTGCGTGGAGTATGTTTCAGCCTTTACTGGTTGTGCTTTGGGGGTATTTACGGCAAAAAAGGTTGGGAAACACTGCTTTAGTGCTACCAGTCGCGGTGGTTTTGGTAACTGAAGCGGCTTCTGACACGTGATCCAAATCTCATATTTTATTGGTCAGGGCATTTCGCCGCAGGGTGAAGAAAACAAAATTAACTGACATGCTCACCGTAAAAATAAGTACAAAAAAAACTTGCTTTGTAAGAGCTTGAACGTTCGCTCCGGGTGTGAATGGCTTCATAGGAATCCATTATTTCTATTAAAATATTCACTGTGGTAAGAAATCGCAGAGAAAATTCGCCTTTGGTGTGCAAAGGTATTTAGTTGTGTTGTATTTACAGTATAGGTTTTAATAGCTGACCCACCCATTTCCCTCCAAACAGGAAGTGACAGTAGTCACACAAGCTCTTAATAATTAAACCACATGTATACAACTTGCACGTGCAAAAACTACAACAAATTACTTAAAAAAATAAATTATGACTTTAGCTTGACAGACATCCTTAACTCATCTATACAGTAGTTGCACTGATAAATGTGTAAAACGACACCCTTCTTACAGAGTCTATGGCATTCACAAGATTTCGTGAGACACAAAGACCAACCAAACTGTTAAGTTAACCAAAGTTTGTTAAAAGTTATAAATGTAGTGAAATAAGAGAGTACTCACTTGAGTTGTGTTGGTGTTTCTCTTCTGAGTAAAGTTCGTGTCGTTTTCCACAAGCGCGGCCATTTCACGCTGCTGTGGATCTAACACACAAACACACAGAACTTACCATAAATTGACAATAAACCACCCACAAACTTACCATAACTTAGTATAAACTCATTTAATAAGCGTTAGTCTTGCACTGTGTTTATCTTGTGTGTGTTTATATATGAAACGATTTAGCAGAGTAACATTAGCTGAAGTGTCCTAACACGCGTTCAGTGGCTACATTATTTACGACTCAACGAGCTTTAATATTCATTCGCATAATAATCACAATAATTCTCTGACTTCATTGAGCTTAAAAGTGCTGTCTATGATCGCTTGTGTTATATACCTCGATGTAGGTCGCTGAAAAGAACAACACAAGTTCCACAACTCAGCAAACAAACTCAAGCTTACTCTCATTTACTTCAGAAAAATCAGCTAAATTTACTACGATCTCAGACAAATAATTTATGGAGGGATTATAAAAGGATTATTTATTCTTATATGTGATCACCATCAGGAGAACATGAACAACATGACTGAGTTTTTATTTTAAGAGAATCTATGACGATGATTGACAAAATAAATGTCACGTTAAAATCCACCAAATACAGTTGGGCAGACAACAGTTTATCTAAACAGTAATCATATTTCCGATGAACACACTAAGTTATGTGAAAAAATACATTACGTTTAAAGTAACTTACCACTCATAATGTGTGAAGGCGCGAGTTTTTCACGCTTCTTCAAGTCTGTCATGAACTCTCACACAACTCAACCAAACTTGACGAACGGAAGAAACAGTGTCAACCCAGAGCATGCAATAAGCCAATCAGAGGACGAGTTGCTTTCTCCTCACCCAATAGGATTCTTTAGTTTAGTCCTTTTTATGACGATGCTCAGAAACTTTCTTATTAGCTCACTTCTATACCGTGAGCGTCCGTTGACGCGACGCTCCACAACGGTTTGAAGCCTTGTTTATCCTTTCGCCTGGCAGCGCATCAGTATGGAGGACCGAATGTGGCAATATTAAAAATAAAAATGTAAATGTAAAATGTAAGTTGCAAAGACATGTAAAAAAAAATTTTTTATAATTATTATCCTCAGTTTGGCATGCCCAATTCCAAATGAGCTCTAAATCCTTGTGGTGGCATAGTGACTCGCCTCAATCCAGGTGGCGGAGGACGAATCTCATTTGTCTCCATGTCTGAGTCAGTCAATCCACACATCATGTGGCTTGTTGAGCACCTTACTGGAGACATAGCGTGTGGAGGCTTCACGCTATTCTCTGCAGCATCCACGCACAACTCACCATGCGCCCCACCCAGAGCGAGAACCAAACATTATAGACCAGGAGGTGGTTACCCCATGTGACTCTACCCTCCCTAGCAACTGGGCCAATTTGGCTGCTTAGGAGACCTGGCTGGAGTCACTCGCAGGCCCTGGATTTGAGCTTGCGACTCCAGGGGTGGTAGTCAGCGTCTTTGCTTTACCCTAATTGTACTTAGAAATAAATAAATACAACAAATAAATCTGAAATAAATTAGTATTTGTACATTTATTTCCTTATTTATGCTGTATTGTATTTATTTCTACGTGTATTTATTTCCTCATTTATTTATTTATACATTTATTTATTCCCAAATTTATTTACTTATACATTTATTTATTTCCACATTTATTTATTTCTCCATTTGGTAATTTCTCCATTTATTTATTTCCACATTTATGTATTCTGACATTTCTTTGTCCACATGGTTATGAGTGGGCATGTTTTCTACTTCAGGCATAGCAGTCAAGCTCAGAGTGCTCTAGAGTGAAGTTTTGATGCCACAGTGACATCTTGACTACGTCCAAAACACTTTTCTCACTAAATAGTATTGATGCTTCAGATCCATGTATCAATATTTATATTCAACTATGTGTGTATTCATATCATGTCTAGCATTTCAATAAAGAAGCAAGTCATCTTAAGTGCAAACTCTGAAAGCGCTGTTCCTCAGTGATGTCACAGGTGCTTCTATAAGGAGCGAGTGAGACTGAAACTGAGCCCGTTTCTCTCGCGGACACACTGGGTCTCTCTCACGCATTTGGCTCTAGGGTCGGGCAAAAAAATATAGATTTTCCCCTTTATCACAATCTTCATTTGAACAATTCCAATTTCAATTCTTAAAATCCCAAGATCGCTCTTTTTTCTACCTGCAAAAGATGCCATTCGACCAAAACACTTTTGTCAAAGTCCCTGCAGCTGGTCTTAAATAGACTATTTTAGAACTTGTTCTACATTTCAATGTATATACTTGCAAATAGTACAAATTATGCATGTAGAAAACAAATATGTTACATATATATATATATATATATATATATATATATATATATATATATATATATATATATATATATGCAATACCAAGACATATTTATTGACTGAATACATGGACTTTGTATATTTTAAAAAAAGCTAAAATATGATCAAAATGATGAAAATCTAATGATAAAATTAATTTTTTACAATTAATATTTCTGCAATTTAACAAGTTAGAAGGCCCCCTGTATAATTAATAACAACATTAGCTTTCATACTGGCATTATAACTGAAATATACCAAAATGAAAAGCTTGTGAATCAGAATTGGATCATGATATTATGATGTATCACGTTATATCGAATCGTGGCATGTGTATTGCAACACATATCGTTTCGTGAGGTGGCTGGAGATACCCAGCCCTACTGTATACGGACGCAGGATGAAAATAAAGTGCTTTGTTCTGAGACCAGTTATCTTAAGAGTTCTATTCATTCAAAAAACGCTGTCGATTAAGCCATTAACTGATCATGCAGTGCGGCAGAAAGTCAGCTGCCTACGTTTTCAAATGCAGCCCTTGTGGTTAAGGCAAATAGGTTGAATAGGGAATGAATTATTTCTATTGAATGAATGACTTAAATGTGGGTGATATGACCAAAATCTTATACCACTGTTTAAGTCAATTCATGGGAATAAAATCTTGTACAGTCAGGCCAAATACACACTGACAAAGTAGATTAGAGTGGCTAAGAGAAGCTACTCTGAGAAGCTGAAAAACAAGTTTTCAGCTAACGACCCTTCATTACATTGGAGAGGCCTGAAGGACATTATTAACTACAAGACATCACACCCCAACTCTCTAGGGAATCAACAACTGGCTGACGACCTGAATGTGTTTTACTGTAGATTTAAAAAAGCCCAGTCTCACACCCCACACCCAATCTGACCTTTACTTCACACAAACATCAACACCTCCTGCGACCCCCCTCTGCCCCCCTCCTGCTACTCAACCTGCACTTAGGATCTGTGAAGAAGATGTGTGCCAGGTCTTCCGGAAACAGAAGACAAAGAAAGCATCAGGCCCCGATGGCGTTTCACCTATCTGTTTAAAAACCTATGATGACCAGCTGGCCCCCATCTTCACACAGGTCTTCAACAGATCACTAGAGCAGTGTGAAGTTCCCTGCTGCTTTAAATGCTCCACCATCATCCCCGTCCCAAAGAAACCCAAGATCAAAGGACTTAATGACTACAGACCAGTGGTGTAGTCGGGCCATACGCACGTATATGCTGTATGCATACTTTTTTCCCAGGGCTGTTTGCGTATAACGACTTCTAATGATCAATATTTGTGTATACCCTCGGTATACCCACTAGTTTTGCTGCTTCATAAGTCCATAATCTACTGTCGTGTTAGTTTCTCTTTAACTGTATTGGGTGCTGTTTTGTGAAACTGGAGATTCTTTGATGTAATTGGTACATTATCACTTGAATTGTACCATTCCCTGCCCCTGACAACCATTGTCACCGCCATCATCAACTGAAGGAATTTATGACAGTGAGTGGAGAGAGAGAGAGTCACCCTTACGCTAAAGTAGTATCAGGTAAAATTAATTACCAAAATATGCCAAACGTCCTGTAAAATAAGGAATCGTCCCGTAATAAAGGGAAAAAACTGTGTTCCATATGAAATCCATATGCGATGCCATTTGTCCCGTATTTTAGCATCACACACCCAAACTGCTGAGAATGTTTCACAAATTGAGAGAAATGGATGTGAAACACGCACACCTTTCGCGTAGTTGTGTGAGATATCGGATTGTATTGCTTTACACGGACACTAAACTTGACAGAAACGGCTG
The DNA here is from genome assembly GCF_019703515.2 of Myxocyprinus asiaticus. Classification (NCBI taxonomy): domain Eukaryota; kingdom Metazoa; phylum Chordata; class Actinopteri; order Cypriniformes; family Catostomidae; genus Myxocyprinus; species Myxocyprinus asiaticus. Next base: position 32,631,238 of record NC_059378.1, read on the forward strand.
GGGGAAAGATCATTGACAATCAGTGGACGTCTTCTGTCATGTTTTCTGTCAGAAGCAAGATCATTTTGTCAAAATCATTTAGCATTTGAGTGCATGCTAATTGTTTCCCACCATTGGGATTATAAAACACCAGTAAACACACCTATTCATGACATGCCATTACATTTTATTGTATATGTCAGAGCTCGTTCTGGAAGAGAGTGAGAGAGAGAGAGAGAGAGAGAGAGAGAGAGAGGGGTAAGATAAACTGCATTACTGCATTAATTCAAAATAAAATTACAGTAGTACAGGTTTATTTAAAACACTTAACATGATTTTCTTACATTTTCCTTATGATAAACACTATTTACTGCCAAAACAATGACGCTAATCCAATGAGAAATACACTATTTTCATGTTAAGCCTTTTCTCTCCCTTTCTCTCTTCTTCCTGGTCTTTGTATTAAAGAGTTTTTCATTTTAAGTTTAGTAGGGGACGTTCACACCAAATGCGTTTTTGCATCCGTCCGCGCTGATTTTCAATGTTAAGCAGCGTCTCGCACAAAAACGCCTCTAAATATGGGTCTTTCCTACAATTCTGTGTAATTTAAGTCCCCATTACAAGTGTGTGTAGTATTTATATTGTTTAATTTCACCCGATTACAATTTTGTTAGGCTTGCTAAAAAGAATAAAGACTTTTTATAATGTTACATACTTCTTTGGGCTTAAAAGTTAAGTTTTAAATAATTTAAGTCCTTTTCTATTGCACTGTGTCACTTCCTTATGTCCCAAATGCCCGACAAAAATATTTGACAATAATAAATGCTAAATCATTGGATTTCTATTTTTTCCCCACATACACTTAAGAGTTTAGTGTTACATTCTCTCACTAACATGTTTTCATTTGTAGTAAATGTGTAATTTTAACACTGATAGTGGAGGTTTTTTGTGTGTCCCTTAATATATTGCGCACCCTGTTATGTCATGATACTATGACCTTTCATTGAAGATATATGTTAGGAAATTACATCACACACACTGGATGGAGGTGGACATCAGCCATGCTGCAAAATTACTTTGAGTTATTTGAAGTTTATAACTCTATTGTTTTATTTATGTTTTCCTTTATTTTGTGCTGTTAGTCATACGTGGTCAAGCAAAACATGTCCACCCTATTATGGGAAGATTTATGGGAAATTAATATAATTTTAAAATTTCAATATACAGTATTTATGTTAACTGAAATAAAATCATAAATATTAGTTTACAAATATGTTTCATAGATATCAATCACAGACCACGTATTGGCTCATTTATCCACTGAATGTCCACCCTGTTATTGTCCACCCTGATGCTGCCGATTTAACTGGATGAACATCTGAATTGTTTTAGTAATTTAGCTTGACAAGTATGACTAATACAATCTTTAATATACATGAAACATGAATAAACTTGTAAAAGTATGTTATATTTTTCAAAAGTTTCAAAGACGGAATGTCATCCCCAGGTCAGACGAACAGGGATTGGGCAATAGTAAACCACTTTTTTTGGTAGGACTACATCACTGCTACAGACCCGCTGCTCTGACGTCTGTGGTCATGAAGTTATTTGAGAGACTGGTGTTAGCCCACCTGAGGGATATCACTGGACTCTTTCTGGACCCCCTTCAATTTGCTTATTGAGCAAACAGGTCTGTGGATGATGCAGTCAACATGGAATTGCATCATATCCTGCAACATCAGGACAGACCAGGGACATATGCAAGGATCCTTTTTGTTGACTTCAGTTCAGCTTTCAACACCATCATCCCAGCTATTCTCTGGACTAAATTAAACCAACTCTCTGTTCCCACCTCTGTCTGCCAGTGGATCACTAGCTTTCTGATGGACAGGCAGCAGCTAGTGAGACTGGGGAAATTCACTTCCAGCACCTGTACTATCAGCACTGGCGCCCCCCAGGGATGTGTGCTCTACCCACTATTCTTCTCCCTGTACACTGACGACTGCATTGCGAAGGACCCCTCTGTCAAGCTCCTGAAATTTGCAGACAACACTACTGTCATCGGTCTCATCCAAGATGACGATGAGTCTGCATACAGAAGGGAGGTTGAACAGCTGGCTGTCTGATGAAGCAAAAACAACCTGGAGCTGAACACGCTCAAAACAGTGGAGATGACTGTGGACTTTAGGATTAGCACCCCAGCATTACTGGTCCCACCCATTACCATTTTTGTGTCTTATTGTGTATTTTTATATAAACTTTATATTCTATTCACTTATTTTTATTCTATTTTTTGTATTATTTCTGTCTTGTTGTTGTATTGTTTGTGCACTGGAAGCTTCTGTCACCAAGTCAAATTCCTTGTATGTGTAAGCATACTTGGCAATAAAGCTCATTCTGATTCTGTTCCCTCCAATACATTGTGTCTTCCCCACTGACCGCATGATACTATAAAACCACCTACCAGCATTACTGCTTTCCCACCTTCCTTGCCATGCATTTATTAATTTTCCTTTTATTACATATTTTGCCTCACTCCTCCCCATGGGTACCTCAACATCCACCAGATTTTTATCTAATTTTAGCTAACTTATCAGAAACTTCATTCCCTATTACCCCAATGTGTGCCGGCACCCAACAGAAATACACCATTGCACCAACTTCCTTCAATCTATATAATAATGAATAGACTTCCACCAAAAGATCCTCTCTGTCTGATCTTGCAAACAGGATACTTTTAAGAGCCAAAGAAGAATCTCAGCATATTACAACATTAATTGGTTTAACCTGTTCAACCCATTGCAACCCTACTATTAAAGCAGTTAATAAAGTGCAATAGAATCGATGTTAAATCTTAAATTGCATAAGGTGTACCTTGCATCTCTAGGTGTAGCCCACACTCCCTCCTCCAACACCAAGTAAACAATGTTCTCCCATAATGTCTTGAGAGAAGTTGAAGCTCCGTCCCCCAGACTCTGAATTAGCAGGGAGTAATACACTAATGCCTCATAATCTTTTCCAAAAGCAGTACTCACCACTCCCAGAGTATCTGCCGCTTTAGGGGGATGTATGCTACTCCTAAAAATAGTACAGAGCAGGTGATGAAGCTGTAAATACCTAAAGAATTGAGACCTGGGAATCCCAAAATGTTGGACCATATTTTCAAAGGATCTCAACACTCCACTCTCATATAGGTCACAAAGCGTATTAAACTCCCTCACAATCCACTCTGTCCAGCAGAAAGGGGACTTATTAATACATAATTTGGGGTTCAGCCATATGCTTGAAACAACATTTAAATAAATGTCCAAATTAAACACTCTAGACACTTTTGTCCATACCGCATGCAAATGTGAGATAACGGGGTGTAACTTAACTTCTCCGGTTAGTTTGATATTAAGGTTTTGCAATGCCGAAATAGGGGCAAGAACTTCCTGTTCAGTACAAAACCAGGGAGGGGCTCTCTCAGGTGGAAGCGACCAATGAGCCAAATGTTTGAAACCAAATGCATAATAATAAAACCAAATCATGGGTAGGCCTAGCCCACCTTTGCCAATCGGCCTATGTCATTTACTGAAATGTAATCTGGGATATTTACCATCCAAAATGAAGGACTTCGTTATGCTATCAAATTGGTTGAAATAAGAGAGGGGGACATCTATAGGGAGAGATTGTAGCAGGTAGTTGAATTTTGGAATACACTTCATTTAAATAACATTAACCTTCCCAGTCATAGATAAATGTAATGAAGCCCACCTGCCTATATTACTTGAAAACCTTTTTATTAAAGTGTCAAAATTAACTCTTACTAAATTACAAACATTTTCTGGGAATAAAATACCCAAATATTTGATGCCCTCTTTGGGCCACTGGAAGGCACCTGGCTGAAAAGCCGTTACCAGGCAGTACGCTGTCAGAGCCAAAGCTTCGGATTTAGACTAATTCACTCTGTATCCTGAGAACATAGAAAAGGAATGAATAATTCTGTGGAGGCAAGGCAAAGATCTAGTAGGGTCGGAGACAAATAATAAAATATCATTTGCATAAAGCAAAAGCTTATGCGCCAGACCTCCCAACACCACCCCTGGACAATCTTCCTCCTTTCTTATTGCGGCTGCTAATGGTTCCAGGGCAAGACAGAACAATAATGGGGAAAGAGGGCAACCCTGCTGAGTGCCCCTATCCAGAGTAAAATAATCTGAAATTAATCCATTTGTTTGAACCGCTGCTACCGGGTGTCTATAAAGTAACTTAATCCACCCAATAAAAGTATTCCCAAACCCGTACATTTCCAAAATCTTAAAAAGATAATCCCGGGGGGGGTCACGTGGCGCCATGCAAGGGGGCAGACGTGTGAGCAACGAGCTCTGCGCACTTTGCTAAATTTTTTAAATTATTTTCATGTTATAATCTGGTGAATTTTGATACACCCAGTTACACATTTGCTCTTTGATGCAAAACATGGCAAAGAAGTCAAAATCCTCGGGCTCTGGAGACATTATAAGACACTTACGTGTTCAGGATGAAAGCCCCGACAGACTCGATTTGGATGGCGTGGCGGGAGAGGAGATCCAGCGTCAGTTGTCTAACATGTCGGTGATGTTGACGAAGATTCTTGCTGACTTGGAGGATCTCGCTGTAACACATCGATCGATTATGGCGATGGAAACAAAATTCTCTGAGTTAGCTACAAGATTAACTGATGTTGAAAAACGAATCGATTTTCTAGAATCTTCGGAGAGGGAATTAACCGCTAATCTGCCCGCGACCAAAGTTGATTTGGAACATCTTGAAAAGCTTGAAGATCTTGAGAACAGAAGCCGCAGGAATAATGTTCAAATTGTTGGAATTCCTGAGCATGAGGAGGACAGAGATATGGTGAAATTCCTAGAGGACCTTTTCCCGAGTCTGCTCGACATAACAGGCCACAAGCTGGAAATCGAGCGAGCTCACAGAGTCCCAGCTCACAGATCTGCTGAGGGAGAAAGGCCCCGATCGATTCTGGCCAGATTTCTGAGATCATCTGATAAAGATCTTGTGTTGCACCAGGCGAGGCGCAAAGGGAAGCTTTCTTGGAAGAACCATAATGTTTTCTTGTTCCCGGTCTTTGCGAGTTCGACAAGAGAGAAACGCGATCGGTTCGAGGAATGCAAGAAACTCTTACATCAGAAAAAGATCTCGTTTGCTCTGATGTTTCTGGCCAAACTGACAATAGAAACGAAAAACTGTTGCAAAGTATTTACATGTCCAAATCAGGCAATGTCTTTTATAGGATCAATGTCTGAGTAAACCATTGGATGTTTCTCATGTGAGTGGGTCGACTCGCTGTACTTACTCTTGAGGAAGCTGGGTGTCATTTTGGTTTATTTTTTCTTTTTGCGTTGGCTCTGCTGGAGCTAGTTTTGTGAATAACACTTTTCCTTAAAGAAATTTTGCATGGAAGTTCCCGGCCAGTTTCAGAGTGGACACTACGGATGATCGCAAAATATCTACATGCTCACACAAAGGATGTCTTTTATAAAGTTGACGGATTATGTAAGTCATGGTATATACTTTTATGCGGCCTCCGAGTGAATTGACTCGACCATCCAGGGAACAGGTATACCGGTTTTGTTTCTATTTGTATTGGTTCCGCCTAGCGGCTGGAGCTTGTTCTATTGAATAACACTCCTTTGGAACAGCTGTGGATTAATCTGTTCGTTCTTCATGCTTATTCCTCCTGCTGGCTGTAGTTTGTTTTGTTGAGTTTTTTTTACGGGACATTGGAATGAATACGTCATCCATTGAACTCATAACAGCTGGCTCACTGAACATTCGTTTGTCTGTCCGAGGAATCCGAATGGTTTTATATCAGATGGAATTTGTTTTGTGGAAGATCACACCTTTAAAACAGTTCTGTGAATGAATCTACACATTCTTTGTGTTCATTCTTCCTATTTGCTGGGTTTATTTTACAAAGTATTTTCTGTTATGTAATTTTGCCTCACAAATTTGTGAGCAATCCGATGGCAAAGTTGTCGTGGGGGCTCGTGGGCGTTCATGGACCTTTTGAGTTTAGGGGGATTGTTGCTGGTTGGCGCTTTCGTGCGCGGGGTTAATGTGCACTTTTTTCTTTTTTCTATTTGTTTTGTTCGGGGGGAAGTTCGGGGTTTGATTGTTTCACTAATGGGGAATGTGGTCTGTATAATTTTGTTTTTGACTAATTATTTTTTCTACTATATTAAAATGTCAAATGTTAATATGAGTGTACTATCTCTCTCCACATGGAATGTGAATGGGTTGGGGCACCCCATAAAAAGAAGGAAGATTATTACTTTTCTTAAACGTAAGAAATATGATATAGTGTTTCTTCAAGAAACACATCTCTCCCCGCAGGAAGCTGAAAAATTTGGGAAGAAATGGGGTGGACATGTTTTTTTTAGTGCTGGCTCAAGTAAGAGCAAGGGAGTCATTATATTGGTAAATAAACATCTACAATTCAAATGTCTCAAACAGATTAAAGATAAATTAGGAAGAGTCATTATTGTTTTAGTTGAAATTCAAGGACAAAGGTTGATTTTGGCTAATATTTACGCACCTAACACTGATGATCGGGGCTTTTTTATAGATCTTGAAGGGATGTTGCAAACTGCTGGCATCCCTTATGATATAATATTGGGAGAAGACTTTAATCTTTTGATGGACTCAGTCCTTGATCATAGTGAAGCAAAAGTGTGCAAGCCCCCTAGAGCAACATTGATGCTTCACAGGATGTGTAAAAATCTTGGTCTTACAGATATTTGGAGACTTTTGAACCCATCTGGTAGGGACTATACATTTTTTTCATCAGTCCATAAGATTTATTCTAGAATAGATTTTTTTTTTGATATCCAAATCCCTCATTTCATCTGTTGTTGATTGCTCAATTGGAAACATTTTAGTCTCGGATCATGCCCTGGTGAGTTTAGAGGTGATGCCACATATAGAGAAAAAGAAATCATATAGTTGGCGCCTTAATGTATCCCTTCTGCAAAATCCTGATTTCCAACAAATGTTAAAGACTGAAATCAATATTTATATGGATTTACTGGTCTTCAGTATCCTCTGTGGGCGTGGCTTGGGAGGCACTTAAGGCGGTTCTTAGGGGTCGGATCATACAGTATGCCTCATTCATCAAAAAAATCCAAAGCACAAGAACTTATAGAGTTGGAAGCAAATATTAAAAGTGCAGAGGCAGAGCTTAAGCGCCGTATGTCAGCTGATGACCTCAGAGAATTGACCCGATTGAAATACAGATATAATACTATTTTGTCGCGGAAAGTAGAGTTTTGGTTATTCAAGGCAAGACAGTCATACTTTGAGTCGGGTGACAAAGCAGGGAAGCTTTTGGCTAGATATATAAAGCAGAGAGAGTCTTTTTTTACCATTCCCTCGGTGAAATTTGCTGGTGGTGAAATTTTTACTTCAGCCATTGATAATAATAATGCTTTTAAAGAATTCTATCTTGATCTCTATAGTTCCACGTCTTCGTCTACTGTTGAAGATATTAGAAACTTTGTGGAACCATTAGATCTTCCTAAACTGACGACTGAGCAAAAAAACTCTCTTGATTCTGAGATAACCTTGGAGGAGCTTGACAAGGTAATTAAGTCCCTACGTACTGGCAAAGCTCCGGGGCCAGATGGTTTTGCCGCAGAATTTTTTAGATCCTATGCTACAGAACTGGCTCCACTTTTGTTAGAAGTTTATACTGATTCATTAAAGAACGGAAAGCTTCCTCCAACCATGACACAAGTCCGGATCAGTCTGATTCTTAAAAAGGACAAAGATCCAAGCGAGTGTAAAAGTTACCATCCAATTTCCCTGATCCAACTAGATGTAAAAATATTGTCAAAAATTTTGGCTAATCGATTAAGTAAAGTTATGACATCACTTATACATATAGATCAGGTGGGATTTATTCGGGGACGCAGCGCTTCTGATAACATCAGGGGTCTCATCAATATCATGTGGTCAGTAGCGAATGATCAATCTCCGATCGCTGCCATCTCACTTGATGCCGAAAAGGCGTTTGATATGGTAGAATGGGATTATCTTTTTAAGATTTTGGAAATGTATGGGTTTGGGAGTACATTTATTGGTTGGATTAAGTTACTTTATAGACACCCTGTCGCAGCAGTACAAACAAATGGATTAATTTCAGATTATTTTACTCTGGATAGGGGCACTCGGCAGGGCTGCCCTCTTTCCCCATTATTGTTCTGTCTTGCCCTGGAACCATTAGCAGCCACGATAAGAAAGGAGGATGATTTTCCAGGGGTGGTGGCGGGAGGTGTGCCGCATAAGCTTCTGCTTTACGCAGATGATATTTTATTATTTGTCTCTGAACCTACTAGATCTATGCCTTGCCTCCACAGAATTATTCATTCCTTTTCCAAGTTCTCAGGATACAAAGTCAATTGGGTTAAATCCGAAGCTTTGACTCTGACAGCGTTCTGCCCAGTAACAGCTTTTCAGCCGGGCGCCTTCCAGTGGCCTAAACAGGGCATTAAGTATTTGGGGATTTTATTCCCAGCAAATTTGTCTGATTTAGTTAGTGTTAATTTTGACCCTTTAATAAAAAGGTTTTCGAGTGATGTGAGCAGGTGGGCTTCATTAAATTTATCGATGATTGGGAAGGTTAATGTTATTAAAATGAATTGTATTCCAAAATTTAACTACCTGCTACAATCTCTCCCTGCAGATGTCCCCCTCTCTTATTTCAAGGAATTTGATAGCATAGCGAAGTCCTTCATTTGGAATGGTAAACGTCCCAGATTGCATTTTAATAAGTTACATAGGCCAATAGACAAAAGAGGGCTAGGCCTACCCAAGATTTTGTTTTATTACTATGTGTTCAGTCTCAGACATTTGGCTCATTGGACACTTCCACCTGAGAGAGCCCCTCCCTGGTTTGTTATTGAACAGGCAGTTCTTGCCCCTATTTCGCCATTACAAAGCATCTCTATCAAACTAATCGGAAAAGTTAAGTTACACCCTGTTATTTCGCATTTACACTCGGTATGGACTAAAGTGTCAAAGTTTAAAGTGGACACTTATTTAAATGTTGCCTCGAGCATATGGCAGAACCCAAGACTGTTTATTGGCAAGTCTCCTTTCTGCTGGCCGGAGTGGATTGTGAGGGGGGTTGCTACACTCGGTGACCTATATGAAAGTGGTGTGTTGAGATCGTTTGAAAACTTGGTCCAACATTTTGGGATCACCAGACCTCAGTTTTATAGGTATTTACAACTGCGCCACCTGCTTTGTAATATTTTTGGGAGTAGCACACATCCCGCTAAGGAGGCAGATGCTTTGGGAGAGGTGATTGCGGCTTTTGGAAAAGGCCATGAGGCATCAGTGTACTACTCCTTGTTAATTCAGAGTATGGGGGACGGAGCCTTAACTTCTCTCAAGAGAGTATGGGAGAAAGATTTCAACTTGGCATTGGAGGAAGGAGTGTGGGCTAAGATTCTTAAAAATGTTGTCTGCATCTAGTGATGCAAGGGTGCATCTTATACAATTCAAAATTTTGCATAGATTTTATTGGACCCCCTCTAGACTGTATAGACTTGGTCTTAAAGACACACCCACCTGCTGGAGATGCCAAATGGAGGATGGAGACATGGCCCATGTTTTTTGGTGGTGTGTCGACATCCAGAAATTCTGGTCGAAGGTTCAGAATTTTGTGTGCGACGTGGTGGGCACTCTGGTTTTGTTTTGCCCCAGACTTTGTGTTCTGGGCGATGGGGCGGTCATCGATGTGGGGGATGGCCATATAGGGAACTGGATTCTGACATGTGTGATGATCGCCAGGCAGGTTATTTTGAGGGGTTGGAGGTCAACTGGTGCGCCCCCATATCCGGAGTGGTGCACGGAGGTGGGGAGAGTGGCAGCTTATGAGGAGGTGTCATCGGGAAGACGGGGTGGCTTGGATAAGTTTATTTGGAAATGGGGCAGGTATTTGGAGTATTTGGAGGGCTCTCGGGGGGGGGTGTGGAGAGAGCAGTGTATTATAGTTAGTATGATTATTATGTGTGTGTATGTATATATGTATGTGTATATATATATATGTATATGCATTTATGTTTGAATGTGTATGTATGTATATGTGTGTGTATATATATATATATATATATATATATATATATATATATGTATATTATGTGTCGGTTTGATTTTTATTTCTATATATTTTCTTATGTTTGACCACAGGGTTGTTTTTTGGGGGGCGGGGTCGGGGAGGGGGGTTGTGGGGTTTAAATGTTGATTATATATATATATATATATATATATATATATATATATATATATATACAGTGGTGTGAAAAAGTGTTTGCCCCCTTCCTGATTTCTTATTTTTTTTGCATGTTTGTCACACTTAAATGTTTCAGATCATCAAACAAGTTGAAATATTAGTCAAAGATAACACAAGTAAACACAAAATGCAGTTTTTAAATGAAGGTTGTTATTATTAAGGGAAAACAAAATCCAAACCTACATGGCCCTGTGTGAAAAAGTGTTTGCCCCACCTGTTAAAACATAACTGTGGTTTATCACACCTGAGTTCAATTTCTCAAGCCACACCCAGGCCTGATTACTGCCACACCTGTTCTCAATCAAGAAATCACTTAAATAGGACCTGCCTGACAAAGTGAAGTAGACCAAAAGATCTTCAAAAGCTAGACCGAGATCATGCCGAGATCCAAAGAAATTCAGGAACAAATGAGAAAGAAAGTAATTGAGATCTATCAGTCTGGAAAAGGTTATAAAGCCATTTCTAAAGCTTTGGGACTCCAGAGAACCACAGTGAGAGCCATTATCCACAAATGGCGAAAACATGGAACAGTGGTGAACCTTCCCAGGAGTGGCCGGCCGACCAAAATTACCCCAAGAGCGCAGCGACGACTCATCCAAGAGGTCACAAAAGACCCCACAACAACATCCAAAGAACTGCAGGCCTCACTTGCCTCAGTTAAGGTCAGTGTTCATGACTCCACCATAAGAAAGAGACTGGGCAAAAATGGCCTGCATGGCAGAGTTCCAAGACGAAAACCACTGCTGAGCAAAAAGAACATTAAGGCTTGTCTCATTTTTGCCAGAAAACATCTTGATGATCCCCAAGACTTTTGGGAAAATACTCTGTGGACTGACGAGACAAAAGTTGAACTTTTTGGAAGGTGTGTGTCCCATTACATCTGGCGTAAAAGTAACACCGCATTTCAGAAAAAGAACATCATACCAACAGTAAAATATGGTGGTGGTAGTGTGATGGTCTGGGGCTGTTTTGCTGCTTCAGGACCTGGAAGATTTGCTGTGATAAATGGAACCATGAATTCTGCTGTCTACCAAAAAATCCTGAAGGAGAATGTCCGGCCATCTGTTTGTGACCTCAAGCTGAAGCGAACTTGGGTTCTGCAGCAGGACAATGATCCAAAACACACCAGCAAGTCCACCTCTGAATGGCTGAAGAAAAACAAAATGAAGACTTTGGAGTGGCCTAGTCAAAGTCCTGACCTGAATCCTATTGAGATGCTGTGGCATGACCTTAAAAAGGCAGTTCATGCTCGAAAACTCTCCAATGTGGCTGAATTACAACAATTCTGCAAAGATGAGCGGGCCAAAATTCCTCCACAGCGCTGTAAAAGACTCATTGCAAGTTATCGCAAACGCTTGATTGCAGTTGTTGCTGCTAAGGGTGGCCCAACCAGTTATTAGGTTTAGGGGGCAATCACTTTTTCACACAGGGCCATGTAGGTTTGGATTTTGTTTTCCCTTAATAATAACAACCTTCATTTAAAAACTGCATTTTGTGTTTACTTGTGTTATCTTTGACTAATATTTCAACTTGTTTGATGATCTGAAACATTTAAGTGTGACAAACATACAAAAAAAATAAGAAATCAGGAAGGGGGCAAACACTTTTTCACACCACTGTATATATAATGTTGTACATTTAATTGTTATTGTATGATTTAATAAAAATGTTAATTACAAAAAAAAAAAAAAAAAAAAAAAAAAAATCCCATTCTACCATATCAAACGCCTTTTCGGCATCAAGTGAGATGGCAGCGACCGGAGTCTGATCGTTCACCACTGCCCACATGACATTAATGAAATGCCTAATGTTTCCAGAAAAGTTATGGCCCTGAACAAACCCCACCTGATCTATATGTTAAGAGATGTCATAACTTTACTTAATCGGTTAGCCAATTTTTTTTACAATATTTTAACGTCTAGCTGGATCAGGGAAATTGGATAGTAACTCTTACACTTGCTTGGCTCTTTGTCCTTTTTAAGAATCAGACTGATCCGGGCTTGCATCATGGTTGGTGGAAGCTTTCCAGTCTTTAATGATTCCGTATAAACTTCTAGCAAAAGTGGAGCCAGTTCTGTAGCATAAGATCTAAAAAAACTCAGTGGCAAAGCCATCTGGCCCTGGAGCCTTGCCTGTAGGCAAGGCCTAAATTACCTTGCCTAACTCCTCCAAAGTTATTTCAGAATCAAGAGAATTTTTTTGCTCAGTCATAAGTTTAGGAAGTTCTAATGGTTCCACTAAGTTTCTAATATCCTCATTAGTAGATGAAGATGTGGAACTATAGAGATAAAGATAGAATTCTTTAAAATCATTATGAATATCAATGGCTGAGTAAAATATTTCATGATAGAAAAAGACTCTAATATATATAAGTTTTATATATCTAGCCAGAAGATTTCCCGCCTTGTCCCCCAACTCAAAGTATGACTGTCTTGCCCTGAATAGCCAAAACTCCACCTTCCGTGACAAAATAGTATTATATCTGTATTTCAATCGGGTCAATTCTCTGAGGCCATTAGACGACATTCAGTGCTTCATCTCTGCCTCGGCACTTTTAATATTCTCTTCCAATTCCACGAGTTTTTGTGCTTTGGACTTTTTGGTGAATGCGGCATACTGTATGATCCGGCCCCTAACAACTGCCTTATGTGCCTCCCAAGCCACACCCACAGAGGATACTGAGGACCAGTTGGTCTCCATATAGACATTGATTTCAGCCTTTAACATTTGTTGGAATTCAGGATTTTGCAAAAGGGATACATTAAAGCGGCAACTATATGATTTCCTTTTCTCCATATGTGGCAACAGCTCTAAACACACCAGTGTGAGATCTGAGATTAAAATGTTTCCAATTGAGCAATCAGCAACTGATGAAATGAGGGACTTAAATATAAAAAAAATCTATTCTAGAGTAAATCTTATGGACTGATGAAAAAAAAGTGTAGTTCGTCCCAGAAGGGTTCAAAAGTCTCCAAATATCTGTAAGACCAAGATTTTTACACATCCTGTGAAGCATCAATGTTGCTCTAGGGGGCTTGCACACTTTTGCTTCACTATGGTCAAGGAGTCCATCAAAAGATTGAAGTCTCCTCCCAATATTATATCATGAGGGGTGCCAGCAGCTTGCAACATCCCTTCAAGATTTATTAAAAATCCCTGATCATCAATGTTAGGTGCATAAATATTAGCAAAATAAGACTTTGCCCCTGAATTTCAGCTAAAACAATAATGACTTTTCCTAATTTATCTTTAATCTGTTTGAGACATTTGAATTGTAGATGTTTACTTATCAGTGTAATGACTCCCCTGCTCTTACTTGAGCCAGCACTAAAGAAAACATGTCCACCCCATATCTTCCCAAATTTTTCAGCTTCCTGCGGGAAAAGATGCGTTTCTTGAAGAAATAATATATCATAATTCATATGCTTAAGAAGAGAAATAACCTTCCTTCTTTTTATGGGGCACCCCAACCCATTCACATTTCACGTGGAGAGAGACAATCCACTCATATTAACGTTTGACATTTTGACATATAAGAAAAAAATTGTGTTGGGCCTCATGTATTCAGATATAAGACAAAGACAGGCCTGCACATAGCCGTTCACCACGTCTCTGAGTGATAAACTAACAGCTGCTTTCTCTCCCAAGATTGCGACACCGGTTTCGGTGCCGCCACTTTATTCTCTCTCTCTTGTACTAACCACACACACATGCAACCCCTCACAAACATACCCGCACACACATTTGGCTAGTAGATAACTTGGTGATGAAGCTCAGCTTTGTCCCTAAGTTATCGTACAAGCAGAGACATGTGGTAAATGGGCAGGTGCCATTAACCAGCTTCTCTCCGCCCACATTTGCAGCCATATTCTCTGGCCGTAAATCTCGTGTGACATACTCTCAACAAGAGTCACGTCTGCCATTTTGTGCATGTCACTCCTTTCACACACACACACACACACACACACACACACACACACACACACACGCACCTTCCTCTCATGTGTTATAGGCTTATTTTGGTTACCATATCTAATCATGTCACTGTTTAGTTTGTAGAAATCGGAAGTTTATTGACTGCATTGTATTGATTATTAATTGATATTACTGCATCAATAAACTTTGTTATATTTCAAAGAGAAGTGTTTTGGTTTGTTTTGCATACACCTGTGTCAAAGGCTGGCAGGGGATGTCAGTTTTCGGATTCACACCTTCATTGTTTCCTTTTCAATGTTGATGTTCTCCGGACGTCGATATTCCTAAGAGAACAATCTAATATTGAGACTGTTATACTCTCTGGTTATTAGTCCTTGATTCCAGGGTGGTGCCCCGGCGATATTAATCCTTATTAATATTCTATTGATTTTGATAATTGATCATTATCTTTGATGATTGTTGAATTTGAAGGATAAATAAGCTAGTGTTAATTCTAATCAATGTTCCATTGATTTTAATAATGAATGATTATCTTTGATAATAATTAATATTCTATTGAATTTGATAATTGATGGTGACCTTTGATGATTGTTGATTTAAAGGATTAAAAAGCTAACATTGATTCTAATCAATGTTCTATTGATTTTAATAATTAATAATTATCTTTGATAATTATTAATTATTGCTAATAACCAAACCCGCTCCTGAACGTAGTGCATAACAATAGATAGAGTGTAAAAAAAAAAGATTATAAAGACCACA
This sequence comes from Myxocyprinus asiaticus, assembly GCF_019703515.2. Taxonomy (NCBI): domain Eukaryota; kingdom Metazoa; phylum Chordata; class Actinopteri; order Cypriniformes; family Catostomidae; genus Myxocyprinus; species Myxocyprinus asiaticus. Next base: position 32,646,251 of record NC_059378.1, read on the forward strand.
TTTCAACATTAGTGCATCCATCAAAACCTGCACATCCCCCAGAACCAAACAAACCGAAAAACGTGCCTCACCCTCTAAACTCAAACAGTCCATGCATTCCTACGAAAACCCCACAACAACTTTGCCGTCAGATTACTCAAGTCTGGTGTTTCTATACAAATTTGTGAGACAGAATTACATGGCAAAAGATAATCTATAAAACAAACTCCAGCCAACAGGCGGAATAAACACAGAGAGCATGTAGATTCATGCATAAAACTGTCCTGAAGGTATGTTACTCTACAAATAAACTCCAGCCGCTAGGCGGAACCAGCACAAGAAGAGCGCACAGATTCCCTAAACAGTCAAGTGGATGTTCTGTGAGCCAGTGTACTTGGCTGCAACGTGAATACCACAAGATGACTTACTCACTCCATTGACTTTATGAAAGACTTCGCTTGCTGTCGGTATGTAATGTTTTACGGCCATCCTTAGCATCTATTCTCAATTTGGCTGGGAATATCAGTGCAAAAGCAACCTTCCGTTGATGTAAAAGTTTCTTGCATTCCTTGAATCGATCACATTTCTCTTTTTTCTAATTTACAAAGTCTGGGAACAAGAAAATGCTGTGGTTTTTCCAAGAAAGCCTTCCTTTACTCCTCGCCTCACGTAACACAAGATCTTTATCGGATGGTCTCAGAAATTTGGCCAGAACTGATCGAGGCCTGTCTCCCTCTGCAGATCGCCAAGAAAGAACCCTGTGAGCTCGCACAATTTCCAGCTTATGGCCTGCTATATCGAGCAGTCCATTCAGGAATTTCACCATATCCTGACCCTCTTCAGCCTCAGGAATTCCGATGATACGGATGTTAATCCACCAGCTACGGTTCTTCATGTCCTCCAACTTCTCCCAGACATGCTCCAAATCCACCTTGGTCGCTAGTGGATTAGCAGATAATTCCCTCTCCGATGACTACAGATAATCTATCCTTTTCTCTTGTAACCACCTCAGTGAACTTTGCCTCCATGGCAGTGATCGATCGACGTATCACAGCAAGATCCTCCAAGTCAGCAATGACCTTCGTCACCATTGCCGACATGTTCAGCATCTCTCGCCACATTTTCTGCACCTCTCCGATTAAATCGACTCCCAGGCTCGCGGCCTGCTCAGGGGCATCAGCTTGAGCAGGTAAGTGTCTTTTAATGTCTCCAGAGCAAGAAATTTTGAATTCTTTGACATATTGTCCTCCTAGAACAATTATGGAACAGAGTGTATCGAATCTCACTGGTTTATGTCATTAAAAGTGTTAAAACTAGCAAAGTGCGCAGAGCTCACCGTTCACACGTCCAATCCTCGCATGGTGTCATGTGACTCCAAACAGGTATTGCATTTCTTGAATTATTGATAGCATTCATTAATTCAAAAGAATTAAACTCTTCATCCATTATGCTATCAGATTCCTGTTTTTTCCTGCAAATATTATTGTGTGTATTTATAACTTCTTGTCTTCTTTTTAAGAATTTATCATCTAAATTTTCAGGGCTGTGGGCATTAGCAAATGTTTGAGTCAGAATTTCTGCCTTCTCCTTATTTACTTCATACGGTCAGGAATCTGTGGTAGCCAATTCATATGTGAAAATGATTCCTCATGCTCATTGAACCACTCTTTCACAATTTGAGCCCAATGAATCTTGACATTGTCATTGTAACGTCTGTGTAAGATCAGTGATGGCTAATTACACTTTGTTTGAAAAAAACTTTGTTTGAAAAAAACCTTTTAGCCTTTTGACATTTGCATATAAATTACTGACCTGGTCTCCACGTTTACATTTATATGGGTGCTAAATTGCAGATGGTCTTTATCACTATCAAAAGGATGCTAAAACAGGTCTCCTCTGAAGTGTCTCCATCAAGCTTCAAACACATTCCACAGAGAGGAGGGTGACCCCCCCGTGCCAGGCACCAGAGCAGTTGTCTGTCTCCAGTAATTCCAATACACGTCACACACACACCTAAAGACATTTTCTCTATTTAGGCCATAGTAAGCAGTTATAAATGTATCTGCTATATGCATGTGTTGTATGTATATTCCCCTATTATATTAACTTGGTTAAAACCCTTTACTTGTATTAGTTAGACGTTAAACGCATATATTCAAGTGTATGAGTGTATCTCTGCTTTAATATCGTCTGGAGGTTACCTTCTTGGTATCAAAATGATCTTCTCTTTATTTCTCACATTATAATGGGTGACCCCCATGCCAGGCACCAGAGCAGTTGTCTGTCTCCAGTAATTCCAATACACGTCACACACACACCTAAAGACATTTTCTCTATTTAGGCCATAGTAAGCAGTTATAAATGTATCTGCTATATGCATGTGTTGTATGTATATTCCCCTATCATATTAACTTAGTTAAAACCCTTTACTTGTATTAGTTAGACGTTAAATGCCTATATTCAAGTGTATGAGTGTATCTCTGCTTTAATATCGTCTGGAGGTTACCTTCTTGGTATCAAAATGATCTTCCCTTTATTTCTCACACAATAATGTACACCATGTGATCGTGAAATGCATCGAACAATTCTTACTATGTTTTGAATTAAAAGCTGCACTAGCGGTCCAGATCAGCAATAAAATGCGAATGGGCCATAAACGGAGACAAAGGATGTTTCTCCCGCTCAAAATGCATGCCTCTGATTGGCCACTCCACCCACAAAATGGGTGCGGCAATGAACAATCAAAACTCCAGAGCGCAGACTAATCATCGCTCAAAACATCTTCTTCTTGAGACCAACCCACTCCAAAACTCTCTCTTGAGTTTAACCTTCTGGCAGTGTTTACCTTCAGGTAACTTTGTGGATTTCCTGTGGACTTCTTCAACTCACTCCTAAAGAAATCATAGAGAACCTCGTCTACCGCATCAAGACTCTTATTCAGCAACAAACCAATGCAAGTAACCATTTACAACTGATTAGATGCGCGTTTAAGTTTGAACCCCTTTTAAGGTGAATTGTGCCTCTGATGATTCTCATTTAGGTTGTGGTTAACTGAGAGTTTTAAAACCCTTGAAATACTGCCATTCTTTGCTCTCTCTCTCTCTCTCTCTCTCTCTCTCTCTCTCTCTCTTTTCCTTACATTCCTTCATTCTATATATGTATGTTTTGCTTAGTTTGTTTGTATGTTAGTTATAGTTTCATTTATTAAATCCCTTATATTCACGATTGATTGTCTCTGTGTTCCGCTCACAATTCAAAGTCACTGAATGTTGCTCCTTGCTACATGCTAAACTACTGCTAGCACTGTATAAGTAGGAAGACTATTGTTCCTTGGCCAGGAAAGTAGTCTTCCAAGAGTTGATAAATAATTATATTGTCTGCTCGCTGGACGGACAGATCAAGTAATTGTAATATCGATTCTGCTACAGTTAATTCTAAGATCTAATCTAAATATTTATTATTGATTATAACCAGTTATAATTAATTATAAATAATTCCCTTTTAAGCTAATTTGCTACATCATTCTGGAATATACCCGTGCCTTCAGGGAAGAAAAATCCATTGACGGAATAACCTGGTCATTCAGTATATTCAGGTAGTCAGCTGACTTGATTTTATAGCCGCATAATGTTGCTGAGCCTAAACTTGACTAACTGAAGCAACCCCAGATCATAACACTGCCTCCAGAGGCTTGTACAGTGGGTGCTATGCATGACCAGTGCATCACTTCATGCACTTCTCTTCTTACCCTGATGCACCCATCGCTTTGGAATATGGTAAATCTGGATTCATCAGACCACATAACCTTTTTCAATTGCTCCACAGTCCAATATTTATGCTCCCTAGCAAATTGAAATTGTTTTTTTCCAATTAGCCTCACTGACAAGTGGCTTTCTTGTGGCCACTCAGCTGTTTAGTCCCAATCCTGTAAGTTCTTATCGCATTGTGCATGTGGAAATGCTCTTACTTTCATTATTTAACATAGCTATGAGTTCTACTGTTGATTTTTTTTTATGTGACTTCACCAAGCTTTTGAGTGATTTTTGATCACGACCATTCAAGATTTTTTCGATCACATTTCTTCCACGTAGATGACTGTTCACCACTACCCTTCCAGGTTTTAATGCGTTGGACAGTTCTTAACCCAATTCCAGTAATTTCAGCAATCTCCTTAGTTGTTTTCTTTGCTTGATGCTGGCCAATAATTTGCCCCTTCTGAAACACAGTAACATTTTTTCCACGACCATACGTCTTCCGACATGGTTGTTTAAGAAATGAGAAGCTACACACTGCATCAATTAGGGTTAAAAGAATTGTTGTCAGCTGAAACATATTAATCACTGTTTTTGCAGGTTTGCTTCCTTCATTTACCTCTTCTTTCAATTTAAAATTTCATGGACCCGTTCAGCTGATATTCCAGCTAAGTTTAGGAATTTATTCACACATCAAACCACTATTCTCAGTTTGTCAGATTTCTTTTCTACTTGTGATGTGCCATTTATCACTGCACAAATAAATGCCACAAAATCAATTTTGCTTATAAGATAAGCTGGCTCAATCCTTGAAGGGTCTAACTGTCTCATTGATTTGTTTTGATGAGAAGGTTCCGTATTAAATTCTTTACCGTTATGCACCTTTGTTTCTGTTTCTGATATACATTTTATTCTGCGGGCGGCTTCTGCATATGTCAAGTTCTGAATTGTCTTTACCTTTTGTATTTCCGAGCTTGTTGTTGTATTGAACAACCTGCATTCACTGCACTATGTCCTCCCCCACAATTGCAGCATTCTATCTGTTCCCTCTTCACATTTCCCATAACTATGTTCTTCTCTGCATTTTGTACACCACACTTTCCCTTTGAAGACAGCTGCAGTATGTCCCATATGCTGACATCTAAAGCAGCGCAGAGGCGGAGGTATATATTTCCATACCGAAAAATTTAGGAAACCTAATCTTACTCTTAACAGTAGGGAACTTCAGTCAAACTGAATCATCACAGACAAACTGTCACATCTCTTATTCTCCTTCCATGTCTGCTGTCTTCTAGCTTAAATGATTTTGCCTCCATTCAAATTTCCTTTGATTTCCTCCATGGTTATGTAGGGGTACCCAGGACAGAATATCTTTCCACCTGCTAGTGATTTCATTTTTAGAATCTTTCCTTACTGCTTCTCATCCTTACATTTAATCAATACCCTTCCATTACTAAGACAAGATACTGCTTTTGCCAATCCTATTTCTTTCTCAATTGCTTTCGATAATTTAACAGGATGCATTTGTTATTCTGATTGGTTTACAAAAGTGATCATTACTTTGATTTCTCTTTCATCTACCTCTTTTACTGATCCATTTCTTGCATTCCTAGATTTATTACTAACTGTTTGCTCACAGTCAGATCCATCACACATGCTGTTTTCTTTTTTCCTTTTACTATAGCGTACTTCCTGAAAATCCATATCTTGGTCATTACCATCATCCGAAGTATCATCCCATGTCGCCGTCCGAAAGCAGTTCCGCCAAAAAAAAAGAAAAAAAAAAAGCTTCCCAAAACAGTTGCAAAGTCAAGTCCTACTAGAGATCAGAGCCGCGCGGTCTCGCGTTCATCCTGGGCTGCGTTCCATTTCAAATGTGTATCCACTTCCCTCGCAAACTTCACTCCGTCTCATGATCAATTGGAGCATGTTGAAGGCTGATGTCAATTTGTGGAATTATTTAGTTATTTTTGCACCTGTAACATCTGAGGTTGTTACCCATCCTACCAACCACCAGAGGGAGCCCTCTCCTGAATACTGATCTTCACCATTTCTTCTCTGCTCATTTCCTGTTTACCACATGTATGTATATAGCCATGCATTTCCATTGTTCATTGTGAAGTATTGCCAGTTTACCCTGCCTTACTGAGTGTTTTTCCATTGCCATTATTTATTGATTCATGCTATGACCATTGCCTGTTTTTCTGGATTTACTGCTTTTTGGATTACCCTTTGTTTTGTTTGCCTGGTTGGACTGTCTATTTGGTTTATTGGATTTATCTGCCTGCTTTACGACTATGTCTCTCTGCCTGCTGTTTTGGATTGTTTGCTTGTATCTCTTTTGAACTTCCTGCACATGGATCCTAACACCGTCTCCATGGCCAGTTCATTACAGCACCTGAGAAAACAATGTTTTCGGAGATTGATTTCAGAGGCTTATGAATAAATCTCGTATGTTTAATTTTGCATTAGAATTAATTAATTGTTAGAAAGGATTAATCAAGATTTACACAAATGAAAATTTTAACATAAGAATGAACACATAGGCTATAACTGTGTGATAAACGATTTAAGGTAGCTACAAGTATTATGCTGTTAAATCTCAATATAACTTTTCTAAACTGTTTAATTGACCCAACTTCACTGCCATCATACATTAGAGTTGTGTGGAGGTGGGGTTGATGAAGCGCGATATGCTGTCACGTCACATTCGAGTTGTATTTTGGGATATGGATCTGCCTGAAGCATACATCAGAGTAGGCTCACTCTGTCGGTCAAAATCGAGGGGTTGAGGGCCTGTCAGTAGAAACTTCCCTCGCTCACTTAACGAAGTGTAACAGACTTCCAAAATGGTGGCGGGGATTCCCCGAGGGGAAGTGCTTAGGGGAGTTAGCAAGTGGATGTTAAAAGTGAAGTGGAACGCAGCCCTGGATCGCTCACCATTCGCTCTTTCTGTTTGCTCGTGTGGATTTAATCTATCGCACGTGTGAGCGTCAATAATGCGTGCAGATTATTGCCATTGATTTGCCGTCATACGTTTACAAACTTCATTTAATGCTGGCTGTTGCGTTTGGAATGATGCATGAAAAACAAACAAGCATGATTTCTTTTGATTTGGAAAATTGGAAAAGGACGTACTAATTTTGTGATTTAAGCAGAGTGAATGGGAAAAATTGTGTTGAGCCTTGTGTTTCATTACATATTTTCCAGAGGGACAGATCAAATTACATAATGTAAAAAGATTGTCAATATTTTTAATTCAAGAGTGTACTGTAGGATTATTGGCTTGTAATGTAACCAGTTCTGTTGTATTTTGCCAGATATTCAAGTCAATTTCTTCTAATAATCCCAGATATAACATGTGCACGTTAGTTAAGTTATATGATCATACATCGAGTGACATTAATGTGCAAGTATATATATGCGTCCATGGGGTTGCTGGCATGCATGTGAAAATGTGCATCGAGTTTCACATATTCGCGAGCCATTTTTACTTATGTTTGAGTAATCAAGATCTATATGTAGTCACTATATTATTTAAGGTTAATAATAATTAAACAAAAAATTTTAAAGTCAGCTCCTGCATAGGCACCATAAAATATTGGCTACCGAAACTCTATATAGAACATTTCAACTGTTATTACAAAGAAAAAAGTACACATCTGTGTAAATTGACTTTTTACTTAAAACATTAGTTGCTGAGATATACTGTAGCCCCTGAGACAACTTTCCTGTGTGACATCTTGTCCTGGTCTCCCCTATTTCATTTTGAGTTTGTGTGTGTGTGTGTTTGTTTGTGTTTGTATGCAGTTGTTTAACACATGCAGTAAGTGCAGTTTGATTTAAACCTTTCATGGGTTTTTCTAACTTTTTTCTCTTAACTTTGTCAACATGTGAATATCCATCTTTCCATATAGCAGCAAGACAAGTTGTGCAGCAACATTTGGAATCCTATAGGAGGAAATCATTCATAGATAACGATTCAAAATATATAGATTTTTTTAATTTTACAGTTGCCTGTTAATTGTGTTCAGACATTGTCAGATAATTGGACAGTTTGTCTGCTTTGAAGACAGTGGAAGAACATGGCTATTCTGATTCTGTTTCCACCTCCACTGAAAAGTTCTGCACTATGAAGCTTTAAATAAGACTTGTAATTTCTCTGTTTGTTTGTTTTTCTTTCTGCTTTTAGTGCCCATTTTTTCAGATACATTTTTATTGGTTGCTCCTCAAGCATGACACATAACACAACAAAACATTAATGTACAGAGTCAACCATTATCCTCCTTAAACCCCATTATTTCCCTTCCCCCCTCTCAATCCCCAACCCCCAACAAACATCCCTGTAGCCAGGGGTGGTCTGGCCATCGGGAGAACCGGGACTTTTCCTGAAGGTGCGGCCGCGAAACGGGGCCGAATGGACCACAATAAGCTGAAATGGGCCGCCGCGTTATGGAGAAAAGGCCACAAAATGGCACTGCGATATGCCGAAGGGGGCAGCGATATGCAGAAAAGGAAAGCGACACCAACCGCCCCATCGCCTAAAATACAGAGTCTGGGGCTAAATGAAATTTGAGTGCCGTCACACATAAAACTTTGAACCCTCAACCAAAATTCTTGGATCTTAACACATCACCAAAAAACATGGGTTGTCTTTAAGACAAACCAATGTAAAATCTTAAATTGCATAAGGCACACACTTAATCTCTAGATGTAAACTTGATCTAGCCTACACTCCCTCCTCCAATACCAAGTTTAAATCTTTCTCCCATAATCTCTTGAGAGAAGTTGAAGCTCCATCTCCCAGACTCTGAATTAGCAGGGAGTAATACACTGAAGCCTCATGACCTTTTCCAAAAGCAGTAATCACCACTCCCAGAGTATCTGCCACTTTAGGGGGTGTATGCTACTCCCAAACATAGTACAAATACCCAAATACTTAATGCCCTGTTTGGGCCACTGCAAGGTGCCTGGCTGAAAAGCCGTTACCGGACAGTACGATGTCAGAGCCAAAGCTTTGGATTTAGACCAATTAACTCTGTATCCTGAGAACTTAGAAAAGGAATTAATAATTCTGTGGAGGCAAAGCATAGATCAAGTAGTGTCGGAGACGAATAATAAAATATCATCTGCGTAAAGCAAAAGCTTATGCGCCACACCTCCCGCCATCACCCCTGGAAAATCCTCCTCCTTTCTTCTCCTCTGCTAATGGTTCCTGGGCAAGACAGAACAATAAGGGGGAAAGAGGGCAACCCTGCCGGGTGCCCCTATCCAGAGTAAAATAATATGAAATGAATCCATTTGTTTGTACCGTTGCTACCGGGTGTCTATAAAGTAACTTAATTCATCCAATAAAAGTATTCCCGAACCCATACGTTTCCAAAATCTTAAAAAGATAATCGCATTCTACCATATCAAGACATACAACTTCCTCGCCAAGCTCCTCCAAGGTTATCTCAGAATCAAGAGAATTGTTTTGCTCAGTCATCAGTTTAGGAAGTTCTAATGGTTCCACAAAGTTTCTAATATCTTCATCAGTAGACGAAGACGTGCAACTATAGAGATCAAGATAGAATTCTTTAAAAGCATTATTTATATCAATGGCTGAGATAATGGTAGAAAAAGACTCTCTCTGTTTTATATATCTAGCCAGAAGCTTCTCTGCTTTGTCCCCCATCTCAAAGTATGACTGTCTTGGCCTGAATAGCCAAAACTGCACCTTCCGTGACAAAATAGTATTATATCTGTATTTCAATCGGGTCAATTCTCTGAGGCCATTAGACGACATCCGGTGCTTCAGCTCTGCCTCGGCACTTTTAATATTCTCTTCCAAATCCACGAGTTCTTGTGCTTTCGATTTTTTGGTGAATGAGGCATACTGTATGATCCGACCCCTAAGAACCTCTTTATGTGCCTCCCAAGCCACGCCCACAGAGGATACTGAGGACCAGTTGGTCTCCATATAGACACTGATTTCAGCTTATAGAATTTGTTGGAATTCAGGATTTTGCAAAAGGGATACGTTAAAGTGCCAACTATATGATTTCATTTTCTCCGTATGTGGCAACACCTCTTAACACACCAGGGCATGATCTGAGACTAAAATGTTTCCAATTGAGCAATCAACAACAGATGAAATGAGGGACTTAGATATAAAAAAATATATATTCTACAGTAAATCTTATGGACTGATGAAAAACATGTATAGTCCCTACCAGATGGGTTCAAAAGTCTCCAAATATCTGTAAGACCAAGATTTTTACACATCCTGTGAAGTGTCACTGTTGGTCTTGGGGGCATGTACACTTTTGCTTCACTATGATCAAGGACTGAGTCCATCAAAAGATTAAAGTCTCCTCCCAATATTATATCATGACGGGTGCCAGCGGCTTGCAACATCCCTTCAAGATCTATAAAAAAGCCCTGATCATCGATGTTAGGTGTATAAATATTAGCCAAAATAAAACTTTGTCCCTGAATTTCAGCTAAAACAATAATGATTCTTCCTAATTTATCTTTACTCTGTTTGAGACATTTGAATTGTAAATGTTTCCTTATCAATGTAATGACTCCCCTGCTCTTACTCGAGCCAGCACTATAAAAAAATGCCCACCCCATATCTTTCCAAATTTTTCAGCTTCCTACGGAGAAAGGTGCGTTTCTTGAAGAAACACTATATCATATTTCTTACGCTTAAGAAGAGAAATAACCTTCCTTCTTTTTATGGGGTGCCTTGTGACAATTTGACACAAGAAAAAATAGATAGGCACCAGCACAAACCCCCCATCAGACGAATGTTCAGTGAGCCAGTCCACTTGGCTGCAACATGAGTGCAAGCAAATGACTTACTCCAATGACTCAGAAATACTCCACAAAATAAACTCCAGTCCATAGGCGGACCAAGCACAGAGAGCATGTAGATTCATCCACAGAACCATCCTGAAGGTGTGTTGCTCTTCAAAATAAACTCCAGTGGCTAGGCGGAACCAGCAAAAAAAGAGTGTGCGGAATCATCAAACAGTCAAGCGAATGTTCAGTGAGCTGGTCCACTCGGCTGCAACGTGAGTACCACATGATGACTCACTCACTCCATTGACTTTATGAAGGACATCGCTTGCTGTGGGCATGTGAATGTTTTACGGCCATCCTTAGCATCTATTCTTAATTTGGCCGGGAATATCAATGCAAAAGCGACCTTCCGTTGATGTAAAAGTTTCTTGCATTCCTTGAATCAATCATGTTTCTCTCTTGTCGAGTTCGCAAATTCTGGGAACAACAAAATGCTGTAGTTCTTCCAAGAAAGCCTTCCTTCCATCTGCAATACAAAAGGGAGAGAGAAGTTAGGTGCATGCAAAAGCGGCCCCCCGCAAAGTGCGGCTTTAACCTGCGAGAACGCCTGTTGGTACTGCTCCGTCCACTGGACCGGGTCTGGAGCCCCCTTTTTAGTGAGATCAGTCAGCGGGCTTGTGACGTCCGAATAATTAAGCACAAACCTCCTCAGCCAGCCCCAGGAACTGTCTCACCCCCTTTTTGGTCTTGGGACTTGGGCAGGTTGCAATCGCTGCAGTTTTGTCAATTTGGGGACGCACCTGCCCATGGCCCAAGTGGAACCCCAGATACTGTACCTCCACCCGCCCAATCGTGCACTTCTTGTGGTTTGCTGTGAGCCCCGCCCATCGCAGCGATCTCAGAACCACCCTCAGATGCTGCATGTGCTGCTGCCAATCATTGCTATAAAATTATGATGTCATCTATATAGGCAGCGGCATAAGCCGAATGCGGTCTGAGGATTTGGTCCATGAGATGCTGAAACGTAGCCGGGGCCCCAAACAAACCAAACGGAAGCGTCACAAATTGGCGCAATCCAAACGGCATGGAGAAGACTGTTTTTTCATGGGAAATTGGTGTCAAGGGAATCTGCCAATAACCCTTTGTCAAATCCAATGTCGAATAAAATCGAGCAGTACCTAACCGATCGAGCAACTCATCAACGCGGGGCATTGGGTACGCATCAAATTTAGACATCGTGTTGACTTTTCTATAATCCACACAGAACCGTACAGACCCGTCGCACTTGGGAACTAGAACAACTGGGCTGGACCAATCGCTGTGGGATTCCTCTATTACCCCCATATCGAGCATTGCATCCAATTCCTCCCGAACTGTTTCCTTTTTGTGTTTGGGCAAGCGATAGGGACGGCTACGTACCACCACTCCCAGTTCGGTCTCGATGTGGTGCTGGATGAGGTTCGTATGACCCGGTAGAGGGGAGAACACATTCACAAATTCTTGTTGCAACTTGGCAACCCCTGCGAGCTGGTACGGTGAGAGGAGGTCTCCGCAAGTGACCGGAGTGTTCTGATTAGGCTTTTTTTATTCACATCCGGGCCGAGCTCCGCCCTCTCCGGAACTACCATAGCCAACGTCACAGGGACCACCTCCCTCCACAATTTCAGGAGGTTGAGATGATATATTTGACGTGCGCCCCCTCTATCGGTTCGCTTTACCTCATAATCGAGATCCCCCACTCGTTGTGTGACCTCAAAGGGTCCTTGCCACTTGGCGAGTAATTTGGAGCTCGATGTGGGAGTAATACGAGTACCTTATCTCCTGGTGCAAATTCACGCAGCCGAGCTCCCCTGTTATACAGTCGGCTCTGTCGTTCTTGAGCTTGGAGCAAATTCTCCTGTGTTAGTTGCCCCAAGGTGTGGAGTTTTGCTCTAAGATCAAGAATGTACTGGATTTCATTTTTGCTATCTCAAGGTCCTCCCTCCCAAGCTTCGTGGATGACGTCAAGCACCCCGTGCGGGCGCTGCCCATACAGCAGCCGTGGAGGCTTGCAGGACCTCTATTACTGCAAATAACAGGGGGTCGAGCCATTTATCCCATTTTCTGGCATCCCCATGCACGAACTTACGAATCATGTTCTTAAGGGTTTTATTAAATCGCAAGACCAGGCCATCTGTTTGTGGATGGTAAACGCTGGTGCGGATTGACTTAATAATTCGTACAGCTCGCGTAGTGTCCGTGACATAAAAGATGTGCCCTGATCGGTAAGGATTGCTTTCGGAATCCCCACCTGGGGATTGCGTACTGAGATGTTGCGCAAAGGCACTGCTTCCGTATATCGCATTGCATAATCCACTAGAACTAATACAAAGCGATATCTGTGTGCTGTCCGCTCTAATGGCCCAACGAGGTCCATGCCAATTCTCTCGAAGGGGACTTCGATCAATGGAAGGGGGTGCAACAGCGCTTTTGGGGTGGCCGGTGGATTCACCAGTTGACATTCACGGCATGCCGCACACCACCTGTGGACATCGCCGCCAATGCCTGGCCAATAAAAACGGGCTATTAAGTGGTTCAGTGTCTTTTTTTCCCTTAGGTGAACTGCCATCAGATTATAGTGAGCCGCCTGGAACACCATTTTCCGGCTGCTCCGTGGTATTAAGAGCTGGGTTGTATCTTCCTTTGTTTGAGCATCCTGCATCACTCTATACAACCGCTTGTTTATAATCTAAAAATAGGAATATGAAAGTGCGACGCTCGGTCCGAGTTTTTGAGTTTTTGTTTGAGGATTTCATCTCGCGACTGCTCCTAAGGGAATTCCCCTTCAGGAAATCCCCTGAGGATGGGAGGGGCCGTAGCCTCTCCCCCCCACGTTATCTTGACGTGGAGTTGACGAAGACGGCCCCGGCTCCGCCTCCCCGCCAGAGCATTGCACATTTCACATCCCACTGCTTTTACGCAGGACCCATCCGCACATATTCCCTTTAATACATTCAGAAATTCAGACCAATTAGTCCCCAGAATCAGCGGATGGGTGAGGCGGGAACTAACCGTGGCCTCCACTCTAAGTTTTGTTCCCCGAAATTTAATTGCAAGGGTCACCACAGGGTATTTGTGAATATTCCCATGCGCACACTTCATCCTCACCGTTTTAGCTGTGCCCAGTGCCCCGTGTTGAACCAAATGTTGGTGGATAGTGGTTTGATTACAACCTGTGTCCACCAAAGCTTGGCGAGTACCCCCCTTGATTCTTACCGGTATCCGGTATGCTCCGGCTCGGTTGGGGGCAGCCTGCGGGGTGTCGGGGATCCGGACAGCCGTCCCCAGCTCCATCACGGGGTATTGATCCCGGAAGTGTCCCGGATCCCCACAACTCCAGCAGGCCGGCCCAGACACCACACCCACACCTGCATCGGCGGACACTTCCACCTGAGAGGGAGAGTGGCGGGGCACTGTAGAGGCAGGGATGTGTGCCCACCACCTCGCTTGGGGAACTGGCCGTGGTGGCGGAGCTCCTCGCCTCCGTGGTGCAGGAATGGGCTCTGGGGAGAGAGTAGAGTGAGGGGGAGGGGGGAACACACAGGGGGAGGGGGAAGAGAGAGAGAGAGAGAAGAGGGCTTTTCCGCTCTTGAGTACGCAGCCATATGGCCCTCCGCCAGTCGGACTCCTTCCTCCAGCGACGCCGGGTGGTGGCACTGGACCCACTCCGCCGTTCCCTTTGGTAGTCGAGGGATCAGCTGTTCCAGCACCACTCAGTCGACCACTCCCTCGAGTCCCCGCCAGCAGCCACTTCTGGCATGCATCTCAGAGCCATTGGGAGAACGCAAACGGGTGGCCGGTCCTCTCCATCTTCAGGGTTCTGAAGAGCTGCCGGTACTGCTTGGGACTGTGGCCAACCCGTTGCAGAATAGTCTTCTTTAGATCCTCATAAGCCAGGAGTTTAGACACCGGCAGTTGTTGCGCCACGAGCTGGGCTTCCTCAGACAGCAACAGAAGGAGTCTGGCCGCCCACTGGTCATGTGACCAGCCCCAGATCTCCACGGTTCCCTCAAAGACATCGAGGAAGGCCTCTGGGTCATCTTCCGCCCCCATCTTTAAGAGTGTGGGTGGTGGCAGGGGACTGTGGCTGTCCGGGGTCTCGGCCGGGGCTCTCTCCTTGCTGAGGAGGCTCCGGATCACGTGCCGGTCCTCTGCTTGAGCTTGCAGAATCTCAAAGAACTGGCGGTCTTGTTCTTGGCGCAGCTCAAGCAGGGTTTGTTAGTGAGTTTGATGCAGGCCGCAAGGGACTGGAGGACTTCGGCCAACTGGGTGGAGGGCTCCATGGGGCGTACTTCCAACTTCGGATCCCGGGTTTCGGCACCAGTGTGAAGGCAGTCGATAAGGAGGGCACGGGAGGCGGGTTGCTCCACTCATAGGTAAGGATTTTAATGACCACACTTCAGCGCTCACAGCTTCACACACTAATCTCTTCAGCTTCACAATAATAAATTCTTAGTTTCACAATAATAATCTCTTCAGCTTCACAACAATAACTTTCTGGACCCAGGCTCTCTCTCGTCTGCTGGTTGTGTGGCTGCTTTTATGCCACTCTCCCCATGCTCACTGGAATTAGAAACAGGTGTTAGGCATAATTTAGCTCAGGTGTAAGCACCCTTACCGCTTTCTCTCTCTCTGGATGGGCGCTTGACCACGCCCCCACTGCCACAATGACCTCAAGTTGAATTTTCTTAAAAAGCGTGATGCAGAAATGCTACTTATATATTTTTTTAGTAAAATCCATCATATATATTCACTGTCATGTATATGCCATCATAATGGATACTACACCCCTGGATGTTGCCCCAGTACTCCAAGAATGAAAATAGACCATGACAATAGAGCTATCTCTAAGTAATTCATTCAATAGAGATCATTCATTCCCTTTTTGACCTATCTGACTCAACCACAATATTTCACTGTAGCCTCCAAGGTTCACTCTGCAGAACTCTAAACTTGATTGGTATGCCTGAAGTAGAAAACATGCCCCTTATTACCATATAGACAAAGAAATGTAGAAATACATAGATGTGTATCGAGAAAAATAATAAATGTGGAAATAAAGAAATAAATGTATAAATACTAATTTATGTCAGATTTAAACACTAATTTATTTCAGATTTAAACATTTATTTATTTCTAAGTACATGTTTTTTTTTTATATATTTTTTTATTTTTATAGTTTATTTTTGCAAATATATTCATTTATTTATCTATGTATTTTTAATAGTGTCACATTCGGTCCTCCATACAACAGGTCCTACACGCGCAGCATTCGGTGGCACGAGGGAGTAGCCCCAGATTGCAGTTTGGAAGATGGGGCAGGGCGACACGTACACAATGACATGTGTAACCCCACCCCTAAATACCAAATAGCTTCGACACAAGGCACAGTTCAAACTTAAAACAGTGGAAGGATTTAGGAGGGTGAACAAAAAGATGCTGTCCTTGCGCAAGGTGAGAGAAACTGGTCAGTGTAAAGTTAATTAATATATTAAATAAATAATAAATAACGTGATGTTCGAGAATTGAATGCGGCTTTATAGCTTAAGCATAGCTCAGTGTCATTCACAGCAAATATGAAGCACCATACTGTCCTATCAGAGACAGAACATAAGCAGCAAGGGGTAAATTGTAAGATGGTTTTCAATACATTAAGTTGATCAAACTTGCTCATAGGGGTAGAAGGAGAGAGACCGATACGTTTTTTTCTTTACTCCAGCAGCAGCATGAGGCATATTAGTAGATGCTCACTACATTGCAACCCAAATAAAATGATAAAGTTCACTTGCATTATAGAAAAAGTGCTAATAAAAAGTTATGGCAAACTCATCCTATGTGTCCCTCATTTACCTTTTAATAAAATATGAATGTGGAGCAGTATGTTGGATCTTTAAATTTTTTAAAGCTGTGTAGAGTGTTGTTGCGCTCACAAAAATGGAAAATTCCTGCAGGTGCGTGAAGCCAGAAAATCTTGCCCAAATTTTAGAGATTGCTGTCTGCATACTGAAAAATTATCCAGACTAGTCAAGTCTATCAAAAATGATCCATCTTTATTGTAAAAGTGCACACTTAAACGTTTGCTCGGTTTTAAATTCACTGCACTGTGCACTTTTCGGGACAGTTGTGGATGAATCTGCACGTTCTTTGTACTTGTGCCTCCTGTTGGCTGGAGTTTGTTTTGTGGAGTATTTTTTGCAGGACACTGGAAGGATTAGGTCATCTGCTGCACTTATGAAACAGCCGGCTCACTGAACATTCATCTGACTGCCCGAGAAAACTGAACGGAATTATTATTAATTTTTTTTTTGTGCTGGTTCTGCTAGCAGCTGGAGCTTGTTTTGTGGAGGAACACACCTTTGATACAGTTTTGTGAATGAATTTCCACGTTCTTTGTGTTTATTCTGCCTAATGGCTGGAGTTTGTTTTACAGATTATTATAACGATGCTGGCAAAGACAATGATGAAGACGATGACAATGAAGTGACAAACCCAAATGCAGTTTATTTTTCAAATGTGGAATCCCAAAACCCTGACTACAAACGTGAACTAAACATAAACATGAGCTTGACTTGACTAGAATATGAACTTGGCATAAACTTGACTTGGCTAGACTTGGCTTGATCAAAACAAAGTTACATTCACAATACCTGACACCAGACAATGGCAAACATGAGGGCTTAAATACAAGGACATGGGTAACAGGTAAACAAGACAACCAATCACAAGACTAAACTATAAACAAGATAACAAGACTAAATTAACTTTAACCAATGAAAAGACAAGACCAATAACAAAGTAATCAAACAATGAACCAATGAAAACAATACACATGAACAGGGGAAACACATGACAAGATCACGAGGAAACAGGAAATCACATGAAATGACAGGAACAGGAACTAAACTTGAAAATGAAAGACATGAAAACAAGAACAAAACACATAAACATGACATATCCCCCCTCTAGGGGTGGCTACCGACACCCCAAAAAATAAGAAAGTTAATTAGGGAGCTGGAGGGGGGTGGTGTCTTTGAGACGTGGCCTGTCGGGCGTGGGAACAGGGGGGGACATTGAGTGGTGGAGCTGATGGGGATGAGGACCAAGGCAGAGCCATAGGGATGGAGATCCCCAGTGGAGCAGAGGCGGGCCTGGACCATGGCGGGCCTGGACCATGGGACAGAGGCTGGCCTGCACCGTGGGGCAGAGGCTTGCTTGTGACATGGCATGGAGCAGTCTGGGGCTTGGCTGTGACATGGCATGGAGCAGACTGAAGCTTGGCTTTGACATGGCAAGGAGCAGACTGAAGTTTGGCTGTGACATGGCATGGAGCAGGCTGAGGCATGGCTGTGACATGACATGGAGCAAGCAGAGGCATGACATGGCATGGAGCAAGCAGAGGCATGACATGGCATGGAGCAGACTCAGGTGTGGCTGTGACATGGCCTGGAGCTGACTCTGGCGTGGCTGTGACATGGCCTGGAGCTGACTCTGGCGTGGCGGCCATGATGTGGAACTCGGGCTTGGCGGCCATGACGTGAAACTCGGGCTTGAAGCAAAGTCGTGAAAGGCGGAGCCATGGGATTCTCAAGGGACGAAGCCGGGGTAGGCGGAGCCGTGGTAGGCTCAAGGAGCAAAGCCTTAGAAGGCAGAGCCCTGGTAGGCGCGAGTACGACCTCTGGGGTCGTGGGCATAGACAGAGACTCGGGAATGACCTCTGTGGTCGTGGGCATGGACTGAGATTTGGGAACGACCTCTGTGGTCGTGGGTGTAGTCAGAGACTCGGGTACGACCTCTGTGGTCGTGGGCATAGACAGAGACTCGGAGACGACCTCTGTGGTCGTGAACATGGACAGAGACTTGGAAATGACATCTGTGGTCATGCACATGGGCAGAGACTCGGGAACAGAAGCCTTTCTCCTCCTCTTCCTCCTCCGGATGGCCGAAGTTGGCAACGCTGGCTCTGGCATGGACAAGGTTGGCAATGCCGGCTCTGGGACGGATGAGGCTTCCAGCTCATTGGCCTTGTCAGGTGTGGGCATTGGCTCATTGGCCGTGGCAGTCGTGGGCATTGGTTCACTGGCCGTGGCAGGCGTGGGCGCTGGCTTGTTAGCCGACTCCCCTATGGTGAATGGTGAACCACCCATCAGTAGGGTAAGGTCGATATACCGAGCAAGGCCATCTGCACACCGACCGTCAGGCATCAAAGAGGTAATTGGCTCTTTCAGCCCAAAACGGAAACAGTCTTTGAGGGCCACCTCATTAAAATCCACCCTGCAGGCCAGAGCGCAGAATTCCTTCACATAATCCTCCAGGGGATGACTCTCCTGGTGTAGACGAAGGAGCTGAACTACTGGGTTCATCTTGTGTAGGTCAGGTATTCTGTAACGATGCTGGCAAAGACAATGATGAAGACAATGACGATGAAGTGACGAACCCAAGTGCAGTTTATTTTTCAAATGTGGAATCCCAAAACCCTGACTACAAACGTGAACTTAACATAAACTTTAACTTGAACAAAACATAAACATAAACTTGACTTGACATGACTAGTCTATGAACTTGGCATAAATTTGACTTGGCTAGACTTGGCTTGAACAAAACAACAAAGTTACATTCACAATACCTGACACCAGACAATGGCAAACAAGAGGGCTTAAATACAAGGACATGGCTAACAGGTAAACAAGGCAACCAATCACAAGACTAATCTATAAACAAGATAATAAGACTAAATGAACTTTAACCAATGAAAAGGCAAGACTAATAACAAAGTAATCAAACAATGAACCAATGAAAACAAGACACATGAACAGGGGAAACACATGACAAGATCACATGAGGGAAAAGGAAATCACATGACATGACAGGAACAGGAAATAAACTTGAAAATAAAAGACATGAAAACAAGAACAAAACACATAAACATGACAAGTATTTTCTGTTATGTAATTCTGTCTCGCAGAATTTGTATAGAAACACCAGACTTGAGCAAGTTGTCGCGGGGACTCTTGTAGGTGTACATTGACTTTTTGAGTTTAGAGGGATGGCGCTGTCGTGCGCGGGGTTAATGTGCATGTTTTTCTTTTTCTGTTTGTTTTTCTTTCTGGGGGATGTTCGGAGTTTGACTGTTGCACTAATGTTGGAATGTGATCTTCATAATTTTATTTTTGACATTCAATAAATTTTTTCTGATATGTCAAAATGTCAAATGTTAATATGAGTGGATTATCTCTCTCCAGGTAGAAAGTGAATAGGATGGGGAACCCCATAAAAAGAAGGAAGGTTATTTCTCTTCTTAAGCGTATGAAATATGATATAGTGTTTCTTCAAGAAATGCATCTTTCCCCAAAGGAAGCTGAAAATTTTGGGAAGATATGGGGTGGACTTGTTTTCTTTAGTGCTGGCATGAGTAAGAGCAGGGGAGTTATTATAGTAAGCATCTACAATTCAAATGTCTCAAAAGATTAAAGATAAATTAGGAAGAGTCATTATTGTTTTAGCTGAAATTCAGGGGCAAAGTCTTATTTTGCTAATATTTATGCACCTAACATTGATGATCAGGGATTTTTTATAAATCTTGAAGGGATGTTGCAAGCTGCTGGCACCCGTCATGATATAATATTGGGAGGAGACTTCAATCTTTTGATGGATTCAGTCCTTGGTCATAGTGAAGCAAAAGTGTGTAAGCTTCCTAGAGCAACACTGATGATTGGTCTTACAGATATTTGGAGACTTTTAAACCCATCTGGGAGGGACTATACATTTTTTTCATCAGTCCATAAGATTGATTCTAGAATAAAGATTTCATCTGTTGTTGATTGCACAACTGGAAACATTTTAGTCTCAGATCACACCCTGGTGAGTTTAGAGGTGTTGCCACATATGGAGAAAAAAATCATATAGTTGCTGCTTTAATGTATCCCTTTTGCAAAATCCTGATTTCCAACAAATGTTTAAGGCTGAAATCAGTGTTTATATGGAGACCAACTGGTCCTCAGTATCCTCTGTGGGCGTGGCTTGGGAGGCACTTAAGGCGGTTCTTAGGGGTCGGATCATACAGTATGCCGCATTCATCAAAAAACCCAAAGCATGAGAACTTGTGGAGTTGGAAGGGAATATTAAAAATGCAGAGGCAGAGCTGAAGCGTCGAATGTCATCTGAATGGCCTCAAGAGAACTGACCCGACTGAAATACAGATATAATACTATTTTGTTAGTAGTTTTGGCTATTCAGGTCATATTTTGAGTCAGAGGACAAAGCAGGGAAGCGTTTGGCTAGATATATAAAGCAGTCTTTTTCTACCAGTCCCTCAGTGAAATCTGCTGGTGGTGAAATGTTAACCTCAGCCATTGATATTAATAATGCTTTTAAAGAATTCTATCTTGATCTTTATAGTTTCACATCTTCGTCCACCAATGAAGATAATAGAAACTTTGTGGAACCATTAGAACTCCCTAAACTGATGACTGAGCAAAACAATTCTCTTGATTCTGAGATAACCTTGGAGGAGCTTGTCAAGGTAATCAAGGCCTTGTCTACAGGCAAGTCTCCGGGGCCAGATGGCTTTGCCGCTGAGTTTTTTAGATATTATGCTACAGAACTGGCTCCACTTTTGTTAGAAGTTTATATGGAATCATTAAAGAATGGAAAGCTTCCGCCAACCATGACACAAGCCCGGATCAGTCTGATTCTTAAAAAGGACAAAGATCCAAGCAATTGTAAGAGCTACCGTCCAAATTCCCTGATCCGGCTAGACGTTAAAATTTTGGCAAAAATTTTGGCTAACCGATTAAAGTTATGACATCTCTTATACATATAGATCAGGTGGTATTTATTCGGGCCGCAGCTCTTCTGATAACATCAGGCGGATAATTAATATCATGTGGTCAGTGGTGAATGAGCAGACACCGGTCGCTGCCATCTCACTTGATGCTGAAAAAGCGTTTGATGTGGTAGAATGGGATTATCTTTTTAAGATTTTGGAAATATATGGGTTCGGGAAGACTTTTATTGGATGGATTAAGTTACTTTATAGACACCCGGTAGCGGTGGTACAAACAAAATTATTAATTTCAGATTATTTTACTCTGGACAGGGGCACCTGGCAGGGTTGTCCTCTTTCCCCATTATTGTTCAGTCTTGCCCTGGAAACATTAGCTTCCGCGATAAGAAGAGAAGATGCATTTCCAGAGGTATGGCACATAAGCTTTTGCTTTACACAGATTATATTTTATTATTTGTCTCCAACCCCACTAGATCTATGCCTTGCCTCCACAGAATTATGAATTCCTTATCTAAGTTCTCGGGATACAGAGTCAATGTAATGAGTCAGGAGAGAACGGAGGATCTAAATGCAGCATCTTTAATAAAAGACAAGTAAACCAGGTAACTCAGAACCTAAAGAAACAAAACACCAGGAACAAATGTACAGAGCACAGTGTAATACATGTGAAGACTGACAAAGGAAACAGGGAAAATACACAGGGGCAAACAAGGGAACGAGGAACAGTTGTGGAAACAATCAGGGGAAAACCAATCAAAATGAAACTACAAAGGGCTACAAACTAACAGAAAACATGAACATGGGAACTAAACAAGAATTTCAACATAAAAGTTAATACAAACACAGGGAAAACATGACAGTCAGTTGGTCTAAATCCGAAGCTTTGGTTCTGACAGCATACTGCCCAGTAACGGCTTTTCAGCCAGGCACTTTCCAGGGGCCCAAACAGGGCATTAAATATTTGGGCATTTTATTCCCAGCAAATTTGTGTGATTTAGTTAGAGTTAATCTTGACCCCTTAATAAAAAGTTTTTCAAGCGATGTGGGCAGGTGGGCTTCATTATATTTATCTATGATTGTAAAGGTTAATGTAATTAAAATGAATTGTATTCCAAAATTCAACTACCTGCTACAATCTCTCCATGTAGATGTCCCCCTCTCTTACTTCAAGCAATTTGATAGCATAGCAAAGTCCTTTATCTGGAATGGTAAGCGTCCCAGATTACATTTTAATATGTTACATAGGCCGATTGACAAAGGTGGCCTAGGCCTACCCAAGATTTTGTTTAATTACTATGTATTCAGTCTCAGACATTTGGCTCATTGGTCGCTTCCACCTAAGAGATCCCCTCCCTGGTTTGGTATTGAACAGGAAGTTCTTGCCCCTATTTTGCCACTGCAAAGCCTTTCTATTAAACTAACTGGAGTCATTGAGTTATTTCCCCCGTTATTTCACAGTTACACGAGGTATGGACAAAAGTGTCCAGAGCGTTTAATTCGGGCATTTATTTAAATGTTGCCTCGAGCATATGGCTAATCCCAAAATGACGCATGAATAAGTCCCCTTTCTGCTGGTCAGAGTGGATTGTAAGGGAGGTTAATATGCTCGGTGACCTATATGACAGTGGAGTGTTGAGACCAACATTTCAGGATTCCCAGATCACAGTTCTTTAGGTATTTACAGCTGCGCCACCTGCTCTGTACTATTTTTGGGAGTAGCATACACCTCCCTAAAGAGGCAGATACTCTAGAAGTGGTGATAACTGCTTTTGGAAAGGGTCATGAGGCATCAGTGTATTACTCCCTGCTAATTCAGAGACTGGGGGACAGAGCTTCAACTTCTCTCAAGAGATTATGGGAGAGAGATTTAAACTTGGTATTGGAGAAGGGAGTATGGACTAGGATTCTAAAAAATGTCAAGTCTGCATCTAGAGATTCAAGGATGCCACTGATGCAATTTACGATTTTGCATCGATTATATTGTACACCCTCTAGATTGTATAAACTTGGTCTTAAAGGCACACCCACTTGCTGGCGATGCAATTCAGAAGACAGGGACACAACCCATTTTTTTGGGGGGGGATGTGTTAAGATACAAGAATTTTGGTTGAGGTTATAGAGATTTATGTGTGACGTATTGGACACACAATTTTCATTTTGCCAAAGACTATGCATCTTAGGTGATGGAGCTGTTATTAATTTTTATGGTTGGAAGGCAAATTATTCTTAGGGGGTGGAAGATGGCTGGGGCACCTTTGTTTCAGGAGTGGTGCGGGGTGATGGGCAGGGTGGCAGCATTTGAGGAGGCTATTTTTAGAAGGTTGGGAAAATGGGATTTGTTTAATAGGAAGTGGGGTGGATATTTGGCTTTTTTGGAGGGGCAGGGGAGAGGGATTTTAAATTTTTAGTTTGATGTGTATGTGTATTCTTGTTTTTTGAAAGTATATTTTTATAGGTTTTCTATTTTTATTTTTATGTTGCAAGTGACCACTGTAGTGCGTGTTTGTCGGGTTGGGGGGGGGGGGATTGTTCGGGGGGAGGGGTTTAAGTTATATAACTGATTCCGTATTTTATGTTGTGTTTATTTGCCTTGTAGATGGAATCAATAAAAAAATAAAATAAAAAACAGTGCTATTAGTGTCACATTTGTTTTTTTCGCAGGTTTGATTGGTTTTAGAAAGTAACTTCAAAGTATAGTAATTAGCAATCTGACTACTTTCCCAACTAAGTAATCAGTAAAGTAATAAGATAAAACATTTTTGAGAAGTAATCAGTAGTGGATAACTTTTTGAAAGTAATTTACCCAACACTGTTCAAGACCGCGAACTTCATCTTCGTCTTGGAACCCTTTCTGCTTTGCCAATGAGATATACTTACAGTGGACAGAACTTCTCGGCAAGACGTGAACAGGACGACTCGTCGCCTGTGCTTAGCGCCTGCACTG
This sequence comes from Myxocyprinus asiaticus, assembly GCF_019703515.2. Classification (NCBI taxonomy): domain Eukaryota; kingdom Metazoa; phylum Chordata; class Actinopteri; order Cypriniformes; family Catostomidae; genus Myxocyprinus; species Myxocyprinus asiaticus. Next base: position 32,670,537 of record NC_059378.1, read on the forward strand.
AGAGACTTACCACTCCCCTGTGTGTTCCGGTGAAGAGTTCTCCACATCGCCATCGAAGATGCTTTTGGTTAATGGGTTCTTTGCTTCAGATGCTTGTCATTGATCAACGCGGCGCTTCAGCGAAACTCCTACCTGCTTCTCACAGTGCTCCGGCTGAAGTTACTATATCCTTATATATATATACACAGGTGCTGGTCATATAATTAGAATATCATCAAAAAGTTGATTTATTTCACTAATTCCATTCAAAAAGTGAAACTTGTATATTATATTCATTCATTACACACAGACTGATATATTTCAAATGTTTATTTCTTTTAATTTTGATGATTATAACTGACAACTAAGGAAAATCCCAAATTCAGTATCTCAGAAAATTAGAATATTGTGAAAAGGTTCAATATTGAAGACACCTGGTGCCACACTCTAATCAGCTAATTAACTCAAAACACCTGCAAAGGCCTTTAAATGGTCTCTCAGTCTAGTTCTGTACGCTACACAATCATGGGGAAGACTGCTGACTTGACAGTTGTCCAAAAGACGACCATTGACATGTTGCACAAGGAGGGCAAGACACAAAAGGTCATTGCAAAAGAGGCTGGCTGTTCACAGAGCTCTGTGTCCAAGCACATTAATAGAGAGGCGAAGGGAAGGAAAAGATGTGGTAGAAAAAAGTGTACAAGCAATAGGGATAACCGCACCCTGGAGAGGATTGTGAAACAAAACCCATTCAAAAATGTGGGGAGAACCACTACGCACAGACGTATGCAAGACATGGGTTTCAGCTGTCGCATTCCTTGTGTCAAGCCACTCTTGAACAACAGACAGCGTCTGAAGCGTCTCGCCTGGGCTAAAGACAAAAAGGACTGGACTGCTGCTGAGTGGTCCAAAGTTATGTTCTCTGATGAAAGTAAATTTTGCATTTCCTTTGGAAATCAGGGTCCCAGAGTCTGGAGGAAGAGAGGAGAAGCACACAATCCACGTTGCTTGAGGTCCAGTGTAAAGTTTCCACAGTCAGTGATGGTTTGGGGTGCCATGTCATCTGCTGGTGTTGGTTCACTGTGTTTTCTGAGGTCCAAGGTCAACGCAGCCGTATACCAGGAAGTTTTAGAGCACTTCATGCTTCCTGCTGCTGACCAACTTTATGGAGATGCAGATTCCATTTTCCAACAGGACTTGGCACCTGCACACAGTGCCAAAGCTACCAGTATCTGGTTTAAGGACCATGGTATCCCTGTTCTTAATTGGCCAGCAAACTCGCCTGACCTTAACCCCATAGAAAATCTATGGGGTATTGTGAAGAGGAAGATGCGATATGCCAGACCCAACAATGCAGAAGAGCTGAAGGCCACTATCAGAGCAACCTGGGCTCTCATAACACCTAAGCAGTGCCACAGACTGATCGACTCCATGCCACGCCGCATTGCTGCAGTAATTCAGGCAAAAGGAGCCCCAACTAAGTATTGAGTGCTGTACATGCGCATACTTTTCATGTTCATACTTTTCAGTTGGCCAAGATTTCTAAAAATCCTTTCTTTGTATTGGTCTTAAGTAATATTCCAATTTTCTGAGATACTGAATTTGGGATTTTCCTTAGTTGTCAGTTATAATCATCAAAATTAAAAGAAATAAACATTTGAAATATATCAGTCTGTGTGTAATGAATGAATATAATATACAAGTTTCACTTTTTGAATGGAATTAGTGAAATAAATCAACTTTTTGATGATATTCTAATTATATGACCAGCACCTGTATATATACACTGATCAGCCACAACATTAAAACCACCTGCCTAATATTGTGTAGGTCCCCTTCATGCCGCCAAAACAGCGCCAACCCGCATCTCAGAATAGCATTCTGAGATGCTATACTTCTCACCACAATTGTACAGAGCGGTTATCTGAGTTACCATAGACTTTGTCAGTTCGAACCAGTCTGGCCATTCTCTGTTGACCTCTCTCATCATCAAGGCATTTCCGTCCACATAACTGCCACTCACTGGATGTTTTTTGTTTTTGGCACAATTCTGAGTAAATTCTAGAGACTGTTGTGTGTGAAAATCCCAGGAAACCAGCAGTTACAGAAATACTTATACCAGCCCATCTGGCACCAACAATCATTCATACGATTATCTAATCAGCCAATCGTGTGGCAGCAGTGCAGTGCATAAAATCATTCAGATATGGGTCAGGAGCTTCAGTTAATGTTTGCATCAACCATCAGAATGGGGAAAAATGTGATCTCAGTGATTTGGACCATGGCATGATTGTTGGTGCCAGACGGGCTGGTTTGAGTATTTCTGTAACTGCTGATCTCCTGGGATTTTCACATTGTATTTATTGAGGAAGACAAAACGGTAAACAAAAAAATGACTGCGTGCAAGCATAGTTTTACACATGTCGCCTACTCAAATGGAAACACTTCCAACATGACTGCACATCTGCGGTGCCATCACCCAGCGAAATCACTGTCTGAAAGCAGGATAGTAGAGCAGGCAATATAGTCATCCAAAAAGCAACAGTCCCTCACTGATTGCTTCCAGCATACATACACAACTGGTTCAGAGAGACACAAAAAAATAAAAAGGCAGTGGGGGTGTTCATTGCCAAAGATTTGCAGCCGTTTTTTGGTGATTGGAAATGTGGGCTTTCGCCACCTTATGAAAGCTCGATCCGCTTTACAGACTACCGTCTCACACTTTTATCAGCGCCGAGGTAATTCCCGACCTCTATGAAAAGATACGCAATAGTATCGTAGATGAATTAGCTGACCTAAGTGATATTGCACTTTACATTCTGAATGAAGTCTACTGTACTGGAGTACTGGTAAGTTTAATTGAGATGGTTAATTTATGTTTACTGAAGTACAGGTATGTTTATTTGAAATGGTCAATTTATGTTTACATGTATGTTTATTTTTAAAATTTAGGAATTCATGTGTTCCCCAGTTTGTATATGGGCTACCAGCAGCTGTGAGCTGCCAGTGTTAATTTTTACATATATTTATTTTATATTATACAATACACTAGGAATGTGTACAAGTGGAATTTTTTTTGCTTTTTGCTTTTAAGTAAAATAAAGAAAGAGTATTGCAATGAAAATTTTTATTTTTTTCTCCTTAACCTCTTACTGTTCCTGTCGCCTAAGCATAGAATAACAAAAAACACTCTGATGTGCCAAGCCATCAGAACCGAACCGAAAACTGTGGTTAAAAAACCGAGGTATGCATTTAACCGTGTGCTAACTGTATTGTTGCATCCATCATTATGTTTGGCAACTCTGACGATGATGCTGTGTCACTCACAGCTTCAGGCGAGTGGTCCACAGAGGATGTTGCCGCCCCTTCCCCCAGTGAGAGTGAAGAACGTGCACACGCCATGGACAAGGAGCTTCTTCGTGTCCTTGTGAGGGCGGTTGAAGAGCTCGGTCTTGTGTGGGAATTAGGGGTGTTATTAGTAGAATTTGTCATTAGTAGCTCTATATCGCTAAGGGTGCTATAACCATAAAATTTCAACAGTCCAGAGCTGAACGCATCAAAGCTCTTTCTCACAATGTCACGACCATTTAGTTGGAGGTGGTAAGGCATGTTAAGCTTGGTTTTCCAACCACCATAAAAGAGAAGAAGAAACAAACGCAAGAACACCACAACATTGATTTACTGGTTGCATAAAGACTCATGATAAACACTTTCCAGCAACACTGAACATTCACGAGGACGCCCATGGTTTGGAGAGTAAATTTTTCCATTTATTCATTAGAAAGAATTATTATCATTATCAAATTATCATTTGTGAGTATTTTTATACATATGCACAGATGTTATGAGCATTATCCCCTCCATAAGAGCTAGAAAAGTCTCACCTAGATTAATGGTTTTTGAAAACCAGCCGTCGTCAACAGACCGCGGTCCGGAGGAGCGCACCATTCTTCCCTGTGGTCCACACGGAGCTCACAAAGACCTGACATGCACCCTACTCTTCACGCACTCAGGTCAGAGGTGCTGCCGTCCTCACTAAAATGGACCACTCCAAGGAAAAAGGCTACTAATGCTGCAATGGGATGGAAATCCTGCCCCGCCCACCCCTCCAAGCTGTGTCGACTGATGTCCGCACTGGCTGGAAGAGCTTATACAGCAGCAGGCCAAGCTGGTTCAGCACTTCACAGCATGTCAATGTTCCAGGTTTTTCAAGCTAAGCTCCTCAAACAAATGGATGAGCAAGGCTCCAAACCAGAGCTGTTCAAAGAGCTCCGCACCGCTACAGATTTGGCGCTGCAAGCCACAAAAGCTACCACTCAGGCCATCGGCACAGCAATGAGCAACCTGGTGGTTCTGGACCGGCATATTTGGCTAACTCTTATGGAGATGTGTGATGCAGAGAAAGCCGCCCTCGACACCCCGGTGTCGCCCAATGGTCCCTTTGGCAATGCCGTGGAAGGCTTTTCAGAGCGCTTCAACACAGGTTGGGGCGCGGTGTGCGATGGACGTCCGACTTTCGCCACTTGGACAGGTTCGAAACAGGTGTGGCACATCAACTACCTAGAACTACTGGCTATCTTTCTAGTTTTGAGAGCTTTTCATTCCGACATTGTGAATCACCATGTTCTGATTTGTTTGGACAACTCAACAGTTGTGGCGTACGTAAATCTCCAGGGCGGACTCCGATCGCCACAATTAATGAGCATGACACAATGCCTCCTCCACTGGAACGGATGTCATCTCCTCTCATTGCATGCGACACATGTCCCGGGCTGTCTGAATTTTGGAGTGGAACTACTGTAACGCCAGGGAGCATTACCAGGGGAATGGAGACTTCATCCTCAGACAGTGATGAGGATTTGGGAAATAGTCCCCTTTGGCACTTCATGTCCCAAGCCCCACTGGGTGTGGATGCGCTGGCTCACAAATGGCCGCCAAAACACAAGTATGCGTTTCACCCAGTGCGCCTCCTTCATTCTGTCATCAGCAAAGTCCGAGTGGACATGGAAAGAGTTCTGTTAATAGCGCTGAAATGGCCCAATCAGTCCTGGTTTCCAGAGATGATAGCAATACTAGACGACCCTCCATGGAAAAGACCTTCTCTCTCAAGCACAAGGCACAATTTGGCATCCCCAGCCAGAGCTGTGGAACCTACATGTGTGGCCCCTGAACGGAGCACATCGGATGAGCTAAAATTGGCTCAGTTGGTGATGAACACTATTTTACAGGCTAGAGCACTGTCAAAGAGACGCCTCTCTGCACTTGTTAGCAAACTGGTGCTCTTCACATGGTAAAGGCCCGGTGAATTGCCCCATGCTGAGATTTTGCAAGCCTTCCCCCCCCCCACCGTTTAATTTGGACGGAGAGCAATCTATGCATATGTTATGCCCAGTGAGGGCATTATAAACATATGCTGAGCACACCCATCAGTTTAGGCTGTCAAATCAGCACTTTATTTGTTATGGAGGATGCACAAAAGGAATGTCCGTCTCCAAACAAAGGCTCTCTCACTGGATCGTTGATGTGATCGCCCACGCTTAAAAATCACAGGGTGCAAATTGCCCTATTAGTGTCAAAGCATATTCAACCAGAGGCATGGCCTCGTCATGGGCATGGACAAACTGTGTGTCCTTACAGGAAATATGTTTGGCAGCAGGATGGTCCTCACAAAACACATTCGCGAGATTTTATAACCTGGTTGTGGCGTCCATCTCCTCACAATCCTCTCTGTATAGAGGGCTTCTTACATTCAAGCAGGTGAGCCCAAGCCCTTATTACGGGTGGGCTATCATCTACAATCAACACAGCCACTTAATTACATACTGTTAAACTGCCCATTTAAAAGTCATAAGCACTCCCATAAGAAATAAAACCTACTTTTCCAACCATGTTTTGAGAGGGGTAATAAACTATACTGTGTATATTTATATGGTTCATATAAATCTCAGACTACATTAATTTCCATCTGGTGTCCATCCTTGGGACAATTCATATACACTTAAATATGACTTTTAAGTTATTGGCCTGTGGCCTGTGACTCCTTATGATTATCTCTATTTAGTGTGATGTCACAAAATGCGGCGTGATGGGATATCGTTCCCCATAGTGCTTACAGCAATGCCAAGTAAACTGAATCGAAAGGGAACTTCTCCAGTTACACATGTAACCATGGTTCCCTGAGATGAAAGGAACAAGACATTGCGACACTACTACTTCAGAGTTTCATAATACAAGTGACTCACTCTTGTCCCTCAGTCAGAAAATTCTGAAGAAATTATGACTAAGCACCTGCTTATATAGGCCAACTGTGCACCTAAAGGGGCAGTGCTTAGACACCATAGCCAATCAGAGGACTGGCGTGATTGTATAAGGGTTTCAGCAAGGTCGTGTAGAAGGACACTCCCCATAGTTCTTACAGCAATGTCTCGTTCCCTTCATCTCAGGGAACCGAGGTTACTTGTGTAACTGGAGACGATTTCCCCACTTGAGCTGCGTGAGTTGAACTAATCACCAATCATCTGTCTAATTAACACCATAACTTATAAAAGATAATGCTAATATTTTATACTCTTTAAATGCTATTATCAGGAGCGCATGTTTTCACAAGAACAGTTTATATTTGTTATTTATGATCATTAATCTAAATCAGTTCATAGAAATGTTTCTGTAGTGAAGATGCCGGGGCAGTAATGTTAAGATCCATATGCAGTTTAATAAAAGTATAAAAAGTACAACAAAGTAGCAAATCAAAGGGTAAACAAAAAGCAGGCAAGGGTTCGGTACACAGGAAGACATTCCAAGAAAGGCAAACCAAGTAAATCTGAGAGAGAGAGAGGTAATCCAGTAAACAGGCAATAGGTCCAAAAACACACAAGCAGGCAGGGAAATATGATGAACAGGCAGGAGTCAAAACACAGGGAAAACAGTAATGGTAAATAACGCTCAGAATTGCAGACTAGGCAGAACAAGACTTCACACTGAATGCATGTAAACAGGGAACTTAAATAGACAGAAATAATGTGAAACAGGTGGGTGAGTAATCCATCTGAGCGGAGTCTTATGGGAAATGTAGTTCATGAAGGAAAGGTTAGTACGCTGGAGATGGCGACCTCTGGCGGCGTTCAGGAGAGATAGCAGGCACTGCTGATGTAACAGAGCGCCCCATTCCGCCCCCCCCCCCCCCCGCGAGAGGCTCTTGACGAGAGGAGGTTGTCTGCGTCGGGGTCTACCGTGATCTCTGTGAGCGGGATGATTAGGGAAATCGTGGTGGAATTCAGAGATGAAAGCAGGGTCCAGAATGTCCTCTGAGTTCATCCAGGAATGCTCCTCAGGACCGTAGCCCTCCCAGTCAACCAAGTATTGGAGAGTCTGACCCCGGCATTGAGAGCCCAGGAGCTTGTGTATCCAAAAGGCTTCCTCTCAATCAATGAGGAATGGAAGGTGTCTCTGGGGGTCTTGAGAGCCCTCCTCTCTCGGTGGCGCCACGGGTTTGAGCAAGGAAACATGAAAGATGGGGGAAACATGGTAATTAGCAGGGAGCTGAAGCTTGAAGGACACAGGATTGATTTGCTGAAGGATTTTGAAAGGACCAACATACCTGGGACTTAATTTCTTGCATGGGAGCCGAAGACGAAGATCTCGGGTGGATAGTCAAACCCACTGTCCTGGAGCTTAGTTGGGGCCAGGCCACCGATGGAGATTGGCCTGCTCCCTCTGTCGGCGAATAGCATGATGTAAGTGGACGTGAGCTTGATCCCAGATAGCCTCACTGCGCTGCATCCCGTCATCAACTGCAGGCACATCAGACGGCTCCCCGGACCGGGGAAAGAGTGGGGGTTGAAAACCTAGGATGCACTTGAAAGGAGTGGTTCTGGTGGCCGGTTTGAACAGGGAGTTTTGAGCATATTCGGCCCAGGGAAGGAAACGGCTCCAGTCGTGCTGGTTCACTTGATATTAAGCCTGGAGGAATTTACCTAGGTCCTAATTTAGGCGTTCAGCTTGTCCACTGGATTGAGGATGATCTCCAGAGGTTATACTCACGTTGACGTTGAGCAATTTGAAGAATGCAGACCAGACTCGGGAGGTAAATTGAGGACCATGTTCGGAGACAATGTCTTCTGGTATGCTATAGAAGTGGAAGAAATATTGGAACAGATTCTCAGCACATTCCATAGATGAGGGGAGCTTGGGCAGAGGGATGAATCTACAGGCCTTAGAGAAGCAGTCCACCACGGTTAAGATTGTAGTGAAACCCTGAGAGTTGGGTAGATCCATGATGAAATCCACAGTGACATGGGACCAAGGATGACAAGGGGCAGGCAGAGGTTGAAGGAGACCAGATGGGAGCTGTGGAACAGACATAGAGGTGGCACACACATTGCAGTTCTTAACACAGTCAGTGACCTCAGGCGCTAGGTTCTCCCACCAAAACCGGTTTTGAACTAACCTGCAAGTAGCTTGTGCACCTGGATGTCTGGAGCAGGCTGAGTCATGTACCCACTGAAGAACTCTGTTACGTAAGGTTCTGGGAACAAAGACCTCATCAGGAGAGCAGTCAGTGGGAGTGGGTTCTTGGTTCTGAGCTTGGGTGATGTCTGCCATAATGTCCCATTGACAGGAGCGACAATGAGGGTTGGTGGGATTATCAAAGTCACAGGGTTGTTGCAAGTAGTGGACCCATAAATGCGGGACAGGGCATCGGCTTTGGTATTCTTGGAGCCAGGTTGAAAGGTTATGGTGAAATCAAACCTAGAGAAGAATAGAGACCATCGAGCTTGACGAGGATTTAGACGCTTAGCAGACTGGATGTATTCCAAGTTGCAATGATCCGTGATCACCAGGAAAGGATGATGATCTCCCTCTTACCAATGTCTCCATTCCTCGAAAGCCACTTTCATGGCCAACAGTTCACGGTTGCTGACATCGTAATTTCTTTCAGCAGTTGACAACTTGCATGAGTAGAAGGCACAGGGTTGGAGTTTGGTGGGAGATCCTTGTCATTGAGAGAGTACTGCACCAACTTCTGAATCAGAGGCGTCCACTTCAGCATGAAGGGTCGAGTGGGGTCTGGATGATCGAAAATGGGTGCAGTTGTAAAGCATCGTTTGAAGTCATCGAAGGCTTGATGAGCAGAAGGTGTCCAGATTAGTTTCAGAGCTTTTCCTCAGAGCAATGAGGTGAATGGAGCAGCCACCGAGCTGAAACCTCAGATGAAACGTCTGTAGAAATTGACAAAACCAAGGAAGCGCTGTAGTTCATTGACAGACACAGGTAGTGGCCATTGCAGCATGGCTTGCACCTTAGAAGGGTCCATGGTGACCCCATCAGGGGAGATGACATACCCCAGGAAAACGATTGTAGATTGGTGAAACTCACATTTCTCCATCTTGGCATACAGTTGATGTTGAACGAGGCAGTTGAGCACCACTCTGACATGTTGAACATATTCATCAAGGGAAGAAGAGTATATCAGAATGTCATCGATGTAAACAATAACCCATTTGCCAATAAGATCGCGAAAAATGTCATTTACATAGGCTTGAAAGACAGATTGACTGTTGGAAAATCCGAAAGGCATCACCTGGTTTTGATAGTGGCCAGTGTGTGTAGAAAAGTCAGTCTTCCATTCATCCCCCTCCCAAATGCGGATTAAATTGTAGGCATTACGAAGATCCAGTTTGGAGAAGATTTTGGTGCATCATAGCTGCTCTAATGCTGCTGGTAACAGAGAGAGAGGACAGCGATATTTGATGGTGACTGTATTCAGGCCTCGGTAGTCAATGCATGGACGAAGGCCCCCGTCCTTCTTTCCTACAAAGAAGAAACCAGCAGAAGCAGGAGAAGTGGATGGTTGAATAAATCCTCTTTCTAGGGACTCCGATATGTACTCCTCCATAGCTTTAGTTTCAGGTACAGATAGGTGGTATATTCGTCTGCGTGGAAGAGAGGTGCCCGGCAGAAGGTCAATGGCACAGTCACAGGAATGGTGAGGAGGAAGTTGCGAAGCCTTTGATTTGCTGAATGCCACCTGGAGATCTGAATAATAATGTGGCAGGATTGACATCTCCTTCTAAGTGAGGATAGTCGTGGTGCTTACAGGAGGGAGAGAGATGAGTTCAGGAAGGTTGAGGCAAGATTGGAAACAGGAAGCACTCCAGCGAGTGATTTGTCCAGATCTCCATGAGATCTCAGGGTTGTGATGTCTCAGACATGGCAGGCCAAGAACAATCGGGTTCTTAGGAGAGTGAGTGACCAGGAATTGAATCTCCTCATGATGAAGGAATCCACCTTGAAGACAAATGGGTCAGGTGATCTGTTGAATCTTGCCAGAGCCCAGAGGTCATCCGTCTAGCGCTGATACATGTAAAAGAGGGACACAGGGAACAAAAAACAGATTTAGATTTGTGGCGAGACCAAGGTCAGTAAAGTTACCTGCAGCCACAGAATCTAAAATTGCAGATACATGATGTTCATTATTTAACACATGCAAAGTAACAGAAACTTCAAACTGTTCGATATGAGTTAAGTTTGAAAGTTTCAAATTCACTGGTGCATCCCCCTTCCTAGGGGGACGAGTAGGGCAGGCAGACAGTAAATGTCCCGACTGTCCGCAGTAGATACATAATTTCTCCCGGAGATGGCATCTTCATTCTTCGGAGGAGAGAGAAGAAAGACCCACTTGCATGGGCTCGTGATAACTGGTTGTAGCGATATCAGAGTGAAGTGTCTGTAGAGGGCTGTCTGGACGACGGACTTTGAACAGGTTATCCAGGCGAATGGCTAATTTGATGAATTCATCAAGCGATCACCCCTCATCACGACATGCTAGTTCAGCTTGAAGATCAGGATTTAATCCCTGACTGAACAACAGTTTCAAAGTGTCCTCTACCCACACAGTTTGTGCTGCTAGCATGCAAAAGGATAAAGAGAATTCAGCAGCAGACCTCTTCTCCTGTTTTAAACACAATAGAAGTTCACCTGGGTCCTTACCACCCTCAGAGTGTTCATAAAGCTCCCGTAAACGAGCTAGGAAGTGAGACAAAGAGCATTTTAAAATGTTCTCATGACTCCATACTGCAGTAGCCCAGTCTAGTGCCTTTCCTGACAGCAGTGATACAATAAAGGAAACACGAGCTTCATCATTGGGATACATTTGAGGTAGTTGAGAGAGAAAAAGCTCACATTGCAAGAGAAATCCTCGACACTTACTGGGTGATCTGTCAAACTTCTCAGGAAGTGAGAGTCAAGGATTAACAACAGCTGTAAAGTGTGATGTGCTGCTGGCAGAGTTGCTGGTGGAAACCCCCAACGGAGATACTTGCGGTTTTGGCTGCACGGATTTAAAGAGTTCTTCCGTGATAGAGGTGAGCTTGCACAGCTGCTGATGGTGACTGGTAAGCATTGCTGCTTGCGCTGTAACAAGCTTGTGTAACTGTTGGAAGGCTGCTGGATCTAGGTTTGGCGAAGCCTTCTGTAGCGAAGATGCCGGGGCAGTAATGTTAAGATCCATATGCAGTTTAATAAAAGTATAAAAAGTACAACAAAGTAGCAAATCAAAGGGTAAACAAAAAGCAGGCAAGGGTTCGGTACACAGGAAGACAGCCCAAGAAAGGCAAACCAAGTAAATCCGAGAGACAGAGGGGTAATCCAGTAAACAGGCAATAGGTCCAAAAACACACAAGCAGGCTGGGAAATACGATGAACAGGCAGGAGTCAAAACACAGGGAAAACAGTAATGGTAAATAACGCTCAGAATTGCAGACTAGGCAGAACAAGACTTCACACTGAATGCATTTAAACAGGGAACTTAAATAAACAGAGATAATGTGAAACAGGTGAAACAGGTGGGTGAGTGGAGGGTTATGGGAAATGTAGTTTGTGAAGGAAAGGTTAGTACTCTGGAGATGACAACCTCTGGCGGTGTTCAGGAGAGATAGCAGGCGCTGCCAGTGTAACAGTTTCAATAAATGTTTATACATTTTAATTTTTTATATTTGACTGACACATTTTTTTATAGCATTATAGGGTATTATAATGCAAGTTTGATGTCTCCAACACCCACCTGCGAAATAATAATATTTAGACAGAAGAGAGATGTTGTGAAATAAATAGACAATTACGAAAATATATGGCATGTCTATATTTCCCTAACAATCGCTGGTATTTTTTTACAGTATGTTTGTTGTCTATACTGTACACTTAAACAGTTATGTATCTCTATCTGTCATTTGCTTCAGGCTGCCCTTATGAAAAATCGAAAGTTCATGACAAATTTGCTGCAAACTTGCTGCAAATTCGCCACTGATAATTTTACATGTAAATGAGCTTTGCGGCAAACTTGGGGCAAATTGTTGCCAAAGGTCTGCCAGAGGTTCACCACTATGGTGAAAAGCTGCAAACTTCTGACAAAAATTTGTGGCGAATCAAAAGTTAATTTGCATGTGAAAATAACAAGCCGCAAATTTGGGGCAAATTTGCGGCAAGTTTGAGGCTAGTTTAGATTTTTTGTAAGGGTGTATATTCAATAAAAATCATGTTGATTTTGCACTTATTACAGGGACAATCCCCCTGGAGCAACCTGGAATTAAGTGCCTAGCTCAAGAACACAATGGTGGTGGCTCTGGGGATCGAACCGGATATTTGCATTAGATAATGTATAATTTTAAATGTTTACGTACTGAATTCATGTCACCAGTGCTAACACTAGCATGCTAACCTTGGCCATATTTGCATCTGTTACCCTCTATTATTGTATTTTATGATGGAATGTGTAAAAATAGTCTACATAAGATCATGAAAAAGTTTTTATACTTATACTATAATTTTGAGCCCCAAAATATTTCCGAAGGGAATAGGGTATAGGGATGATCACTTCTGAATGAAACTGCTTTTCTCTACTTTTTGTTGCATTCGACTTCCAGGTTAAATACACGTCACGCAGCATCTGTTTTTCAGAGCATGCGCATAACGCCGAGGCCGACTGTGGACCGACTGAAGTTTATACATGCTATGCGGAACTGATCTAACCACATGATCTAGGTCTGTTAGTTTGATTTCGCAAAAACCGGACTGTACTATTTTGGTCGGACTAACGCGTTTACACAACATTTAAAAAAGACAAATTATTGTATTAGTCTGACTGAAATCAGACTTTTAAAGGTGCAATCATTAATTTTTTTATAATTTAAAAAGTTTTACTTCTAAAGAAATTAATTGTAATTTTGAAACATGTCTAAAATCATGACCACTCACATGAGATGAAAACTCATGTGACAGTCATATCAGTAACCTTATAAAAGCTATTTTATTCTACATGGAGAGGGTCTCCTCATGGGGGCTGATATGTTAGGATCACATGACCAGTCGAATATTACTCGCTTAATCTCAGTAACTGCCCTGTTAATGGGAGACTTTCACTCAGGTATATAATTATATCTGGCTGGCTGTGAATAGTACATTTTTACAATGGCGTCTGTAATGGAAAACTATTGAGTTTGAATGATGCTGCAACCACTCCCCTAGGTATCAGTGTAAGTCCAAGACAAGGTGAACAAAAGCTTAATGAGTGCACTTTTAAAGTGCATGTAAACAAACACACTCAATTATATTATAATGAAAATGTTTAGATGCTCATGAGACTTTTATTTTGAAACTTCTTGTGGCTCTTAGTATTCCTTAACTTATGCATTCGTTGCTATAACATTTACATTTATTCATTTGGCAGACACTTTTATCCAAAGAGACTTACAAAGAGGAATAATACAACATATGCGATTCATCTTAAGGAGGCAGTAGTACGAAAAGTGCTGCATTACAAAGTTTCAATTGCATCAGAATAATGCTATTCAAGACAGATTAGAGTGCAACAAGAATATACACCGATGAACCAAAACATTATGACCACCTGCATAATATGCTCTTCGCCCGCCATGTGTCACCAAAACAGCGTCGACCCGCCGAGGCATGGACTCTACAAGACCCCTGAAGGTGTCCTGTGATATCTGGCACCAAGACATTAGCAGCAGATCCTTCAAGTCCTGTAAACTGCGAGGTGGAGCCGCCGTGGATTGGACTTGTTGGTCCAGCACATCCCACAGATGCTCAATCGGATTGACATCTGAAGAATTTGGAGGCCAGGGCAACACTTTGAACTCTTCATCATGTTCCTCAAACCATTCCCGAACAATGTGTGCAGTGTGGCAAGGCATATTATCCTGTTGGAAGAGTCCACTGCCATCAGGGAATACCATTGACATGAAGGGGTGTACCTGGTCTACAACAATATTTAAGTAGGTGGCACGTGTCAAATTGACATCCACATGAATGGCCGGACCCAGGGTGTGGCAGCGGGGGTGTGGTCAAGCATCTCTCCGGAGAGAGAAAGCGGTAAGGGCGCTTACACCTGAGCTAAATTATGTCTAACATCTGTCTCTAATTTCAGTGAGCACGGGGAGAGCGGCGTAAATAGAGCGACACAACACTCAGTTGAGAGAGAGACTGGATACGACAGAACCGAGCCAGAGCAAGGATTTTTCTAGTAGTGAAAGTTTATTTATGAAAGCAGTTTGTGTTAGTGTCAGTTTAGTGTGTGAAGGTAAACTGTAAAGTGGTGTCGCCAAGAGGGGAAAATGAAGCCTCACCTGAAGAAGGAAAAACTGCTCCTCACCTCATCTCTTACACTGGTGCCGAAACCCGGGATTGAAGTTTGGGTCGAAGATGGATGGAGGTCATCCCGTAGAGTCCTCCCAGTTGGCGGAGATCCTCCAAGCCCTCGCCAGCCTACATCAGAACCACCAACAAATGCTGCTTGAGCTCCGACAAGATCAAGACCGCCGGTTTGTCGAGCTCATGCATGCTCAAGCCGAGGACCGGCAGGCGATCTGGAGCCTCCTCGGCCAGGGGCATCCTCAGTCGCGACCCCAGACACACCCACGCCGTTACCCCCGCCAGCATTACAGAAAATGGGGGCGGCGGACGACCCCGAGGCCTTCCTGGATTTGTTTGAGCGGACCGCCGAGATCTGGGGCTGGCCGCTCGGCCAATGGGCAGCCTGACTGATCCCACTATTGTCCGGGGAAGCCCAGCTCGTGGCTCAACAACTGCCAGCGTCGAGCCTCCTGGCCTACAGAGATCTAAAAAGAGCCATCTTGCAACGGGTTGGTCGCACTCCGGAGGAAAGTCGTCAACTCTTCCGGAGCTTGAAGTTGGAAAGCTCCGACCGCCCGTTTGCCTTTGCCCAGCGGCTCCGTGACGCCTGCCGAAGATGGCTGCTAGAGGGGGATCGCGACGTCCAGGGAATTATCGACCAGGTGGTACTGGAACAGTTTATAGTTCGACTGCCAAAAGGGACGGCGGAGTGGGTCCAGTGCCACCGCCCGGCATCGTTGGAGGAAGCCATCCGACTTGCGGAGGACCACATGGCGGCGATCCCGAGGGCGGAAGATCCCTCCTACGTTTTCTCTCCTCCCTCTGTTTCTTCCCCCTCCCCTCTCTCTCTCTCGTCTGCTCTCTCTCCAGGTCCCGTTCCTGCCCCATGCAGACGAGGAGGAACTCAGCCCTGAGACCAGTCCCCCGGGTGTGGGAGGCGACACCTTCCCCTACTCCAATGCCCCGCCGCTCTCCCCCTCAGGGGGGGGGCGCCCGCCGACGCAAGTGCGGGCGTAGCGCCTGGGCCGGCCTGCTGGAGGTGCGGAGACCCGAGCCACTTCCGAGATCAGTGCCCTCTGATGGAGCTGGGGACGGTGGTGCGGGTCTCTGACCTCCCACAGGCTGCCCCCAACCGGGCCGGAGCATACCGGATACCGGTAAGTGTCAAGGGGGGTACTCACCAAGCGTTGGTGGATACCGGGTGTAATCAAACCACTATCCACCAACGCCTGGTTCAACCCGAGGCATTGGTCACATCCAAAAAGGTGAAGGTGAAGTGTGTACATGGTGATATTCACAAGTATCCGGTGGTGACCCTGACAATTAAATTTCGGGGGAAAAAGCATAGAGTGGAGGCTGCGGTTAGTTCCCGCCTCACCCATCCGCTGATTCTGGGGACTGATTGGCCTGATTTTAGAGTTTTATTAAAGGGAATTTGCGCGGATGGGTCCTGTGTGAAAATAGGGAGATGTGTGATGTGCGGAGCCGGGGCGGAGCCGGGGCCGTCCTCGAAAGCTCCACGTCATGATGACGAGAGAGGGGGAGAGGCTGCAGCCCCTCCCCTTCTCAGGGAATTCCCTGACGGGGATTTCCCTTTGGAGCAGTCGCGAGATGAAACCCTCAAACACGCCTTTGACCAAGTGAGAGTCATCGATGGTCAATGACTCCAGCCTGACATCGCACTTTCCTACCCCTATTTTGCAATTATAAATGAGCGGTTGTATCGAGTGACACAGGACACTCGGACCAAAGAGGATACAACCCAACTTTTGATTCCAAGGAGCCGTCGGGAAATGGTATTCCAGGCGGCTCATTATAATCCCATGGCAGGTCATCTAGGAGAAAGGAAAACACTGAACCGCCTAATAGCCGTTTCTATTGGCCGGGCATTGGCGGCGATGTCCGCAGGTGGTGTGCGGCATGCCGCGAATGCCAGCTGGTTAACCCACCGGCCACCCCAAAAGCGCCATTGCGCCCTCTCCCTCTGATCGAGAATTGGATGCGATGCTTGATATGGGGGTAATAGAAGAATCCCACAGCGATTGGTCCAGTCCAGTTGTTCTAGTGCCTAGAGGGGAAAATAAAGCCTCACCTGAAGAAGGAAAAACTGCTCCTCGCCTCATCTTTTACACAGGGTTTCCCAGCAGAACATTGCCCAGAGCATTACACTCCCTCCACCAGCTTGTCGTCTTCCCACAGTGCATCCTGGTGCCATCACTTCCCCAGGTAAACGGTGCATACGTACACGGCCGTCCACGTAATGTAAAAGAAAACAGGACTCATCGGACCAGGCGACCTTCTTCCACTGCTCCAAGGTCCAGTTCCGACGCTCGTATGCCCATTGTAGGCACTTTCAGTGGTGAACAGGGTTCATCATGGACACTCTGACCGGTCTGCGGCTATGCAACCCCGTACGCAGCAGGGTGCGATGGACTGTGTGTTGTGACACATTCCTCTCATAACCATTATTAACATTTTCTGTGACTTTTGCCACTGTAGACCTTCTGTCGGTTCGGACCAGACAGGATAGCCTTCGATGCCCTCGCACGTCGATGAGCCTTGGGTGCACAACACTCTGTCACCAGTTTGTGGCTTGGCCCTCCTCGGACCACTGTCGGTTGGTACTCACCACTGCTGACAAGGAGCACCCCTCAAGCCTTGCCATTTCAGAGATGCTCTGACCCAGTCGTCTGGCCATAACAATTTAGCCCTTGTCACAGTCGATCAGGTCTTTACTCCTACCCATTTCTCCTGGATTCAACATGCTGACTATGAGAACTGATTGTTTGCTTGACATGTGGTGATTAGAGAGAGAATGACACAGTTGGTGAGGTAAGTTAGCTGCCTATCCATTGTCATAAACTCATCAAAGGCACTTATAAGTGCATGCAATAGGGTAGCTTGTGCGAAACCATCCTTTGTTTTATGTTTTCTCATCTCAATGTGTACTATTTGAGCAGGATGTGGCAAGCGATACCTAATGTTAACTGACTAGCTCTCAGCCAACCGTAGCTAGCTACCAATGGCGATCGATTACACTGCTTCATGTAGTGCATTTCAACATTTTAGCAATATTTTAAGTGTATTTTTTTCCGATTTTCCATGCACCATTTTATTAGCCCGTTTCCACATATGTGGTTACAGATTAATTATATAGAATATTTAAATCGCTCAGAGAAATGTTTAACCTCTGTGTTGCCTGCAATTCACTATAGTATTTTTTTTTAAATTATTATTTAACAACATTACTCAAAGTAAATGAGATATACTGTAGTGTCTGACATGTGCACAGTATTTTAGAAACAGTCGGCAATGAGGATAATAAGGATACATTGGCTTACACAGGAAAAAAAGAAAGAAAAAAAAACCAGGGTATTTTAAATTTAGAATATCACACAAAAGTTTCTAAACACGTAATTTTGAGTCACAGCCGAGCTGTGCTTCACCAAGGATAAGTTCAGAATGGCATACTATCCTTACTACTCTTACTATTTCTGTCACTATGTGTAGTAAAGAGTAAAGAGTAGTAGTTCTGTGATGGGGCTTCATGCGTACTAATCGCATAGGGGAAATAATCTGATTGTTAAAGTAATATTCCAGGTTCAATACAAGGTAAGCTCAATCGACAGCATTTGTGGCATAATGTTGATTACCACAAAAATTAATTTAGCCTTTTATATAAAAAAAGCAAAAATCTGGGTAACAGTGCGGCATTTAATATGGATGTGAATGGGGCTAATCTGTAAACGTTAAAATACTCTGGGGTAGATTTACTTAGAATCAATTGCAGGCGCTAAAAGTGCAGTTTTTTGTACATGCTAACTGCGCTTGTTTAGTGCCCAATTCACTAAAGGAATTATGCAGATTAGGCCACAGCGCAAATGCGCCCACAAAATTGCTCACCTCGATCATCTCTTAAACATGCAGAACGTGCGCTTGATGACACCGCATATCTGGATATATGCCAGGTTATAATCAGTGTTGGGGAGTAACGGAATACATGTAACAGGATTACGTATTTAAAATACAAAATATTAGTAACTGTATTCCACTACAGTTACAATTTAAATAGTTGTTAATCAGAATAGTTACATTCAAAAATTATTTTGATTACTGAAGAGATTACTTTGCATTTTTATTGTAATTTTTTCCATTTAATATTTAGTCTGTTCAGTTGGAAAACATTTAACCATATAAAATGATGCAATTCAAAGACCGTTTGGACAGCAGTGAAACATTTTCTTAAGATGTAAGTTTGGAGCAGTAGAAATAGAATTAAACATTAAACTAAAATGCTATTTCTAGCCATTTTACATACACGTTAACAGACACAATCATATTTTTTATTAACAAAATCCATAATAGATCATAATTTGTTTTTCTCTAGTTAGACAAGATATTGGGGCAAAAATCTTATTCTTGATGATAATGTTTTCTATTGTTATTCTGTAAAAATATCTAAAAATCCTTAAAAAAAAGATCAATTAGCTTTTTCTTGTTTTAGAAGCAACACTG
Organism: Myxocyprinus asiaticus; assembly: GCF_019703515.2. Classification (NCBI taxonomy): domain Eukaryota; kingdom Metazoa; phylum Chordata; class Actinopteri; order Cypriniformes; family Catostomidae; genus Myxocyprinus; species Myxocyprinus asiaticus. The sequence goes on from NC_059378.1 coordinate 32,689,677, forward strand.
CAGAAGGTTTTTTTTTTTTTTCAGAGAATGTATTTTTAACGTGTGTTTTTTCTTACTGTACTGGCAGATTTAGACAAAACAAGTAAAAAAATCTACAATTTCTGAAGAAGTAATCCAAAGTATTTAGATTTAGATTTAGATTTATTTAGGTTACTGACCTTGACCAAACTAACGGAATATGTTACAAAATAAATTTTACAGCATGTATCTGTAATCTGTAGTGGAATACTGTGACGAGGAGGAGGGCATGGCCGGGCCGTAACGATGGATGCCCGGCGCTGAATCAGCCCAATCAGCGGGAGAGGGATAAAGAGGAGACGGGGACACCAGTTAGAGAGAGAGAGGGATACAAGTGGCCGCTGTGTGCATGTTTATGTTTAAGTTACTTTATGTAATTAAAGTTATGTTGACTGTTCTGCCGGTTCCTGCCTCCTCCTTGCCCATCCTTTACCCATTACATTGGTGCCAAAACCCAGGAAGGAGGAGGGATGTGCTGTTGTGAAGTCCTCACCGCTGCCGTCCGCCGGGAAGCGGAGGAGCCGTGGCCGTCCGCCAGGGGAAGGAGTCGCCACTGCCGGCCGCCGGGAGTCAGAAGAACCGCTGTCATCTGCCAGGAAATGGAGAAGCAGTTACCATCCGCCAGGGGGTCGGAGGACTCGCTGCCGTCCACCAGGGGATGAGCGGCTGTCGTCCGCCAGAGGGCAGAGGAGTGGCTGAGGACCAGGCGACGGTGTGTCCGGGGACCGGTGAGCGAGTTTTTATCTCTCTCTCCTCTCTCTCTCTCCTCCTCGCTATATCCCTCTCCTCTCTCCCTCACCTCGTCTCTCTCAGGGCTCCAGAGAGGCAGGGAAGACCTGCCGGCAGTAGGATGGCCGGAAGGGCAACACCTCCCCTCCAGGAAGGTAGGGGAGTACGTAATGCCGGAGGTTTCTCTGGCCTGAATCGGGCGGCGGAGGAGTGTGACGAGGAGGAGGGCATGGCCGGGCCATAATGATGGCCGGCCAGCGCTGAATCAGCCCGATCAGCGGGAGAGGGATAAAGAGGAGCTGGGGATGCCAGTTCGAGAGAGAGAGACACACACATGGCCGCTATGTGTGTTTAAGTTCATTTATGTAATTAAAGTTATGTTGGCTGTTCTGCCAGTTCCCACCTCCTCCTTGCCCATCCTTTACCCATTACAATACATTTTAAAAGGTACCCTCTCAACCCTGGTTATAATGCTCTTCAACATCATTTTATGACTATTTGATTAATTACTGCTGAAATGATCTATTGAAAATGTTCACAAACATCTCTTTTAAATAAAATTCATTTTATACTACTCTTGGTGGTAATAGCGTGATGTAAATTTTGTAAAAAAAAAATGTGCAGGGCAAATTGCACAGAGTTTTGTGAATGAAGCACAATCTTTAATGAGCCTAATTTACATAGAAAGGAGGCGTGTTTTTGCGGAAAGGAATGACAATGACTTCATTTATATATTGAAAACGCAGCACAATTTCAGCGCTGATTACGCCCACTAAGCCTGATTGCGGGTGGTAAGTGAATAAGACAGGTATTTGCGCTGAAATACCATGAGCAAAAGTGGTGCAACAAAATAAACATTTTAATTATTTATTTTGGCTAATAATCATTCACAGACATTCTAGAGTGAGGTGGTGTAAAACATCCCAAGGACAAAATGAATTCCTTGGTATACCTGAAAAAAAAAAAAAAAAAAAAAAATTGATTTACTGTAGATTTTTAGAGGAGCACTTCAGCTCGCGCCTGACTGAGGAGACGAAGACACAGCTCACAGTCCAGACGCACTCCAAACATTCCAAATAGTTTAAGGTGATGTAGATCGGAAAGTATGAGGACATTATACAAAATTACAAAATAAGAAAAATACAGAAGCGCTCTTATTGTGAAATAGAGCGGAGCCGGAGCCGCCGTCCCTCGCGCGCGCTTGCTGCAGCTAGATTATGTGATAGCGCGCGATATAGTGAATCATAACACATATGTGTTGCGGTGTGTATCATATCGTGAAGAAAATCGGCGATGCGCAGCTCTTTTAAGAAGGGAGATTTATTTATTTATTTATTTTCTATTTTTTTTTTTTTTTTGTGAGTTAAAGATGGATCAAAATCAAGTGAACAAAAAGGTGAGCGAGGGTAGTCTTCGCCCATTATACACTACAAAAAAAAAAAAAAAAAAATACATTTTTGATTTGTTGTTGTTTTGGATTGTTTTCCAATATAAATATCTAAAACTCCTTTAAAACAACGTACATTTACTTTAAGAGGTATACTGCAGAAGATTTTTTTTAAATTATTTTTTATCAGAGAATGTTGAATATAATATTAAATATTTTAAATATATAAAAATACTTAAAACAAGATACATTAAGCTGAGAAGCAACATATAAGATATTTAGACTTGCTTTCAGAGAATACATCTTGAATATAAGTAAATTTTGACTTTACTGCACTGGCAGAAGTATGATCAAGTGAAAAAATACACTTATATACAAAATACACTTAAATTCAAGATACATTCTCTGTCTAAATATCTTATAATTTATGTTGCTTCTCAAGTAAATGTATCTTGTTTTAAGGATTTTTAGACAGTTTTAAATGGAAAACAAGACAAAACACTTCATTATATTTTTTTCGCAGTGAATTTTTTATTGAATTAAACTTAATACAAATTATTTTTTTCCTTTTAATTCAGTGAATGCCATTGTGGTGATGTGGGTGTGACAGAGTGATGTCTATGGAGAGAGAGGCCAAGAGAGGAAGAAGGTAAGGATTGGCACCTGTGGGAAATCACCTCTAACAGCTGTTTTGTGTTGCAGTGAGAGCTCAAGAGGGATAAAAGGGCAATCAAAACAGCTGGAGGGGAGAGAGAGAGAGAGAGAGAGAGATGCACGCAAGCAAGCAGCAAAGTTGAGTTGTGTGTTTATTTGTTGTGCTGAAAAGCAAACCATTTGTTGTGACACTGAAAAGTGTATAAAAATAAAGTATTATGTTGGACATTTACCTGGCCCTTGCTTCCTCCTTAAGAAGAGAACTAGAGGTCTGTCACAGTCATTTAGAGGTATTTTTAAAAGATGACTTTGTCCTCTTTATTGTTAGTAAGAATTAATACAGTCTTTTAAGTCAAGGCACAAGCTGAATAGTCGGTTAAGAGCTAATGATTAATCATTGCAATAATCGCCCAAATAGTCGGATAATCATTCTAATAATCCTTAGATTAGTCGATTATCAAAATAATCGTTAGTTGCAGCCCATTACCATTCTGAGTAAATTCTAGAGACTGTTGTGCGTGAAAATCCCAGGAGATCAGCAGTTACAGAAATCCTCAAACCAGCCCGTATTATGGGGCTTTTCCACTGCATGGTACAGCTCGACTCGACTCTGCTCGCTTTTTGGGGGTTTTCCACTGTGGATAGTACCTGGTACTTTTTTTTAGTACCACCTCGGTCGAGGTTCCAAGCGAGCCGAACCGATACTAAATGTGACGTCAAAACCCTGCAGATCACTGATTGGTCAGAGAGAATCGTCACTACCAGCGTCACTGGATTTGCAAAGTTAGCAACAGCGATAGCAGTATCATTTGTTCACGCGACTTTCGATTCGTAAAAAGAAATGGCTGTGCGCAAAACCATGCCGTGGTCAATAAACGAGGTGCAGACGTTCCTCTCGTTAGCAGCCATGGAGAGCATCCAACGAGAGCTGGATGGGGCGACGCGAAACGAAAAGTCTTTCAGGAAGTGTCTCAGCAGTTGTTGGCCGCACACGGCTAGCACCGGACCTACCAACAGAGTTGGGAAAAGTTAAAAAAAACTTAAAAGTGACTACAGAACCATTAAGGACCACAACAACCGGAGTGGTTCAAACAGAAGAAAGTGGAAGTGGTTCGACCAAATGGACGCTATCTATGACAATAGACCGGTGAGCAATGGGAGGATGGTACGTTTTGTTACGTTAACTCTATATTCTGCTTGAAAACTTCACTTTATTTAGTTGACCAGCTACTGGAAAGCTTGCTTCTAAAACAACCAGGCCAATTTAAAAATCACCATGCAACAACTGCTTTATGCAGCACAATGAGCTAGTAGCTAACAGCTAGCGGTCGTGCTATTGTTTTGGTCAGTAATGTTCTTGAGTTGTTGTTGTTAGTTTGTTTTGTGACACAGTAATTAGTGCAATACAAGTAAATTGTACAAACTTTATGTTTCAGTTTCAGATGTGTTTGTGTAGCGTTTAAGATGATGTCACGGCAGTAGAGGCGGTGCAACTATGACGATCAGCCTATAATCCCACCCACGTTGAGGCTGCACTAAACTGCAGTGGAAAAGTAAGCTCAGAAAAGTAAAGCGAGCAGAGTTGAGTCGAACCGTAACGTGCAGTGGAAAAGTGCCATTAGGCAGGTGGTTTTAATGTTATGGCTGATCGGTATATATATCTATATCTATCTATCTATCTATCTATATATAGATAGATAGATAGATAGATAAGATTAAAAAGATAAAAATTAAATGAGTAAATCTCCTTTAGAATATTACAAAATTGCATTTGTACAATATATTTCATTTTAAAATAAAAAAAAGACCCCCATAATGCTTAATTCCTGAAAGTTTCACATGCCCATCTTTGTTGTCGAATCAAAGAGGGTTAAAGAGGGGCCGTCCACATCGAACTCGCCCTTTCGCTACAAAGGGCTAGATGCAGTGCAATGACCAGAACAGAACACAGGTGTCTCGAGTCGAGTTTTTTAACTTTTACGTTTTTTTTCATGTGTCATTGTATCTAAAAAACGTGGCGCACCTGCACGAAAAGTTGAACAACAGCGAGACGCTTTACAACAGTCAAAGACGTCCGTTTACTTTAGCCCATGTTTACATAGGAAAACAACAGAAAAACAACATGGACAGATGCAAAAATTTACAATTGGGCTTGCTTACAAGTTCTAAGTTCATTGGATCAATCTATTCTATTTATATGCAACTCCCATATATAAAACAATAATAATAAATACTACTACTACTACTAATAATAGATATCTATGGTGAAACCTATGTTCAGTTGGCCACAAGAATCCTGAAATTCCCATTAAATTCTTGTCTCCCGATTCGACCCTACAACTGGGTAACACACAGTGTGGCTCTGCATGTGCTGTAGACAGCAATGGTCAAATTTAACAGATATTTTAAATCTTTGCCTCTCTAACACAAGCAGATGCCTGTGAGATTGTCCTGTCATCCATTGCATTATTTTTGGTACAGACAAGGTTTCTCCTGCCACCCTATTGTCTGGTTGTGTATCTTCAAAAGAAATGGAGAGATGAAATTGGGATTAATGTTTGTCTATTTATACAGTATTTGATTAAAATTGGAACTGCTGTTGGCATATTGTGCATACCCACAAGTTCAAGTTGGAAATCTTGGAGGAATTCCTTGATTTATGACTCTGTGTAGAGGAGGGCATGGCCGGGCTGAGAGGATTCACGCCCGGCACAAAGTTGCCCAATCAGTGGGAGAGAGATAAAAGGAGGAGCCGTGGACGCCAGAGAGAGAGAGAGAGAGAGAGAGAGAGAGAGAGAGAGAGAGAGAGAGAGAGAGAGAGAGAGAGAGAGAGAGAGAGAGAGAGAGAGAGATGCACAAAGCTGTGTGTGTACATTGTTATTAAAGTTTTACGTTGACTGTTCAGCTGGTTCCCACCTCCTCCTTTCCCATCTTAAGAACCTCGTTATAGACTCCTTTACTTGTTTACACTAACCACATGGGCTCAACTCTGGGGCCAGGTGGGATAAAATGTAATGAGAGTCAACCTAAACACCAAACAGAATAACATTCCAGCACATCAACACATACCTAAGGAATTAAAAAATGTGGTTTAGCACTTTTATGCCATACCATGAAACAAAAATAAATGCTCAAAGCAGTATTACTACATAGTCCGTCTTCATATCCTATGACAAATAGATTACGACACACTCTTGGTTTTCTCTGCATGACTTTGATGAGACTGTACAGCTCAATGCCTTATTAACAATTGTTGTAGCATTGGGATGCGTTTTATAGTTGCATGTCATGCAATAGCCCTGACAAACGATTAAAATAAAGATAATTGTTTTTTTTTTTTCATTACAATGTAAATGTAATTATAACGCTTCAAATTTGAATAAAACAAGGATCTTCACTGCGCTCAAATACTTTGTAGCAAATTAACAATCTGCTAAATGTCCCAATCTTAATAGAGTTAAATATTGTTAATTAACCTTTTCTTGAGTAGGGTCTAAATTCCCCTGCAGTGCCCCCTGGAGTGAGTTATTTTTGCACGTGACACTGCACAGCAGGTAGAGGGGGGCAGAGTGTAGAGTAGTATTTTTTTTATTTTTTTTATTTCTTGTCATAAAAAAACAAAACAAAATACTGTATATAATATAGTAAATGTGAACAAATAGGTTATGCCTGCTGTACTGTATTTGTTTTATTTATTTCGTTTTTATAGCTATAAAAAACAAATGGACAATTAATATCAGCACTCCGGTTTGCCTACATGCACTGTTTGACTTCTCAGACATTGTGTGTGTGTGTGTGTGTGTGTGTGGGCAGGTTTGGGCGGTTTACGAGGACTTTTTTTAGGTTGCAAACTGGTAATTACAAGGGTATTATGCTATAAATGTGGTTTATGAGGACATTTCTTGTGTCCCCATAGTTCAAATCACTTTATTTATTTATTTATTTATTTTTTAAATGTAAAAATGCAGAAAGAGAGCAGAAAGTTTTTTGTGAGAGTTAGTTTTAGGGTATAGAATCTATAATTGTACAGTATAAAAATCATTATGTCTATGGAGAGTCCTCATAAGGATAGCCACACCAACATGTGTGTGTGTGTGACAAGTGACAATGTAAACAGACTTAGCTGCGTGCATCGGATAATCACACTCGATCAGCATGTTTTTACTGTTAGTATACAGGTTTTAAACAGTTATCGTGGTGCTTTTGTGATAGTTTGGCTGTCTGTTTCAGAAAACAAACGTATTATATGCCTGAAAAGTCTGTTTGAGTTGCTGTTTAAATGAGAACCGCATCTGCACCTAATAAGTAGACGTGGCTGCGTGCATGGGAAGATAACGTTTAGATATGATGGCTGTGTATATACAAGCTGTGAACTGTTATTGTGGTACTTTTGTGACAATTAGGCTGTTTGCTACATAAAATAAACATATTATGTGCTTGAAAATACTCTTTGAGTAGCTGTTTGTTTGACGAATGACAAGCACTACTAATGTAAACAAATGGCAGGACACTTTTCCCTTTTATAACATATTTTATTTACCTCAAATATTAAAAATCATAGTTTACAGCTTAATTTTGGAGCAAAACTAGTTTGTCAGTGGTTGATGAAAACATAGAGTCAGCCATTGCAGCAAACTATGCTACTATTGGAAGGGAATTTAGAGCACCTATTGATCTAATAAAATTTGATCAACCAGACCTACCCTTTTGATAAGTGGTGATAATTCTGTGTCATGCACACCATTAATTTTAAGGTTTTCAGTCACAAGGTAGTCGTAGGACATCTCCTGCATAAACCATGAAACTGGCCCTCATTGGGCAATGCTGACGGCAAATATTTAACCTGCAACTCTAAAAGAAGAAAATAAAATTACATACAAAGTAGTTCAAAAGTCCAATCCACTGTTCTGATGGAATGATCACCTTGTTTATCTGATATAACCTTTAGAGCTGAATAAGCGAATATAAAGTGAAACCAATATTAAAGGAAAAGACACATAGGTCTACATGAAAAGTTCCTTAACTAGATTGTTGAGGGAATATTTTGGCATTTTTCCATTCTCAGCATCACCTTCATTGAGACATTTTTCAATCTCAGCAATCATTGCTAAATCTAAAACAAATTATTAAACAGTTTTAGGTTAAAGAGTGGCAGCCATGACAAAAAAAAAAACAACACAGCACAACTGTGATAATTTAGTACATTGTCTGCAGATGGAGTTTATTTTTAAGAAATAAATCAATTTTGAAATTTATAACATATTGTACAACTCAAACTAGAAAGGTAAAGTTTGCCAGCATAAATTTTGATGTTGGCTTGACAAAGCCTGGCCTGAATGTAAACTAACAATTATAAAGCTAGATTGAACCTACAACGCAGTCATCTCTTGCAAAATAATTGTATCAAAACAGTTACAGAAGCATGACTGTATCATCTCTTAGCCCTGCACATGAGTATCCTGCTGTCTGGACTTCTCCTGTCTCTATAGTACGTAGGATGCTGTCAGGTGTATTCTGTTGATTCATGTCTTTTATTTTGAAATTCTAAGTCCTGTTACATGTCATGTGTTCCTGTTTCCCTAGTCATGTGATTTCTGTTTTCCCTCCATGTTCATGTGTCATGTTTTCATTGGTTTATTGTTTAATTATCTTGTTATCAGTTCTGTTTGTTCATTGGTTTATGTTCTCCCATGTCTTGTATTTAAGCCTTCATGTTTGCATTGTCTATTTGTCGAGTATTGAATGTGTTTGATATGCTCCAGTCCAGTCCAGTCCAGTCCAGTCCAGTCCAGTCCAGTCCAGTCCAGTCCAGTCCAGGGTTATTGGTTTCACGTTTATTAATAAACTGCACTTGGGTTCTTCATCTCATCATCATCTTCGTCATTGTCATCATTGTCAGCAGCCAACAACGTTACAGAATACTCGACCAACCATGAACCCAGCAGTTTCACTTCTGCGCTTACGTAAGGGAATCGTCATCTGGAGGACTATGTTGAGGACTTCTGCGGTCTAGCCAGCCAGGTAGACTTCGATGAGGTTGCCCTCATGGGTTGTTTTAGATTTGGACTAAATGATTCCATTTCTTTTTTGATGCCTGGCGATCGCAGTTCCCTCAGCCTGGCTCAATATATCGACCTCGCCCTTCGATTCATCGGTTCCCCGTTCACTGTGGGGGAGGCGGATCCCGAGCCAGAGTTCCACGACATGGCCGCCGCCGAGCCAGAGTTCCACGACATGGCCGCCGCCGAGCCAGAGTTCCACGTCACAGCGACGCCTCAGCCTGCTCCGTGCCCCGTCACAGCGACGCCTCAGCCTGCTCCGTGCCCCGTCACAGCGACGCCTCAGCCTGCTCCGTGCCCCGTCACAGCGACGCCTCAGCCTGCTCCGTGCCCCGTCACAGCGACGCCTCAGCCTGCTCCGTGCCCCGTCACAGCGACGCCTCAGCCTGCTCCGTGCCCCGTCACAGCGACGCCTCAGCCTGCTCCGTGCCCCGTCACAGCGACACCTGAGCAGTGGGACCTGGAGATGGTTCCCACCCTTATACCCACCTTTAGTTCTCCTGAGCAGGCAAGGGGAACTTTCGGCCCTCCGATCCCGCCTGGACCCTCTGAGCCCTGGACTTCGCTTTGGCCTGTCGGTCCCTCGACATTGCCTCAGCTCGGCGTTCCCTCGGCTCCACTATGGTCCTTCAGCCTGTCGGCTGTGCCGGGGTCCCTCGTCCCTCTGGCTCCTCCTTGGTCTGTCAGTCACCTGGCTCCGCTTTGGCTCTCCGAGCCTCTAGCATCGCCTTGGTCCTCCCTGCCATCGGCTCCACCCTGGCCCTTCGAGTCTTTGGCTACTCTCCGGGCACCACGTTCCAAGGCTCCGCCCCTCGAGCCTCTCACGGTTCCACCTTCCATGACTCCGCCCCTCGAGCCTCTCATGGCTTCACTTCCCACGGACTTTGCCCTGGTCCCATGCCCCTCGCCCTTTCTCGCCACGCCACGCCCCACGCCTCAAGACAACCCCCCCCACCCGCTCCCTACAGAACTTTGAATTATGTTATGTATTACGTGTTTTGTGTATGTGTTGGGGTGTCAGGAGCCACCCCTTAGTGGGGGGGATATGTCAGGTGTATTCTGTTGATTCATGTCTTTTATTTTGAAATTCTAAGTCCTGTTTCATGTCATGTGTTCCTGTTTCCCTAGTCATGTGATTTCTGTTTTCCCTCCATGTTCATGTGTCATGTTTTCATTGGTTTATTGTTTAATTATCTTGTTATCAGTTCTGTTTGTTCATTGGTTTATGTTCTCCCATGTCTTGTATTTAAGCCCTCATGTTTGCATTGTCTATTTGTCGAGTATTGAATGTGATGAATGTGAATGTTGTCAAGTCTAGTTTATGTCAAGTTCATGTTTTTGTTAGATCACGTTTATGGTTAGGGTTTTTGGATTCACTTTTGTAAATAAACTGCACTTGGGTTCTTCACCTTCTCGTCATCTTCGTCTTTGTCATCATTGTCAGCTGCCAGCATATGTTACAGATGCACAAGCTGGGTAAAACTGACTCTTTAGGTTCTAACTAGACTCAATATCTGCTTTAAAATAAACAAGTAACTACAGATTGCAAAACATGTCCAGCTTTACAGCTGTGAAGGCAATAATAGGTTTCAGAGTTTTTCAGGTTACTTATTGCATTGATAGATAAAGACTCAATAAAATGCTTCTTATATTATATTTGGCCATCATTCTTCAGAACAACATCACCTCGGTGTAATTCTTTTTTCATTTGTTCTCAAGTTTCTGTCATTTTTAATGCTACATTAGTTCATAACATAACGATTGTTTACTTGTAACCGGAAGTTCCGCCCACATCGCCCGCAAAACCTCACAGGACTCAGGAATATTGTGGATTTATTATGCACTTATAAGTGCCTTTGAGTTTATGACATTGAATAGGCAGCTAACTTACCTCGCCAACTATGTGTCGTTCTCTCTAATTATCACTAACAGAATTTCCACACGTCCATCCACGAACTCCCTCTCGCTGTAGTGGGTGGACCCTTTTCACAGACCTGTTATGACGCTTCTCCGCCATCTTTAACAAAGTAAATGTAGCAAACTTTTTTATATTTCCAATGTTAAAAATATTTAGTGTTAAATTTATAACATTGCACTTTTTATTATATTACCCTGTAATATGTTAAAAAAAGATTAGTTACCATAGCTACGATGAAGCTTCTAACTCCGGGTTTTGGAACGCAGAAGTAAACGATTGCAGGGTAAACTTCGACAGCAGTGAATGGGAGATCACAGCAAATATTATTTTCACTAACCCATTTGCTCCAAGAGCAAAAGAAAAAGTCCACTATTACATTTGAATGAATTTCCAGGAGAAGAAAAAATAGAGAGCGGTGGATTAAGACAGTAAAATGGGAGAAGATGCCAAATTTACTGTAACTCTCTCAGCAGCTGTAAAAGAAACCCCTTCGCAGCTGTGGTAATTCGTTTTTTAAAACTAATTCCAAGGTAATATAACACAAAGCATAATGTTATACTAAATATTTTTTCAAATGTATATAAAAACATTTGCGAGATTTACGCTGATAAATAGGGTGGAAACGGGTCATCACAGTCGAACGAGGACGTGTGAAAAGGGTCCACTGAATTTTCCAATTCAAGTTTTTTGACCCGCAAACAATGACAGCAGAACAGAGAGCAAAATTTTTGCACATGATGAAAAGTTTCAGAAATGTGCAAAACAAAACGAAAAGTTACTCGCAGTGCACATAGTTTTGTTGGCTTTTTACTTGCAATGTGTGTGTATATTTATATATATATATATTGCTCTTTAAGAAGGCTTTTTATTTGCGCTGTAATTTTTTTTCAAATACAGTATGTTTGATTGCATAATAAAGACACAAATATAACTCCATATGTGCTTGAACATTTAAATGCCTTCTAAATGCCCCCTTTGATGCGATAGTAATGTAAACAAAGCCATTTATGTATTATGTAATGCAGAAAGGACAACAATTTTATATCTCAAAATATCTAATCTGTGTAATGTGTAAATGCAGCCTATAGACCTTAATATCAATCAAACAACAATATTGACAAGAAAAAGAGAAAAGCTCCCACTGTCCTTGGTTGGACAACTTTAGGAGCTTTAAGCCCAATAAATTTCAATGACAGGTTTGCTTTTCAGTCAAACTCTGACTGTATCGAATCTGTATTAATAATCACATCATATCTAATAATCACACAGTAAAGATTAAGTTAATAATTTAATTAGTATTAATTTATCATTAGATATTTTTTTCAAATGTTTTTATCAATATTTTTAATTACTGCTGTTACTGAAAACTTAAAGTACTGCTTACTCTGTTCTCTATTTTATTACTCTATTTTATTATTAGCTCTTGAATAATTACATTAAAATCTTGAAGCAATGTTTAGGATAAACACTTGAAGTCTACATTATTTAGAATATATTAAATAGTCAATATTAAACTTTAAAAATAAAGGTGTTTTCAACCAGTTTATTTATTTATTTTTCAGTGGTTGGGGTGCCGTGGGGAAAAAAATACTATAAAGGGTGCCATAGTTTTAAAAAGTTTGGGAATCTGATTTTCACTGAAGTTTTAAGTTTTATTCACTTTTTCACATATTCTGTCCTACTTTTTGTTTTCACTGATTTTGTTGCACTAATTAAACATTTATGCATAGATATGAGGGTAGTTGACATGAGACTTCAAGTACTGTCAGCAGTGTCCCACAATGTGTCATACTTTCTTCATCTAAAACTATTTTAACCTTAACATAGTGTTGGGGTCCACCGTGACAATGAATGGGTGAGACAATAAAACCGGGCATTTTTTTTTATTTGTCAAATAAAATCAATAAATCAGCCACAGCGCACAACACACACACACACACACACAAATGAAGGGATGATACTATAACACATCCACAATTCAGAATGCATGTGATTACACACACACACACACACACACAAACACACACATGTTGGTGCAGCTATCATTATGAGGACTCTCTATAGACAATGATTTTTATACTGTACGAACTATAGATTCTGCATTTTTACATTTTCAATAAAATATTGTTTAGTATGTTAAGTGATTTGAATGATGGGGACACTAGAAATGTCTTCAAAAACCACATTTATAGCATAATACACTTATATACCTCATAAACCACTTATTTTTCTGACCTCGTGTGAATTCTACTCATAGAATGAGGCATAAAGTCATTGATAACTCATTTTAATGTCACGTTAGTTAAGGTTTTACTGAGCACCCTCATATTTAAATGGTCCTCTAAATGCCTCCCACAGCAGTGTACCATTGTTCCGCTGTTTAGAACTTATTTTTACCCCTGAACGAAGAACAAAGAGGAACTTCTCCGGAAGTACACTCACCGGCCACTTTATTAGGTACACCTGTTCATCTACTTATTCATGCGATTATCTAATCAGCCAATTGTGTGGCAGAGGTGTAATGTATAAAATCACACAGATATGGGTCAGGAGCTTCAGTTAATGTTCACATAAACCATCAGAATGGGGGGAAAATTTGATTTAATACTTTACACTGCCACACGATTGGCTGATTAGATAATCGCATGAATAAGTAGATGTACAGGTGTACCAGTGGCCAGTGACACTATACTGGGGCCTTTAGGGGTGGGAGCTGCACCTTCACTGTTCATTCCTGTTCATTTTTGTTTGTTGCTGTTGGATTTATTGATATTTTGTGTCAATTTACTCTGAGTTATTGAATTGGGATGTTTGAAATAAATGATAGGTAACAAAAATCTTACTCTAAGTCTTCTTCTTGTAACACCATGGTCTGTAATCATAATGTGGCATCATTGTAAAAACTGATAATTAAAAATACCTCAAACCAAACAAATGCTAAACTTTGACAAAATGTTTCAAATGTTTTTAAATGTCTTTGATAATGTCTAAATGTATATCCAAATGCATAACTTGTGATAAGATCTAAAAAAAAAAAAAATAGAAAAAAAAAATCTGTTTGCTACAACCAGGCAAATGAGGGGACCTCTGCAGACATTTGGTGGTTATAGCTGTAATTTCAAGTAATTTGAATTTTTTTAAACTTTTTTTTTCCAGCAGATGGCAGCAATGTGCCACTAATGCATTACATATTTTTCATACAGTATTTTCTCCATGATTGAAATTGAGAACTGTAGATCTTCACTAAAGTGAATGCAATATAAAATGTTCTTATTTTATATGAAAATTAATGGTGTAGTTTAGCAATTTAGAGGTAAATAAGGTTAAAAAAAAAAACTGCACAACTTTAGAGTTTTTGAATTAGTGAAGTTAGTGTTATTATATTTGTCTACAAAAATTACAAAATTACACGGTTATTGAATAAACTAATGAGAATGCACCCATTAACGAACAGAGTATAAGGGTTAAACAGCATTTAAAAAAATAAATAATAATAACAGCATTTATTTTCTATACTGTAATGGGTAGCACTTATTAATCTTGGTTAATAATAATTTCCTTTATACATTTTATTTCAAATAATGCACTTTATTTCATGTACATTTTAATCTAACATCTTCATGTTGGGAAAACGTGTACCACACACCATATGGAAGCCTTCCACACCCAAGCTTATGTAGTCTATTAGACAACATCACCTTGCGTTATTGACGTATTGATAGTAATAAACAAACAATGTGTTTTGATCATGAATGGTAGTTTTGAGTAGAAAATTAACTTTAGACTTCACAAAACAAGTTAACAAACATAACAACAACAAAAATTGTGTAAATAAACTTGCAAATAGTGAAACCATGCAAGCTCATTAATTATTCAAGAATGCTGGGAACAAAAAAGTCAAGTAAAATATACTTATTTTATTTACTTGTGACATTTACTCAAATTAGCAAATAAATACGACAAGGTTTTCAACTTTAGGATTGATACATGATGATGCACTGTAAAGATAACAACAATCAATAATAACAATTATTTACTTATAAACTAGAGCGTTAATGTGAATGGGAGTGTGAATTACCAGCACTACAAACAACTGAACAGCAAATAACTGATTCTAGACCTGTACTGTAGGTTACTATCATCACTTACACTAACCGATAACTTTAAGCAGTATTTTACAGTATATATTGGGTTATTTCTGTTTGGTGAAGGAAAATAATGAGGTACGCTTAAATGCTGTAAATGTACTTACCTCGTCATTAAACTTAAACGCTTCAGGAAGATCTCTTAACCTGGATGGAGTGGCCATCCTTAAAAACAACGTTTTGTATTGTGTTTAGGTAAGAGCTCACACTTTTCTCCTCTATGTAAATGTGATTGCCACATTTCAACTTTGAATCACAAAAGGATCAACATTATTGTCCAGTCACATAGTCTACACAACTCTTATCAAACCGAATGTGTCCCAATTAGGGTGGGCATAAAATAATAATAAAAAATAAAAAATAAAAATAAATAAAAAAATGAATGTGAACATAAATGGGAATGGGAAGAATGTATCCTAATTACAATAAACATCTTAATAGATAAGTGACCAGTAAAAGTATCTGAACACTTGAGCCACGCTTAAAATGCGTTACAGTCATTGTGTTAAGAAAATGTCAAATGACAAACAAATGATGCAGACTTTTCTCAGAAATAACTTTTAACAATCTGGTACCACATCCATTTTTAGTGAATGTACAAAATAATTTATTGTCAAGTCCACACAGGTCTCTTAGTACAGAAACCACACGTGTAGTTCGTTACGTTAACTGTGGACATTTTAAGTTTGACAACCAGAAAGTAGCCATTTTACGTTTTGTTTTTCGGTCCAGCCGTGACTGAGAACAGGTATAAACAGCGCGATTTGACATTATTGAAGTACTAATGTTAAGCACACGTCAATTTTCGCGTAGAGGCTTCTGAGAACACTGTATACTGCTGATTCATTCAAAGTAATATTCCCCGAATCCATTTTAAACACATTTCTTTCAAAGAACAACTCAAAAGTGCAAAAGTTCCACAGAGCGCCAGAGGGCGCTGCACAACAGGACGAGAATCTCTCCGTGTTACCTGCTTGAATAATCGTCAAGTTTGACCACAGAGTAAGTATATAATGTAGGTCTTCGCCTGTGGAACAGTGGTAAAACGTTTAACATAGCATATACATTTTTTTAAAACAAAGGTGCATGCGAAAATTAGGATATAAAATAGGATGCCAAAACAAAGAACGGAAGGTTGTGCGCATGGATTATAGGTGATATTGTGTATTTTAATAAACTGGTAGGCTAGTTCTGCCTATCTATATGGATTTAGGTGTTTTGCGTAAATATGACCTTTATAGTAAAATGTTCTCACATGTAAGCCATAAAATAAACGTTGCACTGTTGTATTATGCAAAGTCCATCAACAACAACATTTCACACATTTTTCTTCTGTTCCTTCACCTTTCAATGCCAAAAGAGCTAGTAACATAATCTTTGGGTGTAAAATATATCTCACTGGTAATTTTATCATCAAAGTTATAATAGCAAACTGTTTACTGAGCACTTTTCATAAATGTAGCTCAACGTTGATGTGAACAGTGATGGTGAAATTAAAAGTAAAATGTTTAAATTTAAGGTGCTTAAAAGTATAATATGTTAAAGTATAAAACAAGAAACGTAGTATAGATATAATTTTATTTAATGTGATTCTAAACTGTGGCATCATGATTTTAATTTGAGAGAGGGAGGGAACCAAGGAGCTCTAAAATACGGAGGGAAATGTGCTCAGATTTCAGGCAATCTCTCATTGGTTGCCTCTGCGGCGCTTTGATTGGATTGCGCTGCGATGCCGCGGTGTGATTGGCTGAGACGCGCACGCTGGAATGAAACAGACGCACTAATGTGCTGCACTCTGAAGTGAGGGCTTCAAATATTTAGACTTGAGTCACAGGGTCCACATCTGCACCACAACTGCTGGGATTGCATTGAAGGTTTTATTCCATCACAACAAATGTAAGTGCAACACTTGGTTCAACGTCTGATTAACTTGCATTTCAATAGATTTCAGTTAAAAATGATTTGTATTGTATTTTCTTCATTATTCAAGTGCAAAATACAGACGATGTTTATGGATGTATGTACATATTTTTCTAAATGCAATTTAATAATATAACATTTATTTCTATTTCAGGAGTATTTAAAATTACTGGTCTTGACTGTCATCAATTTTAAATCATGGTAAGCATGCTCCCAATCTCCTCTCCAGTCTATTTTGGGGCTTTGTTTTGTTAATTAAGATAGATTGCTTATTCAGTATAACCGTGTGCTGATTGGATATCACTTTATGTAATGTGCTGCAAAGGATTAGTTATTGAGGAGAAATGTCCGTTGCTGAAATTTCAGCATATGGGATGGCATCTGCACTCCCATGCCCGTCACTATCCCCTGTGTGAATGTTACTATTGCTGAATGCATCTGATGCACAGTTTTTGTGTTTCTGAGAAATTTTATCTAATTGGGAACAAGTTTCAACAAATATGTTAAGGACTTTGCATGCAAGACTTGCATCTGTCTTACAAAAGTTTTCAAAGTTTGGATTTTGGTGTTGGCATTCACAGCTTGGAAAATAAATACACAAAGGGCAAGTTTTAAACACTTTGACAAGTCTTACTAGAGTAGACACTTAGTATTATTGTGACAGTGTTGTCAGCAATGAGTTATTAGAATTTTTAAAACATTTTTGCATTTGAGTGCACTCCTCAGTTTCAAACTACTAAAGTGTCCGGCATGCCAGAAGCATTTTTTAAGAGTTAGGGAGTAGGATTTACTTATAGTGAACTCTTTTAAGATGGCAATCTTAGACTCTTAAAAACAAAAATTTCCTTAATATAAAATCTAGATTATTTTAAAGCCAAGCAGCCTGTATAACTTTAGGGGAGATTGGCTTAAATTTTAATGTCTATGAACCAGCCTGATTTTTTGACTGTTTTCATAAATCATTTCTGTTGAAATTGAACTCCTCTGGTCTACCGTCTGCTCCACTTGTTTTACTATACAATCAGTGGTCATAATATTTTTAATTATTTAAAGATACCGATATGCAAAAAGAACATTCCTACAGTGACTGTTGCTGTATTTTAGACAGGACTAGTATATATAAATATGAATAAGTTATGCATGTGTGTTAGAGGAAATGGCCCTCCATTGTCCTCCAAAAGTAACTGTCTGATATAATTTGTACCAAACCAATAAGATAAGCTAAACTCAATTGTCACATTTGTATAAATGTACATCCTGTTTAAAATTGTTTGTGATTATCTGTTGATTTGTTTGTGTACATTTATGTACATGTGTTCAACAGCATGTATAAAAGGTGTGGTAATTACTCTCTGAAAGGATGTACTCCAGGTGTGGTTAGTAACAGGTTTATACTAACTGATTTTCATGTGCAGGTAGTAGTCATCTGTCTTCTTTGATAGTTGGGTGTGAGTGTGGCCACATGACGTGTATTCAGCTGTTGTTTGGTTGTCCTCTACATAGAATAGAGTGGTTTTCCAGACAAATACAGCCGTGCCCTCTCTAATAGAGCTAGTGCAGGTCTAAACTTGTCAAAAGAGTGTGATTTGTCAACATGGGGAAAATGCATTGCAGGAAGTGTTACCCAGTATTTATATAGGTGTACGTATATATTCAGAATTTAATAGATAAATAAAATGTTGCTTAAAGGTGATGTGTGTAATTTTGTGGTGTTAAAATTTTTCCTCTATACCAGCTTAATATGCATAGACAACCATAAGCCATTTGTGATTCCCCTGAAAAAGTGTAAACATGGTGGCGCTATCAAAACATTCCTCGTTTTCTTTTTTTTTCTTTTTTAAGCATTGCAATCAGCCCAACACAGCATCATTTGGTCAACCAGTGGTGTGATTTTGGGGTAGGACAACCTGTTTATGTGATTGTTCGGTGATCCTAGTGGTTAAAAATGACACGTCACCTTTAAGAAAAAAACAAGTTGATCTATTCAATAAATGCGTCCAGGCGCAAAAACATAATTGCAAAAAGATTATTTTTCGTATTTTAGCTTGAGATTTTTCATCATCTGATCGACTTGGCTCTTACATTGTCTTTCTTTCTCTTTGCAGTTGTGTCTGCAGGAATCAGGTGACTGCCTGCGGGAACAGATGCATTATATGATGCGATCACTGCAGGATCTAAAGAATTTGCGGCAAAGCTGCGCAGCACGCCCTGTCAGGCCTCCAGTGAGGCTGCGTGCATGCAAACTGCTAATAGCACAGAGGGAACGTCGAGCGCGACTGAGGATCAGCGACACTAGTGAGGCTAGCAGCTACGACTCTGCCTGTTGTCTGTCTAGCTCTCTGGAGGAGGAGGACTCTGCTGGTGGCCCATCAGCTGTTAGCTCTCCAAGCAGCGAGCGGAGTCTGGAGTTTGATTCAGGTTATTCCGAGGCCTCTTGGCAGGATGAGGGAGTGGTGTTGCGGCGTACCAGAAACGTCCGCGTCTCTTCATCCGCGTGTCTTCGGACTAACCAGGTGCCCAACACCCGAGTTCGTCCCAAGTCTGCCTCCGACGCTTGCCTGGAAAAATGGACGTCTTTTGAGGCAGTAAGTGACCCTGACGACTGGACCACTTCTTTGCTTACCCGCGGACGTAACCGTCAGCCGATAGTGCTAGGAGACAACAGCTTTGCTGATCTTATTCAGAACTGGATGGACTTACCGGAATGCCCGGAACAGACTGAAAAGAAGCACAGTTCAGGACGCAGTTTCGCTAAAGACTTCTTGGTTAACGTTAAACGGAGGATAGCTAGAATTTCGCAGAGTGCTGACGAACAACGAAAGTCATCAGATGTTACAAAGCCAAGCAAATCGTTTGTAGTCCCCAAAAGACTTTCTTGTCACGTTGATGTGCAGCATAAAACACCATTTTTCTTTAAGTCACACACAGGCTTGAATGAATTGGACACAGATTTCCATCAGTTCACAGCACTCATGAAATCGGGGAGCAGAATGCCCATTGTCTGTAATGACATAATTGGGTACATATGACGGAAGAGATGGACTGAATGGACAATAACTCCAGAAGAGACTATTTTTATTTTTCATTTTTATTGAAGGTTCTGTCAATAATGTCGTGTAAAATGCACAAACAATAAAAAAGTTCCAAAATTTCAAGTCTGATTTGTCCTTGCATTGCTCTTGGTGGCAGCCTTACTGATCAAAATTAATTAAATGTAACTCTAAAGGAAATTCATACATTAGATTGTTTTCTGCACGTGTGACGCTAGGGGCTGGCCACCAGGGCTTAAGCCCCGAATTTTTTCAATAAAGCCCCACATTTTTTTATCATCTTGTAGTGCTGTCAAAAGTACAAGTACTTCAGTATCAAGTTGATACTACAATATTAAGTATATATGTACAGCTCTGGAAAAAATTTAAGAGACCACTCCAAATTTTTCTTAAATCAGCATCTCAACATGTATGGCAGCCATTCCATTCCATGTCTGTTGAAGTTTATCAGTCAAGATGCTCTATCATTTAGCAATTGGCCTATATATTATCTTTTAGATTTCTGTAGTATTTCTGAAATCAGTTTTTCAGCAAATGTTTATGCTAATATTGTGACACAGTAACGTTACATTTTTATTTACTGTGACCGTGCCCCAAAATTTTTGACTGTGCCCCTAAAAATTTTAACTTCAAAATCAAAACAAAACCGTTGAGTTCTGCAAAGTGTATTAAATTTCGATATCACAAAGGATGGCCCTATATGTATCCATATAGGTCTGGGCTAAGCCCTGAATATCCACTAACCCTAGATCCGCCTATGGTTTTCTGCCAGTTGCAGCCAAAGCAGTCAATATTCTTAGCTCAGTATCACAATTTATTACCTGTCTCTGAAACAAAATGTTTAAAAAGTGTTCTTTAATTCAATATCAATGCATTTGCTTTTGCATTTGCATAAAGGAAGAATAGAAAATCCTGCACATTGTCATAGTCTGCAAATCGCAACGCTTCGATCAGTGACCTTTCTGCATATTTATGCATTAAATTCAAAAATTTTCAGGTTTGTTATACAGCCTGTTATAAAGGCGACAACCAAAAATGTAATGCAAGGTGTGAATAAACAGCAGTTAACAGTGGTATAGCTGCATGTATGGCTGCACGATTTGGACAAAATATATTGCATTTATTTTGACATTTTTTTGTGATTTGCTATTAGAACTGCAATATGATAAACATTTTTAAAAATAAAACTAGTAAGTGATTCCTTTTGACCAAAATTAAGTCATGTTTTGCCCATGCTCTACATTCACTAAAAAAAGTCACTTTTTAAGGAAGGGGGAGGGGAAAACAAGTTGAGCAGAAGAAAGCAATTTTGTGGTGATAGAGAGACTATATCAACACGAATATCTCAGGTGGCCCCGGCAGCATGTGTTAAATGAGGCAACCCTGCTTGTGTCCCTTTACGACCACATGGGGAAAAATTGCAGCAGCTGGTAGGATGGTAAAGAAGTTTACTTCAGCTTCGGTTTAAAGCGTTTGTGTCTATTTAAGTGCCCCAGCTATCAGACTGATGCATCCTGCTACACTGCAAGTTGTGCCAACTAATCTACACACATCTGCTTAAAGACGTATTAATTGTTTTGGTTTGTTTGAAAGGCTTGCATCGCAGATGGTGACTGCAGAGTCATTAAAAAAGAAAATGACACTTATATACATATGAGTACGAGTTAATGAATCAGGATTAGTGGCATAATAACAGGAATTCATGACAAATGCGTAACAGCTTGCTATATTTGTGCTCCTTATGTTACAGTTAGGAGGACAGTCCAACCAATCACAACTGATCTGGGCCCAGCAAAACAGGCAGATTAGAGCAGAGAGAGTAAGAGCTGTCGGTATGTTTATTCTCTTGGCCCTTGTGTGGAAAGGGTGAATTATATTCGGCAGTAAAATCAGGCCTTATCCCTAAACAGTCTTAAGTTACTGTGCCTATAAATAAAACTTTACATTTAAGTTTTATTTTCCCTAAGAGGTTACATGGAACAGATGGACCAAGTTGCTAGTGTACAAGCGGAAACAGGGGATGGCACTTAGAGTAATACTTAATGACCTGTGCATGCCTCGTCAGTCATTTTTAGTATATCCAGGAGCCCTGTGCCTTACTCCTTGGTGAGCAGTTTGACTATGTGACTTCAAAAAATATGTACAAAATAATTCTAATAACTCAAGGAGAACGACAGAAGACACAATGGAGACAGGCAAACTTAAAGGATTATTCCAGGTTCAATACATGCTGTGCTCAATTAACAGCTTTTGTGGCATAATGTTGATTACCACAAAAATTTATTTTGACCATTTCTTTAAAAAAAAAAAAAGGAAAAAAATCTGGGTTGCAGTGAAGCACTTACAATGAATGGGGCCAATCCGTAAATGTTTAAATACTACTGTTTCATTTAGCCACAAGACCAGACACAATATGCTAGCTAACATGATTTGGGTGTGAGAAAATTGCTTACTAACCTTTTCTGTGTGAAGTTATATCAAATTTTTTTGCCTTGACGACAAACCCTAAAACCTGTAAACCCTAAAACAACAATTTAAACAACTTTACAGCTCAGATAATAAACAAATTTTAACAGAACAATTAATGTAAGTGCTTTTAGAAAATTATAAGCTTCACATTTCTTCCTTATACCCTCCAAAAATTGGCTCCATTCACTTCCATTGTATTTGCCTCACTGAAACCCAGATTTTTGCTTTTATTAAAGAAAAGGAGGGATGAGTTATGCCACAAATGATATTGATTGAGCTTAATTTGTAATTAATTCAATACTTGTATTGAATATTTAAGTATTTAAATGTCCTGAATGGACAAGGAATAACATTTATAGTCTTTGCAGTGCACTCAAAAATGTCACCCTCTGCCTCCTTTTCTGCTTCTTGCTGTTAATGTGTGTGTAGATGTTTGTATAGGGTGTTAGACCAGAATATTCTACACAAGTACGTGAACACAAATGCTTCTAGGTTTGCAAGCTCGATTTCACGCATTGTTGCTTTCCGAAATGTAAATGATGTGTTGCATTCTCAGCGGTGCCGCTAGGGGCGCTGTACTAGGCATTAGCGTAAACTGTCTTCTACAATGGTCACTTTTCTCTTTTAGGTCAACTTCTGTCGTGGCGTAGCAACAGTTTGAAGAGAATTTTGCAAATTAGTTAAAGTGTTGACATGTTTAAAGCTTGCTACATAAATAGCAAAACATCTAGTTTAATGGCACAGATAGCAAACTCCATCGCCCCCTTTAGTACTGTGGTTTATTACTGAGTGCATTTAAATCTGGTAACACAAGAAAATGCATTTAAGAAAACTGAGATTTTGAAATCATCTGGTTATTCTCTGCTTTAAACATTAAAACGTAAACAGTTATGTGCACAGCACTTGCGCACATGGCTAAGCTGGTAAGAATGCCGGTAAGTGTGCTTACATGCAATATAAAATCGGGCGTAATGGGCAAAAATCTATTTGTGTCAATCGGTTTTTACCCAGATAAAGGAAAGCCATTTGATTTAAGGTATTTACAAGACCAAACACTTTGTCAGCTTCTGAATCATAATTGGTGCAAGTTCATGCATGTAAATGAACTCACTGTCACAGTAATGCAAGTATTTACAACTGTACTGTGCACTAGCAATGCCTAGCAATTCAGTCGCAAAGAGTGTTGCTTACAGTTGGTACTGCAAGTTTGCTCACTTGCAAGGAAGAATCATTGGTGCCGGTTGCCAATGTTTGAAAGCTCTAGTGCAAAAGTAAGCATTAAGTGTGTGCAAGCTTTTATGGTGTGTAAGTGTGTGAGAAGTTTGTTAATTCTAGTAAACGTGTAAGTGTGTGAGGGAGCCAGATGTCAGTGATTTCAGATGGTGTGATGATGGGGCAGGCATTGAGCCAGTGAGTCCTGAGCAAATGCACAGAGAAAGAACTGTTACCTCTGTCAGTGTTGGCAAACACTGTTAAGAAGCTCCCAGCTCCTACTCAAATATCTCTTTAAATTAACAAAAGCACATGATTGCCAGTGTCACAGTGTGTTTAACCCAAGCATCACCTTTCAATCTCTTTCAGTACCGAAAGCTCTACAGGTGAATCTCACCAAAATATGTGTATAAGTAAAAAAAAATAATGTTATACTGCAATTGCAGTTATTTTGTATAAAGTTTATTTTAGTATCGTAACATTTTCATGACAATTAAGCACATTCCCAAAAATCTCCATAATGCATCCAGATGTTTTACTTTTATAATTTCCATTAATGTCAATGGTGATTCTAATAGCTGCTATACAGTAATTTTTACTGTATAACAGTAAAAAATACTGTTATACAATGTTTTTTTTTAATTTTATTTAAAGAACAGTTCACCAACGTGCTTGACAGTTATATTTTGGTCTATTTCCACCCAAAAACGATCATATCACTTCAGAAGACATGGATTAAACCACTGTAGTCATATGGATTACCATTATGCTGCCTTTGTCCATTTTGGAGCTTGAAAGTTTTGAAACCCATTGGCTTGTATGGACAAAAACACATCATACTTTCTTCAAAACGTTTTTGTTCAGCAGAAGATAGAAAGTTAAACTAGCTTTAAAAAGCATGTTAGTAAATGATGAGAATTTAAATTTTTGGTTAAACTATTCCTTTACCATGCTTTAAATTATAAGAGCAGCTTGAGAAACGTGTGAACAGTGCTGTTCTTGGTGAACCCACATTGTGAACATCTACAGTAAAATGGAAATGTGGGCTGACTCCAGTGTTCATATACCTGACAGCAGAGTCTGGAATGAGATGGAGAAGTGGTAAACAGCCCGTATTGTCCACAGTGGTGATTTCACTTATAGACTGTGTCCAAGTTTTAACACCTTTGTCAATGGGGCAGTTGACCCCTAAGGGCAACAAATAAACACCCTGCATAATAGACTAGTTTGAGTATGTCCTTTTATTACAGTTCAAATGGCCAATTTATCTGTTGTTTTTCTAGGCATTTGAATTCATTTATTTATGAGCTATTAAAGGGATTAAGAGAGGAGGACATTTCAATTTCAAAAGCAAGTGTGGCTTAATTTTAATTTAGCTGTTGGGAGAATTCCCTTGTTCTGGTAAACACAATGTTGATTTTTTACGCTTCAGTGCATAATTAAAAATGTGTGCGATTGTCAACAGTTAACTTGAATCAGGAAAACGTAGCCATGAGACTTTAGTGATGCATGGAAATCCATGATGAGACTGAGACTGTGATGCATGGAGACCCATGGAAATGTCATTGAAATCCTTGGAATGCTGAAACACTTCCAAAGAACATGACTATAAAGTTGGGTGAATTAAAGGCAAGA
Organism: Myxocyprinus asiaticus; assembly: GCF_019703515.2. Lineage (NCBI taxonomy): Eukaryota > Metazoa > Chordata > Actinopteri > Cypriniformes > Catostomidae > Myxocyprinus > Myxocyprinus asiaticus. The sequence continues at coordinate 32,714,873 of NC_059378.1, forward strand.
AGGGGAAACATGTTTGGACTCGCCACTCAATACTTGTTCTTAGCGTTATTAGCCACAGAAGTGGGTAGAGTAGCCAAAAACTGTACTCAAGTAAAAGTACAATTACTTAAAAAAAAAAAGAATTACTCAAGTAGAAGTAAAAGTGCAACATAAATAATTACTTGAGTAAGATTAAGAAAGTATCCAATTAAAAGAGTACTCAAGTAGCTAATACACATTTAACATGTACTGTAATACAGAATTATTATTTTTATTATTATTATTAATGGAAATCTGTCATCATTCATCATCATGTTGTTCCAAACCTGTATGACTTTCTTTTTTCCAAGCAACACAATAAGGAGATTTTAGACAGAATGTTAGCCTGAGTCACCATTTACTTTCAGTGAATGTGTGTTTATATATATATATATATATATATATATATATATATATATATATTTCTTTTTTTTTTAAAGTGAATGGTGACTGAGATTGTCAGTACCTAACATTCTGTCTACCATATTTTGTGTTCCACAGAATACAAAGGGTCACACGGGTTTGGAACAACATGAGGGTAGGGAAATGATGACGGAATATTAAATTATGGCTGAGCTATCACTTTAAGGGGTAGTTCACACAAAAATGAAAATTCTCTCATCATTTACTCACCCTCATGCCATCCCAGATATGTATGACTTTCTTTTTTCTGCAGAACACAAATTATGTTTTAGATTTTTAGAAGAATATTTCAGCTCTGTAGGTCAGTACAATGCAAGTGAATGGGTGCCTAAATTGTGATGCTCCAAAAAGCACATAAAGGAATCATAAAAGTAATCCATACTACTCCAGTAGTTAAACCCATATCTTCAGAAGTGAGATGATAGGTATGGGTGAGAAATATAACAATATTTAAGTCATTTTTTGCTAAAAGTTCCTCTCCCCGCCCAGCAGGGGGTGATATTCAGAAAAGAATGTGAATCACCAAATTACTAGAAAGGTTTCCAAACCTCTCTTCTTATCGACAATAATGACACATGATAGGTGTGGATGAGAAACAGATCACTTTCACATCCTTCTTGTTTATTATGGTGAAAATGTGAACAATGTCCCACAGGGACATTATATATAATGCTGAAATATAAACCAAAGCAATATCATGTTTTATTAATGCCTACTTAAGCTATTTCATAGCTTTTAGTTGTTAGTTCAGTGTAGTTACAGTTTTTAGTACCAAAAGAATTTAGATCATTAGTTCTGTACACAGTACCGCCACTCCCTAAACGCAGAGTATGCAGCCTGCGTAGGGCACCAACCCCGGTCGCGCAACACTCTCTTCACCATACGATCGCCTCATACCCACACATCTCTCACATGCGCACCTCGCTGTGCACACGCAGAAATGCTGTCTGTTCGTGCTCCTGTTGTCAATTACACGTTCAGCAGAGCAAAAGGCATTTACACTTAACTTGGATGTTTACATGGATTTATACAGTTAATCAGCCCGAAGTAGCTGCGATAGTTTCCAATACCCCATGAGGGCGCGGGGTAAATGCATAAATACTGCTTATGACATGCGGGACGTGGGACAAAGTGCACTGATATATTGCTGCAGATTTAAAAATGTACACTTAAAAACTGATATCACAAGAGCCCATATCATGCAACATCATGCAAATCGGAAAGGTCTCAAGTAGAATACGAGTATTGTTTCACAAACAGAATATAAAAACAGCAGATGCTCACAAAAAACGAAACGAGTCCAAACACAATGTGACACGATCACTGATCAGTGGATATGATGCATAGATAAAATAATCTTGGAGAAAATGTGACGCTACCTCAGATAATTTCTTGTCATGCTGGGGGGCCGTCTCTGATAACACAGCGGACCAATCACAGCTCTTGTGGTCTGCGTCGGCGCAATGCGCAGTTGCGCTTTTGAAGAGGTGCACGTTAGGCTATGGCATAAGCTTCTCATAACTGCCATAGGTTTGACAGAGAAGTATAAATCGGCCTTTAGACTTTGCTGAAAGTTACTATTAGCTTCTTTATAAAAGGCTCTTACTCTTACACAACTCCTACTTTTTGCAAATAATTATTTTACACTTAAGCTTAGGACTATTCTTAAGAGCATTTCTGAGATTTTTTTATCTTAACACTCGTTCTCTAGGAGTTCTCCAAAGAGTTCCTTGCTAAGATTTTCTGATTAAAACCTATTCACTAAACTGCTAAGACAAGTTTAACTAAGGAAATCTTCAAGTAAGAGTAAAGGCCAGAGTATACTTTGTTTTTCAACGTTCCATATCGGATCGCACCCAATGACGCGTTGCCTTTCATAGTATTGTCTTCTGACCGTGAGCGAATATGAAGGTGTTCGACGCATGCACACTACGATTGCTTTGTGACACTCTTATAGTACAGTCAAGGACAGCAACAATGTGCACAGACAAATTAATTTTAGAAAGAGAGCGGCAAGTGTATTTATTTATTTAAAAACTGGCTTTTAAAAAGACTACAAGCATAAAAGAGATATAGATAATACAGAATCCACACCAAAGAAAAGACAAAAGGAAGGTTTTGCTTCTTGCTCAACTTACATGGAAACACATAATTAAAGGGAAATTTTGAGGCGACATCACTGTTAAAGCAAAAAGGAACCATGGGAACAAAAATGTTTTCACATGAATGTGGCATTTCTTTTGATTTTACTAAATACTGAAGAGTGTGACAAATGATGGTACTCTCTTAAGTCTCAGTCAAGAGCAAAGCGTTAGGAGCTACTTTAAGCCTTAAGAATTGTTGTTAATACGGGCCCTTACTTGTTGCATGCTGACATGTAGAATTTTGCATTGTTATAAGGAGCATTTCTTGAATGCTCTCTCTCATGCACACATGGCAAGTCACTGGCCGGTTTCAAACCAGATGAATTTGATGAATGCCCATCTCTCTGCAGGACCTCTGGTAAACAGAGTGGATTCTGAGTCAACAAGAATAAGTCAGGGTGAAGACCAAATGCTGTCACTCAGAGGTCAATCCCTCCCCTTCACAGAAGACAGAGAAAGAGAGACTCAGTACTGAAGTTAGATTTATTTAAGTTAGATTTAAGGAAATGAAAGAAAAGACATGATGGTTCTACTTGAATATTGAGTGGAAAAAAGTTAAAGGAATAATTCATGCAAAAAATAAAATTCTGTCACTTTTTACATCCTATACACTGTTGCTTTTTCTGTAGAACACAAAAGGGGAAATTTGATCAATTTTCACGCATACTTTCAAGTGACCGCAGGCTGTCAAGCTTCAATAACGACTATGATAAAAGTTGTCCATACGACTCATGCGGTATATTCCAGGTCCTATGAAGTCATATAATAGCTTCTTTTCCCCTCCCCTTTTTCTCCCCAATTTGGAATCCCTAATTCCCAGTACGCTCTAAGTCCTCGTGGTGGCGTAGTGCCTCAATCTGGGTGGCGGAGGACAAATCTCAGTTGCCTACGTGTCTGAGACCATCAATCCGTGCATCTTATCATGTGGCTTGTTGATTGCGTTACCACGGAAACATATCGTGTGGCATCCATGCACAACTCACCACATGCCACACCGAGAGCGAGAACCACTTTATAGCGACTATGAAGAGGTTACCCCATGTGACTTAACCCTCCCTAGCAACCAGGCCAATTTGGTTGCTTAGAAGACCTGGCTGGAGTCACTCAGCACGCCCTGGATTCAAACTCCCGACTCCAGGGGTGGTAGTCAGCGTCTTTACTCGCTAAGCTACCCAGGCCCCATATGATAGCTTTGATGAAAAGACTGAAACATAAGTCATTGATAATCTTTTCCATCCGCTTCAGCTTTCAAACCAAATAGGTGCCTATGGCACAGTTTTCACATCATGACTTCGGTTTCAAGACACGCAAGAACCAAAGACATTTGATATTTTTTAAATCCTACCTGTGACACCATATTTGATTTGAACAAGTATTAATCCTAATTCTGTAATTCATTGATCACATAAAACTACAATAAACATCAAGGCAACCCTTCCCAAACCTGGAGCTGTACTGTGGTGACTATCCATTGAGGGTGGATTTGAAAGCTCATCTGTAACCTTGAAGTTCATGGAAAATAAATCAGGCCTGAAGGCTGAACCGAAGATATATCCCACGAGGCCTTGCAGTGCTGTGTTTAAAGTATCATGGTCATGAGGAAGCCCAAACATGGGCTCCAGGGTCACAGGCCATTTCCCTCTGCTGGCCAAACACAATCTTTCAAAAAGCGATAATAAATTGTTAGCCTCAAAGTCAGACTTTGCGATTAAGAAGCAATATTCACAAACCTTAGTTTATTATTCTTACCTTTGAGAATGTAAATCTGGTTCAGTGTTATTGTGCAGGTCTAACCGTGTGATTGTTGCTTTGTTTTTATTCACAATCATAAAAAAGAAGGACCAGAGTAGGGTTGCACCAGCTGTGCGTAAGTTCTCATGTAAGTTGGGATGTTAAGTTCACACTAAGGGCTTAGTAACTACTAGTTAGTTTGTAACTAAGTCAGTGCTTAATTTGGTTGCACCACCTGTTCTTAAGGCAAGACTTAACTAGTAGGTCGTAAGCTCTCCGTAAAGTAATGCGTAGTCGCATATTATGATGTTTACCTTAATTGATCCAATAAGCAGCCTTCAAATTTGTGCACAGAAGTATTAAAAAGCAGTGAATTTCAGTTTTATCTTGTTATGGTTGATGTTCAAACCTTGTTTGCTCATGTAACTGTCAGCTGTAATAATTTATATCCCCATTAAAATATGATATGTAATAAAAGTTGATTTGATAAATAGTATATTTGCCCTGTGTAAATAACAATAAATAGGAACTGTATCTAAAATAAATAAGGGGTGATAAATTAATATTAATACAACAGGCTGGAAAAATAGACATTTATTCATTTTAATATCCTATATATATTTTGAATGTGTTGAAACTTGACACTAGGCGACACACCCTGAAAACGGCATCGTTAGATTGGTTTCATGCTGAAGAGCTGCTTAAAAGTAAGTTTTTTTTTCTCTCTCGTAATGTAAACGAGTGTAAATTTCAACATCATACTGTATGTCGAAATGATTGATGCCTGTCACGCAAAACATGAGCTCATTGATGTCATAAAATATCAGTCTGCTTTATTATTCTATCCGTTATTCCTGGTCGGAGGCTGCCGTAAATATTTACTTTATACGTAGGGTTACGTTCTACCTAAGCGTAATGGTGCAACGCTCACATATTTAGTAGTGCGTAAATTGTGACTTAGTGCCCATTTATGCCACAACTAGGCTAAGTTGTAATTTATGTATAGCTGGTGGAACCGGCCCCAGAAGAGTTTGTGGTGGTGTTTGATTCAAATTAGTTTCACCAATCTATCAGATTTTACTGTAAGTATTGTCAGTGCTGAAGACCCAGTGTGTGAAGCTTTTAAAAGTTCGTGAAATATAAGGCAAAGATTTGAGGCCTTCAAATCTTTCTTGGCATTGTTAAGTATTTTGGAGCATCATTGCTGCATCATTTATTTTAAGCTCTGTTCACACCGTCAGCAACTTTGTCACTTGATATCGCTAGTCCCTGTGGGCATTCCAACTGCTGATCACTTTAATGTTATTGGTGGGCTGCTCAGCTGGTCATAACTTTTGAAAATGTGATCACAGATAAGATGTATTTCAAGAAAAACTTAGATATCATTTGCATATCAATAAAATTATTATTTCCATAATGTACCTAGTTAGAGGGTCCCCTGTATAATTAACAGCATTAGATATTTTCGTCATATGAAAGCCATATTGGGGGGGGTGGGGGTAATGTAACTCCCCCAGTAATCAAAACTAGCAAATACAAACCTCCCGTTATTTATACCATGATCAATGGAAATGTACATTAATTTGAATTCCTTTGGTAACATTATTGGTATTTCGAAATTCTTCAAGTTCAGCGCAATCGCGAAGCAACAGCATTAAGCACTAGTCAGTAGGCATGTGCACGGATAGATTCAGTTAACCATTCAACCTGCCGGTATTCGAAAACCAAATTCCCTATTCGCGTATTCTACACGTGCAATAGAAGTCTTAAATCCGATCCAAATCTGACAGGACCTGAGAAACCATTGGGTTTGGGCTAGGTTCCGTTCAGTTTTTCAAGTATAGGGCGAGTTAGGGGCTGTTTATGCGTGTTTTTGTGTCTGCCTGAATAGTTTTCGCAATAGTTTTTCTATCTAAACACCCACTTGATGGACGTCTTTGAACGTTGTGCTCAGGACTGTTGCATTTTTAAACACTCAGTAATTTCAGTATTTCTGTAAATACTTCAGTATTTATTAACGCATCTCGAGACACCTGCTATCTGTTTCATTTGTTGCACTGTGTGATTTTATGTAACTGGTACACATGATTTCAGAATGTTTTTCACCTGGCAAAGTTTCAGAGCTCGATAAGCAGTAAGCCAATATTTTTTTCCCTTTTTCTTTGGTGGCAGATAATAATTCCACAATTTAAACCATTTCAAAATCAAAGCATCCCGAAGAGGCCGAAGTAGTGGAACTCCACTTGACAATACTAGCATTAGCTGCCTCACGTAAATGTGAAGCTGCCCAGGCAGAGTACATATCAGGTTTGGCACTTAAATTACAAATTTTCCATTTGTTGAGAATACTTTGTTGCAGGCAGTGACAGTTTGATTATTTTTATTTGACTTTAATGTGAGTGATTTTTTAATTTGAAGATCTATGTATTGTGCTATTCAAGCTCATAGCTCACCATGCACTTTATTCCCTGCCATTTTGAGTAGTGCTTGACGCATATCCATTGCAATAAACATTCTTTATTTCTGAGAACCATTTGTGAACAAGCATGTAGTTAACCGAGTCTTAAAACTGTTTACAGTGCATATCCTTACTACTCGAGCCCATTAGAATCACGCAGCATGGAGCAGTACCCAATATGTGTTGCTTTGTACACCGAATAGTTGGTGGATAGGCATAGAGTGGCACATTTGCACTTGGTTATTGCTATCAAAGTTTGCTCATGATTGCTCAAGCTTATATGGACAGTGTTAAGTAAAGGAATGAGTAAGATCCATATTATTAACATTATTGTTTGATTATATTAATGCTTTGAATGTTTTTATGTAATAATTCATCATGTTACTTAATCTTGTGTTGATATGTATACTATATGTCCAAAAGTTTGTGGACACCCCCTTCTAATTACTCCATTAAATCCAGTAAAGAAAAATCTTGATGTTTCTTTATGTAATGGCTTGGGCTTTGTGTGCTTCCAAATTTGTGGCAACTGTTTGGGGATAGCCCCTTTCTGTTCCAGCATGACAGTGCCCCTGTGAACAAAGTGAGGTCCATAAAGAAATGGTTTACTGTGTCTGGCGTGGAAGAAATTGACTGGCCTGCACAAAGCCCAGACCTGAACCACACTGATCACTTTTGGGGTGAACTGGAACAGCAACTGTAAGTCAGGCCCCATCGACCAACATCAGTTCCTGACCTCACTGATAGCCTTGTGTCTGAATGAGAGCAAACCCTGCAGCCATTTTACTACCTACAGTATAGTGGAAAGCCTTCCCAAAAGAGTGGAAGCTGTTATTACAGCAAAGGGGGAAATTGATGCCTAAGGTTTTGAAATCAAATGTTCATCAAGCACATATGGTGTCCACAAACTTTTGGCCATATAGTATATTTTTGAATCTGAGCATGCTGTGATATTTGATGTTTAATTATTATTCAAAGAAAAATGGTTGTATGATAACTTTCAGTTCTGCCATGACAACCCTCGGAAATATTTAGCATGCTAATGTGAGTATGGCATATTGATAGAATATTGGTCTTTACAGACTTGATCTACTACGCAGCTGCTGCAAAGCTAGTACTGAGGCTTTCAACTGCTAGAAAATATTCAGACATACTTAGTTAAGCATGTGGACATGCTGCTGCTGTACAATCAGAGCAAATGCAAGAAATGCTGCTGCACAAATAGACATACAAATAAACCCCATATAGCAGATCTAAACCTGTGAGGCTGGGGTTGAGGTGGGTTTCAGAAGAACAACTCACAGTGCGCTGTAGTTAAACCAGCTGTGGCAGCGGGGGCGTGGTCGAGCGTCCGTCCGGAGAGAGAGAAAGCGGTAAGGGCGCTTGCACCTGAGCTAGATTATGTATAACACCTTTCTCTAATTCCAGTGAGCATGGGGAGAGTGGCATATGAGCAGCCACACCAGCAGCAGAGAGGGTGAGAGAGTCTGGCACAAAGAAGGCCACGGTGCTCCTGATGCTGTTACGTTTAACCAGTTATGTTTATGAAGCTGATGTGTTTAAGTGACTATGTGTTTATGAAGCTGATGTGTTAAATGCCTACGTGCCTGTGAAACTGATGAGTTTGTGAAGTTGTAAAGCACTGAAGTGGCCTATTAAAAGTCCTACCTGAGCCAGGAAAAACCTGCTTCCCTGTGTTCTCTTTCCCGCCTGTTGTGAAGCTGTTCTACACCGGCTTATCTTTAAAACTAAGAAATTTAAATGTTAGACAAAGAGAGAGACATGCGTTGATTGGCTCCCTGATTACATGTCAAAGGACCAATCAGCTTACACCATGCGAACTGATTGGCTTAACGTCACATGTGATTGAGTCAACTGGCTAACAGATAACAAGTTAAAAAAACAGTCAGTTGTGCCACATAGAGTTTCATGGCTGAACTTTGGTCATTTAGACAATATAATTGATTATTTCCGTAATATTTATGTTATGTGATTTATTATCAATGACAAATGGATTGCATGGATCTCATTTTTGGACACACATAAACGAGTCAAACCAAATGTACTCTCAAAACACAATGAAAGGATCTTGGTGATAAATTTGCGTATTAAAAGATCGATCTTGTGATATTAGAATCCCTACTATTCTTATTTCAATTCATAGATTTTGGTTTATAGGTTAAACATGACAAAGTAAAATTCTTGATGTGTACCCCCTGGAACCTGCTTACATAAGCTTTGGTTGGGAATCACTGTCTGAGACTATGTTCTGTCCTGTGACAGACTGGTTTGGCTCACCTATGCTCAGATTCAGAAAAAAAAAAAAAAGAAAAGTAAAACTATTTTATAATCCACACTTGACTGGACAATCAAAAAGCTTTTAAGCCATTTTTATCAGTATAATTGTTGGCATAGTTACTGCGTTTTGACTTTGTTGGATAGTCAACATCCTTTACCCTACCCTATTCTACATTCCTCAACCCAGCCTTAGTATACCATGATCATTAGCTAAGTCTTCATAAAGTAGTGAGATCAATTACTGGTTAGTGGTATGTGATTGCTAATATTATTAATCTCTTAGCTTCTCGTAGTTGAATATCTTATCTGTGGCAGGGGCAGACGAGAATTTTCTTTCTATTTCCTGGGGCGTCACAATGAAGACAAATGATCCTGCAGTGTCAAAAGTGAATTCACTTAAGCAGAGGTAAAGATGTTTTTCTACAGAAATAGAATAACACACAGGATAAAATATGTGAACAGTTATTTCAGAAGTCAGCTCTACTTTATCTTTGCTTGTTTAGAGGTTTCGGTTTTTTTGGGGGCCATCACCCTGACTGGTTGTCAGTTACTCTGTTTACTTTCACTTACCCAGAAACATGCTTTCTCCTCCTGTGCATCAGAATGTAAACTGTGCTATTTTTACCACTGTGCAGTAGAGCAAATCTTTTGTGGATGTGTGTGTGTGTGTGTGTGTGTGTGTGTGTATGGCAGAAGCCTCCAGGCTGTTCCCCATTACGAATCATGCAAGTCCAGAAGTCCAATCCTTGTAGTCACATTCACTCAATATCGGGCATAATCTGAATTTGGATATGTGGGAAAAGAGAAAATGCACAGATACTCATACACACCTAATTCAAGAAAAAAAAAAAAAAAAATCACATCTTTGGACAGTTAAAATTATTGTGTCTCTTTCTTTGGGCTTGTTGTTTATGAATTTCTTAAACCTTTTGCCTGCTCTCGAGTTAAAGTTGACAGTAACAATTGAAACTTCAGGGGCTGTATGTATAAAGCCGCTTACAGTGGCAAATTTTAAGTTTTAAGTGTGTCAGATTCTAAGAATGATGTCATTTTGGTATTATTCCTAGACTTAAGAATAAGTGTCATTCATGAATGTGTTTAGACTTGGTCTCAGCTCCCAAATAATTTAAGAGCGCTTGAGATGTATCCTAGCAAAATGAGTTATGCAGAGACCAGACACTCACAGACAAATAAAGAATGTGTTGCACTTACTGTATATGATAGTGGATTTCGGGCAAATGTGATTTATAGTTGAGTGAAATCCATCAACATAATTTTTTTATTGCATCACTTTTTTTTATTTATTTATTTTTTATTTATAATTTAAGAAATACATTGCAACTCATTTGGACAGAAACATAAAGCATTTGAAAAAGTTAATGGGCTATATGAATTAGCTTTCAGACAGTTGCAACTAATTGACAAAATCTAAATACCTGTATCACTAAAACAAAAAAATCAATGATGAAAATAATTGACTGTAAAGAAATTACCATTATGATTAGTTGGATAATTGTGCTTTTACAAGGACAACCTCTGTCAGTGACATTACCTTAGTGAAAATGTCTTTCTATGAAAAAAAAAAAAAAGGTGCCTTCTGCTGTTCAATGAGCTTAAAAGATGTTTGTCCTGAACTTATATTTAACTGATTTATTCTTATCGGTTAATATTTTAAACTCAAAAGAGCAAAGTACAGAGAAAAGGACCACAATCATTTTGACAAAAATAATGATTTTGATCAAACATATGCTCTTGAACATCAAATTGTAAATTGAACCGTGTTTAATTTAAATCTCACATGTAATGCAAGTATTAATTTAAGAACAGTAAATGTGATGGGTGTAATGTTGAAGGAAGTCACGAGAGCAGCATCTAGATGCAGCTTAATTTAATGAAAAAATAGACAAAGTACAAAAACAGGGTAAACACTGGAACACAGAAAGACTAGGAACAGGGAACTAAAACAAACGTACATAACACAGGAGCAAAACACATAACAACTGACAACAACTGGGTAGAAATCAGGGCATTATATATACAGGGGTTAATGAGTGAATGAAACACAGGTAAGAACAATAAGGAACAGCTGGCAGTGATGAGGGCAGGGAATTATGGGAAGTGTAGTCCGGGGGAAACAGATGATAGGGGCAAAACACAAGGCAAAACAACAGTGAATCATGACATAACCCCCCCCCCCCCCAATGGGTGGCTCCTGAGGAAGGCTGGTAAGGGAGGCAGGGCCAAGATGGGGCCGGAGACCAAAGAGGCCAGAGCAGATCAGGCAGAAGGCCGGGAGACCAAGGAGACCAGAGCAGCTCAGGTGGATGGCCGAGAGAACAAGGAGACTAGAGCAGATCAGGTGGATGGCCAGGGGAACAAGGAGACCAGAGCAGATCAGGTGGATGGCCAGGAGACCAGAGCAGATCAGGCGGATGGCCAGGAGACCAAGGAGACCAGGGCAGATCAGGCGGATGGCCAGGAGACCAAGGAGACCAGAGCAGATCAGGCGGACGGCCATGAGACCAAGGAGACCAGAGCAGATCAGGCAGACGGCCAGGAGGCCCAGAAGACAAGAGCACATCAGGCGGACAGCCATGAGACCAAGGAGACCAGAGCAGATCAGGCGGATGGCCAGGAGACCAGAGCAGATCAGGTGGATGGCCAGGAGACCCAAGAGACCAGAGCAGATCAGGCCAGGAGACCCAGAAGGCCAGAGCAGATCAGGCAGATGGCCAGGGTACCCAGGAGACCAGAGCAGATCAGGCGGATGGCCAGGAGACTAAGGAGACCAGGGCAGATCAGGCGGATGGCTATGAGACCAAGGAGACCAGGGCAGATCAGGTGGACGGCCATGAGACTACAACAGATCAGGCGGATGGCCAGGAGATCCAGAAGACCAGAGCAGATCAGGCAGACGGCCAGGGGACCCAGAAGACCACCTCAGGGTAGGGACTGGATCAGGAGGCCTAGTTGGCAGCAACAGGGCTGAAACAGGGTCAGGAGGCCTGGGTGGTGGCCACAGGATCAAGATAGGGTCAGGAGGCCTTGGAGGCGGCCACAGACTAGAGACTGGAGCCGTGGAAGACTCTGAGGGCAAAGCTATGGAAGGCAGAGCCATTGCAGGCTCGAAGGGTGAAGTCATGGAAGGCGGAGCCATGGGAGGCTAGAGACAAAGAGTCCTGGATGACTGGGAAACGACCTCTATGGTCGCGAACACAGGAAGAGACTCAGGAATGATCGCTGTGATCGCGGGCTCAGGCAGAGACTCAGGAATGACCTCTGTGGTCGTGAACACTGGCAGAGACTTGGGAAGGACCTCCGTGGTCGTGAACATGGGCAGAGACATGGAAACGACCTCCATGGTCGTGTACACAGGAAGAGACTTGGGAACAGAAGCCTTTCTTCTCCTCCTCCTCCTCCGGACGGCTGCAGTTGGCAACGCTGGCTCTGGGATGGCCGAGGCTGGCAACGCCGGCTCTGGGATGGATGAGGCTGGCAACTCAGGCTCTGGGACGGCCGAGGCTTCCAGCTCGTTGGCCGTGTCAGGTGTGGGCATTGGTTTGTTGGCCGTGGCAGGCGTGGCTGTTGGCTCGTTGGCCATGGCAAGTGTGACCGTTGGCCGTGGCAGGCGTGGGTGCTGACAATTTGTGAGGTAGGGTCTTCATGGCCCTATGCACCGACATCAGTGGCAGATCATTCAACTTGGAGACAGGTGCCGTGGAAGGCTTGGCTGTGACATGGCATGGAGCAGACTCGGACTTGGCTGTGACATGGCGTGGAGCAAACTCAGGTGTAGCTGTGACATGGCGTGGAGCAGACTCAGGCTTGGCTGTGACATGGCGTGGAGCAGACTCAAACTTGGCTGTGACACGGCGTGGAGCAGACTCAGACTTGGCTGTGACATGGCATGGAGCAGACTCAGACGTGGCTGTGACAGTAGTGTATATATACACTCATCGGCCACTTTATTACTACGTATTCATGCGATTATCTAATCAGCCAATCTTGTGGCACCAGTGTAATGTATAAAATCAAGCAGATATGGGTCAGGAGCTTCAGTTAATATTCACATCATCCCATCAGAATGGGGAAAAAATGTGATATCAGTGATTTAGACTGTGGCATGATTGTTGGTGCCAGATGGGCTGGTTTGAGTATTTCTGTAACTGCTGATCTCCTGGGATTTTCACATGCAACAGTCTCTAGAGTGTATAGAGAATGGTGCGAAAAACAAAAAACAACCAGTGAGCGGCAGTTCTGTGGACGAAAATGCCTTGTTGATGAGAGAGGTCAAAGGAGAATGGCCAGACTGGTTTGAGCTGACAGAAAGGCTACGGTAACTCCAATAAACGCTCTGTACAATTGTAGTGAGCAGAATAGTATCTCAGAATGCACAACATGTCGAACCTTGAGGCGAATGGGCTACAACAGCAGAAGACCACGTTGGGTTCCACTTCTGTCAGCCAAGAATGGAAAACTGAGGCTGCAGTGGGCCTACCATTTGTGTACCTCAGCAGAAATCCATATTTGTCAGACCAGGCGATGTTTTTCCAATCGTCAACTGTCCAGTTTTGGTGAGCCTGTGCCCACTGCAGCCTCAGTTTCCTGTTCTAAGCTGACAGTAGTGGTCTCCGGAAGGGTCTTCTGATGCTGTAGCCCATCTGCCTCAATGTTCGACATGTTGTATGTCATAAATGCTTTTCTGCATATAACTGTTGTAACGTGTGGTTATTTGGGTTACTGTCACTTTCCTGTCAGCTTGGACCAGTCTGGCCATTCTCTTCTGACCTCTGTCATTAACAAGCCATTTTCACCCACAGAACTGTCGCTGGATGTTTTTTGTTTTTTGCTCCATTCTCTTTACACTACTGTCGTGCGTGAAAATCCCAGGGGATCAGCAGTTTCAGAAATACTCAAATCAGCCTGTCAGGCACCGACAATCATGCCACGGTCTAAATCACTGAGATCACTTTTTTCCCCATTCTGATGGTTGATGTGAACATTAACTAAAGCTCCTAACCCATATCTGCATGATTTTATACATTACACTGCTGCCTCACGATTGGCTGATTAAATAATCGCATGAATAAGTAATGTATAGGTGTACCTAATAAAGAGGCTAGTGAGTGTATCTATAAATTGCACACTATGCATAGCGTACATATACATTCATTTTACACATTGTTTGGAGGAGAACATTGGGCAAGATATGAAATGTTGTTTTTTCCCCCCCAATAAAATACAGAAAACGAAATTTGGCTTTCTCATTTGATTAATCAAATAAATAATCAGCAGATTATCCTATAATCAAAATCCTTTTTATAATGTGTTCAATTAAATCATGAATGAATGGTGTCATGCCGCTCTGACATATTCCCTTGCAGGTCCACTATTTACTGATTCAGTGGTTGAGGGTGGCCATTTTGGGTAGGCATCACTATAGCCTTTCCTTCACAATACTTAAGTGTTACCTTAGTCAGCATTCAAGAATGATGCTTAGACTTTGCTGAAATGTACTTTTAGCTTCTTTATAAAAGCTCCTACTTTTACACAGAAGTCCTAATTTTTGCTGTGAATGATTTGACACATAATTCAAAGTTTAGAACTATTCTTAAGAGCATTTTGAATAAGTTTTATAAATAAACTTTCTATATGCAGAGATTACATTTATATTCTTAATAACCTGCATAATGACTTTAATATCTCAAATGTGTATACTAGACAGCAATGAGATTAAATTGAGAGCAAATGGAGGCTTTTACTTTCATGAAAACCCCATTGACCTCAAACGTGTCTCCTCTAGTTCCACAAGAGATCACAATAATGTCACAAACTGTGCTCAGATTTGCCCAGATTTATTATTATTATTAATATATACACTATATTGCCAAAAGTATTCGCTCACCCATCCAAATAATTGAATTCAGGTGTTCCAATCACTTCCATGGCCACAGATGTATAAAATGAAGCACCTAGGCATGCAGACTGCTTCTACAAACAATTGTGAAAGAATGGGACGCTCTCAGGAGCTCAGTGAATTCCAGCGTGGTACTGTGATAGGATGCCACCTGTGCAACAAGTCCAGTCGTGAAATTTCCTCGCTACTAAATATTCCACAGTCAACTGTCAGTGGTATTATAACAAAGTGGAAGCAATTGAGAATGACAGCAACTCAGCCACGAAGTGGTAGGCCACGTAAAATGACAGAATATGCTGAGGCGCATAGTGCGCAGAGGTCGCCAACTTTCTGCAGAGTCAATCGCTACAGACCTCCAAAGTTCATGTGGCCTTCAGATTAGCTCAAGAACAGTGCATAGAGAGCTTCATGGAATGGGTTTCCATGGCCGAGCAGCTGCATCCAAGCCATACATCACCAAGTGCAATGCAAAGTGTCGGATGCAGTGGTGTAAAGCACGCCGACACTGGACTCTAGAGCAGTGGAGACGCGTTCTCTGGAGTGACGAATCACGCTTCTCCATCTGGCAATCTGATGGATGAGTCTGGGTTTGGCGGTTGCCAGGAGAACGGTACTTGTCTGACTGCATTGTGCCAACTGTGAAGTTTGGTGGAGGGGGATTATGGTGTGGGGTTGTTTTTCAGGAGCTGGGCTTGGCCCCTTAGTTCCAGTGAAAGGAACTCTGAATGCTTCAGCATACCAACAGATTTTGGACAATTCCATGCTCCCAACTTTGTGGTAACAGTTTGGGGATGGCCCCTTCCTGTTCCAACATGACTGCGCACCAGTGCACAAAGCAAGGTACATAAAGACATGGATGAGCGAGTTTGGTGTGGAAGAACTTGACTGGCCTGCACAGAGTCCTGACCTCAATCCGATATAGCACCTTTGGGATGAATTAGAGCGAAGACTGCGAGCCAGGCCTTCTCGTCCAACATCAATGTCTGACCTCACAAATGTGCTTCTGGAAGAATGGTCAAAAATTCCCATAAACACACTCCTAAACCTTGTGGAAAGCCTTCCCAGAAGACTTGAAGCTGTTATAGCTGCAAAGGGTGGGCCGACGTCATATTAAACCCTATGGATTAAGAATGGGATGTCACTTAAATTCATATGCGTCTAAAGGCAGATGAGCGAATACTTTTGGCAATATAGTGTATATATATATATAGTGACATTTTAGAGCAATTTTGCTTAAGTGGGTAAACATATCATCTTTAAGTGTTAAGGTTATAGGCATATATTATCGCTGCCTTTTTGTGATGCAAAAAAGATCATGAAATTTCTAAATGCTGTGAACTGAGCTGTGTCACATGTGGTTCAGTTCAGATGTGAGATCGTGTTTGTTTTAAAGTTAATGCTTCTTTACAGCCACAATAATCAGGAGGTGCCACTGTGGAAACATAGAAGGAATACTCAACGTTCTTCCATGACTTTACTATAAAGAACAGACTGTGTGTGTGTGGGCGAGTTTGGGTGGTTTACGAAGACATTTTTTTAGGTCACAAACCGGTAATTACAAGGGTATTATGCTATAAATGTGTTTGAGGACACTTCTAGTGTCTCCATAATTCAAATCGCTTAAAAAAATATACTAAATGATGTTTTTTGAAAATGTAAAAATGCAGAAAGTTTTTTGTGAGGGTTAGGTTTAGGGGTAGGGTTAGGGGATAGAATCTATAGTTCGTACAGTTTAAAAATCATTATGTCTATGGAGATTCTTCATAAGGATAGCTGCACCAACATGTGAGTGTGTGTGTGTGTGTGTCCTGAGTAGCTGAGTGAACTAGATTCCTCCCAGATTCACAAAGGCGAGTGTATCTACTATATTCATCTACTCGCATTGAGTTTGAAATCCTCTAGCCTCAACTCCAAACCCAAGGCTCTCCCAGAGTTTTTCTCCCTGCAATTACTGGTCAGCTGTTTGTTACACACACTCACACCCACATTCTGCACACACACTCATTCACGCTCACACATTTCCACGCGCTCATTTTCTCTAGTGTGTGTTTTGGTTTTGATCATTTTTTTAATTTTTATTTCAAGTGATTGTTGTGTTTTTGCAATATTTTATTAATTATTCTTTACCTTTTTCTCCCTTATATTTTTATTTTTTATTTTTTTTCCTTCATTTCATATTTTATGTGAAGAGAGAAAATGAAACTCTTGAAACTGCTGTTGTGAATTCTAAGGTGGTGAACTAATCAATGCAAAAGGCAGGCTTTCTCAACATCTACATTGCTTTATGTATTTCCTTTTGTTGTGTTGTTTTTTGTTGTTGTTGTTATACAATGGCAAAATGTTGAGAGATTGAAATTGTTATATGTTATTTTAAGTTTATTGTCTGAGACAATATAGTTGGAGAAACTGAACCTTTTTGTTGTGAATTTATTGAACAAATACCTTTACATAAATTAAAGTGCTGTTTTGGGTAAATTAAAACAAGAAAAATAAAAAGAACAAAACAATTTATTAGTTTTATTATTAATTTGGATTTCTTTCCCCTCTATGTAACCGGTGACTTTTGAGCTATTCTGGGATAATTATTTTTGACAGGCTTGAACCTGTCTGGCGCCCAAATTATTTAATTAAGTTGTTTATTTAATTGAATTATTGGTTTAAAAGAAACCGTTGGGCAGCCACCGTTACAATACACACTGGTAGTCGAGTGTGCTCAGACAACACCTACTGATCAGTTTAAACAAAAGAAAACACACATACACACTCTCTTATCCACAAACACCTCACTTCTCCACACACACTGCGGTACTCATAAGCAAACACTCCAACAAAATCTAGAACACAGACTCAAATACACTCAGATTAAAAAATAACAACACATTTTCACAAATTCACATCTCAGAAGGTTGCTGTTTTGCCTCCCTGAGATTCTCTGCTAAAGACTAGCTTTGCCCAGCATGAATTTCTATGCTGTTCAAGGCTGGTTTACCCTGGTTTGGTACTGGTCTAGCTGCTGGAAGCTGGTTGATCTGCATGGTTTTTCTGGTGAAACTTTTGACCTTGCTGGTCTAGCTAGTTAAGAAGCCTGGTGGGGACATAACAACACCAGCATCTCATGCTGGGTAGCAGCACCTGAAACACTGTATACTGGTTACCAGAAATGCTGGTCTTTTCAGCACGGTTGTAACCATGTTTACACTATCAACATTATAGAACAAAATATGAACATACATATGCAATTCCCCTAACAGAGATAAACTTTACTGTACTCTACCTTACATTACTCTTAATGCCGTTTCACATGAGACGGTGAAAGCAGAAACATTTCAGCGCGGCTTCTGCTTTCTCTCTTAGTGGAAATGTTTTGTGCAGTAAAGGTGGTGTTCGCATCATGGTTTCAGTGGCAGTCATTGCCATAGCAATCTATTAGAATTCCATTGTGCCAAGTCACACATATTTATATTTACTTAAACCTACAGAAATTATACTAAATACTGCAGTCAGTGTTAAGAATGGGAGCCAACAATAGCAGCAGACGTGCAATGTGTGAGAACAATTCTGAACCTATTTTACCTAACCTCATGGAGACGTGCCCTGGCAACACACTATAATTAAGGTGCAGTTGGACCAAAAAGATTTTAAACTGGGCTCACCTTGTTTCTTTAACTGTTTATATAGTTAATACAGTAGTTAAATCAGTAGTTTCAGTTAAATAGTAGTAGTTAGTTAAATTACTTGTGTTTAGTGTTTGTTTATTGTTTTTTGTGTGTCTTGTATCTGCCTATGAGAGAACCTGATGCAAATTTTTCACATCATTCAACCATACACAATCATTTATAATTTTTTATATATAATTTCATTCAAATTAAGTAAAATACTTTGTGTATGATTTATGACTAGCATAGACTTGTGAACGCATGTCACCCACTGAATTCAGTTAACAGTTAAAGTTTCAAAATGTCATTATGCACTTCATTTTTTCCTGGCAAACCAACAAGTGCACTCATAAGCTGCCAAGCCCTGGCTTTTTTATTTATGTCTCAATAGCCTAGTTTCCATCCACTTTTCGTGGTATTTTGTTATCGACAAAGTGAAAATGCATAAAAAAAATTTGCTGTCTTCTGCCTGTTTCCATTCAAAGGCCTTTTAGTGATAAAATTGGTGTGTGTGATGACGTCATGCCTAAAAAAACACTTTGTCACATAAGTTTTGGTTTATCGCAACAGAAATCTGTCCTTAAGCCGTTTCCATACAGAAATGTGTGTTTATCACTAATTTGCCTCCCAGATGTCCCTATTTTTTTTCCTCCGAAGTTTTGGTAAATGGGGAGATTATTAAGACAATTCATTGAAATTAGCCAGATTACTGTCATTTTAATTTCACAAATAAATTAAATCAGAAGACGAGGATAGGGAGCAGTTGCCCTTCTGATAGGACTGTAATATTGGTCCTGATGTTGCGCCTATCGCAGGTTGCCACTGGTTCCGACCCGAAAGTGAATCATCATGACCCTGTTCAAGCTGGCAACCTGTACCAAGTAGCAGGGGAAACTTTCGGTCTTAGTATAAGGACCATCAATCGATGTGTATATGCTGTGTGCACAGCTATTAAAGGAAAAATGTATGTGGTGTAATATCAGAGTTTACATATGATACATTCCTGATATTCAATAGGCTATTTTAAACAATCATCTAATCTAAAGCATTACCATCACAACTGCATTATGTCCCGCATATTTTTCAGCAACTTTTAATGACCAACTGAACTTGATTATCATCTAAAATGAATTTTAGCTCAGCAAACGCGATCCAAGGTAAAGAGGGTTAGATTTAAAATATTTAAACGTTTTAAAATGTTCAAAAGCTCGTTTTCTGAAAGTGAACTCATTGAACAAATAGTTCTGAAAAAAGTGCAGAACATTCTGAGAATGTCATTCAGCCGACTTTTTTCATCTACAGAACAGGGTAAGGCTAATTTAAGTTTGTGTAAAGAAAAGGCATATATAGGGGTCTAAAAAAAAAAAAGGAAAAAGAAATTGGTTGGTAATTTTTTTTAATTTAATACAGGGAAGTTTGCCGGCATTTTTTCAAAAGTAAGCTAAACAATAATTTAATAGAATTGGGTTATATACTAGTGTTCCATAAAAGCACACTGATGCTTTTCTCCTAGTATTGTGTATTTATTTTTCATTTAAAACATCTTTGTGCATAGAAATTATATGTTTTATGTTTTATGGGCTAATTCCGTGACTGCAACTTTAATAAATAAACGGATAGCTACCGCGATTAAATTAATCACAAACAGTGGCCATTCATTTGTTCTCCTTGCACTTGTTGATGTGAATGATATGAGATATTTGTGTTGGCACTCCAGGAGTGTCATGTTTGCAGTATCGGATCTATATGCCGATAAAACATTTTTTGCCGTTAATGCCAATTTTCTCAACAAAAAGTGTTTCCAAACCAATTTTTCGCGACATTTGATGTATTGACATAGAGTTTATGTGCTAGAGTTAAACGGAAAAAATATTATGTGGACATTTAATCAGCTTTATTTTGATGCGCTAAAACTTTTTTCGCAAAAAATCCTTGGATGGAAACGTAGTTAATGACATTATCTTCTTTTTCATGTTTTCAGCTGTTTGAAATGAGCTCAGTAAAATGTTGTATGATTGGCTGTGCATAAGCTTTTCAGTGACTGGTTATATTTCAGGTCAGGCACCGTGAAATATAAAAATATTTGGCAACTATGTACATAAGAGCCATGCACATGCATGTGGCAGGATTTTGGGAGTAGAGTAACACTTGCATACTGCTAGCAAAACCACCTACAATTTGCTGCTTTCCGCCTGCATCTAATTTAATATGAACTAGATGCTTGCACTTGCCACATCCCGTGTGAAAGGGCCTTTATACTGAACTCTACTTTATTCTACTCTACCCTACCCTACTCTGTTCTACTCTACCATTCTCTACTCTACTTTATACTACTCTACCCTATGTACTCTATCCTATTCTACCATATTCTGCTTTATTCTGCTCTATTCTACTATACTACACTCAAATTTAAACTACCTTGCTTTACTGTATTCTACTCTACCCTACCATACTCTACTTTATACTACTCTACCCTACTTTATTCTACTCTATCCTACTCTACTATACTCTACTTTATTCTACTCTACATGTACTTTACTCTAATTTACTATATTGTACTCTACTCAACTTTATTCTGCTGTAGTCTACCCTATTCTACACTACCCTACTACTGTATATTCCTCTACTTTATACTAATCTACCCTACTCTGCTTTATTCTTCTGTTCAATACTCTAATTTATTCTGCTCTATTCTACTCTCTTACTATACTACACTCTACAATATACTACTTTACTGTATTCTACTCTACCCTACTCTACTCTGTTTTATTCTACTCTACCCTACCCTACTCTACTTTATTCTGCTCTACTATACTCTATTGTACTCTACCCTACTCTACTGTAATTTACTCTACCCTACTTTATTTTATTCTACTCTGCTATACTCTACTTTATTCTACTGTACCCTACTCTACTCCACTCTATTATACTTTATGGTTAATACTACTCTACTGTACTATATAGTACCATAACCCATTCTACTTCAGTCTACCCTTCTATAATCTACTGTACTTTACACTATGCTAGTCTGCCCTACTCTGCTACACTCTACTTTACAGTTTTTTACAATTGCTAGGACCCATTTCTCAATACTTAGGTCACTTTTTCAAAACTCTTCACACAGTTCTCCTAACCAACTTTCAACTTGACACAGCAGTTAATTTCACATCCAAAATGCACTAAACTACCAAAACACTTAATACATGTCTCAAATCAACTCATACTTCCATAACACTAGCAAAGTTTGTCATCCAACAAGCACACTTTGTCACTCATAAAACAATGACCTAAAAAACACTAACAAAAGGCAGCATTACAAAGTGTTTTCTTTGTTAAAATTCCTTTACAATACAAGAATCACACCTCTCTGCTGTTTAGAATTCACTGCAGTATATGTTACAGGAATGAATCAGACATGATGCAATATGCTTCAATATGTTTTATGTCAAATTTTTTTTTGGCAATGAGTGATTCCAAAATACAAGAATTTATATATACATCATCTACCGATACAGATACAGTAGCAATGCTAGTCAACCCTGTCTCCTGCATTTGGCTACAGGTTCTCATACACATCACATCTTATGTCATCTTGGGCAACACATCTAGGAAATAATCTTTTGGCATGCCTGACACATCCCTGGCAATCTTCTGGAGATATGTCCAGGCATCCAGCATTCATTAAGTCCAGGAGGGACATTTGATCATGTGGATCGTGGTCATAAACCTTCCACCTCTATGAGGAAAAAAATTCCTCTATGGGGTTGAGGAATGGAGAGTAAGGTGGGAGGAAAATGACACCATCCTGGGATGGGCTGCAAACCACTCTGTGACTGCATGGGGGTGGTGAAATGCCACATTGTCCCATACAATTACAAACGTTGGCTAATTTCACCTCACTGCAACCCTTTCCTCACCTGGAACAACCCTTCCATAGAGGCCATCCAGGAATGAAATGAGATGCTCGGTGTTGTATGGCCCAATTAGCGGTTTGTGTACAGCAATCCATCAGAGGATATTGCTACACACCTCTGGCCCGGGACATCCATTGTGGCTCTTTTCCCAATCACATTACTTCCTCTCTGCCGTGTTTTGGCCAAGTTGAAACCAGCCTCATCCACAAAGATGAATATGTGGGGTGTTTGCCTGGCTTCAATCTCCATATGACTCTCTAAAATAAAGGCAACATAAGAGTTAGGCTATTACGGTAGTTTACATTATACCTAAAACATGCCTTTGTGTGTCTCTACCCTGTTTGGTTTTGTTGAAAACCAGTTCTGTATTTTACAGTTCTGTCATCTTACCTGGACATATTTCTGATTACCAGATCAACGATTGCAGTTTCCTGCACAGCAGTGAAAATCCTACCTGCTCAATGTACTTCTGTAATGTGCAGTTCAGTCAGATGCCCTTGCAGAATGCACATCTTACCTGTTATTTTGCTAGAAATTTCTCAAAATAGATGCAACTGTTGAGCACTGCAGATTTGGCTGCACTCTGTGACCAGCCTCTCTCATTGATAGACCATGATTTATTACATGAACAATTATAGTAGCCCTAATCTCATCTGAGACTACAGCTCTTGAACTTCCTCTCAGTCTTCTTCCACTATGCATACATACTCCTCTCGCTCTCCCAGCCTCTCTTCCACTTCTTCCACTTCTCTAACTCTGGCTGGGTCCATGTTTACATTACAGTACAAAATTATTCCTAAGATGTCCCCTTTTGTATAGATGGTAATGAAATTGAAAGACTAATATCTGGGTAGGTGTTCAGCTACATTGGGAATCAGCTGTGGCTGGTCAAATTGTTTTGACAGTATTTCATTTTTTATATTTGGAATATATTTAAATTACTATAGAAATGTAGGAAATTGCTGTCTTATTCAATTTTGTGTTATGTTAGGTTTTGAACTTAAGTTTAACAGTTTTGAAAAGAGTATGTAACAGGTGCAAATTGGCCTGTAGGTACATAGAGTTTTAGGTGGTTGTGTCTGAGTGAGAAAATAATTAATGTAATTTGAAAGATTTAGTAATTGAATGCATTTTGCGCCAAAGCAATTAAAAATTATCCATAGTTTAGCCCACATAGACTGCTGTTGTGCTCACTGTGTGAAGAGTTTTGAAAAAGTGATCTAAGTATTGGTATTGAGAAATGGGTCCTAGCGATTGTAAAAAATGTGATGTCTGAAACACAGGAAATCGTCTATAACGGAGGAGTGAAGGTTCTTTTGGCCTTGTTACAGTTGGAATCAGACTCATAGTGATAAGGACACAGTCACAAAGCCATTTCTGTTGAGCTCTGTGGTTGGCTGCAGGGGTGTAAAGTGCAGATGAACAGTGTGTGGCGGCCAGTGGCGACCATGATGTCACCCTGTGTGGCCACACTGTACGGCCACACAAAGGCTGGCTTTGGAATACAGGAAGCTGAGGTCACAGCCCTGACCCTGATGTGGAAAGACGCTGTGGCAGACAGCAGAATGGACATGTCAAGTGCTGTCCTGCTGATGTTGTATAGAAGAGACTGACTCAGTAATGTTACAGCATGAATGAGATAGAGAAAGAGTTTGTGTGTTTGTTGTGTGTGTAAATGTGTAGTCAGTAGTCAGTATGTCACTATATACTTCTTGGACTTCCTGTGTGTGTGTCTACCAGGCACTGTCATACAAAAACAAAAAAAGACCAAAAAGCTCCATAAAATTTGTCCATAACACTTTTGCTACATTTCAAGTCCTCTGATAAAACCGATTATTCATCAAATAAAAGCATATGGCCTTAGAAGTCTTGGAATATATTAAAACTACCATATAGTTATAGTACATTTATGCAGTTCTTTTTTTAATTTTTTTATTTTGTAGCTTGACAACCCCAACTTACTTTAAAATATTTACTTTTGTTTACTCAGAAGAAAATTCATATGGTTTTGGAACATCATATGGGTGAATAATGAGTGAACATAAGAGTTTTTTGAGACACAGACACTTACAGTATTATTTGACCTCTTTCTCTAAAGACCGAACCAGACATGACATTTGAATTTTGCCAACAGAAAGCGTAGTTACACCAACAGCATTCTCATTAAGCTGATCAGTGCTAAGCTTGAGTGATGATGTAATACTGTATTGATGCTTTCTCTGTGTGTTGAGCTCAATTGCTCTTGTATAAGAGCTGTCTGCTTGTTCTGTACGGGCAGCAATGACAGTAGAGGAAGTCAGCGGGCAACCTCGTGGCTTAGAGAGAGGAGGAGGATACAGAAAAATGGAGAAAGAGGGGAAAAGAGAGGTCTTGTGAAGGGTCACATGTTAGTGGCGCTAAACATATGACCTTAGTGTGGATAATTCTGTTTCTCACACACAACAAAATCATTCACATTCTTCCTCTCTCTCTCTCTCTCTCTCTCTCTCTCTCTCTCTCCTCTCTCGTGCTTTTTCTGTGTCTTTCAACTTCTCTTGTTTTTCAGTGAGAGTTCTATTTGTGTCTACTCTTAGGACAGTAATATACAGTTGCCTCTGTTTTGTGATTTCTGATATCTCTTTGTACTCAGTGATAAATAATGACACACGTATACATTCGCTCTGTTTTAAAACCTAGTGATCTGCCTTTGTAGGAATCATTTTAAGGCAACTTAGGTGCTCTCGTGACATGAAAGCCAGTAGTCAGCGTAATTATGCTGCGTCCTAAAATACCTTTTGACCAGATTTTAAGGCAATGTAATGTGTCCTTTGTGGTGAAGGAAATCACAAAATGCACCCAATACAGTATATTTCATTCAATACAAAAAATTGTTGATAAAAATACTTTAATTAAAAAAGGAATGCTGTGTATTTTTATTTATTTATTTATTTTTTGCAATCTGATTGCAAAATTCAGTAATATCACCTGATAGTATTATAGGCCAATGTAATTAGGTTTATATTCCTTTATGAAAATTAAACTTGGCTTTACTACAGTTACCATAATTTAACAATGACATATGTAGTAATACAATAGTAATCACGAAATTAACCATGGTTACTACAGTCAGAGTTACTACAATATAACTATAGTTAAACCATGGTTACTAAATGTATATTAAAGTATTACTGTAGCAAAACCATGGTTAATTGTATAAAAACTATGGCTCTGCCAAAAAACATGGTTACTACAATATTACTATTGTAAAATGTTGCGGTTACTCACGTAACCTATGTTCCCTGATAGGAGGTAATGAGACACTGCGTCAGCTGCTGATGCTATGGGAGAATCGTCAGGGGATGAGACTTTAAAACCCTATACCATCATGCTATTTTAATTGGCCGGAGAAGACGTGCTTCACACGTTAGGATTTTCTGACTGAAAGTAAGGAAAACGCGTATCACTCGTCCCATGACAGAGAAAAATCAATAACTGCTGCACAGCTATGCAGGGTCTCATTCCCTTCTTTCAGTGAACCAAGGTTACATGAGTAACCGAGATGTTCCCTTTCAAGAAAGGAACTCAGATGCTGTATCAGAAGCTGATGCTATGGGAGCTGTATACCATAATATCATAGCATTGATGTGCAATGTCTACTAACCCTTACAGGGCATTGGTGTAGCCACCCTTCGTGTTTAAGATATATGAAGGAAGTGGGAATAATAAACCAACGGCTCGATGTCAAGGCAGAGACAATAGCCATGCTGGGTAGTGGGGCAATGTCTTAACACACATTGGCTTGGGCACAATGACACAAAGGTGTTAGGGGAAACCCAACCTGCAGCTAGACATATGTTTTCTAGAGACACGCTCTTTGCCTATGCCCAGGAGGATGCCATACTCCTGGTAGGATGGGCTTTTATGCCAATGGTACATTGTCATAGCATCCACGGCCCAGTGGGAAATTCCAATGGCCAAACACTTTATGCTGACTCCAAAGCAAGAGTTGTTCTGATACCCTGAATTGACTTTTTCGGTCAATGTACATGCGTAATGCCCTCACTGGGCAGAGCATGTGTAGTCTCTTAGCCTTGTAAGATTTTTAATGTGAGGAGGAATTAATGCTTGTAGGGTAACAACCTGAGCTCAAAAAGGGGTTGCCAGCACTTTGGGTGCATAACCTTCCCCGGGGTTAAGGATGGCCTGGTCCAGACTCTAAACAGGAGTTACTGACCGCCTCTAGTCAATCAAAGGGGGGACCCGTAAGCGCATGTATTACCAGTGCTAAATCCCAGTCCGGGACAATAGCGGGGTGAGAATGCAAGAATCTACTAAGCAGAGGGTGTATGCCTACCGATAAGCCTTTAATGAGGTCATGAGTAGCTGCAATGCGATATTTACCTTGAACGTGGATTGACTGAGTCCTGCATCCAAACGCTATTGTATTAAAGAGAGTATCGTCTGCACAAGGCAATGCTTTGGGTCCTCACTCCGGGAGGAGCACCAGTTAGTAAAGAGTTACTACTTTAAGGCATACAACCACCTCGTTGAGGGAGCCCTGGCCTGTAGTATGGCCATTTGTATGCTAAGGTGTCCATGCCTTTTGGAGCTTGCATCATCATGGAGTACAAGCGGTGACAATGCTTGGTCTCCAGGTAGGAAAACAGGTCCATTTGGGCTGCCCCGAATAAATCCCAAATCCTCTGAATTGACTGAGGGTGGAGTCTCCATTACCCCACCCTGAGACCCTGACATGAGAGTAAATCTGATCAACTGTTCAGGTGGCCGTGTACATGCGTTGTATGTATATATCGCTCCAGTATTTATGTATGCCACGACTGCTGTATTTTTAGAGCGGATCAGTACCTGGGACCCTAACACGTCTGACTGAAAGAGGACTGCTAGCAGTTTCAGGCGATTTATGTGCCACCCAGCTTGTGCACTTGTCCAGGTGCCAAACGCTGGATGACCTTCACACAGGGCTCCTCAACCTGTGTTGGACATGTCCATGGTGACAACTTTGCATCTGCCCATCTTGGCAAGTGTCACACAATTTGGTCCCCCTCCAAATACCTAGCGTGGCTAAACAGCGACACGTCACAAGGAGTCGGTAGTGATCATGTCACCAGGTATGATGAGTGATACTTGGGCTGAGCCATCACTGGAGGGGTCTCATCTGTAGCAAGCCTAGCGGTGTGAAGGTGGCTGCAATGGCCATTTAACCCAGTTCTCACTGAAAATGACACAATAGCAGGGTCTTCTCTAGCTTGAGATTTTTCAAGTGTATGAGAATGGACTGAACATGCTCATCGTTAAATGAGCCAACATTGCTACCTAGTTAAGTTTTATTCCTAGGAAGGAAACTTGCTGACTGGGCACCAACATGCTCTTCGTCCAGTTGACCCTGAGTCCCAACTGCTCCAGATGCATGAGCAACGATCTCTGTGCTTGCATGCCTGTGCCTCTGACTGAGCCAGTATAGACAATCTTCGAGGTAATTCAATATGCACATGCCAATTCTACACACTTCATGAATGTGTGAGGAGCCGGAGACACACCGAAGGGTAGGACAGTCACCTTGTAGGCGCAACTTAAGAATGGCCTGTGACAAGGGGCAATCTGCACATAAAAGTATGCATCTTTCAGGTCGATGAATACAAACCAGTCCAGAGGGCAGACATGAGATGTGATCTGTCTCACCATCTTGAACCAAGACTTCCTGAATGTCCGATTCAAAGGTCTCAAGTCCAGTTTGGGGTACAACCCACCGCTCTTTTAGGCGATCAAAAGAATGCTGTAGAAGCCTTTCTGCTCATCGCCTGTCGGTATGCTCTTTATCACATCTTTGTTGAGGAAAATCTGTACCACTGAACATAGAACTGGCGCATTCTGCACCAGTACGGTGAAGAAACAAATGCTGTTGAAGTGTGGCAGATGATTTTTTTAACTGAAGCATGCATCCAGTTTGGATTGTACCCAGCTGGAAATTCTGGGGATACCCTGCAAGTTAGGGGACACAGAGGCTGGTCTGTGACCATTGTGGTCCCTCGGGGGCATTCCCTCAGGTTCTCCCATAAGGTCAGTTTCTGACGCAAAACCTGTAATGAGCTACTACAATATTAATATAGTAAAACCTGTAATGAGCGATAGCAAGACAAACAGACCCAAATGCAGAGGAACAGTTCAAAGGATTTATTTGCAATAAATGTGAGTAGTCACTGTGGATGTCGTGGATCCCGGCACCGGCTGCAGCAGTGGGGAGAGATGACAGAGAAGTGTACGCGGTGGCCACGCTGGGGGCAATCTGTGAAGAGTGTGTTCGTAGAAAGAATGTGTGCGTTGTGGAAGTCAACCACACCCCCGACACGCAGGCAACCAACAGATACACGAGAAAGGACCAACTAGGCAGAAAGTGTGAGGTTAGTTACTTCACACCAAACAATAATGCTCAAAAACTCTGTCAACACTGAGCAACATTAAACATTTAACATCTAACTATATTTAACAATCCTGCCTGGACATGACACAAAGGGGATTAATATAGGCATGAACAAACAAGGGGCAGGTGCTGCTTACAGCTGAAAGTTGGTATGATCAGCATTCCCATGGAAACAATCAGGGTTCCCATGGAAACGCTGATTCCGCGTGCCAGTGGCACCTGAAACACACGAGGGCAAAACGTCCACACACTTGGAACAAAACAAATAGGGAACGATGATACCATGGTCCTCATCAGACAAAAACCCAACCTGACAAGGTGACAGGACCGTGACATCACCGGAGAGCACACAGCGGTAACTTGCGCACGGCAGTAACCAACAACCGGACCCGTGCGCTCACACAAAGAACATACATGAAACACGTGACAGATAGGGGAAGATAATGCCACGGTCCCTTCAGACAGAAACCCAACCTGACAAGGTGATAGGATCATGACAAAACTGTGGTTAATTTTCGCAAGGGGTAATCAAATAGGGGGGCAACATTAATTTGAAAATAAATGTATAGTTAATTCACTAATAAAAAGAGAAAACACCCTATTTTATTAAACTGAATCAAAATATAGTAGAACAGCAGCAATTAACTAAATATTTTGCTTCAGAAAAGAAAACTGACTTCTGGCACAGTACCAGTTATTTGAGCTCTGTGGGGCTCATGTAAATCAGCCAATCATTTATGTGAACTAGCTGATTTACAAGAACTCTCCGAAAGAAAAGACTCACTAAAATGATTTGGAGTTTCCAACTCTAAACATAAGGGAATCATTTATTTTAACCGATTCATTTATATAAATTTTCTCAAAGAATCCATTCACTTAATTTTTTCCCCCTGCGCTCTATGAAAGAGGGGACGGTTTAGGTGTGACTTTTGACTTGATTACTCCCTGGGCTCCATCATTGTGTTCACAGTACAATGTGACAAATGTTGCGTTTTGTGATGCAACAATTCTACTTGTTGGATAATGTAGCTTGTTACTGGAAAAGCTACACTGTTATAACAATAGCTGAGCTACTGTCACGCTACTATAAAAATGTATTCAAGGGCGGACTGGCCATAGAGAGAACCGGGTCTTTTCCTGGTAGGCCGGCTGCAAAACAGGGCCGAACCACATCCCAATCCAAGTTAATCTAGGATTCATTCAATTGTTTACTTGTTTCTTTTGAATTCTTGTTGACAAGTATTTCAAGTACTACCACTTAAATCTCAAACGGTTATCAATTGGTGAGCACAACCAGTTTGGTAAGAGTGAATCAATAATACAGGTAAAACCTTTCCAGTTACTACAGTTTTCTTTAACTGTTTTAATTCTAAGAAATATAAGATGTTTCATAATGCAGCTGAAGAAATGTCCCACAAATCATTAGTGGTACAATTACTTGATCAAGTACATGAGCCATTCATGACTGTTAACTGGCACTATTGGACCACTTCCCTTTTGGGAGAAATAAAAGAATCCACTGGACTATCTATTGCTTTCTCTCTTCCTTTCTCTCACACAAATAATATCCTTTGATATTCTCTTAATGTAATAAGGAGAAACCAGTATGAACTGATTGCTAAAATGAGAATCACACATTAACAATGTCCTGAAGTTGAACTCTAAGCAGTCATGTGGGTTATTGTCTTATTTTTGCCCTGAAGTGCCCTTATAGTACAGAGCTTCTGTAGAATCATTTGATTACATTATTTAAAAGATAGCTAACTAATCTAATCTGTTTAAGGGTTCATTTGTCCTTCAAATGTGAGCAGAGTGTCATTTCCTTTATTTGTGCATAACTGTTTTGGTGCTTGAAACTTTTGGGTGTATTCCTGAGAGGTAGGCCTTACATTAATGTGTCATTTTAAACCTAATATTAGCAAGTAAACCCAGTTATCTTAAACAAGTCTTCAAGGGCAATGTCACACCTGAAAGAATACATTCACATTACGACATTTGATTGTGTTTTAACGGTAAAACATACTGAGTAAGTGCAATGAGGTGAGTCAGCGAACAGTCATAACTTTAGTCTCAGTGACAGTGCCGCTACAGGGCACAAAGGATCGTGAGAATCAACTGATGCGGACATACCTGCAAAACCAGCTGCACTTGCAAAAGAGGAAGAAACCTCATCAAAAGTATCATCCAGAATTTCCCACAATAACAAACCTATTAATTATGTAGGTGTGATTTAAAAAATAATGAGTTGTTTATATATATACTGGCAGCCAAAAGTTTGGAATAATGTACAGTTTTTGCTGTTTCGGAAGGAAATTGGTACTTTAAGTGGCATTCAACTGATCACAAAGTGTAGTCAGGACATTACTGATGTAAAAAAAAACAGCACCATCACTATTTGAAAAAAAATCATTTTTGATCAAATCTAGACAGGCCCCATTTCCAGCAGCCATCACTCCAATAACTTATCCTTGTGTAATCATGCTAAATTGCTAATTTGGTACTAGAAAATCACTTACCATTATATGAAACACAGCTGAAAGCTATTTGGTTCATTAAATGAAACTTAACATTGTCTTTGTGTTTGTTTTTGAGTTGCCACAGTATGCAATAGACTATGTCTTAAGGTCAATATTAGGTCAAAAATGGCAAAAAAGAAACAGCTTTTTATAGAAACTCGTCATTCAATCATTGTTTTGAGGAATGAAGGCTATACAATGCTTGAAACTACCAAAAAACTGAAGATTTCATACAAAGGTGTACACTACAGTCTTCAAAGGCAAAGAACAACTGGCTGTAACAAGGACAGAAAGAGATGTGGAAGGCCCAGATACAACTAAACATGAGGATAAGTACATCAGAGTCTCTAGTTTGAGAAATAGACGCCTCTTATGTCCTCAGCTGACAGCTTCATTGAATTCTACCCACTCAACACCAGTTTCATGTGCAAAGTAAAGAGAAGACTCAGGGGTGCAGGCCTTATGGGAAGAATTGCAAAGAAAAGCCACTTTTGAAAAACAAAAAGAAAAGGTTATAGTGGGCAAAAAAAAAACAAAAAAAAAAACAGACATTGGACAACAGATAATTGGAAAAGAGTGTTATGGATCTTAACCCCATTGAGCTTTTGTGGGATCAGCTAGACTGTAAGGTGCATGAGAAGTGCCCGACAAGACAGCCACATCTAAGGCAAGTGCTACAGGAAGCGTGGGGTGAAATGTCACCTGAGTATCTGGACAAACTGACAGCTAGAATGCCAAGGATCTGCAAAGCTGTCATTGCTGCATGTGGAGGATTTTTGGATGAGAACTCTTTGGAGTAGTTTAAGTAGTTATTTTTATTTTACGTTATTAATGTCCTGACTATACATTGTGATCATTAGAATGCCACTTTGGTGAATAAAAGTACCGATTTCTTTCCATAAGAGCAAAATCTGTACATTATTCCAAACTTTTGGCCGCCAGTGTGTGTATATATATATATATACACACACACAACAGTTAGTTCCGTTCCTCGAATCTGATTGGACGAGAGACGTTCCATGAGCACTGATGGTCTCCCACCATCAGCACTCGGACACTTCACTGTGTGTATCATTCCGCTTGTGTTCGTGCCGTTCTAAACTAAAGTGTATGTGTTAAGAGCTACTGTATGTGTCTCTTTTTACATTGTCTATTTTTATTTTTTTTTACATCACATACGTTAGCCAGCAGGTGGTGGCAAAAGATCAATTTTGTTTGTAATATGAGCCAGTTAGGTGACGTGAAGTGAATCCGCGTCAGCCAGTGTTTACATACAGCAGCACTCCATGATCGCTCGTATTACTACTACACTACTAAAGCTAGGAAATAGCTTTAAATGGCTTTAAATTAACAACTTCAGCATTACGGCTTATCACAGCTGAGAGACACAACAGACTGATTAATTACAGAAATCAAAGCACTTACCTCTTACCGGAGTTTCCACATTGGAGAGGATGTGCTGTTTAAAATGGCGGAGGACATCGCGGTTTCTATAGTGAATGACTCTTGCGCACCAGCTACCACAAAACAGGGAGAAATAACCCCGCTTGGGCGGCTAATTTTCCACTGAGAAAGATGATCTTCAGAAAGTTGACAGCAACTCTGCTTGGGTGTGGCAACAGGTGATCGCACATGCTCTGTTTCTCTCTCTCTCTCTCACACACACACACACACATCCTTGTTTATCCAATAACTTGTTAGAAACAGCCCAAGCCGTGATACTGTTTCTGAAGTGACATTTTTTAATTACTAACGAAGGCTTGGACGCATCATTTGGTTTGAACCACCAAAGGCAGATTCTGATCCGTCGTGTAAGAATGTAGTTCCATGCACAAATGCGTTTTTATGATCGTACTAATTTTTTCCAAATTTTTTAAAATGTACTTGTTCATTGAACTGATATATATGAGCAATATCACACTCGCAATCGTGCTATATGGCCCAAAATCAGCACTGCTGTGATTACCTGCTGATGATGTAGGGC
Organism: Myxocyprinus asiaticus; assembly: GCF_019703515.2. Classification (NCBI taxonomy): domain Eukaryota; kingdom Metazoa; phylum Chordata; class Actinopteri; order Cypriniformes; family Catostomidae; genus Myxocyprinus; species Myxocyprinus asiaticus. Next base: position 32,748,350 of record NC_059378.1, read on the forward strand.
CATATCGCACTCTTGCTCGTGTGATATTGCTTAAATATATACTTTATTAGTTATTTAATGTATTTTATATTATATATGACAGGCTTTATCAAAAATAATTGGAATTTGCAATGGGCCGTATTTGGAAGAACATAAAATTTGGTCAAAAATATTGTATTGTACTGTTGTGGGTTTTCTATTGTTTTTTATTAATAAATAGTCTCAGCTTTTAAATTATGTCAATATTATCATGAATGTGGTTTGTTAAACCACTTTAGCTGTTGTTAATTCAAACGGAAGCACTGCATAGAAAAAAAAATAATAAATTGCCCCTGAAAGATACAGTGCAGTTGGTTGAAAAGATAATCTGTAATGTAATTAGCGAAACAGTGTTTCAACTGCAGCAAGAAATAAATGATATCTGTCCTGAAAACTCCCATCCTTCTCAGCTTCTACAGATTGTACTGACAAATTCCATCACTGTCTGCAACAGATAATGAAAATGGCACAGCACATAACCTTCCTGCCATAGAAAACATCTATGTTGTGCAGTGTAGAAGGAAGGTAATCGTCATCATGAAGGACCTAACTCACCCGTCACATGGCATGTTTATTCCTCTACCTTCAGAGACAACCAGACTAAAGCAAAGTTTTTCAGTTTCTTTCCCCAGGCAGTCTGAATTCTCAAAAACCCTGTCTGAATGCTCACACGCAAATACATAAAGCATCCACACGGACTATGAATCTCCCCCCGTATTCTGTAACAATGCTTTTCTTGCACTGATTAAACTACCTCACCCCAGCCACTTTACAACAATCAGCAAAGTATATTACCTAAGTCACTTTAAAAATGACAATTGCTGCAATAATACAATTTATCTGTCATTGTTACATGATGTTGAACAATGCTGTTTATATACCACTATATTGTGTACTGTTTTGCACCAATTGTCTATTGCTTGTGTTCATATGTCTACAGTCTCTATTGTCCCTCATGTGAATTACTGTCCATCTGTAACATGGTTACACATGCTACTGCGCTGCTGTTTCTTAATATTGAATGTATGCACCAAGGGTTCCCGGGAAACCATATTGTGATTTCTCTCTGCTCTGCAAAGGAAAAAATAAAAATAAAGCTGACTTTGACTTTTGACTTAGATCAATAACTTTCACCCAGGACCGGCGTTGGGTGATCGCTTATCCAATGTCCATTGTTAGTTAGTTTGAAAACTCTAGAGAAGAGCATAATACTACAGTTTTAAATGCCATCACTGTCAAAGATGCGACAACTGATGCAGAGTTGATACAACTCATTTCAGAGTATTTAACTGCTCCAGTGCCAGTGGATGCACAATCTCTGTGTGAGTGTGCGACAGCTCCATCAAGAATAGTACTGAGTTGTGTGAGTGTGTGTGTGTGTGTGTGTGTGTGTATGTGTATGAATTTAATGAATTCTCATTAGTGCACTGAACATCCAAAAGCAGTGTCCCTGCATTATATACTATATATATTTTAGGGGTGTAACGGTACATGTATTCGTCCCGAACCATCACGGTCCTGATGTCACGGTTCGGTGCATGTAGTCAGACGAAGAATACATCTGAGTCAGTCACAGGCGATCCACTCCAATCCAGAAGGGGGCACGCACGGTAATGCAACACTGTTTGTTAACCGCCACAACAGGAAAAAGAGCAGAAGAAGAAGAGACCATCTATGCGCCAACCCAAAACAAGAATGGCTTCTCCTAATGCACAAGTTTTATTTTTCATTATTCTATTTATTTTGTAATTTATATCACAAGAGATGCTTTTCAGTTTTGTAGCTGATTGTAACCAAATACCTTTTTTTTTTTTTCCAACCCTACAAAAAAATATGGCCTATGCAAGAGTGCATTCTGTTTGCTGCTTAGTGCTTAATACACTAAAGGAGGCAGTACTGTACCAACTACCTCAGGGGGGACTAAATGCGGCTAGGTGGAACAAACTGTAATTTGCACTACTGTCTGTTCAAAATAAATGAAAAGAAACCTAGAATTTGGGATTTGTTGCTTTTTCCTGTTGTACTGAACTCGTATCGAACCGTGACCCCAAAACCGAGGTACGTACCGAACCGTGACTTCTGTGTACCGTTACACCCCTAATATATACGCACATAATATATATATATATATATATATATATATATATATATATATATATATATATATATACACATATACATACACACACACACACCAATCAGCCACAACATTAAAACCACCTGCCTAAAATTGTGTAGGTCCTCCTCGTGCCGCCAAAACAGCACCAACCCACATCTCAGAATAGCATTCTGAGATGCTATTCTTTTAACCACTATTGTACAGAGTGGTTATCTGACCAGACTGGTTCAAACTGACAAAGTCTATGGTAACTCAGATAACCGCTCTGTACAATTGTAGTGAGAAGAGTGGCATCTCAGAATGCTTTGGTGGCACAATGGGGACCTACACAATATTATGCAGGTGGTTTCAATGTTGTGGCTGATCGGTATATAAATACCAAATCATGTGTTTCATCAGAAAGTGTGTAGAGGATGTTGTTCCGACCAAAACAATATGGATCTACCCAACCAGAAACCTTGGATTAATAGCGATGTTCGCGCGGCACTTAATGCGCAGACCTCCGCTTTTAATTCCAGGAATGTGGAGGAGCATAAACAAGCCAGTTATGCCCTGTGAGCAGCAAAATGCCAGTACAGGAACAAGACTGAAGGACAGTTTAACATCACCAACTCTAGAAGCATGTGGCAGGGAATTAACATCATCACAGACTTTAAAGGAAATAAAAACTCCGCCGTGAACACCACTGCCTCTCTCCCGGATGAGCTAAATACTTTTTATGCTCGTTTCGAGGGAAATAACACCGCTCTCGTGGAGAGAGCTCTCGCGGCCGAAGCTACAGAGGTTAGTTCACTCTCCGTCTCTGTAGCGGATGTAACCCGATTCTTCCGACGGGTGAATGTCCGTAAAGCCGTGGGTCCAGACGGCATTCCGGGCCACGTCATCAGAGTGTGCATGAACCAACTGGCTGTTGTTTTTACAGATATTTTCAACCTTTCCCTCTCCTTGTCTGTGGTCCCCACATGCTTCAAAACATCCACCATTGTGCCTGTACCAACACAATCCAAAATCACTTGCTTAAATGACTGGCGGCCTGTTGCTCTGACCCCCATCATCAGCAAATGCTTTGAGAGACTAATCAGAGATTACATCTGCTCTGTGCTGCCTCCCTCACTGGACCCATTGCAGTTTGCTTACCGCAACAACCGCTCGACTGATGATGCCATTGCATCTACACTAAACACTGCTCTCTCCCACCTGGAAAAGGAACACTTATGTGAGAATGCTGTTTGTAGACTACAGCTCAGCATTCAACACCATAGTGCCCTCCAAGATTTAGGTGAAACTCCGGGCTCTGGGCTTAAACAGCTCACTGTGCAGCTGGATCCTGGACTTCCTGTCAAGCAGACGCCAGGTGGTTAGAAAGGGCAGTAACATTTCCTCATCACTGACCCTCAACACTGGAGCCCCACAGGGCTGTGTTCTCAGCCCACTCCTGTATTCCCTGTACACACATGACTGTGTGGCAACACACAGCTCCATTGCCATCATTAAGTTTGCTGATTATACGACGGTGGTAGGTCTGATCACTGACAATAATGAAAGAGCCTACAGAGAGGAGGTGGACACTCTGACACGCTGGTGTCAGGAGCACAACCTCTCCCTCATCGTCAGCAAGACAAAGGAGCTTGTGGACTTCAGGAGAAGAGAAAGAGAACACAGCCCCATCACCATCAATGGAGCACCAGTGGAGAGAGTCAGCAGCTTCAAGTTCCTGGATGTCCACATCACTGAGGAACTCACATGGTCTGTCCACACTGAGGCCAGCTGACTTCATGACAGCTTCTTCCCCCTAGCAATCAGACTTTTGAACTCTTGATCTCTCACGATCAATATACATCAGCACTGCACTTTATTAATCTTATTATCTCACACTGGACTGTCATAAATTATATTCTCTCTTAACAACACACTGGCAACTGACTATCAACCGACAGCCTGAATGTCAATACAGTACAATACAACCTACTGTACATTTTATATATACTATATATACTATTTTTTATTGTATAATGTGTATTCTATATTGTGTGTATTATATACTGTACATTGTATGTTATTATTTGTATATTGTATTGTGTGTAATTATGTGTATATTAGATTTTAAATTGTGATGTGTAAATCTGTTTATTGTAAATTGGTATATGTCTCATCACTGTCATGACTGCTATGTTCAACTTGTAATGAAACATGATTTATGCAACTCAAAATCAAGGGCTAAAATATACAAAAAGGTCAAATTACAGTAAAAAGGGGGAATTATTCAAAAGAAAAATATGTATATATGCACTGGTATATAAAATATATGTCTGCATAAATGTGTAAGTGTAATTTTTATTGCTAGTTTTCTGAATTTCAGGTTTTATGCACAAAATCTGTGAAAGAAAGAGAATTCTAAAAGATGGGGTCATGTCTTTGTTGACCAAGCTGGCCTTGTCTTCTTTTCACTGGGCTTGTGGGTAGCTACAATCAATAGCTCTAAACATCTGACAGCACAAATTGACCACTGTCTGACTAATTACTCTGACCAGTGATCTGACCCTGCACTGCCCCTGCTTAGAGCCCATTAGCCATCATACACACACAGACTGCTCTGAGCTTTCCTTTGTGCCTTTACTCATTATTTAAATGCTCAGCATTTCATGAAATATAATAAAATATATTTTACCTCCCCAGATTAAGTTTTCATTTGCAGCATATATACTTTATACAGTATATATACACTCAGCGAGCACTTTATTAGGAAGACCTGTACACCTACTTATTCATGCGATTATCTAATCAGCCAATCGTGTGGCAGCAATGCATAAAATCATGCAGATACGGGCCAGGAGCTTCAGATAATTTACACGTCGACCATCAGAATTGGGAAAAAATGGCAAAAAAGAAACAGCTTTCTCTAGAAACTCATCAGTCAATCATTGTTTTGAGGAATGAAGGCTATACAGTTCTTGAAATTGCCAAAAACCTGAAGATTTCATACAAAGATGTACACTACAGTCTTCAAAGACAAAGGACAACTGGCTCTAACAAGGACAGAAAGAGATTTAGAAGGCCCAGATTCAACTAAACAAGAGGATAAGTACATCAGAGTCTCTAGGTTGAGAAATAGATGCCTCACATGTCCTCAGCTGACAGCGTTATTGAATTCTACCCACTTAACACTAGTTTCATGTACAACAGTAAAGAGAAGACTCAGGAGTGCAGGCAAAATCTGTACATTATTCCAAACTTTTGGCCGCCAGATAGATAGCGTTAAATAGCGTTAATAGGTCTTTTCTCCATCATTTTATTACTGACATGGAAGCGCTGTTGTGTTTGTGTATTGTGGTGTGTACGTCAGTGTAATGACTCCAGGCAGACACAAAAAGGTTCCGCCCTTCCAGCAAGTGTTTATGCTGGTTAAAGCTGTATTAACAGTAAATATGTTATTTTCGATTAAGCAAAAATTTAAATGTGTTAAACCTTTTTAATTAATCACATGCGTTAATGCGTTATTTCTGACAGCCCTAATATACAGTATATACATCCGGGGTAATTTCACTGACAAACACACCACAAACACACAACAGCGATTCTGTGTCAATGATTTCTGTGTAAGGCTAACTTGTTCTACCTTGTACGGTCTGTCGACGAGTGGCTCAAAGTTTAAACAATTTCAACTCTGAACCCATTGCCGCTGATGTTTTAAAGCATAAGCTAAAGATTACCAGACAATTCGGATGAAGTATCACGCGGGGAGTGCCAGTGATAAAAACAGAACAAGACGTTTGATGTGTTTGGAATGACATACTACTTTTACTATTTCTGCCATACATAGATATGCCAGAAGCAGTAAGAGTAGTATGGGCAGTTTACCATTCGGAGCTCGCCTCTTCTCTGCAGCACTTTTCATGTGGAGTTCAAAGTGGTGCTAAACGCTGGATATAAAGAGGACAGTCACATCCTGCCAGCTGATTAATATTGCAGAGGATGAGGGTTTCAGAGATTTCATGCCCATTGCAATGGATACTCAACCTATGGGGACTAGTTCTTTCATATAGTCAACCTCTCACTAAGACTTTGGGAAATATTAGCCGCTTTTACATTTACATTTATGCATTTGGCAGACGCTTTAATCCAAAGCGATTAACAGTGCACTTATTACAGGGACAATCCCACTGGAGCAACCTGGAGTTAAGTGCCTTGCTCAAGGACACAATGGTGGTGGCTGTGGGGATTGAACCAGCAACCTTTTTTCATTATTCAGATTTCCAGTTATGTGCTTTAGCCCACTATGCCACCACCACTCCACCTTTTCTACCATTGGGCCAGTGTGAGCCAGGGCTATCAACTGGTCAGCTGGGGCCAATAGCCTCGGACCTCGAGACCAAAACCAATCTGCATACCCACCATTAGGCCAATAGCCCTGCAGTGCTGCCCTAAAATCGACCCCTCGCTAACCCTCAAAATGAACACGGATTTGTACTGTGCCCTCAGTTTATTTTTTATTTTTCCCGAACCTGTACCGCTGTGCACTGGATACACAACTTGGCAAGTTTGCGACAAGATACTTAAACACGTCTTCGTTCGAAAGAAGCTGTCGATCTGACGTTGCACATTTTAATTAGCCCAAATATTCAGAAGAGCCCTGATTTTGTCTACTGACCAGTACTGATGATTCTCCATTCTCTATTGATCTGTTATGGTAAGATGGTATCTAGAAATTAAAAATTGGGAATGAGTATCCTAGTGCTGAAACCTCTGACTTGACTCAGCTACACTCCGCCTTTGACAATGACCCTGCCTTAATCCCCAGTTGGCCTTCTTTGGCCCAAGGGTAATCAGCAGGCCAAAGGCCATTGGCCCAGAAGAAGCCCCAAAGAGGCATAATGAAGCCCCTGAAGTGAGAGTGGGAATGCAACTGGCCCTGGCATGCACTAGCACGCCCTCATTTGGCCCAGTAGTGGAAACACGGCTATTTAGTGTTACTTGAATTGGTGCTGTTTTAGTGCATTTCTATCTTTATACTATAAAAGGCCTTGTTTGGAAAATGTTAATAAAAGTTATTATTACATATTGTATTTTCTTTTGTAAGAAGGAAATAAATGCATTTTAACAGAAAAAAGTATATATAAAGTCAGTTTTCAGCACTTTCAAAATCTACATTTAATTGCGATTAACTATGAAAAAGCATGCGATTACTCGCGGTTAAATATTCAACAGAAATATTTTATTCACAAACTAAAATGGCCCAAATTAACAAAAGACAAAAGATTGGTTTTTATAGCTGTTGCAAACATGTAAAACATATTCCAAATGGGATCTGGCATCAGACCAAATAGTTCAGCAGTTATTTGATCATCAATACCTATAACATGACTTCTGCAGTATGTGGACTTTGGTGTTTGTCGATGTTGATTTTTTCCTTAACAGAATACACAATGCGTACCCTTTTTGTCTATAACAGTGGTCTTCTCTACCACTTTAATCCTGTTATTAAAACCAGCACTGAATCACTTTCTCTTTTCCTGAGAAATCTCATTCAGGTAAACGAATACATGACTTGAGGTACAGCCAGACATGCGTGATGAGTAAACACTGATTAAAGCGATGTTGAGAGATTTTTGGCTGGTTTTCAGGGAATTTGTTGCTCTGCTCTGTTGATTAACGCATGTTTCATACCACTGATCACAGACACAGGGGTGAATGTAATCAAAGATACACAAACATGCATTCCTGGTGATTCTTGGGTTTAAATTGATTATGTACTGTAGTCATTGCAGAATCTGGTTGTATTCTTTTAAGTTGCAGTTTATTTTTAAGTTGCAGTTTATTTTAAGTATTAAACTTGTGTTTAACTTATCCTGCACTATTTGTGCTACAGACAAGAATTGTAGCCTATAAGCCTATAATGCAGCTTGTTGAGGAGAGATGTGCTATTACTGTACTATGCTTTTTGCCCAGTGGACGATAAAATGGGTGGAAAGAATTCTATACACTTACATTTAAGGACAAATCTGTGCCATGTAGGAATAGAATATTATAGACAGAGCTGGGTGTGAGTGGGTCCCGGGGCATGCTTCCCTGTGATTGTTATTTTTCTTTTTTTTCTTGCGGCTACATTCACCTTGGATCTGATATAAAAATAGCACGTCCAATGTATATCCACAAAAGATGTACACTTTCTACAGTAAAAGTGGAAAAAACATGGAAAGCAAAAAGTAAAAGTGGAAGCGTACAGCATTGTGTCGGCTTGAAGATGTTCACATTGAAAGCTTCACATCACCTTTAGAATGTTCAGAAACTACAGGCCAGACATCAACAACAGTACAGTGGGTATCTAAAATAGAATCGGGTTGTTCGTCAACTGAAGGCGTGATGCGGTGTGACGCGACACAATGGACGCGTTCATTGATTTTAATGGGGGCTATTTAATTAACAAAGTGACAAAGTAAAGTTGTGTTTTTGCTAACTATTTATTGATAGTTGTGGGACTGAATTGCAAAGAAGTAGCTTACTATTTGTAGTACATCTGGAGTTATTAGCTAGATTACATTACTATCCTAGCTCCTTATGAGTATAGGTTTTATTTTATTTTTTCTGTTACTCTTCGCCCAGCAATGCAAAATGGTCTGTTGGGCAGCACTTCTCTTCATCTTGTCATCACTGTGCTTCCCCAGACAGTGAAACACCAGTAATGATGTGTGTTGTAAAAGGAGATTGTGCAACACTAGTTGGACGTTACAAACTTGTACAACGGAGGGGAGACTTCTGTTTTTTGTCTGATTATGTCAGGCTCACAGTCATGCCATTGCAAGCCTTACCATCTCATATTTCATTTTTTTCATCTGTGATTAAAAAATATATAAACAAGGACAGACACATGATTGGGGAGGACAATTCGCCCCCTTCAAAGCATTGGGGGGTATGCTTCCCCCGCCCCCCATAATTCTACGCCAATGTGCAGATCACATACAAATAAATGGGTAGAGCCGTAAACTGACACCAGCCTGTTGCAAAATTGCCTGTGACATTTCTTATAAAACTCCACGCATAGTTCACTCCAAAAGGATTTTTTAGTATAGAACATGTTACAAATTTGCGAACAGGCAGACAATACATTAATCACCGGTCCTACTCAATCTGCTCCGAGCGCGATTCGAAGTGGTGTCTCCTGCATGGGAGGCGGGCACGCTAACGAGGATGCTGAAGGCTACAGCCTCTAGCATCAGCCACTAGTTCACCTCTTCAGTCCAGGGGAGAGAGGTTTACACATACTGCACAGCTATCACATACCAGCTGGCTTCCGTTACACTCACCCCCCTAAACCTCACCCCCATCTGGGTCACGGCACCTCTGTAACCAGTCCTACTCAACCCGCTTCGAGCAAGTTTCAAACCGGCATCTCCGGCATGGGAGGCGGGTTTACATATACCGCACAGCTATCATGTACCAGCTGGCTCCCGTTACACGCATAAAAAAAATATATATATATAAAAAAAATTGCATCTTGTTTTAAGCATGCTACAAACAGTCATATTCGCAGATTTCGTAAAATCACTGTAATGGTCAAAGAGGGTCTAACAGTGCTCTAATATGGCTTATTATCAGCCTGAATTTATTTGCTAGCACCTAGCAAGTAGGTGATTCAGTGTAAAAGACAATTACAGGTGTGTGCTGGAGGTGTTGATTGGATTTAGCCTTACCTGTTATCACGTGCTCCCCAGTGTCCTAAACAAGACAGGACACATATTGTTGAATGATGTTGCTGTCAAATATGTGCAATAGTGGCATGTGAGCATTTTTACTATTTTATTTTCCGCAAGTTCTCCTAGATAGGGTTTACCAAAATATGTACATAAAAATCAAGCAGTACGATAATGTATAGAGATACTTTGCATTTTTATTAAACTCTACTAATATTAAGTGATTGTTTGCCAGCATCTTTGCTCATGGTTCCTTATGTTCTTGCAGTTTCTCTTTCATTATACTGATAAAGACAGAACTGCATTGTTTATCTCAAAGCAATGTTTATTCATTTAACAGATGTTTTTAAGATGACTTTCTTTCTTTGAATCTAGCACTTCCACATACGATCGGTCAGGTGACACTTGAGAACCAATGGCATTCAGCAAAACAAAGCTATTGTATGATTTCAGACTTGGAATAGAGCATACTAGTTGCATGGTGCCCTGCAAATCACAGTAACTATGCTAACACTGAAACATAAAAATGGCTTGAAAGTGACTTTGGTGTGGATTTTGTAGTAACTTCAGATTTCACACTTTGTTTTCTCTGAATTTGAACATAGCTGAGCCAAACACGTTTGTCACTCAAATTTAATAAAATGTTAACGCATTTTGCCTTTGCACTGGATTATGGACTACTGTTACGATATTTCAGTGATTCTTTTTTGTCCTTTTTGGAGCTTGACAACCACTGGTCACATTAACCCCGTTTACATGCACATGCAAGTTTTTTTCTAGAATGCGGCATTATGAAATGTTAACAAGAAAACCATTTCCTTACGCCATTTTTTTATTTTATTTTTTATTTTTTTATCCCCTTTTCTCCCCAATTTGGAATGCCCAATTCCCACAACTTAGTAGGTCCTCGTGGTGGTGTGGTTTCTCATCTCAATCCGGGTGGTGGAGGACAAGTCTCAGTTGCCTCTGGTTCTGAGACTTTCAATCCACACATCTTATCACATGGCTCGCTGTGCATGACACTACGGAGACTTCGCACGTGGAGGCTCATGCTATTTTCCGTGATCCATGCACAATTTACCACATGCCCCATTGAGAGTGAGAACCAGTTATTGCGACCACGAGGAGGTTACCCCATGCGACTCTACCCTCCCTAGCAACCGGGCCAATTTGGTTGCTTAGGAAACCTGGCTGGAGTCCCTCAGCACACCCTGGATTTGAACTTGCGACTCTAGGGATGGTAGTCAGCGTCAATGCTCACTGAGCTACCCAGGCCCCTTCCTTATGCCATTTAAGAGATTAAGAGAAAGTGCTTTCACACATGGATTTCTACAGGAGAACGCGGCTTATGTGGCCATGAAATCGTAATTTTTTTTTCTAGAAAGCGCATTCTTACAGGTTTTTAAAGAATACGTATTTATGAGAAACAGACCGGATAAGTAACATCTTAGAATGTAACCCTGTATCATATCAACATGTCAACTCAGCAGAGAGAATTCAAGATTTCTGGGAGTACAGGGAAAAGGGAAAAGCAAACACACTATAAAGAGTTTTTTTTTTATTTTATTTTTTTATTTATATACATACAATATTATAGGCCTACACAATAGCCAAGTAAATAATAAGCCTATGCTAAATGTCTAAAAATATCTTTATTCCACTAAAATCAGCAGTACATTCTGCACTTATTTGGGCGCAGGAGCAAAACATTTTATTAAAATGACAATTGGATTACTTAACTGTTTTTGAGTCGATATTTGTGATAAACTTGCATAAAATGAGCCAGTCTCTGTCTCTGTGTGAAACTGCCCTTGTCACAAGCACATAAGATACGTCGACCCGATATCATGTTGAACTCATTGGACACACTGTGATTTTGTTCCACAATTTATTTATTTTTTTTTTACATATGTGCCACCACATGAGCTCTGAAAAATCCTTTATGCATCCTGGATAAACTTGTGCAGCTAAGTTTTCCTCTGAGGTGAAAGTCATAAGAATACGTGAGTCGCAACATATGTTCTTAGTTGACAGTTTATATGTAATTTGATTTGCTCACATCGTCGGCGAGCATCAGAATATCATTCTTACAATAAAAATTTTACCATGTCTTATGCTGCAGTTCCTAAAAAATGTTACTGGCTAAATTACAAGCTGATTCCTCAGTCTCTGATGTTGTTTCTTCCTCGATATACCACACGTACAGCGGCAGACTATTTGTACAAATTAAAAGAGCCAGAGCTATATGGCATTATAGAAGATTTGCAAGTGCACAGGACACATTTTGAGCATGCACAAGCACACTCTGAGTGAGAGCAGGGAGATTTCACAAGAAAGCAGCATATATTTGAGAGTGCACGTCCAGTTTTGTGCAAGAGCAAAATAAATCTGTGTATGAGCAGAGAGATTTGCACTCGCACAACCGGAACATGGATGCTCTCGACATTTAACAGTATTATAGCGGCATAGAGCTACGGCCTATTAAGCTGGACTATGGTCTATTAAGCTATTAATTTTAATTTACCTTCACAATACATTTTTATTAGAAATTACATTGCTGTGGAGCAAGCTGCTTACTTACTAGCTGCGTTTACATGGACCCTCATAATCCATTTATAATCTGAATGAAAAAGTCTCATGTAATAATAATTATAATTAATAATTTTCTTTATTTATCACACATTGTACATATACAGTGAAATTCTTCTTTTTCACATATCCCAGCTAGGCTGGGGTCAGAGTGCAGGGTCAGCCATGATACGGCGCCCCTGGAGCAGATAGGGTCAAGGGCCTTGCTCAAGGGCCCAACAGTGGCATCTTGGCAGTGCTGGGGCTTGAACCCCCAACCTTCTGATCAGTAACCCAGAGCCTTAACCGCTGAGCTACCACTGCTCCGTAACCACGTAAATTGGAATAAACCAGCCAAATACGATTTAAATTTCATTTGGATTGAAAGGGGTGGTATAAACCTTTTGATAATCCATTGAGTAGGAAAATATTAGCCATGTATACACTTGATCGGATTGCTTCTGCAATTGGGACTTCCTGACCATGTTCATTACAGACACAAAAATGATGTCATGACATTTCACGCACGCCAAAGTAGCTCTAATTGAAGAAACATGGCGTGTGGGAAACAAAATTGGTCTGCGATACTATGTTCTTGATAAACATTTTAAAAGATTAAAAAACAGTCGAAAGACTAGACGATTGCAAATCATGTAATACCAGTTTATTAAAGCAAGTGTTCAAAAAAACTGCAAGAAGCTGGACTAAACAGGCAATAGACCAAATAAAATAAAACGATGGAAAGGGCTGAAGAGCAGGCACTACAAGGCGAAATCTAAGAACAACAAAAGGGGTGAATCCCCGGCCAATTTTCAACAATATTGTTGAAACAACAAAGTAATAAAGTTGCACAGGTAAGACGAAGGCTAGCATGTGCATCTCTAAAATAATCTTGCAGTCTACTACATGTCAAAAGATTTATTCTGATTTAATGCTTTTGTTATGCACATTTAAATGCACACATCAACCCAATCACTTTATTTCGCGTTTATGTAAACAGTACATTCGGAATCATCAATAGGAATTACTTCATTCCGAATAAAATAAAAAGTGTCCATATAAGTATAGCTACTGAGCCGCATATACTGTATATGGGAGTAAACAGAAAGCCGATAACACAGTGCATGTAAACGCATATGCTGATTTTGAGTCTTAAGCAGCTTTCTCGCAATAAACTGCTTTCTGGTGTCCATGTAAACAAGCTCATTGTTCTCCAACATTGTTTTCCATTGTGTTTCACAGAAGAAAGAAAGTCATATGGGTTTGAAACTTCATTAGGGTGAATTAATGAATACAGAATATTCATTTTTGGGTGAACTATCCCTTTAATAACTTTAAATCTGGGCAGCCAGTGGTTCTTTTTAGAGAGAAAAAGAAAAGGAGTGAGTCTCTATATGTGGCATGCTGAGAAGTTGCACAAAGCCATATCACACACACCAAGACCTGGAGGCATCTGTCCATGTTACCACTCTTTAAAAGTGTTTCGTGAAGGATGTTGTGCACAAATAGCTGCTCTCTTGTTCCACTAAACACATTAGCATTTAAACGGCGGTCATGTGGATTGCATTTTCTCCTTTTCCTCTTTTTCCATTCATTTCTTTCCTTTTATGTGCCCATGTGTACAGAAGAGCTTTGACTGGTAAAACTAAAACATTCTTTGTCAATTATGGCATTAATATATTTCATGTTCCGCTTTGTATATTTCATCATGTCAACATGCACATGATTGGCCCTGTATACTTTGTGTTACCATGATTAATTCACTTTTGATTGTTTTTTTTTTTTTCTTTTCTGTTTATTTCAATGGTTTGTGAACATCTGGTAGGCGGTGGTCTGTTTGGTCTGTAACGGTCTCTGGTTTGGAGATATTTTTAGTTGGTCTGATGATAGATCTGAATAATAAAGACATTTTGATGTTACAGGCCACAGGAAATGGCGCTCACTCTTGACCTTTGACCCAGGGCGTAGCACAGAGCCCCAGTCTGGTTTTTGGGGGGTGCAGAGGGCCAGAGACATCAGTATGTGCGTGAGCATTTCAGTGTTTGTGTCTGGGTGAAGGATGGTGTGTATGTGTGTGTCTGTGCGTAACTATAGCTCTGTTCATTCCCAGTGATCTGTCTACTTAGAAAGTATTTTAAAGCAACAGACAGTAGGCTGTTCCCAAAGGCTGTTCCAAAAGTTGGCAGTTAAAATTATGTGGCTACGATTTTGTGGCCAAATTCTAAAGCATCATTGCATGTATTCTATGCGGAGAAGGCAATCCTAGAATGCAATGCTACAAACTCTGTGACAAAAAAATTATTTAAGATGGCAGAGAAATATTGATTTTAAGATATTTATGAAATACATAGAAGTATTGAATAAAATAGTTAAATCTAATTAATACGTATAAAAATACATAGCACACAAAATATTGGACCAATAGTTTTAATTTTTAGAGATTTGTGTTGTTAGTTTAGCAACAGCAAACTCTGTAGAACAGTGCCTGCCCACATTTTCAGCCATCTTCATTCCAGAAGTATTTTTCCCAATCATGGGAAATTAGGGATTCAGGGAAATTCAGGGATTTCATAAAATCCTTGATAAAAGAGTTCTAAGACATGCACCAAACCAACCAGCTCTGAAGTGAATCACAACATTACAAACTTGAATTGAAGCGAAAAAGTTTTTGAAAATTGGACAAAAAGACAAAGGTAAAAAGATTGTGTACTTAACGTTTTTCATGAGTGAATGAACTACAGTCCCATGAAAAGCATTGCAAATGACGTAATCAAAATTAAAAATGAAGAAAATGGTAAATCTATTTGATTTAAAGTTGTTGTTTATAAGTATTGACACAATGTATTTTTTTTTTATTGCAAAATATTCAGATTTTTGCAAATATACAAGCAGTTGGAGAGTGTAAGGAGACCAACTTGACTGAGTCATTCACAGTTCATGGGAGTGAGCGGTTGCTGCAGAACTCGTTTGCCGCACTTTGTTCAGCGTGATTCTCTGATTAATGGACATTTCCCTTCAGGATCATGGGTAGTGTAGTTCTTCACCGGAAAATCATCTTTTAAACTAGATATTTTTTTTAAATGAAGATGAAATAATGCAGACTGATGGCTTCAAAAGAAGCATATGCCATTAATTAGCAACCTCATGGCCCATGGTAGGTCTGTCTTTAAAGGTTTATAATTAATAATTCAAAATCAATTCCCCTACGGAAAAAAAGAGTGGGTTTTTTACATCTGGAACCAGAATGTTGCGCACTATTGAACTAGATTTGGAGTGGGAGTGATCAAGTGGCAGCATGTGGAGAACTATATGTGTGACTTGTGGAGTTGCTGCCTACAAAGTTAATTTCATATCAGTCACTTATGAGGTTCCATGGCAACAAGAATGCTGCCTTTTGATAAAAAATAAATTGAATGTTTGACCTTGTTACAGACACACAAGATGACACACACAGGTTTAATTGGCAATTAAAGTTTAATTTCCCACACCTGTGGCTTTTTAAATTGCAATTAGTGTCTGTGTATAAATAGTCAATGAGTTTGTTAGCTCTCACATGGATGCACTGAGCAGGCTAGATACTGAGCCATGGAGAGCAGAAAAGAACTGTCAAAAGACCTGTGTAACAAGGTAATGGAACTTTATAAAGATGGAAAAGGATACAAAAATATATCCAAAGCCTTGAAAATGCCAGTCAGTACTGTTCAATCGCTTATTAATAAGTGGAAAATTTGGGTATCTCTTGATACCAAGCCAAGGTCAGGTAGACCAAGAAAGATTTCAGCCACAACTGCCAGAAGAATTGTTCAGGATACAAAGAAATACCCACAGGTAACCTCAGGAGAAATACAGGCTGCTCTGGAAAAAGACGATGTGGTTGTTTCAAGGAGCACAATACGACAATACTTGAACAAAAATGAGCTGCATGGTCGAGTTGCCAGGAAAAAGCCAATGCCATAAAAAAGCCCGGTTACAATATGCCCGACAACACCTTGACATGCCTCACAGCTTCTGGCACACTGTAATTTGGAGTGACAAGACCAATATAGAGCTTTATGGTCACAACCATAAGCGTTATGTTTGGAGAGGGGTCAACAAGTATTGTGCTCCTTGAAACAACCACACCTGTCTTTAAATAAAAGACATGATCTTTTGCATGATCATTCATATTTTCAAAATCAATGCCAAAATTTCACAATTTCTGCCAGGGTATGCAAACTTTTGAGCACAACTGTATATTAAGGGAACATAAGATACTTTTTTTAATAGTTTCTACATGTGTTTAGGATACTGTTTTTTTCATTACAAATTATAGTTTTGTTTTGTTTTAAAGAAACCATAATTACAACTAAACATGGAGATGAAAATCATGGTTTTACTTGTGTTTACCAGAATCTTCCTAATACCACAGTTAATCTCTGGATACTATGCAAGAACTATGGTAAATTCTCATAAGAGCAAGTACAAAGGATAATTTAACAAAAGGGCTTCAAAGCCTGAACACCCATGAATTAAGGACGAAGTTATATGATTTTCTCTAAATATATTCAATTAATATCAGTAAATTTACATCTGCATTCCAACTCAAAATCAATGCTTTACTGACAAATGTGCATTCTATGTGACCAAAATATGAAGTATTAATATTGTTAACTGCATTTGCATTTCAATAATAACTGTTGTAGTCTGCGTTAACACGATACATTGTAAATTTTTTGGAGAGGTGCCCGTCATGCCATAGAAGTATAAATCAGCCTTGAGAGAGACAGAGACAAACTGAGAACTGACTTTGAATAATCCCCTTCGGGACACAGCAGATGTCAAATTTATTTTTCCCATTCAGCACTGTTCAGTAAGACTAAACCAAAAGGGACCTGCTGGTTTGAACCATGGCCCTGTCTCAGACGGTCAGTGTAGACTGTGCAAGAGAGATCATAATTACAGGGTAGATGTTTTTCAGTAAATAAGAGGAGTGGGAGGTGTTCAGAGCATTGCCCGGCACATGCCCAGGTTACTTTTGAAGTCTGATTAAAAAAAAAAAAAATGTTAAAACTTTTTACTAAAATTTATTTAATGACACTGCTGATGATTTGTTATATTTTTGAAAAGTTCTACTTCATTAATTGTAGGTTATAGACAGTATATTAATCTACTATAAATATACAAGATTTTAAACCAATGCAACAACATTTTTAACTCAGACCACACTGATTAAAAATGAACCAATCACCAGCGTGCATTTTTCTAGAATGCATCAAGGCGCTAAATCTACTGTGACGGTCTACCTTTACAATTGTCGTGCGCAATCGATTTCGTGAGGACAATATAAAGAGACATTAAGCGAGAGTAAGCAGACAAGAGACATTAATCCCACAAGTTCAAAATTCAGTTTTGAAGCGTGCCAGCACGTCAGAGGCCCACCCAGTTTCTCCCCCTCAGGTGCTCCCCTCCATCTCCGCTCTCTCTACATCCAGCACACCCACTGTTTAAGTGAATGCTGCAGGAATCTTACAAGCTAATCAACCAATAATAAAGGTAACGTCGTTGTCTTTAATGAAATTGAGGAAAACTCGAGTCTCCTCATCAGTTATCAGTCCAAGTGCTACTCTCCTCTATGCTGTTTGTTGTGAGGACAGATGTTATGTAAATTCTATCATGTGACACAAAATTATTATCATTAATGCCTTTTTTTTAATCAACAAAAAGTGTTTCCAAATTAGTTTTAACTAAATTTTATGTATCGACATGGTTGGCAGGGTTACTTTTGAAATGTATTCCACTACAGATTACAGAATACATGCTGTAAAATGTAATTTGTAACATATTCCGTTCGATTACTCAAGGTCAGTAATGTATTCTAAATACTTTGGATTACTTCTTCAGCACTGGTAGATTTTTTCACTTGTTTTGACTATAAAAACTCTGCCAGTACAGTAAGACAAAATACACTTGTTAAAAATACATTCTCTGAAAAACCTAAATATCTTATGCAGTGTTGTTTCTAAAACAAGATAAATCAATTTGATCTTGTTTTAAGGATTTTTTGATATTTTTACAGGAAAACAATACAAAAATTATTATCAAGAATAAGATTTTTGCCCTAATATAAAAGGGTCTACCTAGAAAAAAAGAAATTATGATCTAACATGAATTTTCATGCCTGGTAACATGTGGATGTAAAATGGCTAGAAATAGCATTTTAGCTTAGCGTAAAGCTGACAATTTACACAAGGTTTATTTCTGTTTCTTCTGCTCCAAACTTACTTCAAACTTACTTCTCTGTCTGCTCGTATGAATGTAACACATCATAAGAAAGTGTTTCACTGCTGTTCAAATGCGCTTTGGATCGCATCATTTATATGTATAAATGTTTTCCATCTGAAAGGACTAAATATTAAATAAACAAATAACAATAAAATGCAAAGTAATCTCTTCAGTAATCAAAATACTTTTTGAATGTAACTGTATTCCAATTACCAATTATTTAAATTGTAACTGTAGTGGAATACAGTTACTTATATTTTGTATTTTAAATACGTAATCCCATTACATGTATTCCGTTACTCCCCAACCCTGTGTATCAACAACATGCATTATTTTCATTCGGGAAGCAAACGTGAGACTTTTTTTTTCTTATGGTTTTATGTTTTCTTAGTCTACATAAAGTGTGATATGCAGTGATGGGCAGTAGCTTCGCCTCAAATAGCGAAGCTATTAGCTTAACTACATTTTTGAGTACCGAGGTGGTAGCTCCGCTAGTTATTAAATCAAGTAGCTTTTCTGTAGTGAAGCTATATTTTTTTATTAGGTAGCACTTAGCTTTGACATAAGCTACACTTCTACATTAAACATCACACTGGTGTTTACTATTGCCAGTTTTTAACAATGAATCGGTCACATATTATGGCAAAGCAGTCTGAATCGGTTCATGATTCAATCTGAATTACTCAAAGCTCACGCACATGCTGCTGAATCATTTGGTGCGCACTCTCACTTGCCAACAGGCTCACGGAATATTTTAAAATACGGAAAATAAAGATAACGGAAAATGGAAACCAAACCTGTCCTATCGTTTATTAGTGATGAAGAAGGTCTTTATAATGTTCAACACGTGTACAGTTTGAATGGCACTGCAGGTAAATATTTGACCACTAAAAGAGTATCAAAACACATCCAAAAAGTACCATGGCATTACCATGTTTTTTACCTGGGAGTGTATCAGACTCGCAAATGCTCTCAAAGAACTCAAGCCAGGGACAACGGATCGGGATCAGTTTATCTCTTTAATTCTGCAAAAACATGGGATACTTCATCAACAGGAATGATCGGTGCATATACGTTTCTCCCCATACACTATTCATAATATCAATGGGGGAGAGAAAGAGAGAAAAACATGTGTCTTGCCTCATCAGCATTCACCAGCGAACTGAGGCTGACGAAACTCCCGCACCAATAGGAATCTAGAGTGCACTGCTGATTAGTGCCCTACCTGAATTGAACACCCATCGTTTTGTTCCCAACATAAATAAAATGAATTGACCAAATGTTTCTTTTGAGTGAAATAAAAAAATAAATTAAAAAAATATTTTACAGAAAAGGTTTTTAGGAAGTTCACAAAAAATAATTGTCTTAAGGTATTTTATCCTAACAAACACCAACAGAAAATGTATTTAATATTTAACCAAGTTACATTCTTCCCCCTGAACTTCACAAAACTTGCCCAGTACTAGTGACATACTAGGGACGGGGAATAAGGGTCAATCCTCTCATGTTAACCACATTCTGATACGCAACATATATGTTAACCAACTACTGGGAAAGTGACAAAAGAAGGTTGGCCAGACTCTCTAATTTCCACTCACTAAAAGGAAGTGCCAGATACACTATCTCAGACTTACTTTGAATGACCACTACTCTAAAATTTGACCACAAATATATTGCACAGGGGACTAAATAGACTCTGCTTTAGGAGATACTAGGCCTTGGGACTCTAAGCATTGGGTTGCGCAAGAAGGGACTGTGGGTCATATTTTGAATCAGTTTATTTACTGGCTTCACAAGTCTGCCTACTCTTGTTCTGATCTGATTGACTACTTCAGAAGTGGGCGGAGCATTATCATTCTGATTGATCTTTTCAGATTTGGTTGGCTCTTGCGCATCATTTTGCACAAAGTCATTGATTACGGACTCAAAGCTTGATTTCCTATCCTCATATGCAGAACATAATTCTGGTTCAGTCAAGTCTGGCTAAATTTCTGCCCTGGGATATGTATCTTTGACCACTTCACTCTTATGACTATTGAGTGGATTTGGACAGGCTGGAGTGTAAACTCTCCGACCTCCTCGAAAAATCATCTGCATTTCATAATTCTATCAAAGTTGTGTCAGTAATACACTCATCACTCCCACAGTCAGATTCTGAATCATTAAAAGTCAGCTCTGAATTCTCATATCCTTCTTCGATAGGTAAGAAGTTGGCCTGCAGCAGCAAGTTCCTATGGACAACCTTTTCCTGGCCGGTATGAGTGTTTCTTACACAGTAGGTATAACATCTTGCATCTGCAGAAACCACAACATACAGGGTGGATTCCCATTTATCGGCTAACTTCCGTCATCAACACTTCCCTTTGTTAGCGATCAGCACATGGTCTCCTTCCTCAATGTCTCGTCCCTTTTTCCTCTTGTAATACTGCTCAGATTGGTGCTGTTGACTTGAGGTTATGTTAGCCTGAGTAAGAAGTAGCTCTTCGAGATCATCCTTCATCTTCCTTACATACTGTCGAAGTCCGTGACAGTATTATCCTGCTCTACATTTTGAAACATTATGTTGACTCAAAATCCAGTTGACACATGAGCCATGCAGTTTCAAGCAAATGTCAGAGTCTGCAACATTTAAAAGATCTTATCATATTGAATCTTTCGACTTTGCCATTTCCCATCGGGTGGTAGGATGTAGTCCATGATTTCTTCACCCCAGCAATCTGCAACAGTTCCTGGATCAACTGGCTTTCAAAATTTTCTCCTTAGTCTCTATGAATCCTTTGAGGGAATCCATAGACACAAAAGTACTTGTCCCACAACTGCCGTGCAATAGTAGATAATAACTTATGTAGATAATAAATTAATTGCAGCCTTCATCAGCCAAATAACAATAAACAATGCATTTGTTTGCACTTCCGCAGTTAATTAGGAATGTACATTCTAAGACTTTAGTCATTAATCTTACAGTTAATACAATATATTTTTGTTTAAACATTGGCCCCTAAAACTCACTTAGTTTACTAATTTTAAATCTTGACTTGTACTACACAAATAACTAATATTGGAATTATATTCATGCTGTTTAGTCAGAGGGGACTGGCCCCCACAGTGAGCCTGGTTTCCCCGAAGGTTATTTCTCTCCTTTAAACAAAATCTTATGGAGTTTTGTGTTCCTTGCCAAAGTCACCTTAAGCTTGCTCACTGTGGGTCTAAATATAAATATAATTGTTTTCTAATATTCATTTTAAGGCACAATTTACAATCATGTTTTTTTTTAACCACACTATTATGAGTCAAAGACATTACTATATTACATCATTTTCTGTTGAAGCATAATTTTCTGTAAAGCTGCTTTGAAATTGTGTGTTGTGAAAAGCGAAATACAAATAAAAATGACTTGACTTGACTTGGGAAGCGGACTGATTCTTACACTGGAAGGCGTGTGCCATTTTTGTAAAGTGGTCTGTCACCACCAATACATCCACACTTTTACCAGTGAACTCCTCAGCAGACCAGACTATCTCCAGTGGTCTAGTTGTTCGGATACTTTCAAGAGGGGCTCTCCCTTCTGGTTCTGGTGTCTTACTTTGTGTTCATGGATGCCTCTCTCCATGGTGACCCATGAGAAATGCTGCCTCACCAGGAACAGTGTTCTGCTTTGGCCCTGATTGCCCACTTCGTCGTGGACGCCACACAGGACTTGGCTGACAAGGGAATCTGGGACGACGAACTGATAGCATGTGGATTTCGTCAATGGATATTTGCAAACTCGGTACAGTAATTCATTCAGTAGTTTCAGCCTTTCCCATTCTTTCAGCACCTTCAGCACCCTGGATGATTCCTTAGACTTCTCCTGCCAGGATGGTCTCCTACCTCAGCTTATATAGAAGAGAACTCTTGACAAAATGGAGTCAGCTTGCTGTTTTTCCTGGAGTTCTTTCAGGGAGAAGACCGGCAGGACACGTTGACCTGGAGGCGTTAACTGCTGTACATCCTGTGCAAGCCAGGAAACAACTCTCTCTGGCACTCATGTCCAACTCTGTATGGTTCTTGAACAGCAGAGACTTGATCAGAGGACATGGAACATTGCCCCAATGAGCGGTCAACACACTGCTTATTTGCGCTCAGTATTTAGGCATACTGCACTGCCCCTTCCTTGATCTGTTCACTCTTCCAGCAAGGATTTATAGGACTCTGCTACTAGCCTCTGACTCATATAGTTGGCAAAGAACAGCTGTCAGCTGAAGGCATCGGCAACTACATTCTTGGTACCAGGTATGTATTGGATGTCAAAATTGTACGGGGCTAACTTGGCCACCCACCTCTGCTCACACGTACACTGGCATGCAAAAGTTTTGGCATCCCTGGTCAAAATTTCTGTTGCTGTGAATAGTTGAGTAGAAGATGAACTGATCTGCAAAAGGCATAAAGTTAAAGATGAAACATTCTTTTCAACATTTTAAGCAATATTAGTGTATTATTTTTATTTTGTACAATTTTAGAGTGAAAAAAAAAAAAGGAAAGGAGCACCATGCAAAAGTTTGGGCAGAGAAAGAGATTTGAGCTCTCAGTTTCTGGAAGCAAACATCACACTATCTGTAAAAAGCTGAAGATGAAAAGAGGATTGCTTCTACAACAGGATAATGATCCTAAACACACCTCAAAATCCACAATGGACTACCTCAAGAGGCGCAAGCTGAAGGTTTTGCCATGGCCCTCAAAGTCCCCCGACCTAAACATCACCGAAAATCTGTGGCTAGACCTCAAAAGAGCAGTGCATGCAAGATGGCCCAAGAATCTCACAGAACTAGAAGCCTTTTGCAAGGAAGAATGGGCGAAAATCCCCCAAACAAAAATTGAAAGACACTTAGCTGGCTACAAAAAGCTTTTACAAGCTGTGATACTTGCCAAGTACTGACCATGCAGGGTGCCCAAACTTTTGCTTCGGGGCCTTTTCCTTTTTTTGTTATTTTGAAACTGTAAAAGATAAATATAAAAAAGTAAAATTGCTTAAAATAATTAAAGAAATGTGTCATCTTTAACTTTAAGCCTTTTGGAAATCTGGCCATCTTTTGCTCGCTTAGCTATTCACAGCAACAGAAATTTTGATCAGGGGTGCCCAAACATTTGCCTGCCACTGTATCTAGCTTTGGCTTCGTTAGGAGGTAGGTTAGGGGATTATTGTCTGTCCAGACTGTGAAGGGATGACCTTTCAGGCAATGACTGAATTTATCGCATACAGACCATTTCAAAGCAAGGAATTCTAGACAGTGAGCAGGGTAATTAGACTGTGCTTGAGTGAGGGCTTTGCTAGGGAAGGCAACTGGACGTGCCTTGGTCTCCCCTTCGGCGACTTGGGACAGAACAGCTCCCAGGCCGTCCGACTAAGCATAAGTAGAATGGATAAATGGGTGACTAAAATCGGGGTGGGCCAACACTACTGGTTTCAAGTGAGCAGTCTTAAGTTGTTCAAAGGAGAGAACACATTCTGTTGTCCAGTCCTTGGGACTAAGACAGTACCACCTCTCGAACAGCCTCTCTTCCCATTTGCTGCAGCAGCCAATGTGAAGAGCGGTTTGGCAATACTGGAGCAGTTGCCCAGAATGACTTGATCTTTATTTGAGAAGGTGAAACTCCATCCTCCATCATTAGATCTTTTTCAGTAATGGCCGAGATGGCTGTGATTTTTGCGGGGTCGGTTACTACTCCATGCTCGTCTAGGATGTTGCCATGGAATTTGTCACTCCTTCTGAACAGATGACACTTTGGGGCTAGTTTCAACCCATGAGCTATCAACAGTTTTGCCCATACCAGGTGCTCTTGCCTGGGCAGCAATGTGACAGCTTGTGCCGACATCGGGCATTTCATTGCCCCTCCACCTATTGATGCCAGAAAGCATGTCAAGAAACTGTTCAACTTCTGTCTCTTTTATCGATACAGGCATACTCATAACGCGCCAGTAGCTTTGACTTTAAGCTGATTCAAGACATATTTAATGACATTGGTGCCCAAAATCAACAGATCTCACTGTCCTGGCATGACCAGCGTGGGCACACCGACTTCACTTCCATACACTCTCATTTTCAACTGGTATGCACCTTTAAGCGTGACTTGGACACCTCCACACCAAATAGTATAATGTCTGTGGGCATCTCACATTAGTCCAGGGACAGGCTGGCACTCTGTAACCGGCACTAGGCATCTTCACTAATGGTGCATGCCACTTACCCATGGTCCAATAAGACCTGTAAAAAGACTTTGTCATTGTTCAGTACATCAGTGTAGAAAAGGCTGTCTGCACGTTTTAACTTGGTCACATTATGGAACAGAATCATGTTGTTTTTACACATCAACTTACAATTTTCCTCATGTATACTTGATGCATCTTCATCCTGGAGGGTTTGAATCTCCTCACCCACACTGTCCCCTCCTCGGTGTGGGTAACTTAGTTAGACTCAGTGGTTGTCCTGGGGCAAGCTTTACGGTGGTGGCCAACTTCCAGACAATTCAGGCATCTCTTTTAAGCCATGCAGTGCGAGCATGTGGAGTGGGTTCTCTCACCACTGACACGACATTGAGATAAGCGGGTCCAGGAGGATGACTGAGTTCTGTCTGGGTGAGGGGCTGGCTGACTTGTGTGTTCGAGCACCCTCTCCAGCACTAAGCACTCATTCTAGTGTGCCTGCATTTGTGGTGTCAGATTTTGTGGCTTGGAAACTTGGGGTACATGCTGCTGCATTCACAGTGGTGCAATCACTTTGTGTAGAATCTGCATTGCCCATGGCAGAGGTGGTTACTTGGAATCACCGTTCCCGGTGGGAGGGAGGGACCCTCTTTTTTAATCTACACTCCCTTTGATATTCATCTATTGCTTCTTGTACTTCTACAAATGTCCAGATTAGTGATTGGTTTGTATTCGAACACGCTAGAAAGCTAATTATCAGGGTAGTTCCTAATGAACACCATGGCAATTTCAGTGGACAGTTCCCCATCTTGCTCCCTTGCTTTTTTAAATGACTGTCTGCAATGCCAGCTGCGTTGTTGAGTCTGACCCAACAGTCGACAGGACTTTCTTTACGTGTGGCCATGTAGCATAAAAGTCTGCTAGAGGGAGACATGACTCTGGGCTCTCACTGAAGTAATGCTTGAGCATTTTGTAAATTGTTTTGGGGGGAATAACCAAGTCAGGTGAGGAGCTACTTTTCAACACTACTCTGACTATATTCTTCGCTCTGCCCAACAGACGACTCAGAATTTCATCAGCTTTCTCTTTAACTGGGCAATCACGGTTATGTAAGTACACCTCCATTAATTCTATCCACTCATGTACAGTGTATTTATCCATTTCGTCACCACGGAATATGGGGGGTTCTCTTATGCCAGATCTCACAGTCAAATTTATTTTAGAAAGATCAAGAGTAATGTTTGGGGTCTGACTTTTAACAGCATCAGGGGCAGTTTGGGGGCTGAAGGCAGAATGGCTTCGATCAGCTAAGAGTTAGTCTAAAATGGAGTCACCAATTTGGTTACCTAGCTCTTCAATGAGCTTTATTAACTGTAACTGAAAATTGTCACTCTTTGGAGTAGGTGTGGATGAAATAGCACCAAAACTTATCTTTTTCTCTAATTTTGAGGGACTCAAATTGTCACCACAAATTTGAACCTTTCTTTACACCTTACAACACCATCTGGGCTGATTAGACCTCTGCCCCTCCCAAAGACTGGTGTAGATGCATCATACATTATACTTTTCATGTTACTTGTAAATGGAGAACAACAACAGAATGATCTAAATGAGTTGGAAGCAATCTGAACTGAATTATTTACACAAAAGTGAACATCATCACTATAAGAATTAAAGTGAAGTAACAAAGTCCATTGATTTGCAGTAGAGAATGGTACTTAATATGTGGTTAAGGTACTTGCAGTAGAGAATGGCTTTGGCTTGACACTTGATACCTGGTGATCAGCTGTGGCTGATCAGTTTGGATCTGGGTCACGGCACCAGTTTTATGTAGCAGACTCGCTAACACTCTCAAAGAACTCAAGCCTGGGACAACAGATCGGGATCAGTTCATCTCTTTAATTCTGCAAAAACATGGGACACTTCATCAACAGGAATAATCGGTGCATGTCCGTTTCTCCCCATGCACAATATCAACGGGGGAGAGAAAGAGAGAAAAACATGCATCTTGCCTCGTCAGCATTCACCAGCGAAATGAGGCTGACGTAACTCCCCCACTAATAGGAATCTAGAGTGCACTGCTGATTAGTGCCCCAACTGAATTGAACGCCCATCATTTTGTTCCCAACATAAATAAAATGAATTGACCAAATGTTTCTTTTGAGTGAAATAAATAAAAAAATAAAGCAAAAAATATTTTAAAGAATTTTTTTTAATTTATTTTAAAATGTATTTATAATTTTATCCCAATGAACACCAACAGAAAAATATATTTAATATTTAACCAGTTACAGGAGCACAATGTTAATACAAAGGAATACAAATAAGGTAGACATATAGTGAAGTACCATAGTAGTACCATGGTATTCTTGAATTACCTTACCAAGTTCATTCAATTGTATATGAATGTGGTAATCATATATCAAATTACCATGTTAGTACCATGGTATACTTTGAAGTACTTTGAAGCACCAGTACACAAATATGATAATTGTATCTCAAAGTACCATGGTATTACCACCTGATACCATCAGATATCACATTGTTATTGCCCAGATGTGCTCAGAGACACGCACACACACACACGCACGCACACACGCACACACACGTGCGCGCATCAGATTTGGCCTCTGATCAGAAGCTTCCAGTACATACAGAAATACAACAGCAAGACAGTATTACAGGATAAGATGAACAGTATATTGTTTGTACACAGAGTTTTTATACATGAATGTGCAAAGGAAATTATGTTCAAATGGGTATGGGTTTGTAGAGGTAGTAGTATAAATATGAAAAATAAAATGCAAAAATAGTGATTTTTCATATTGAACACATAGATTTGTAGAGGTAGTAATATAAATATGAAAAATAAAATGTAAAAATAGTGATTTTTCATTTTGAACACACTATTATATAGGTAGCATGCAAAAATATAAATTTACATGTTTTTTACAGGCATATTATATTGCACCATACTTTATACTTGTATACTCTATTGCACTAAACTGTACTATAATGTACCATGGCTTTGATAAACATTATGTAAGTATTTTAGATGCTTTGTCTGTGACAGTATGCTCCATGCATCTGGTTGAAAAAAATAAAATAAAAATGAAATAGCTTAAATGTAGCAAGCTACTTTTGGTGTGTAGCTTGTAGTGTAACTTGCTACTTTCTCTGAAGTGTAGCTTTTAGCTTAGCATAACACATTTTTATGTTGAGTAGTTGGTAGCTTAGCTTGCTACCGGTGTTGGGTGTAATGCGTTTCAAAGTAACGTGTTACTGTAATCTGATTACATTTTGTGTTAACGCAGTAATGTAACGCATTACTTAACAAAATAAGTAATCTGATTACAGTTACAGACATGAATGAAATTAAGTTTGGATTACTCATTTATTGCTAAAACAATAACTTTAATTACGTAGAATGCATTTTAAAGTGTATTACGTTCCCATGTTGGTACTTTTATGTGTGTTGCTGTGTCAGCTAATGAGCATGCACTCTAAGAAACCACCCTGGCACAGAGATGAGATGAGTGAGCTATGTTACTATGGACGCAGTGGAGTGTAGTTGTTTATTCAAATTGAAAACGAAAGTGAAGCATTTCAAGTTTTCATGCGCTCACAATCAATCTCAGCGAGCTCTGTGTCAGCATGCTCCCAGCCCTGGCTGAGGCATGCGAGGCTGGGCCACCGACAAATCCTCCTTAAATATTCGCACTCCACCCTATCGCTAGTCCCTCTGCAGCTGCCGCGGGAGGAGAGGGTATCGGTTTCAGGTGTATTTGGAAAACAGTGCTCGTTCCCATCTGACAGAGGGATATATAGCTCACAATGTGTGAACATTTGCAGAACGGCGTCTTGAAAAAGGCGTTGCTAAGCAAACAGCTTTTTATGTTCTTTATGTACTGTCCACAATAAAACACAAACGTTACAGATGCGCAAGTGATAAAGGATACTCAATTCGTCCGAGCACAAGCAGGGAGGTAGAAATAATCCACTCACTGTAAAGTAAATGCTGCACATGTACACACACAAACAGACATACATGCACACAGACATGCATGATACAACACACAAGCAAACCTGTCTATGCACACCGAAAAGAAACAACAAGCATTCAAATACACAATGGTTTTACTATCAAAGCTGTCTGCAAATGGGTTTTCAGAAAGGTATTCAGTTCATTATTATTCTTTTTCTGTCTTTTACACCAACGCAAACATAGGTAAACAAGCTTACTGTACACATACATTCCACACACAGCTAAGAAGGTTGTACATAGCGGACACACACACACACACACACACACACACACACACACACACACACACATACTTGAAGATACTACTACAGCATATTTGAGATAAGAAAGTTAAGTTGCATTTTTAGAAATGCATTGGATCTCTTTAGCCAAGTTTCTTTCTTTGTCATATTGTTGTAATTTGGTTAATATTTCAGCCAATATTAAAGTACTAAAAGAGCTATTAGTGTCATATTTGTTTGTTTTTTTCCGCAGGTTTGATTGGTTTTAGAAAGTAACTTCAATGTAAAGTAATTAGTAATATCATTACATTCCAGATTAAGTAATTAGTAAAGTAATCTTATTACAAATTTCCAAAAGTAATTAGTAATCAGTAGTGGATTACTTTTTTTTTTTTTTAAGTAACTTACCCAACACTGCTTGCTACATTTTTTGAGTAGCTTGCCCAACACTGGTGATATGTCTATCTCTATATGTGAAATGAAATGGTCCAGTGGGTTAAAATTATCGGCTCCCAAGTTTCTTGTGACTCATTCTCCTTAATCAAGAGAAAAGTAGTCAATCTTTAGCAGGCCAGCTCACCTTGGCTGTTCCCTGCTGGGTTAAGTGCAATCACTCCACCAATTTCCCCACATCCCTAGTGTGTTCCGCCCCCACTGTTTTCTCCTTATCCAGTTACCTTTGAGCTGTGCAGTTCTAGTTCTCACACCCAACCACACAACCAATCCATCTACACTACAAGCGAGCAATTCGACACATTCAAAACTAGAATGCTCTTAATATAATCAATAAAGCTGCACAATGCTTACATTTGTTCTCATTCAAAAACTGTATTATTATATTTTTCTTCTTCAACTGAACACAAAAAAAGATACTTTGCAAAATATCCAGATAGTTTTTTTCCCATACAGTGAAGGTAGATGGTGACATAGACAAAAGGACAAAACAGTACCAAAATACAAGGTATAATACCAAGTAGTCCATATATTTGTGCTCTAAAAAAAGACATGGGCCTTGATTTACTAGAGGTTTGCGTGCATTAAAACAAGTTTAAACTTGATAGCACACGCAAAAAATACCCGCGCTGATCTACTAATGTATGTTTTCTCAGGATTGCGTCTTTCAAATGTGCAAAATAGCATGTCTTGCCAATTTTTCAGTGTTTATCTAAATTAATATGCAATTTAGAAATGTGCCAATTATATGGGCAAAATAAAGTGTGGCCGCGGCATCGATGCAAATTAATTTAATTGTAACCGTAAACTGATTTAGCATGCCAGAAGGTCATTTCAGAAATGGTAACTATGAAAGCAAATTAATACCACTGAAAGGCACGTATTAATCTGATTCATGCTGTGCACCATGCAGTCATTGTGGCAAAACAGAGACTTTGAGTTTATTAATTAAACTGGGATATTTCTCAGGATTTCTTTTTTTTTTTTTTTTTAATTCAGTTCATTATTTTAGAAAACAAATCCAAAACTGATAATTATACAATTTGTATAAACTCAATTTATGTACAGGATACATCCTATTTAAAAATTTTAAACACTGATTTTAACTGGCAAAACATTGCTTGTAAATGGTGGCTGTCTAAATAGCAGGGATTTTATGATAGTTTCATTTAAAAATATAAATAAATATAAGCCTAATTTAAATGGCATTTATAATAAATCCATCTTGCATCTTACAAATCTTACATTATATCGAATAAAATAAAATAAAATGGTATTTAGTGAGTTGCATGGTTCCCCATTTGCTACAGTTACCACATGTAAGCCTTCTTTTGGAGGGTGTGTATGACATATTTGTACATGTAGTTATTTATGCATTTATTCTTAGTAAATCACACGCAATACACCCATGACATGCAAATGCAATTTGATAGATTGCACGAGCAAATAAGTACCAGTTATTTGGGATCTTAGTAAATTTAGGGCCTTGGAATGAAGTCACGAGACAGCTTTGTGTGAGGAATAGACCCAAATTTCAGTCGTTATTCACTGAAAAATGTTCCCCTTGTACACAGCTGTGAAATCTCAATACCACTTGTGCATATTCAAACTTGGCGCCTCAATGCATCGAACCAGGTTTGACATCAGTGATGATTGTGATGAGACAAGCAAGAACCAGTGGTGTTTGAGTCACTGATAATCAAATCCAAGTATGAATGTGTGCAAATGGGTTTTGAAATATTTTCAATTAGAAATGAAAGTTCTCTCATCATTTATCATCTTTTGACTAAAAACCTCAGCCACCATTCTCTTTCGTTGTATGAACAAAATATGCAATAAAAGTAACACTAGACTAACTATGCTGTGTAAAAAGGAAGAAATAATATTATACGCAATGGCGAGTAAATAATGACAGAGTAAATTTTTGAATATAACAACCTACATTTTCCATTTGTGTTATTCTAAAAATGACATGTTTCTTACCCACCATTGCCATCACATAGTTTTTTCAGTTACAGTTGTTTGACTGGAGCTGAAATAATCATCTGTTTATAAATGTTGTTCTAAAATGACCGTCCACATACTGGCTTTTAGAATAAGACGAATGGAAGCAATATGATGTTGTCTCTTGGTCTGCCTCTATATGAGATAATTTGCATGGCTCTGAAGTTTAGAGAGCTGCTTTCAACCATCTGGACCTCCAATATAAGACTGTCAGTACCTTATAATGAGGCTGAACACACACACAGACACACACACACACCACAAACCATTCACAGCCAAAACCACCAATTAGAGTGTAGAAATAGCAATCAGTTTGAAAGCTGAGAGAGGGAGATTGAAAAGCCAGATATCAGATTCAGATGCCTTTCTGCTCTACTTCTGTGCCCTTTTTTTTTTTTATTGATCTGAAAAGATTTTTAGAAAAGACCTTTTTAAGAAAGTGAGCCTATGGAGCTGGGCTTTGTTTCAGGGTGTTATGTATCTTTCTCTCTCCCTCTCCCTCTGTCTGTGTGTGTGTGTGTGTGTGTGTGTGTGTGTGTGTGATAGATCCAGTGGCGGGCCGTGCATTTAAAGTCTAGGCCTTCAGTGTGATTCATGCCATTAAGAAAATACAGTTTCAAAATGAATAAGACACCCTATGCCTTTGGGCATCATACATTATGTCGCAGCTAACTAGTAATACCAATTGACATTTTAAAAACACGTCCACGCACGAAAGCCGGAACTTGAAACAACACTTAATGCTCAAGCAAGCCTAATTTTAACTGCAGCATGACTGTTTTGTGAAATGAATGTCTCCCGAACAGACATTCAAAATCATAACTTTTCATATGAATCTACCAAGGTCTATAATACCTGGAAAAATCTATCTAATAATATTTGCGATTTAAATGTTGCTTGCAATAAATTTCGTTTCGTCAGGGTACACGGTTATGCTGCGTTCCATTCAAGTTGGATGTGGGATATTCCTACTTGATATCTCCGACCATAAATGCATTCCATTCGGAAGATGACGTTTAAGGAAACAAAACTGCAATGCTCCCGTTAGCTTAGCAGGGGTTTGACTCTCATTAGAGATGTATCCTAGCAACCCAACTGATAAACAATGCTGCAGCGCTTGCATTTGTGCTTCAGGTGGACGATTATCAAAAGAGATTATAATGTTTTATACACCTGTTTCTGCAGGTGTTTGTTAAACAAGCTTTAATATCATGTAATGTGGAAACGAACTCATCTGTCCATATTACTTAATAATGTTAATGTTTATCACTTACTTTGTATATCTCCCTGAGTGTCTACATGTTTGTGTGACATCATGCCCCTGCATCTAGGCGAAATGGGAGTTGAGAATTTCTGCACGAGCCTACAAGTTGCAATTCTAACTTAAAGATGCATTCCATTGCACTTTTTCTAGTAGGAAGTTGTAAAATCCGACTTTCCAAGTTGAATGGAATGCAGCACTACTTTTCAAAACTTGATCCAACACCGAATTCTCAAGCAGCTTAATTTACACTTAGAAAACTCCTGATGTTGCTATAACAATGCAAAAAGCACTTACCAATTTGATTGAAGTGAAAATCAGTCCTCCTTTCCTGTTTAATAAATTAAGCAATCACATGGTCATGCAGAACATCTCCTGTTTTTAAATCCATAAGGATATCTTTCTCAGTGGTGATGTAGCAGAGACAACCGACTCCTCAGCAAGATCTGGCGCTCTTCACTTTCAAATTACCTACATCACTTTAAGTGTGATTGCGTCACTCAAGGCCAGCTAGAAGGCCTCGACCGGCACATATCCTAATGATCACACCCACCAAGAACAAATAAATCAATCTGATTGGCTGATGAATCTGACAATCTGACTTTAGTTGCTCATTCATTTCAGAATCAGAATCAGAATCAGCTTTATTGCCAAGTATGCTTACACAAACAAGGAATTTGTCTTGGTGACAGGAGCTTCCAGTGTACAATAATACAAAAACAATACAAAAACAGCAGCAAGACATAGATAATAATAAAAAATAAAAAAATAGTTATACACATACGTACATACACACACAGACACACACATACATACACACATACACATACGTAGTGTAATCTAATACAAGTCTGTTATCTGTTATGTACAGTGCAAATACAAATCTGTTATGTACAGTGCAAAAGTTGTTTTTTTTTCAGAGGAATGAAATGGTAGAAGATGTTGGATGTGTTGGATAAATATTAAAAAAGACTAAGCTGTGTATTGCACATAGTTATTGCTCAATGGGGCAATTTAACTGTTCATGAGATGGATAGCCTGAGGGAAAAAATTGTTCCTATGCCTGACGGTTCTGGTGCTCAGAGCTGTCCGAATTGTCCTTTGTAGTCTTGAGCTTGTACAGCTCAAGGTTGTTTTGACTGCACCAGACAGCCAGCTGTTCAACCTCCCTTCTGTATGCAGACTCATCATCATCTCGGATGAGGCCGATGACAGTGGTGTCGTCTGCAAACTTCAGGAGCTTGACAGAGGGGTCCTTGGTGATGCAGTCATTGGTGTAAAGGGAGAAGTGTAGTGGGGAGAGCACGCATCCCTGGGGGGCACCAGTGCTGATTGTACAGGTGCTGGAAGTGAGTTTCCCCTGTCTCACAAGCTGCTGCCTGTCTGTCAGAAAGCTGGTAATCCACTGACAGATAGACATGGGAACAGAGAGTTGGTGTAATTTATTCTGGAGTATAGCTGGGATGATGGTGTTGAAAGCCAAACTGAAGTCCACAAAAAGGATCCTTGCATATGTCCCTGGTCTGTCCAGATGTTGCAGGAGATGATACAATCCCATGTTGACTGCATCATCCACAGACCTGTTTGCTCGATAAGCAAATTGAAGGGGATCTAGAAAGGGTCCAGTGATGTTCTTCAGGTGGGCCAACACCAGTCTCTCAAATTATTTCATGACCACAGATGTCAAGGCGACAGGCCTGTATTCATTAAGTCCTGTGATTTTTGGTTTCTTTGGGACAGGAATAATGATTGAGCGTTTGAAGCAGCATGGGACTTCACACTGCTTCAGTGATCTATTGAAGATCTGTGTGAAGATGGGGGCCAGCTGGTTAGCACAGGATCGAAGACACGCTGGTGAGATCATCTTCAGGCCATCTGGGCCTGAAGTTTCCTCGTCTTTTGTTTCCGAAAGACGCGGCTCACATCATCACAGATGATCTTAATGGCAGGTTGAGTAGCAGGAGGGGGGAGGAGGGGGGGTTGCAGGAGGTGTTGGTGTTTGTGTGAAGTGAAGGTCAGAGTGGGTGTGGGGTGTGAGACTGGGCCTTTCAAATCTGCAGTAGAACACATTCAGGTCGTCCGCCAGTTGTTGGTCCACCACAGGGTTGTGGGTAGGAGTCCTGTAATTTGTGAGTTGTTTCATGCCACTCCACACTGATGCAGGGTCGTTAGCTGAAAACTTGTTTTTCAGCTTCTCAGAGTATCTTCTTTTAGCCACTCTGATTTCCTTGTTCAGTGTGTTCCTGGCCTGATTGTACAAGACTTTATCCCCACTCCTGTAAGCATCCTCTTTGGCCTGACAAAGCTGCCTGAGCTCTGCTGTAAACCACGGTTTGTCGTTGAACTTTAAATAAGTCCTAATAGGAATGCACATATCCTCACAGAAACTGATATATGATGTAACAGTATCTGTGAGCTCGTCCAGGTCTGTGGCTGCAGCCTCAAAAACACTCCAATCCGTGCAATCGAAGCAGGCTTGTAGTTCCCGCTCTGCTTCATTGGTCCATCTCTTTACAGTTCTTACTACTGGCTTGGTTGATTTTAATTTCTGCCTGTAGGTTGGAAGAAGTTGAACCAGACAGTGATCAGAGAGTCCCAAAGCTGCTCTAGGGACACAGCGATATGCATCCTTTATTGTTGTGTAGCAATGATCCAGTATGTTCCTGTCTCTGGTGGGGCATGTAATGCGCTGTTTGTATTTGGGCAGTTCACATGTGAGATTTGCTTTGTTAAAATCCCCAAGAATAATAATAACTGAGTCCAGGTATTGTTGTTCCATGTCTGTGATTTGATCAGCCAGCTGTTGCAGCGCTGCATTCAAACACGCATTTGACCCGATATACACACTCACCAGAATAAATGAGGAAAACACCCGCAGCGAGTAGAAAGGCTTACAGTTAATAAAGAGCGCTTCCAAATTAGGACAGCACATCCTCTTTAACGTTGTTACATCTGTACACCAACTTTCATTGATGTAAAAGCATGTTCCACGGCTTCTCGTTTTCCCCGTTAACTCCGCAATGCGATGCGATCCACTCTGAACAGCTGGAAGCCCGGCAGATGTAACGCGCTGTCCGGAATGGCTTCACTCAGCCAGGTTTCTGTGAAGCACAAGGCAGCAGAGGTTGAAAAGTCCTTGTTTGTGTGGGTGAGGAGATGTAGTTTGTCTATTTTGTTAGGATTTGAGTGGAGATTCGCAAGATGAATGCTCGGCAGCATTGTTCGAAAGCCCCGCCGATGGAGTTTGACCAGCGCACCGGCTCGTCTTCCTCGCCTGCGTCTCCTGAACAACAAAGCCACGCCTCCAACTAAAATGTCTAGCAAAACGTCTGAATATAAGCTGTCGAATGTTCAGCAGTTAATCTCTGGTAAAACTGACTGGAAAAAGATTACTAAACACAGGACAAACAAACAAAAACAACAAAACAATAGGAGCACTCCACACCCAAGCGGCCATCTGCGGTGCCATCATGATGTCATCATGATACATCATTTGCACTGTTGAGGGATTCTGAAGAAATTCTGAAGGCCTGAGGGGGTGGAGCTCAAACTCACGCACTGCTTTGGGCATGCGATTTGTGAAACAGTTGTCACACTTTGCTTGTAAGCATCAAGGAATAAATTTTGACTGGATAAACTTTTCATTTTTCTCTATTTGTTTGTAGATTAATTAAGAGTGGAAAGCGGTTAAAAATACATAGGCAAAAAGGTGACTGAGAATGAAAGGATGAAAAAATATTTATTTATTTGGCATGTTGGGCCAGCAGAGAAGGTTGGCTGGCCCTGAGAAATCGCCACTGTATAGATAGATCTATCTATCTGTCTGTCTGTCTGTCCGTCCGTCTGTCCATACATCCATTCATCCATCCATTTAGGCAGAAACTATGGTTACCATGGTCAGTTTTTGTAATAGAAAAGTTTCCAATATATCTCATATATAGATAATTAAAGGCTGATAGTCAACCCTACAGCTTCATTGACTTTGAATGTTTCAAATACTCTTTTAGGCTTATTACCCTTCAAGCTCAACTAATTGAAAGCAGAGAATATTTACAGCAGCAGTTGGTTTGAGGATACGCTGTAACCCTCCTGCTTTAGTATTTTGTCACAAGCCATTCCAAAAGTAACTTGCCTCTTTGAACTCTGTCAAAGAGCCTGTTTATTCTCTGAACAACTTGGTGTACAAATATAGGCAAAATCCAAGGAACAAATTGATATATTGCAGCCAGTATTTCCCGCAGCTTGTTAGGGAAACATCTCTGCTGCTCTTGCCAAAATTTTTGTGTGTTCTGGCGCTGTGTGGCTCAGCTAAAGAGATCCAGGTTGAGTGTGAGTGAATTTACCTCGTAATTTCACCCCTGGATTTGTGTGTGTGTGTGTGTGTGTATACAGTATGCTGTATTTGTAATAAACTCAATTAGATCTTTCTTTTCTTAATTTTTTGGGGTGTTTCCAGTGACACAACCACACACAATTTCTATGTAGGACAGAGATAGGTGCAGCCCTTGATTGACTGCACAATGGATGTCTGGGTTTCCAGCTTAGTCATACTGCATCTTTAGTCACATCGTACAAACTCATTTTTACCCGTTTTCCACCAAAATTTTGCTGATGCCAGAGCCTTGGCCTCTTGGCTGGTGCTCGGCCAGGGGATCTGTAAACCTCTCGCAAAACCGCTTCTAAACGATAGTGATAACATAACTACATTACTACGTAACCTGCCCACAAACATGCCAACAAATGCAGTTATTCGTTTTCATTTACATGCATTTTAAAAGTTAGATTACTGTCTAAACAAAAAATTGTTGCTCAACTTTGTCCTGCAGAGTTCAACAGATCACAACTGGCCTCGGCATTGTGCACATCCTCCAAAAGAAGGAGGTGACTCCCAACTTGTATTTAGGTAAATTGACTGAAACAAAATGGCTAAACTGACCAAAATATTTGAAAAAGGGAGTGTGGGTCATTTTTTCCTTATAAAAATATATTATTATTAATAATTATTATAATCATTATAAATTACGAAACATTAGACACAACTTGTGAATGAAGGAAAAACAATGTCAAGAGAAATGGAAAACAATATGCAGAAAAACCTTTTATGCTGCTTTGTGGGTAAAAAACAATGGAAAAAAGACAGGAAAGCCCCCTGTCTACTTGTTCTCCCCCTTTATGATTCCACTTAAATCATGAAAAAAAAACAACATTAACACTACTTGCTTTACTATAGTTTTGTGCTTACACTTCTGTAGTCCTTGCAAACCTTGCAAGTCCTTTTCACACAATATACACTGATGAGCCAAAACATTATGATCACTCACAGGTGAAGCAAATAACATTGATCATCTCCTTACAAGGCCACATGTCAATGTCTGGATAGATTAGATGGTAAACGAACAATTAGTTCTCGTAGTCAACATGTTGAGTGCAAGAGAAATGGGCAGGGGTAAAGACCTGAGCGACTTTGACAAGAGCCAAATTGTTATGGCCAGACAAGTGGGTCAGAGCATCTCTAAAACGGCAAGGCTTGTGGGGTGCTACCGGTCAGCAGTGGTGAGTACCTACCGACAGTGCTTCGAGGAGGGACAACCCACAAACTGGTGACAGGGTGTTGGGCACCCAAGGGCACCCGATGAGCAAGGACAATGAAGGCTATCCCATCTGGTCCGAACCGACAGAATGTCCACTGTGGCACAAGTCACTGAAAATGTTAATGATGGTTATGGGAGGAATGTGTCACAACACACTGTGCATCACACCCTGCTGCGTATGGAGTTGCGAAGGCGCATACCAGTCAGAGTGACCATGGTTACCCATGTCCACCATCAAAAGTGCCTACAATGGGCACGTGAGCGTCGGAACTGGACCTTGGAGCAGTGGAAGAAGGTTGCCTGGTCCGATGAGTCCAGTTTTCTTTTACATCATGTGGACAGCCGTGTACATGTGCGCTGTTTAACTGGGGAAGTACAAGCTGGTGGAGGTAGTGTGATGCTCTGGGCAATGTTCTGTGGCCATTCATGTGGATGTCAATTTGACACGTGCCACCTACCTAAACATCGCTTCAAACCAGGTACACCCCTTCATGGCAATGGTATTCCCTGATGGCAGTGGCCTCTCTTTAGCAGGATAATGCGCCCTGCCACACTGCACACATTGTTGAAGAGTTCAAGGTGTTACCCTGGCCTCCAAATTCCCCAGATCTCAATCCGATTGAGCATCTGTGGGATGTGCTGGACCAACAAGTCCGATCCATGGCAGCTCCACCTTGCAACTTACAGGACTTGAAGGATCTGGTGCTAATATCTTGGTGCAAGATACCACAGGACACCTTCAGGGGTCTTGTAGAGTCCACAGTGTCAGCACTGTTTTGGCAGCATGATGAGGACCAACAACATATTAGGCAGGTGGTCATAATGTTTTGGCTCATCGGTATACATATTTACCTTCAAGACATTTTGATAAAAACAGAATTTCTATCATTTTCGGGACACACTGTTTGTCTCGCACAAATTGCCTGACTGACTTGTGTCTGACTGGCAAGATTCTAAAAACTAAATGTAGATTCTGCTGACTGCAATAGGACTACCACTCCGCTGGTGTTCACATTTCATACTGTTGTTGCACTTGTGGGTGATATTTCACTTGTTGAGCATTGATTATGATTAAATTTCACCATAAGTGCAAATTACTTTACCTTTGTTAAACATGTGTGAGTAGTGAGAGAGAGGCAGAGGCAGAGGGAGGGAGCAGCGCTACTTCTCCGATTCAATCGGCTGCGATTCCAAACAGTTTTTACAAAATCACACCAAAAAGAATGAAACATTTTGAAGTCAAATTTAATATATGCAATCTAGTTTTGTTTTGTGTTAATCTTTCCAGATTGAGTTGTTGTTGTTATTAAAAGACTTAACTTGTTGCAGATATTATTCAGCCACCCCCACCTATCGGCCTCTGACATTACTGGTTTCTGGTTTGAGTCCAGCAGGTTTTAGTGGCTGGTGCAGAGCCAGTTTTTCCAGACCACAACTGCCTTTTCTTTGGAAAATGGAAAATGGTTCCAGATTGGGCACTGTCATTTAACTTAATAAATCATAACCAGTCAGATCTCAACAGCATGTACAATGATTTTGAACTTATACAGGTCAATCATAGGCCATGTGTTTTCATTTGAGACATATTGGCGGCACTTACTGTTAGTCTCCCCTATTTGTGTGGAACCTGCTAATTTAAGTCACAACCACTCAACATATTAACATCTGCCTGCCTCGGCTTACCCTCAGCCCACCTGCTGGGTTGCTAGGAAACATACGCCTGGCTGCCAGCACCTGCCCAGGTAAAGTTGAGGGCTTACTTCACTGTCCAAGGAGACAAAAGGCTTTGAAGACGGCTGGCTATGCACTGGTGCAGAAAAAGCATCTCAAAGGGAAGAAAAGGCTAACAATGATATGAAAATTCTAGGAAGTGAAACAAAATACAGTGGAGAGAAAAGCTAAATAGACTGCCGTTAACTTGCTTAGATAAACAAAGAATGAAAATTAGCCTTGAATGCTGAAATGTACTGGCTGGCGAGAGCAATAGTTAAAGACAGTAAGAATGCTTTAATGATTGGGTGTACTGTGTCTAAATGTTTTTAGACTTACAGAAATGCAAGTTGTGTCAGAATGACTCAGAAAGGTATCTTTAATCATGTTTCCTTTTGGCTCTCCTGTCATTTTAAACTAATTGCACCTCCACATGTTACTGCAGGGAGCCTTTTGTAAGCAGAGCTTACGCAGTTAACAAAAACATTCTGGAAGGACAAATCTTTCCATTGGCTAATTTGAATTTTTCCAAATGGCTTAACACTGAAATTTGACAACAGTTGTTCGAAAACAGCCAAGAGTTACTCAGCTATGTGTATGGAAAAGCTGAAACTCAGATGGATTTCAACTGAGTCAGACATAGAATAAAAACAAACATTGTTGTAGATCATAGAGTTATGTAACGATAAGTCAAACTTTGCAAAAGCAAAGCTTCTCACTTTGTTACTTCTTTGTCGCAGTGTAGGCTTATGGAATCTTACAATGTAGTTTTGCAATATTTAATGAAGAACACATGCAGTAATGTGTGGTAAACTTTTATTTGTAGATTTATTGTGGCCCCAAAAACTAGTTGGACAATTAAGCCACACTTAAATATGTATTAATTAAATTGCATTATACAAAATATGAAACCAATTGGCATCTCCAAATAAATGTTAGACCTTTTCTCAGGACCAGTGTTGGATGTTATTTAATTACAAAGAAATTAAAAAATTTAATCTAATTACGATTTGGTAGTGTAGTGCATTACATTTCAAATTCTTGTAATTAGATTACAGTTACTGATTTTCAATTAGAGATATATTAATTGCTTTACTTTGGTTACACATATATCTCTAAAATAATATTATAAATGTGAAATACATTTAAAACATGAATTATCTTAATACATACATCTGTTTGCATTTTGTGACAGCTGAAGGCCCTCTAGTGAGTCATCAAATGAGGAAATATAGACCTTTTTTAAATTAGTTTATCGGAAAAACAGAAGCTTTTCTGTGTTTTAGAAAGTAACTTAAAAGTAATTAGTATTGTGATAACTTTTCCGATGAAGTAATCAATAAAGTCAGTAATCTGATAACAATATTAAGAGTAGTAATTTATAATGAATTACTTTTTTGAGTAACTTACCAGACTACTCCCCTGGTAATTTATGGACATGTTCCACTAACATTTGAAAACCAGAAATACTTTTTGTCTTATTGTTTAACAGAAAATCTATTGCTTTGTCCTTTATAACCTAATAAACCTTTTTCTTAAAATGGGTTCTTAATGTTTTTCTGCTTGTGCTCTCTACCTATCTTTTCAAATAAATGCCACTTTGTTTGATAATTTGTTACCTAATGCAGTGACATTCATACATTTTAAAGGGGTCATGAAATGCTCTTTCCCTATCAGTCGCTCACTCGACGTTGTGTCGATGTAATGACACTAGGGGTCACTCTTGGGAGCCCGAGACACCTCTGGTCTTTGATGAAAGGCCAATGAAAATTGGCGAGTGGTATTTGCATGCCACTCCCCTGGACATATGGGTATAAAAGGAGCTGGTATGCAACCACTCATTCAGATTTTCTCTTCGGAGCCAAACGGTCATGCTCACTAAGCTGAATTCCCACGACTATTCATTCACCTCTGCTGGATCTGACAGCGCATTTCAGCGGCTTCTCCCTCCTCTGCACTGGTGCACTGAAGAGAATGCCCCTGTGCACTTCGGCAGAAATAAGAGTATGTTTCTCTAAAAGAATATATTTCTCTAAAAGAGCGGCACACACAGAACGTCTTTTTAAAGACGCGTCTTTTTAAAGATGCCTTTCCAATTGTGTGTTATTCCTGGTTGCGCCCGTTATCTCTCGCCTTCTGACGGTCATGATCACTGTCTTTCGTGTCTGGGCACTGCTCATGTGGAGACAGCATTCATGGATGGTCATGTACGAGGACATGTCCATGGCAACAATGTGGTCGCGGCTCACCTTCGTAAGAAAGCAAGCCACCCCAGAGGCTCCCCGCCTCGGTCCTTTTACCCACGGGTATGAGGCCAGCGCGGCTAGCACTGGGGGCAATTTGGGGACCCCAATGGGACCGCCTCTGCCGGGTATCCCCCCGCAGACCTCCCATTCCCCAGCATGCTCATCTGCCCCAATCAGGCTTCTGGATGAGTCTGCCGGCTCGTCTCACGGCGAGTTCGACCTCTTATTCGGAGCCCGTGAAAGTGATGAGCTCTTGAGCACAGCATGGGAGAGCAGGCTCGTCCAGTCGGACGCGGAAGCCTCAGCTGGGCTTCTTCCTTCGGGGACGATTGCCCAGTCATAGGCTGATGCGGAGATGACGACATGCTTTCCCGGGCAGCCACGAGCGTCGGCTAGAGTGGAACCCTCCGCTCTTCCCTGAACCCTTGCGGCTCGATGATTAGTTCCTGGGTTCGCGGCGCCGCTCAAAGCCATGCCCCGCCCCCGTTCCTTTCTTCCCGGAAGTGCATGAAGAGCTGACAACTCTTTTACTACCTGGTCCCGATCTTTTCAGCTTCCCCGCCCTCACTACCCTTGATGGTGGGGTGGCCAAGGGCTATTCGGCAATCCCCCGGTGGATAAAGGTGCTCGCGGTGCACCTATGCCTGCAGAGCGCCGCAACCTGGCGCAGGTGCCCAAAGCCCCCGTCCAAGGCCTGTAGGTTTACGTCATCTCTGATGGCCAAGGCCTAAGGTGCAGCTGGACAAGCTGCCTCTGCCCTGCACGCCATGGCTCTCCTGCAAATCCGCCAAGGCGCTAAAGGAACTGTACGTGGGTAGTTCCACCCCGGGATTGATGCAGGAACTGCGCTTGGCGACTGACCTCGCTCTCCGAGCGACGGAGGTCATGGCGCGGTCTCTCGGGTGGACGATGTCCACATTAGTGGTCCAGGAGCGCCACCTTTGGCTCAACCTGGTTGAGATGGGTGAGGCCGACAGGACACGGTTCCTTGCTGCCCCCATCTCCCAGGCTGGCCTATTCGGCGACACCATCAAGGACTTTGCCCAGCAGTTCCCCTGCGGTGACTGCACCGGCTCCACCACAGCCCGCCCCTTTGGCCCGGCCCTGGCGTGGAGCCCACCGCAGGAAGCAGACGCCACCTGTTTCGTGGCCGCCAAGAACCCGTGAAAGGCTTCAAAGTGCCCTTGAGATGGGCAACCCAGGGATGACGAAACCCGCTGCTCTGGAGCTGGTTAAGCAGACCTCTCCATCCCCCCCGTCGAAGGCCGGGAGGAGAATCTTCTTGTTACCTTTGCATTTAATTGCGTTGCATGCCCAAGTGGCTGCAGTACTCAAGAGTTCAGCAAGAGCGGTTTCCTTGTTCCCTGGGTCATGTATCCGGTGTGCACAGCCATCATCACGACCACTGTCCACCACTCTATTTGGCAGGTTTGGCGCACCAGCGGCGGTCTCCCGCCCCTGAGCGCCCAGCTGTGGCACAAATCTGCCCCAGATGTGACAGTCTCCACAGGTCACGAGGACAGACCTCTTCCTCCCCTGTCCCAGGCTGTTCTGGGGGTGGTCACAAGGAGCCAGGTAAGTGCTTCGATGTCCCTAGACTCAGCACGGCCACAACATGGTGTAGCACCTCGAGCTCCACCCCGCCGTGAGGCCCCACCTGCCGGTACGTCCGACGACGTTGTCCCTTTGGTCCCCCTTGCATGGAACTTGGACGCGTGGCTTGCACTTTCCAATCCGTCGCGATGGCTGGTCCGGACCATATGACTCAGCTACGCGATTCAGTTCGCCAGGCGTCCGCCCAGGTTCAGCGTTATCCACTTCTCCTTGGTGAAGGACGAAAACGCTGCTACCTTGCATTGCTACCTACTCTCCTACGGAAGGGCACGATAGAACCTGTCCCTCCGGCCGAGTTGAAGAAGGGGTTTTACAGCCCCTACTTCATCGTACCGAAAAAGGCGGTGGGTTGCGGCCAATCTTGGACCTGCGAGTACTGAACCGGGCTTTACACAGACTCCTGTTCGAGATGCTGACGCAAAAATGCATTCTGGCGAAGATCCGGCATCAAGATTGGTTCGCGGCGGTAGACCTGAAACACACGTTCTTCCATGTCTCGATCCTTCCTCGACACAGACCCTTCCTGCGGTTTGCATTTGAGGGTCAGGCATATCAGTACAAGGTCCTCCCTTTCGGCCTGTCCCTGTCTCCTCGCATCTTCACGAACGTCGCAGAGGCAGCCCTTGCCCCGCTAAGGGAGGTGGGCATTCGCATTCTCAACTATCTCGATGACTGGCTAATCTTAGCTCA
Organism: Myxocyprinus asiaticus; assembly: GCF_019703515.2. Lineage (NCBI taxonomy): Eukaryota > Metazoa > Chordata > Actinopteri > Cypriniformes > Catostomidae > Myxocyprinus > Myxocyprinus asiaticus. The sequence goes on from NC_059378.1 coordinate 32,793,020, forward strand.
CTCTCGGGACATGTTGTGCGCACACAGGGCTTCGGGTCAACTGGGAAAAGAGCAAGCTCCTCCCGGTTCAGAGCATCTCTTTTCTCGGTTTGGAGTTGGACTCAGTCTCTTTGACAGCGCGCCTCATGAATGAGTGTGCACAGTCGGTGTTGGCCTGTTTGAAGGCATTCAAACAGAAAACAGCGGTTCCACTGAAACTTTTTCAGAGGCTCCTGGGGCATATGGCATCCTCAGCAGTGGCCACACCGCTCGGGTTGATGCATATGAGACCGCTTCAGCACTGGCTTCAGACTCGAGTCCCGAGATGGGCATGGCACCGCGGGACACATCGCGTGGTCATCACGCCGATCTGTCACCGTCTTTTCTGCCCTTGGACCGACCTCTCGTTTCTACGGGCAGGTGTTCCCCTAGAACTGGTCTCCAGGCGCGTCGTGGTCACCTCGACGGACGCCTCCAAAATGGGCTGGGGCGCTGTTTGCAACGGGCACACTGCCGCCGGCTTGTGGACGGGCCTGCGACTGCATTAGCACATCAACTGCCTCGAGTTGTCGGCAATTCCGCTCGCCCTGCGGAGGTTTCGGCCATTGATCCAGGGCAAGCACGTGTTAGTTCGGACAGACAACACGGCAATGGTAGCATATGTCAACCGCCAAGGCAGTCTGCACTCTCGTTGTATGTCACAACTCGCCCGACATCTCCTCCTCTGGAGTCAGCAGCACTTCAAGTCGCTGCGAGCCACTCACATCCTGGGCAACCTCAACACTACAGCGGACGCACTGTCACGATAGGTTACCCTCAGGGGAGAGTGGAGACTCCACCCTCAGGTGGACCAGCTGATTTGGAGTCGATTCGGACAGGCACAGGTGCACCTGTTAGCCTCCCAAGAATCCTCCACACTGCCCGCTCTGGTATGCCCTGACCGAGGCCCCCCTTGGCATTAATGCACTGGCACACAGCTGGCCCCCTGGCATGCGCAAATATGCGTTTCCCCCAGTGAGCCTACTTGCACAGACCCTGTGCAAGGTCAGGGAGGACGAGGAGCAGTTTGTCCTGGTAGCACCCTACTGGCCCACTTTGTCTGCTTTGGTGCACAGCGGAAAGGAAGCAATGTCTCCAAGCAGAGGATCGCCCACTGGCTCATTGATGCCAAAACTATGGCATATCATGCCCAGGACATGCTGCCCCCTGTAGGGCTACGAGCCCATTCTACCAGGGATGTAGCGGCCTCCTGGGCCCTGGCCAGGGGTGCCTTTCTAACAGACATTTGCAGAGCAGCAGGCTGGGTAACACCCAACACCTTTGCAAGGTTCTACAACCTCCGGGTGGAACCAGTTTCGTCCCAGGTAGTGGCACGCAATACAAGCGGATAAGCCCGTGATAGCCGGCCGAGTGTATCACTTGCACATAGCACCTTCCACCTCCTTTTGAGCTTAAGACTTGCGCCATTAATTCCCAGTAGTGTTCACAAACTTTGTTTCCTGGTTGACTTCCTCCGAGCCCTGTGGCAGTCGAGTTTTCGGAGAGACTCGCTGCTGGTCCAGTACACGTGCTAACTAAGATTCCTGTTCTGGGGTAGGTGCTCCGCATGTGGCGGTTCCCTGTAAGGCTAACCCCATGCGATATATATCTTCCGCTAATTCATTTCCCTGTTGGCAAACTGCTTCCTTGGGCAAAGCCCCTCTGCCCCAATCTCCATATTTATAGTAACTCCTCCCCCGTTGGGTAGGATCAAACTTGAAGACTCCGTGGTGTCTTCCCCTTGGGAGGGACACCTCCCGACTAGACCTGGCGGCCCAGTCAGATAATCACCCTTCTTTTTTAGGGAGTGGAAAAAAAGTAGGGGAAAAGAGGCCACGACTGGGTTAGCCTGTCTCTATCTTTTGGGTAGTCGACTTGTACCCAAAGGGCTGTTCGACACTCAAAACTATGTTGGGGGAAGTTACGTGTCGACCTGGTGTGCTGACTATGAGGCACACAGTGGTCTGCCCACCACACACCGCTAGTTCACTTAACACAGTTCAGCCAGTTGTGGCGTTTCGTATAGGGACCCCTAGTGTCACTACATCGACACAACGTCGAGTGAGTGACAGATAGGGAATGTCATGGTTACTTGTGTAACCTCCGTTCCCTGATGGAGGGAACGAGACGTTGTGTCACTCCTGCCGCAACGCTGAACTATCCGTTGAAATGGCCGGACCTTGTCTCGGCTCCTCAGCATAAAACCTGAATGAGTGGTTGCATACCAGCTCCTTTTATACCCGTATGTCCGGGGGAGTGGCATGCAAATACCACTCGCCAATTTTCATTGGCCTTTTATCAAAGACCAGAGGTGTCTTGGGCTCCCAAGAATGACCCCTAGTGTCACTACATCGACACAACGTCTCATTCCCTCCATCAGGGAACGGAGGTTACACAAGTAACCATGATGTTTTTTTAAGTTTTATTATCTTCCCTGAGGTCCACTGATAATGTTAGTAAATTTATATATATCTATATCTATATCTATATATATCTATATCTATATATATATATATATATATATATATATATATATATTTTTTTATTTTATTTATTTATTTATTTTTTGCATTAAAAATTCATAATTTAGCAATATATGATCATTTTCCACCCTGTCTCTGGCCCTCTCTCTGAAATGCTTGGTTTTGGCCTAAGTGCCTCCTTTAAACGTCGATGTAAACTCCCACTATTATGACTGGCTAACATCGTGCAGCCCCTCGAATATAGCCATTTCTGAACTCAGTTGGAAAAAAAAGCACCAAAACATTATAAAACTAAATGTCAGGGTTTACACATAATGCACATCCAATATATTGCATCCGAATATATAAAACTGTTCATCTCAAACACGACTGTTAACACTCATTCCCTGTCTACACCGGACGTGAGAGTCGCGTCAAAAGCAACAGAACCAATTATAATCAATGATGCTGTCTACCACTGAAGCGTCCGTTGCAGTGTGTTGCATTGTGCCAACAGTAAACAGATTGCCTTGTTCCATTTTGTGCAGCACGCGGTTGCGCTACTACTGCCAACAACACAAATAAATGGTGCCCCGTGTTGACATCCTCAAGCAGTTGCATTGCATCGCGTCAACAGATGCTCCCGGTGTAAACAGGGTGTCAGCACCACAAACTATCACACAGTCATTACATATGAAATATACATGAATGAAACGGTTTACTCATGGTTTTTGCGATTGCATCCAAGTGTTTTTAACTGGCCCATCCTTCAATAACAGTTCCTTTGCAAAGCTTGAATCGTATTATGACTGGTATGATATGAGCCGAACATACAATCCACTCTAAAATAAGCTGAAGACACATCCACATCCAGTTTTCAGTATCATTCCATTTCATACACCAAAAACTAAAAATAGCGCAGATGGGCAAAGAATGCGCCCATGACGTGTTTGTGCTCAAAACAGCAAGAGACAGCAGCTGAATGACAGAGAGCTTCTCCTCTTCAGAGTTGTAACTGGACAGCACGTTTTTAAAAGCGGCCCTAGTTATGTATCAAACAGTCAAAGATGTCTGTCTGTGCATGTTTATGTAGAAAAACAGTTAAATCCAGATCCACATTGGATGAATCTCCCATGACAGGCGCCATCTCTCGCCACTTCAACTGTGTGACTGACTAAGTACCAGTGGGCAGGGCCAAGGGTGCAATGATGGAAAAATAGGCATTACATATGCAGATGTATTTGTGACGTCACAAGTTCCACGAATTCCAAATGAGCCATTTTTTGCAGCTTGGTTTAAATAAATGCTCTTTTTCTATTAAGGAGGAAGTTTTCAGTTCTGAAACTTACAGTATGTTTTTATAATACAATGACCTCTTATATATTAAAAGATCAAGAAAAATTTGATTCCTCATGTCATGACCCCTTTAAGGGTGGCTTAAGTGTCTAAATGCTTTTTGGGAATACTGTAAACAAAGATATGATTTTCAAGAAGCACTGTGATTTTCAAAAGCAATAGTGCTTATTTATGTTCAGCTTGGTTTGTGCTACTAAGAATTTAAACTATAGCAAATTTTTCAGAAATACCTCAACTTGTCTGTAGCCAAATGTTATCTAGGCAGACTAGGTTCATTTATGCATGATGACTTCAGACTTGCATTGTTTAACAAAAGAATGGTGGTTAAGATTGGAATCGAGAACGTTTAAAAAAACATCTAATACACCAATGCCTTTTTTATGCCTTCTTGTGTAGGTTTGCCACATTCTTACTTAAGGGAAACATGAACAAGGCATCACCAGTGCTATAGTAATGTACACAGGGTGTAACCAGGTGTCCTACCTCAGTGTGGGGGGTCCTTACACTAGCACACTTTCTCTGACCCCAGGGCCATCTCTGTGGCAACCAACATCTACGGCTCCAATAGGAAACGGTTATTGGATTGTATTCAGATGATCTTAGGCAGACCGTAGTGCTGTCTGGCTGTATTGATTCAATAGTTTAAAGGTTATTAACTAATGCAGCTTCCAGTGTTAACAGTATCATCTAAAACATTGTTTGGTAGTAAAGATGGTGTGTGTGAGAGAGTTTGTCTTGTATGACTAGTTTTCTGTGTATATCTGTACAAGAGTAACTGTAGTGTTTATTAATGTCTTGTTCAATGTGTATTTTATTTTAATAAAGTATTCATAATGTTCTTTAATGTCTTGTCAAATTTTATTTTATGATTATGATTATTATATTAGTTTTATTTATTACCAATATTGCCACCTTACTTTTTATTTATTTATTATTGATTCTTTGGATATATTGTATGCAAAGAAATCATACTAAAAAGAACTTTTAAAATTGCAAATTGAGAGAGGGAGAGAGTTGTGGAACACATGGATATCTGCTTCCGGGTGTGTAAGTGTGTGTGCAAGAAGTTTCATGCTCTTTCTAGTACTGCAGGAAGGTGATGTTTGGGTTGACGCCAGGGTCAGTTGGCTCGGCTTTGACAGTTTTATATTTACCCAATAGATGGCTGGCTGCATTCAGTGGAAGGTTTCATATCTTCACTCCCACTGGTTTGGGTTCCTGCAGGGACTTTCTCTCTGAATCTGAACTGGCTGCAGTATTTATGTTTGTAGAGCTTATGAGACTCAGCCTGTGCCTGTGTGGGCGGCCACTGTCTCCTTTCATGATTGGATGCCTCCCATATTTGGCTCTCCTATGTGTTTATATTTGAAAATCCTGCACCGATACAGGAGCAAACTGCAGGAGAGAAAGAAAGAGAGTTATGAAGTGATCGAGTTGATCTTTTTAAACAGATAACAATATTAAGAAGGAGGAAGTGGAAAGACACAGCGGATTAGTTTCAAAACATCCCTTTTCATCCCTGTTTATTATCTTACTTTTATAGTCTTTTTACTTTACTTTTAAAGTCCTTTCTCTAGCTCAATTCAAGTTCTCAATTTAACGTGCTTTATTGGCTGACAAAACTGTACATTTGTATTGCCAAAGCAGTGTGAAATTAACCAAATTAAATATCAATGTTGCAAATGGAGTAAAAAGATAAAATTACAAACTGTACAAACTATGGTGTAAAATAAAATAAAATGGAAGAACTGACTTTGACTGAGTTAAGGCTTAGATACTTTGTTTATTTCAAAGGAGAAATTGGCATTGTATGAAAAGGAAGACACCATTTAAATATTGTAAGGGGCCTAAGTTTGTAATAGGAAACATTCATGTAATTGTTTTGTTTTTATTCTATTGTGTATTTACCTTTTTGCTGTAAATAAAAAAGTATATGAGATAAATAAATTATAATAAAAATAAAGTAATAAAAAATATAAAACTGCAGAATAAAATTCGAAATGAACTGGAATAACAAAAGAATAAACAAATTAACATTACTTAGTTAAAAGTTATTAAAGATTAAATTAGGCTAAAGATGAAAATATTGGCTTGATGTGCCAATAATAGTAATAATGAGCATAAGTTTAGTAAAGAGACACATCCTCAAGACAGATCACTCATCTTCCCTCATACTGTGCTGCTAACACACAGCAGTCCTTGTGTTCCTCTAATAAGAAGTTCTCTTTCTCCCTTTAGCATTTAATACAGAGCTCCAGATCAGACACAGACGGGCGAGCAAATCTGTTTTCAATATGACTTCTTCCTGTGAAGGCAGGAAATGGCCCTTCACTCTTAAAAGCCCCAACAAAGCCTCCCTGTCTTTTACCACAGCTCTGGAAACTGCCTTTTCAGTGTTTCTGGGGTCAGTTGCTCCCCAGGCAGCCTCATCAAAACTCAAAGCCCGCAGCAGCAGCCTAAGGTGAGGCCATACAAGCCCACCTTCAAAGGTCACCAAAGTCACCTGAAAAATTTGATGCCCGTCAGCAACATTTGGAGCTGATCCGACACCAACTCAATGATGATGATATTTTTACAGGAATAAATATGTGTTTTTCTTTCAGGCGTGCTTGACACACCTTTCTGTGAAGCATTCAGGAGGTATCAGTTCGAAAACATCCACTGGATAAATACCTGCGATTTGGGCTGCATCAGATCCCAGAATTCTTTTTTTCTCAGAGGTTGCTCTTTCATAGCTCAGGAGATTGAAAAGGATATTTCACACACAAATTATAATTCTCTTATCATTTACTCACCCTCATTTGGTCTCAAACTCATATGACTTTCTTTCTTCTGTGGAACACAAACAAAGATATTTTGATTGTTTTTGTACATAACATGGCTCCAAAAAGGACATAAGGGCAGCATAAAAGTAATCCATATGACTCTACTGGTTTAATCCATGTCTTCAGAAGCGATACGATTGCTTTGGGTGAGAAACAGACCAAAATTTAAGTCCTTATTCAATGTAAATCTTGACATTCGCAGTCTCCTTGGAGTGTTCATGAGAGAAGCTCGTTCACACTTTCTCGCGCTTGGTGCATGCGCAGACTGCATGTATAATTCGACAAATTTGTGGTCTCTTATGAGGTTCCACTTTCACAGAAAACTCCACAGCTGTTAAAATTCCAAAATCTATTTAAAATATATGCAGAAAGGATATATGTTATATATGGATATAAGCAGATGTGTTTGATGGCAACAGAATATTCCTCAAGGAGCCATCTGATAAAACATCAAAGTCAAATGTTTTCTTTGTTTGACTGATTTAAGCAAACAGATCTCTTCCAACATGGACATGGCCACATTCTGGGTTCATAAACAGCTACAAAAATCAATCTGGGTCACTTTTTTTTTTCTAAACAATTTTGAGATTCATTATTAGTCTTGCATGCTAAGCCAAGCATCATTATTATTTCTCATATTTTAGGGTAAGGTAGGGTATCTAAACTTCTTACCCGAAGTATCAAAATTCTGCATATATGTGCAGGGGTGGACTGGGAAGAGAAATCAGCCCTGGATTTGAAATAAAACCAGTCCCTTTTCACGGCTGGCCCACTTGGAAAAGTCCCAGTTCTCCCTATGGCCAGTCCGCCCCTGTATATGTGTGATGCCTCAAATATCTCTCTATGCACTTCGGCGGCAGATTTTGCTCACTTCTGCACCACTCACTTCCCATTTCTTAATGTAAAATTGAGTTGTTGTAATAACATTACTGTATTAATTATTTATTGTTAAAGACTGCTACCAACCTCATCTAGGCTAACTACACTGTGCATACTGTTTTATGTATGTTCTGGGACTGTCCACCCACCCTCTATGCCAATTTGAATTGATTTTCAATTCTTTGTATACTGTTATGAGTGCAGTTTGCCTCAGTGTACTTTGTATTCTATTTCATGTGCTGTATTGTGTCTTGTTATGTCTTGTGCTTGTTGTGGGATGCTTTGCGTGTACTAGGTTTACTGTGTATACTTTTACATGTTGAATAATGTCACAAAATGTCCTTTTTAATTGTCTATTTTTTTCTTCCATGTATATTGACACATTTGAATAAAAATAACATTTGCCTTGACTTGACTGTTCTCTGGTAGTTTCTAACAGTTTTAGTACAGTATTAAACATGTTTCTTTGAAATCAGTTGGTAGACATTGTTTGTCTACATCATGTATTGCACGGAATGTTTTCTTCTGCCATAAATAAAACCATCTTATTGTCATTGCTCAGCACACTTACTATGTTTTGTTACTTGGGATATTGTGAATGAACAGTCTCTCTTTCTCTCTCTCAAGGTGATTAACCTGAGGTCAAGCCACCTAATGGCTGACCCCTTTCATTATTTAGCAGTCTGATATCACACCTCCTGCAACATGATTAGGTTCTTAGGTTAGGTATGCCACTGCTAAAATGCCTTTAAACATTCTGAATGCATTTTTTCAGCATGCGCACTGGCTTTATTCAAAAGCAAAAACACATAAAGGGGAGTTTGGCAAGCTCTGTATGGAGAAATGAGGAGTATGTTGCACATGTCTAATCAAATTTTTTCATTTTCCCCAAAAATGTGGGTCAATGACGTGACATTAATTTTTTGTCCAGATGTATTAACCCGTCTACTGCGTTCAGAATATTCATACACCTTTTGCATTCACGGGTCAATTTTGACCAGGTAGAATACATGCTTATAAAGAATTCATAACCCTATGGTTTTCATCTAAAACTATAATGTAAGTCATTAATATGTTTGTAACTGTTCATACATGTAAAAAGATTGATGTTAACTGACAAATATAAAAGTTATTAATTAATATAAAAAAATTTAAATAATAAAATGTAGAAATTGTTGGGCCTCATGTATTCAGATAGAAGACAAAGGCTGGCCTAACACAGTCGTAAAAACCTAACTCAAGCCCCCACATTCCAAGTCGTAAATTATACTGATAAAAATCACACCAAAATCAAACAAAGGGAGTCCAAAACAGACTACAAATCCCATGAAGCCTTGCTCACTAAAGAATCGAACTCTCAACTCCTATTGGATGAGGCACACAACAGAATGTCCCTCAAACCATGACATCATCAGGAGTAGAAATACCTCTGAAATGCTTCCGGGATTTGCTTCCAGCAACTTTGTTTGCAGTGTGTAGACGCAGCTCATCGCTGCTCTCAGGTGCAACCTCGTGGCACAAAGAAGTAACGTCCGACTTGAAACTGTGGCCATACAATCTCCATCTCGCTGGACAAGTTGAGATTACTCTGTGTTCAACCGAATACTCTACGGATCCGAAGGAGACCGCCGAGCAATCCGCATCTTCATCCGTTTGCCTGCAGAAGTGAAGAGATTAAAGATTTCTCTTCCATCTTTCATCTTCAATCAAGTCGACATTTCTGAAGTTCTCCGCCAGCCCGCCGAGAATCAGCAGCCGTACCACCCGCCAACAGAGCGAGGAAATGGCCTCCCGTCATCACACGAGCCTCAAGGAATCGGGTCAGATTTAAAGGATGGATGAACACACATTTTACCTGTGTCCTCATGCGATTCAAGTAAGAGGTTTACATCTGGGCAGAGATAGAATATTATAGTGTGTTATTCTTGTGTATCAAGGTTTTTGCTTGTACAGTTTACGGACCGCCATGTCCGCTCATTATTAATACTCAGGGTATTAATTATCATGAATTTGTTTTGCTGTATTGTGGTCCAACCAAATTGGACTGTTGTGCATTTTCGTCATCGCGGGTGAGACCTGCAAGCTGTTTTGATCCATTAAAAGTCAAAGAACGCGGGACTGTTTACGAGCCGTCCACCGCATCTCTGAGCGATAAACTAACAGCTGCTTTCTCTCCCACGATAGCGAAATCGGCTTTAGGGCCGTCACTTAATTCTCTCTCTCTCTCTCATACTAACCACACACACACACACACACACGCATGCACGCGACCCCTCACAAACATTCAGGTACACATTTTTGGCTCGTAGATAGCTTAATGCTAAAGCCCAGCTTTGTCCCTAAGCTATCGTACAAACTTTGTTTATATTACAAAGAGAAGTGTTTTGGTTTGTTTTGCATACGCTTGTGTCATGCTGACGGGATGTCAGTGCTCGGATTTAAGCCTTCATTCATGGCTTTTTTCCCCCGAAAATTGATATTCTTCGGATGTCGATTTTCCTAAGAAAACAATCTAATATTGAGACTGTTTTACTATCTGGTTATTAGTCCCTGATTCCAGGGTGGTGCCCCGTCAGTGTTAATCCTTATTAATATTCTGTTGATTTTTGATAATTGATAATTATCTTTGATGATTGTTGAATTTGAATGATCAATAAGCTAGTGTTAATTTTAATCAATGTTTCATCAATGTTAAAAATTAACGATTATCTTTGATAATTGTTGATTTAAAGGATTAAAAAAAAAGCTAACACTGATTCTCATCAATGTTCTATTGATTTTAATAATTAATAATTATCCCTAATAACCAAACTTGCTCCTAAACGTAGCACACTACATTTACTGGAGCCCCATATGAGGTTTTAATGACTTAGATTCAATTAATTAATTTAAATATTAATTAATAACTAAATAAATAATTATTAATTATTTCTGAGAGTAACACTGATCTAAACAACCAGTAAAGCCCTACAAAATTATTTGACATTTCAAAATATACATTAACTACAGCAAAACCAATGTTATACATGTGAAGACATCTTTTGATCTAAATATAACAATTATATACAATTTATATTAATATCTAATGTGGGAATTACTAGAAATTTGAATGAATTTCCTATTACTCATAAATGCTCAATACAACTTGGTGTCCAAAAGTTATGAAGCCAACATTTTTTTTTTGTTGTTGTTCAACTAAACATACTCTTTTTTTAAAGTAAAATCTATCCTATTTACTTGAATGAACTGCCGAATATTGATGCGTAAGTATGCTGCAAGCTGGTTCGACATCAGATGGCTGCACAGTAAAATGTGGACAATATCCTCTTTCAAACCTTATTTTGAATGTGTACATCTCTATGATGAACATGTTTTCAGTTACTGAATTAAAAGTCATTTTGATATTTTTTCTGAGGCTTAAAGTAAAAAATTACATGTGGTGTAACTGTCCGGAGACAGTCTCATTAAAAGCTGAGATTCTTCAAAAAAGAAATGTTGGCATAAGTGCAGAATAATCTTTTATTATTATTTCTTAAAAACTAGTGAAGCCATTTTGTTTTAGAATTGTATTAATATTTTTAAAAAAATCCACCAAATCAAAGTCATGTGGTGTAATTACAACATGTATGTAGCCATTAGGTGTGTTCGAACTGAATTGTGCCTTGCCTTACCAATTGGAGAGAGATTTGCCGGTTGCAGTCGAGGGAGGAGTTGAAAAGAGAGCTGTCAAGCTTCCCGTCTTGTACTAAACCTACATCAGTCAAGGCAGATTGCGTGATGTTTGCTTTCTTTATTGCAGACGAAGTGGATGCGATAGAAATTCAGATAGATAGATGGTTGAATTTGATCATATTATAACTATAAACACATATTTATGCAATAAGGCATGAGAGGCTGTGCTATATTGTGAATATAGTCACGGCTGAAGGGTGTTGTTAGGCACAGTGCAAAGCGGATGCCTGCAACCCTTTCAGCTGTGACTATATTCACAATATGGCACAGCCTCGAGTGCCTTATTACTTTTATAAAATGGTCACCACATATTAAATATATTAGTGACAGAAATGTTAGTAAAATGTTATATTTTGTAAGTAAAATCATTAAATGCCATCCTTCCATCAGAAAATATAGTCCCTGGCAGTAAACAGTAAACAGAACGTTACTAGACAACAAAAATAGCTGTCAGCTATGAGTGCTGCGGAGTGATACAAATTGAAGTTCCATGATAGGTCAGAGCTGTGCTTTATCATGAATAAAGCATGGCTGTTGACAGTCAGCATCCAGGACCAGAACTATCCATTTTATTATAATTTATATAGGTTACGTGCTGCTTAAAATAGCGCCTGTGTGTACAAGAAGAAAGTCTTATATAAGCCTATATTATTTTTATACAACATCACAGATAGGGGCATTTGGGTCTTGAAGGTACAGGCAGCATTTTCTGCAGTGTCAGAAAGTGGGCTAAATACTATAGTTGACCACAAACTGCTTTCTGGTAGCCTTCTGCCCTTCACAAAGAAAAACATTAGAGTCTGAACCCACATCTAATTTAAAGAAACTAGCTATTCAAAATAACTTAGATGTTAAAACCATAGGTGTAGAGTTAGCGTAATTTATGGTAGGTGAGCTGTAGACTTTGCTGAGTTTGTGTGTGTGCACGCGCATGTTAGTGAAGGCCACTGGTGCAGATCAGGTAGCCCTGTTGAACAGTAATCTGAGAGGCCAATTTGTGTGCCCCATGCACCTTGCCAAATGCCATGTTTCTCTCTGCCTCATTAGGCTAACACACACCACTCTGGCCATTTACAAAAAACTGAAAGGTGCCAAGAATATCTGTAGACTGTTTTTAGGTCAAGTAAACAGCTTGTGAACTCTGGGGGATCATCCCTGCAACAATAAAACATGCAGCTTTAAAATATACAGTATATTCTTTGAATTGAGCTAAGAGGTCAGCGTGTGACATGCGATGCATTTGAATGGGACTGAATGGAGCACGAAGTGTATTGTGACCACCCCCTTAATGGTTGTCATGTGTATTTTCTTGATTCATGTCTTTTATTTTGAAAAGTTTAGTTCCTGTTTCCTGATCATGTGATGTGCTATTTTCCCTCCTTGTTCATGTGTCTTGTTTTCATTGGTTTATTGGTTGATTATCTTGTTATCAGTTCTGTCTGTTCATTGGTCATTTTTGTCATGTGTTCTCCCATGTCTAGTATTTAAGCCCTCAGGTTTTCCATTGTCCCTTGTCAGGTATTGTTGAATGTAACTTTGGTTGTGTTTGGTAACGTAGTCATAGTTTATGTCAAGTCAAGTCAAGTCCATGTTTATGCTTATGTTTCATGTTGAAAGTTAGGGTTATTTGGATATCACTTTTGTTTAATAAATTGCACTTGGGTTCTTCATTCCATCGTCATCGTCTTCATTGTCAGTGCCAGCAGCATCGTTACAGAATACCTGACCTACAATGAACCCAGCAATCCAGCTCCTCCGCCTATGTCAGGGGAATCGCCCCCTGGAGGACTATGTGGAGGACTTCTGCGCTCTGGCCTGCTGAGTGGACTTCAATGAGGTCGCCCTCAAAGTCTGTTTCCATTTTGGACTGAGTGAGCCAATCTCCTCTTTGATGCCTGTCGGTCGCAGTTCCCTCAGCCTGGCTCAGTTTATCGACCTCGCCCTGCAGATTATTGGTTCCACGTTCACTGTGGGGGAGGCGGATGCAGAGCCAGAGTTCCACGACATGGCCGCCAAAGCCAGAGTTCCACGACATGGCCACCAAAGCCAGAGTTCCACGACATGGCCGCCAAAGCCAGAGTTCCAATACATGGCCGCCAAAGCCAGAGTTCCTCATCATGGTCGCTGAGCTAGCGCCATCTTTTGCTCCTGATCCTGAGCCTGCTCCATGCCACATCACAGCCACGCCTGAGCCTGCTCCATGCCATGTCACAGCCACGCCTGAGCCTGCTCCATGTCATGGCCACATCTGAGCAGTTGGACCTGGAGATGGTTACCGCACTTGTACCTACCCTTAGTTCTCCAGAACAGGCAAGGGGAACTTTCAACCCTCCGAGCTCTGGACTCCGCCTTGGCCTGTCAGTCCCTTGACATCGCCTCGGCTCTGCGTTCTCTCGGCTCCACTGTGGTCCTTCTGCCTGTCAGCTTTGCTGGGGTCCCTTCGGCTCCTCCTTGGTCTGTCGGTCACCTGGCTCTGCCTTGGCTCTCCGATCCTCTGACTGCGCCTCGTCCCTCCGATCCATCAGCTCCACCGGGGACCTCCTTCCCTACGGCTCCACCTCGGTCCTCAGTCCCACCGGCTCCACCTCAGTCTTCTGATCCCCCAGCTCTGCCTTGCTCCTCCAAGCCTCCAGTGCCGCCTTGGTCCTCCCTGCCATCGGCTCCACCCTGGCCCTTCGAATCTTCGGTTACTCTCTGGGTACCATGGTGTCACCCTTCAAGTCTCTCACGGCTCAACTTTCCATGGCTCCGCCCCTCGAGCCTCTCAGGGCCCCACCTTCCATTGACTCTGCCCTGGTTCCATGCCCCACGCCCTGTCTTGTCAGGCCATGCCCCACGCCTCAAGACCCCCCCCCCTCCCCCAGCTCCCTACAGAACTTTGGAACTATGTCATGTTTAATGTGTGTGTTCATGTTTTGGGGCGTCGGGATATGTCATGTGTATTTTGTTGATTCATGTTTTTCATGTCTTTTATTTTGAAAAGTTTAGTTCCTGTTTCCTGGTCACGTGATGTACTGTTTTCCCTCCATGTTCGTGTGTCTTGTTTTCATTGGTTTATTGGTTGATTATCTTGTTATCAGTTCTGTCTGTTCATTGATCACTTTTGTCATTTTAAATTTAAATTTTGGTCTGTTCCTCACACAGAGCTATTAGCCCCTTTCCCACATACGGTCCTGGTACTTCCCCTTTGAAATTTCTAGATGAGAACAATTAAGAGGAACGGCACACTCAAAGAGACTATTCCCTCTCTTGCATTTGCAAAGACAAAGGAAGACGTAGTGACGTCAACTTTTTTCTGACGTTGTTTGCACACGTGATTCAATAACAACACAGATGGAGGATAACAGGATCAGAGCTACACTTTTTTAGGACTGTTTTACACAACCTGTGTCTTCAGGTTACCGTCTTTAAACTGGACACGTAAGCCAGACGGTGCTGCATCCTTGAAGTTGCAATGAGGCGCTTAGCCTAATGTAACCACCAACCACACACTGAACTCAACAAAACATTTTGAAAATGCACTATAAACCTATTTATCCATAAAATCTTTTACAATTAAAGAATTCTATGACTTAACATAAAATACTGTACTGAACTTCTCACCCATTGACTGAAAAAAAAATTTATTGATGCAAGTAAAACACGCAGTAACAGGCACGCAACACTTTCCTCATATAAATTAGATTTCACGATGGTTAAGTTTATCATATATTTAAAATACCCACTCTCGATAAAAATCGTATTATTCATGTCCGTTATCCTAGGAAAAAAATTCAATGTAGTAATCCAGAAATAACTTTATTTTCTGTATAGTCACACAGTACACACAGTCACACATAGGGTTGCCACCCGTCCCATAAAATATGGGATCATCCCGTATTTAAGCTGGTCAGATGGCGTCACGGTGAAATCGTTCCAGATCGCCAATTAACACTGATATAAGTTGGAAAATTTGCCTACGGTGGGTAAGGGACCATCTGAAAAGTCCACACATTGTGCTAAAACGTGCTAATACTGTGGAGGGTTTGGTAAGGAAGAATCTGAAAAGTCCACAAATGGTGGTAAAACTGTGGAGTTTTTTTCTATATAAATGTTCAGTAAGATCAAACAATGTATGAATAAAATCATAAAGACAAGAACAGGTGAAGGAAAAAAATAAACAAATAAAATAAATAAAAATTATATATATATAAACAATATGTAGAAACCATCCAAAATGTATACATAAATAAGATAAAGAAGACAAATAATCAAAAAAATGTAAATAGGGAAGAGATGCGAGTTAGCCTGCTAGCATAGGGCGCCACACACGGCCAGCGCAATAAGGACTGATAAACAGCCGCATTAGCATGGTCGAGCTGCTGCTACCGTGAGCGAGTAACTCCGGCTTTTAAATGTGTATTTTTGAATGTTTTGAATTCACCCATAAAACCCTCACGCAACCGTGAGACCTTGACTTACGCCGAGGCCCAGCGTATAGTCGAGCTGGAGATGGATGGACGTGTTCACAGGCTCAGCATTTACGACAAACTGGATGTTATTGAGAGTGATGACCCTTTAGCTCAGGAGATCATCGAGTGCACCAGCAACAAGGAGAACACGGAAAAGTCACAGCAGGTTCTGGTGCGCTCGGTACGGCTGCAAAAAAACCAGCAGAAGAAGAGTGCCGCATTGACGACTGTGCAAGGTTCACCAGCTCAGGGCAGGCTACCGGAGCCAAAGATCCGAACGGTTGAATATAACCTCCCGGCAATGCTACGGAGGCCGTCTACATACTATACTTATGTGGAGAAGACACCTGATGAGCTTGATGAGGTGGCTGAGTATGATATGGATGAGGAAGATCATGCATGGCACGAGCTAATCAATGAGAAGAGGAAGAGTGATGGTCACAGCCAGGTCTCTCAGAACGTCTTCGTGTTCCTCATGGACTGCTTTGAGAAGGAGTCTTTCTTTGAGACCCAGGGTCAAGGTGACCCCCAGCCACTTATCAACGAGGATGCCATGTGCTGCATCTGCATGGATGGCGAGTGCCAGAACAGTAATGCTATTCTGTTCTGCGAAATGTGTAATCTTGCAGTGCATCAGGAGTTTTACGGCGACCCCCACATCCCCAGCTGACGGAGTGTATATTCTGCCCCAATAAGGGCAGAGCCCTTAAGAGAACAGACGATGACCGCTGGGGGGCACGTTATTTGTGCCATCTGGGTCCCCGAAGTCAGCTTTACCAATACTGTCTTCATCGAGCCCATTGACGGTGTGGCGAACATTCCGCCATCCCGCTGGAAACTCACCTGTTACCTGTGTAAGAAGAAGGGAGTTGGTGCTTGTATTCAGTGCAGCAAGGCCAACTGTTTCACTGCTTTCCATGTGAGCTGTGCTCATAAAGCTGGCCTTTACATGAAGATGGAGACCATCAAAGAGGTTAATGAATTAGGAGCCACCACGTTCTCTGTAAAGAAAACTGCCTATTACTGCTCGCATACACCCAACGGTTGCGTAAGGAGTCCCCTTGCTGTATACGAGGACTCCAAACCCAAGAACGGTTTATGTCAGAAAGGTGCTCATAGGGGAAGGAGGGAAAAGGCAAAGGGATGCCAGAAAAAGAAGAATATAACGCCAGAATCGATGAAGCTCCCACTGTTTCTGGGCCTAGTATTACTACTAAAAGTTTCAACACAATACTCAATCAAGTTTCTCTGCAGGAGAAGAAGGTATTTGTGGAACATGTTCTCAGATACTGGATGCTCAAGAGGCAGTCAAGAAACAGTGTCCCACTAATAAGGTGCCTACAGACTGCAATACAGATGCAAAAACCACCAGAGCAGGTGCAGAGGGAGGATGACTATCAAGATCTGACGGAACAGTTAAAGGACTGGCATCGTTTACGGCATGACCTGGAGCGAGCTCGCTTGCTGCTGGAGCTCATTTGCAATAGAGAGATTAGCTAAAGAGGGAGGAGATGAAAATGCAACAGTCAGTTTTGGATATGCAGCGCTCTCCATTTCCTATCTTGCTGCGAGCGGTGCTTGATCAGCTGCAAGAGAGGGACCAGACCAGAATCTTTGCCCAGCCTGTCAGCATCAAAGAGGTTCCTGACTATCTAGACCACATCAAGCACCCCATGGACTTCACTACCATGAGGAAACACATTGAAACCCATGGATACAACAACTTGGATGAGTTTGAGGATGACGTCAACCTCACTATTAACAACTGCATGAAGTACAATGCCAAGGACACCTACTTCTATCATGCTGCTATACGTCTACGAGACCATGGTGGAGTAATCCTTCGGAAGATGAGGCGGGACGTTGAGAAGATAGGCTTGGACTTTGCCAGTGGAATGCACCTCGCTGAGCCTCCTAAGATTGAGCCACCTCCATAATTGTCCTGGGAAGATGTTGATAGACTGTTAAACCCATCCAATCGAAAACACATGTCTAAGGAGGAACAGTTGAATAAACTGTTGGAGACACAGGATTCAGTGAGTGCCATGAAGTCATGCCCTTCCAGGAGCAAACGGCTCAAGTTACTCAAAAGGACCATCGGTGACATACGGATGGAAATGTGTCGCAAAACTGAGCCCCCTTGTTTGGAACAGAACAGTCCAAAGGAAGAGGAGAATATGCCTCATTAACCCCAAAACTGGAGCCTTCAGACTCTGTACAGCTTCTGACAACTCAGAAAGTCCCTCTGAACCTCCAACACTGAAACCTGTTGACTCCAGCCCTGAAAAGTGGCCGAAAAAGGTCACATTCAAGACGCTTTCTACCTCACTTCTAAATGGATTCTCTTCCCTCTGAAAATAACATGTTTGCTACCTCTACTGTTACCGAACCAGCAAATGCGGTCAACCGATGGACGGCTGTGCTGTTCCGGAAGTCAAAGAGTCCACAGAAGGGGTCAAACATGAGTGAATCCCCAGTAGACTGCCCTCAGCTGGGCTCTAAGACCTTTCTATCAGTAGTCATATCTCGCTTCGAAACTTTACTCCAGCACAGGGAGAGGACACGTAGTGCGAGCGGAGACAGTCAGGATGAAGAGGAGGATGAGTGTCCAATCAAACGCTTGGATACTGGCTTGTCTAATGGCTTTTTGGAGCCGAAGAAAGGGCTAACTGTGGGTCGACCGTCAGAGCCTCGTCGTCGCTATGCTTCAGAGTCCAGCATCTCCTCCAGCAGAAGTGGAAGTGCCCAGGAAAACAAAAGTGATGTCAGTCATGTAAGGAGTGGGAAAGGGAAGCTGGCGATGGCAAGACGAAATACGACAGACGATAAAAAAGAGCTGGTCAGTTGCATGGAAACGGGGAACATTTCCAAAGCCAGTGAGATGGCAGCAGATCATAGGTCCTCAGATGCCTCGACCGGGTTGCCAACTCAACGGCGAGTTCATTCCCACTCCTCCAAGGGATGTGCTCAGGGTCGGAGAGCTGATGCAGTTCAGGTCCAAGGAGAAACTCTTCCTCATCCGTTTCTTCGACAGCATACGCAACTGTGATGCACCAGCAAGAGAAATTATGACAAATCTGTCATCAATCACACTGTCCTAGCATCCCTACCAAGGAAACCCAGATGTAAAGAGCAGACCTGCACTTCTCAGAGCTTCCAGGGTCTCCAGAGTTAAGAAGTCACAGGCGAAAGCAAACAATTTATAAGCACATTTTTTTCCATTTGTTTTAGGAAAGTTTTCATTTGAGATCCAAGTGTTCTAGTCTGCAAAAAGAAGGATCAAGGTATTTGTTCTGCAGGTTCATATACAGAAGTGCAGAGCAAACAATGTTGTGCTCCTCAAACCATCAAGTTATAGATTAACGGCTCTGCCGAACTGAATCTATATAAATATTAAAAAGCATCAAAAAAAATAAAATAATTAAATAAATATATTTTTAACATATAAATGAAGTATTTTTTTATATAAGTCATGGGTCAGGAAAGTTCTTATTTTAGCATAAGAAAGGATATACAATTTTTATTAATTTAGCATATTAACTCAATGCGTTTATTGCTAAAACTGTGGAGGATGTGGTTAGGAGCTGTGATCCCATGAATTGTAATTTTGCAATATATGTAGGAACTGATGACAACTCACATTCAAATGAAGACACAGATCACAAAAGTAACCTTATAAAAGCTGTTTTATTCTACATGGAGAGGGTCCGCACATGGGGGCTGCCATGTTAGAATCACATGACTAGCCAAATACTACTCACTTAATCTCAGTTACCGTCCTGTTATTTGACACTTTCACTCATTGATTCAAGTAATCATAGTTGACTGTGAATACAGAATTTCTACAATGGCATCTGAAACAGAAAACTGTTGATTTTAAATGATGCTGCATCCAAGCCGCTAGGTGTCAGTGTAAGTCCAAGATGACACAAAGACAAAAGTTACTGAGTGCACCTTTAAGTTTTGCTGCTGAACAGCATGACTATGCTTGTCAAGCAGCTAGAACCAGAAAAAGAAAACATGTACGAACAATTCTTTATTGTGTACTCTCTGTGTATTCTGCTAAATCCTAGTATTCATTCAAAAAATCTAAGCAGAAGGCAAAGTTTTTCCACAGAAGCTGGACAGCTTTATGAAAGCACAATAGAGAGGATTACGTTACCAGCATGGACTTTACTTGAAAGGTAAAATAATCTCTGCCTCTTCTTCCTTTAAGAACACTCGTTCACCCCCACAAGAGAACTGTGTTCATAATTTTCATCTTAAACAGAAGTGCTAGTCCAATTCCTCAACTGTCAGAAAGAATGTGATATTGGTTTGGATCAGGGGTGGAAAAAGTATTGAAAAATCATACTTAAGTAAAAGTACTGTTACATCCCAAAAAATGTAGTGTGAGTACAGTAAAAGTACCAGTCCTAAAAACTACTCAAGTAAAAGAGTAGGTCATTTCACCCTTTCCAGCCGGAGCGTTCAAATTTGGGAACAATTATTCCCATGGTTCCTGTTTCAATATCTTCACCGTCCAATCACTGATTTTATTTCTGAAAACTGCCAGATACTCATGACAATATAAGCTAAAAGCACATATGATTGGTTAAGGGGTTACTGGGCGTGAATAATAAATGTATCGTCATCCGAGTCATCCTCCATTTGCCTGGGCGGAGCCAGAGAGGATATCCCGGGAGATTACCTCCAGTGATGTACTTACTGCTTCAAATTGAAAACTGAGATGATCTTTCGAGGTAAGACAAGTTATTTAACATGTGTTGTCAATATTGTTTATTGAAAGTCAAAACATTTTAGTTACGAAGCATTTATTTGTAGGAGTAACGCTAGTTATTTCTGGAAAAAATTACATGACCATCGGCGTTCATTGGACAGGCAGCTAGCCTCTATTTTTAAGCAAATTTCTGTGAAACTTGCTAAATAAACATTAGCTTGCAATACTATGTAAATTTTTAGCTAAATATCAATAACTTTTTTGGCCAATTTTGTCGCTTGTGGAAGATGGTCAAACTTTTTTAGTAACGAAGCATTTATTTGTAGTAGCGCTAGATAGTTTTTTTTTCTGGAAAAAAACGTGACCGTCATCGGCGAGCCTCTTCTTTTTATAAAATGTTTTTTTGGCAGTTTCTGTGAAACTTGCTAAATAAACATTAACTAGCAAGACTGAAGTAATGTGAGACAGAGAGCAGATGCTGTTCAGACTTTTTTTTTTTTTTTTTTTGACGCTGTTCAGACCTGTCTGGAAATTGGCCTGCCAGTTAGATAAGTTATCTAGCTTGTTGATTTTCCCATGTAATAAAAAAAATGGTAGATATCTTTCTATAATTTAGCAGATAGCCTTACCTATCCATCACACAGACATGATTTTAGATTGTGTGTAGCTTCCTGTTCACAAGGAAAGTGTGAGAGGGCTGTCTGCAGCTGGACATTCTGCTTAGTCTGCAATCCTTTGGTGACTATTCAGTGTATGGATTTGTGAAGAACACACTGCTGGCTACCAATTGTGTACTTTTTCTGTTGTAGAGATGGATAGAGACTATAGCTCCCTGCTTTTGAGGGCATGAGCACACAGGAGAAAGATCTGCTGGACCAGGAACTACTGCAGGAAGACTTGGACCACAAGGAGATGGAGGATGAGCTGGAACCTGATCCCCAGCCAAGACCATCAACTGGTTATATATGAATGTGTATGTATAGTTTGTTTCTATTTCTCAAATGACTGATACTCACAGTAACACTAAAACTGTTACTAGCCAGCTAGAAAGCGTAAATGCTTCCCTGACTCTGTTTCTTATCCCTCGTACTCTGACATCGATTCACAGGCACCAAAACCTCTCCCATTTAAGCCTAGCCGTCCATTCAGTATTGACTTAGGTAGCGTGCGTCAGGTTGTGTGGTCAACCTCCAATATGATGTTGCGAGAAATTGACTTTTTTATGCTGTATTTTACTCAGGTTGTAGTTGCTGAGATATGCAGTGTAGGATTGAGGGGAATATACTTGTAATTCAGTGGAAGGACACGTGTGCAGTTACATGCCTCTCCAATTTCCACAGTGCAAATGGCTCAACCAACATTACTAGGTTTGTAAAAAATTATGGCGACTGGACAAAAGAAGAAGCCCTCCAGCCCACTGTCATCAGCGATTATAACAAAAACATGGGCGGTGTTGATAGGTCAGACCAAATTATAAAATCTTACGATGTCCTACAAAAAACTGTGGTAGAAGACTCTTTTTTTTCCACTTCATAGACATTGCTGTCATCAATAGTTTTATATAGTTTAAGGAATGGCAACGCATTCATGCGGCACCAGGGGATGGATGTAGACTGGTGAACTTAACCCAGATAGATTTAAGAGAAAACCTGGCTCGTCAGCTGGGAGGTATCAATATTCATGCAAGTTTCCCTTTGCATACACTAAAGCCTGTAGTCCCTCCTTCGTCATCACTCCACACAACCCATGTCCCTAAATTTGAAGAGTCCTCTAAGAGATGTTGGCTATGCTATCGCAAAAGTAGCATACTAAAGTAGCTTGTTGCGCGCCGGAATGTAATGGCAAAAGACTTTGCTTGGTTCGCTATAGGAACTGTTCCCTATCTGTCACTCACTCGACGTGAGCCGCAAGCATCGGGCTAGAGTGGAACCCTCAGCTCTCCCCTGAATCCTCGCGACTCGATGATTGGTTCCTGGGCTCGCGGTGCCGCTCAAAGCAGCCACATCCTGCTCCAGTTCCTTTCTTCCCAGAAGTGCATGAGGAGCTGACAAGATCGTGGGAGGCACCTTTTACTGCCCGGTCCCTCACTACCCTTGATGGTGGGGCGGCCAGGGGCTATTCGGCCATTCCCCCGGTGGATAAGGTGCTCGTGGTGCACCTATGCCCGCAGAGCGCCGCCACCTGGCGCAGATGCCCAAAGCTCCCATCCAAGGCCTGTAGGTTCACGTTGTCCCTGATGGCCAAAGCCTACAGTTCTGCTGGACAAGCCGCCTCCGCCCTGCACGCCATGGCTCTCCTGCAAGTCCACCAAGCCAAGGTGCTAAAGGAACTGCACGAGGGTAGTTCTGCCCCAGATTTGATGCAGGAGCTTCGCTCGGTGACCGACCTCGCTCTCCGGGTGATGAAGGTCATGCCGCGGTCTCTCGGGCGGGCAATGTCCACCTTAGTGGTCCAGGAGCGCCACCTTTGGCTCAACCTGGTCGAGATGGGTGAGGCCGACAAGGCACGGTTCCTTGCTGCCCCCATTTCCCAGGTTGGCCTATTCGGCGACACCGTCGAGGACTTTGCCCAGCAGTTCTCGATGGTGAAGCAGCAAATGGAGGCTATCCAGCACATCCTGCCCCGGCACAGCTCAAGATCCTGCACCCCACCTGCTCGTCGCCAAGGGCGTCCCCCTGCGGTGACTGCACCGGCTCCATTGCAGCCCGCCCCTTTGGCCCGGCCCTGGCGTGGAGCCCACCGCAGGAAGCAGACACCACCCTTCTCATGGCCGGCCACCAAGAACCCTCAGAAGGCTTCGAAGTGCCCCTGAGATGGGTAACCCTGGGACAAGGAAACCCACCTTGGAGCTGGTAAGCAGACCACTCCATCCCCTGG
The DNA here is from genome assembly GCF_019703515.2 of Myxocyprinus asiaticus. NCBI lineage: Eukaryota > Metazoa > Chordata > Actinopteri > Cypriniformes > Catostomidae > Myxocyprinus > Myxocyprinus asiaticus. Next base: position 32,816,340 of record NC_059378.1, read on the forward strand.
TGGAGGGCCGGGAGGAGAATCTTTTGTTGCCTTTTCATTTAATTTCGCTGCATGCCCAACAGTTCAGCAAAAGAGCGGTTTCCTCATTCCCTGGGTCACATACCCGGTGTGCACGGCCATCATCACGACCACCCTCCACCTTTCCATCCTTGCAGGTTTGGTGCTCCAGTGGCGGTCTCCCCACCCCTGCGTGCTCAGCTGTGGCACAAATCCGCCCCGATGCGACAGTCTCCATGGGTCATGAGGACAGGCCTCTTCCTCCCCTGTCCCAGGCTGTTCCGGGGGTGGTCACAAGGAGCCAGGTAAGTGCTTCAATGTCCCTGAACTCAGCATGGCCACATCCGACGAGATTGTCCCCTTGGTCCCCCTCGCTCGAAGCTTGGATGCATGGCTTGCGCTTTCCAATCTGTCATGATGGCTGATCCGGACTGTCCGACTTGGCTACACGATTCAGTTCGCCAGGCATCCGCCCAGGTTTAGCGGCATCCACTTCACCTCAGTGAAGGGCGAGAACGCTGCTACCTTGCGCGCGGAGATCGCTACCCTCCTACGGATGGATGCGATAGAGCCTGTCCCTCCGGCCGAGATGAAGAAGGGGTTTTACAGCCCCTACTTCATTGTACCGCAAAAAGGCAGTGGGTTGCGGCCAATCTTGGACCTGCGAGTACTGAACCGGGCTTTACACAGACTCCCGTTCAAGATGCTGACGCAAAAACGCATTCTGGCGAGCGTCCGGCATCAAGATTGGTTCGCGGCGGTAGACCTGAAGGACATGTACTTCCACGTCTCGATTCTACCTCGACACAGACCCTTCCTGCAGCTTGCATTCGAGGGTTGGGCGTATCAGTACAAGGTCCTCCCTTTTGGTCTGTCCTTGTCCCCTTGCGTCTTCACGAAGGTCCCAGAGGCAGCTCTTGCCCCGTTAAGGGAAGTGGGCATTCGCATTCTCAACAATCTTGACGATTGGCTAATCCTAGCCCACTCTCGGGATATGCTGTGTGCACACAGGGACCTGATGCTCTTGCACCTCAGCCGACTAGGGCTTCTGGTCAACTGGTAAAAAAGCAAGCTCCTCCCAGTTCAGAGCATCTCTTTTCTCGGTTTGGAGTTGGACTCAGTCTCATTAATGGCGCACCTCACGAACAAGCGCGCACAGTCGGTGCTGACCTGTTTGAAGGCGTTCAAACAGAAAACAGTGGTTCTACTGAAACTCTTTCAGAGGCTCCTGGGGCATATGGCATCCTCAGCGGTGGCCACTCCGCTCGGGTTGATGCATATGAGACTGCTTCAGCACTGGCTTCAGACTTGAGTCCCGAGATGGGCATGGTGCCGCGGGACACATCGCATGGCCATCACACCGATCTGTCACCGCCTCTTCAGCCCTTGGACCGACCTCACGTTATGACGGCCAGGCATTCCCCTAGAGCAGGTCTCCAGGTGCATTGTGGTTACGAAAGAAGCCTCCAAAACGGGCTGGGGTGCTGTTTGCAATGGGCACGCAGCCGCCGGCTTATGGACAGGCCCGCGGCTGCGTTGGCACATCAACTGCCTTGAGTTGCTGGCAATTCTGCTCGCCCTGCGGAGGTTCCGGCCATTGATCCAGGGCAAGCATGTGTTAGTTCGAACAGACAACACGGCAACGGTAGCATATGTCAACCGTCAAGGCGGTCTGCGTTCCCGATGTATGTCACAACTTGCCCACCGTCTCCTCCTCTGGAGTCAGCAGCATCTCAAGTCGCTGCGAGCCACTCATATCCCGGGCGACCTCAACACTGCAGCGGATGTGCTGTCACGGCAGGTTACCCTCAATGGAGAGTGGAGACTCCACCCTTAGGTGGTCCAGCTGATCTGGAGTCGATTCGGACAGGCACAGGTAGACCTGTTCACCTCCCAAGAATCCTCCCACTGCCCGCTCTGGTAAGCCCTGACCAAGGCACCTCTTGGTATAGATGCGCTGGCAAACAGCTGGCCCCCTGGACTTTGCAAATATGCATTTGAGCCTACTTGCAAGGTCAGGGAGGATGAGGAACAGGTCGTCCTGGTAGCAACCTACTGGCCCACCCAGATGTGGTTCTCGGACATCACGCTCCTTGCGACAGGCCCCCCCCCCCTGGAAAATTCCCCTGAGGAAGCACCATCTGGCACCCATGACCAGACCTCTGGAAACTCCATGTCTGGCTCCTGGATGGGACGTGGAAGACCTAAGCGGTCTACCACCCGTGGTGGTAGACACGATCACTCAGGCTAGGGCCCCCTCTACGAGGCACCTGTATGCCTTTAAGTGGTGTCTGTTCGCTAAGTGGTGTTCTTCCCGACACGAAGACACCAAGAGATGTGCAGTCAGTTTGGTGCTTTCCTTCCTGCAGGAGAGGTTGGAAGGGCAGCTGTCCCCTTCCATCTTGAAGGTGTATGTAGCCGCTATAGCGGCACACCATGACACAGTGGGCGGTAAGTCCTTAGGGAAGCACGACCTGATCATCAGGTTCCTGAGAGGCGCCAGGAGGTTGAATCCCTTCAGACCACGCCTCGTTCCCTCGTGGAACCTCTCTGTAGTTCTTCAGGGTCTACAGAGAGCCCCCTTTGAGCCTTTGCAGTCAGCTGAGCTTAAGGCACTCTTCTTGAAGACTGCCTTCCTGACTGCGCTCACTTCCATCAAGAGGGTAGGAGACCTGCAAGCGTTCTCTGTCAGCGAAACGTTCCTGGAGTTCGGTCCGGGCTACTCTCACATGATCCTGAGACCCCGACCGGGCTATGTGCCCAAGGTTCCCACGACCCCTTTTAGGGACCAGGTGGTGAACCTGCAAGTGCTGCCCCAGGAGGAGGCAGACCCAGCCCTGACGTTGCTGTGTCCGGTGCACACTTTACGCATTTATCTATTTGGATCGCACGCAGAGTTTTAGAGCCTCTGAGCAGCTCTTTGTCTGCTTTGGTGGACAGCGGAAAGGAAGCGCTGTCTCCAAGCAGAGGATCACCCACTGGCTCATTGATGACATAACTATGGCATATCACGCCCAGGACGTGCCGCCCCGGTAGGGCTACGGGCCCATTCTACCAGGGGTGTAGCGGCCTCCTGGGCCTTGACCAGGGGCACCTCTCTAACAGACATTTGCAGAGCAGCAAGATGGGCAACACCTTTGCGAGTTTCTACAACCTCCGTGTGGAACCGTTTCATCCCATGTGGTGGCACGCACAAACAGGTAAGTCCGGGACAGCCGGCCGGGTGTATCGCTTGCGCATAGCGCCTTTCACCTCCCCTGAGCTGAAGATGTGCGTCGTTAACTCCCAGTAGTGTTCACAAACTGTGTTCCCTGGTTGATTTCCTCCAAGCCCTGTGGCAGACGAGTTTGCGGAGAGACTCGCTGCTGGCTCAGTACACGTGCTAACTAAGCCCTGTACGGGGGTAGGTGCTCCGCATGTGGTGGTTCCCCGTAGGTAACCCCATGTGACGTATATCTCCTCTAATTCGTTTCCCTGTTGGCAAACTGCATCTTCCTTGGGCAGAGGCCACTCTTGCCCAGTCACCATGCTTGTAGTAACTCCTTCCCTGTAGGGCAGACCATGTGACGTATTTCCACTTAAATACCCCCCCCCTCCCCCCTCTCTGGGCGGGGTGTGGTCTCCGCGGTGTCTTCCCCTTGGGAGGGACACCCCCCCCCCCCCGACTAGACCTGGTGTGCCCAGTCGGTTAATCCCCCTTTTTTTAGGGAGTGGGGAAAAAAAGGGGATAAGAGGCCACAACTGGGCTAGCCCGTCTCTATCTTTTGGGAAGTCGACTTGTCCCCAAAGGGCAGTTCGACACTCATAACTGTGTTGGGGGAGGTTACGTGTCGGCCTTGTGCGCTGGCTATGAGGCACACAATGGTCTGCCCGTCACACACCGCCAGTTCACGTAACACAGTTCATCCAGTTGTGGCGTTTCATATAGGGACCCCTAGTGTCACTACATGAACACAACGTTGAGTGAGTGACAGATAGGGAATGTCCTGGTTACTTGTGTAACCTCCGTTCCCTGATGGAGGGAACAAGACATTGTGTCCCTCCGACCACAACACTGAACTACCCACTGAAATGCCTGGGACCTTGTCTCGGCTCCTCAGCATAAAACCTGAATGAGTGATTTCATACCAGCTCCTTTTATACCCGTATGTCCGGGGGAGTGGTATGCAAATACCACTCGCCAATTTTCATTGGCCTTTTATCAAAGACCAGAGGTGTCTCGGGTTCCCAAGAGTGACCCCTAGTGTCACTGCATCGACACAACGTCTCGTTCCCTCTATCAGGGAACGGAGGTTACGCAAGTAACCAGGACGTTTTCAGTCTTGGCACTCAGCTGAGTGTGACCAGTTTCGCGAAGAGGCCTAGGTTGGGCTGTATTTACTGGTGTTGTCCTCCCTCTCCCCCTCCCCAGGTATTGCAGTTGTTGAGTATTTATGAATTTATATATATTCTGTTCCTGCACTCTTTATTAAAAATGTATTTACTGTAGATAGTTAAAAAGTTTGATTTTGTATGTTTTGCTGTATAATTTGTGTGTAATTCTAATGTTCATATTAAATAAAGTGTGTGTTTTATTGAACACATAAAATGTATATTTCAGTGTTTGTGTCCTTCAATTTCAGATGCAATTTAAATTTATTATTACAGGTGCTCAAAAGGAGTATTTGAGGAGTGGTCATATGAAATGTATCTTAACATTCTAAATGTTTTTTTTTTTTTTCTGTTTTCCCACTAATCACTAGAATGGTCATAACTTTTAAACAATAGATTATATTTCTAATCTGTCTGCTATTCTACATTGCCCACAAAATTATGTATATTTCATACACTCTAAGTTTCCCTCTAGCTTGTAATTAAAATGGTTGAAAATGCAGTATTCTGATGAACTATGGTGGCCTGAGAGGATTTTTGTAAAAATTGCTGTGTGAATTCTTATTGATAAAGGATTATAAGCCTTAAATGATCATACATATATTTATATCATTTGAAAGCCCTAGTTCTTCTCTTCAGTATGGTATATACAGTTCAGGTGTGTGATGTTATATGAATATCATATTCTGGCACAGAATGGAATTTTCGGAATTTAAGGCTCAGGCTTTAAAGGGTTAAAAGTACTCATGAGTAAAGAGTATTGACTACTGAGTTGCAAAGCTTTGCCCCATTATAATAAAAACTGTATGCTGCAATTTCAAAATGTAGCACACATACCATCATTTACATTCCCTTTTATGACTTTTCATTGCCAGAAAAAAGTATTTGTGACTGCCAACTTTTTTAAAATACACCACTTATCTATGATAAACACTACATGAATCTGATTCCAAAAAATTAAAGTGCGACATGATTACAGAAATGAAAAGATGAAAGTTATTTTAAATAAACTGATCACTATTTTAAATTGTAATGTATGAAACAGTTACATTAAAATCAGTTTGTGTAGGGTCTACAATGCCATTAATGCCGACAAATTGAGTTATTGTTGTGCATAAAACATGTTCAAAACAATGCAAGGAATGCAAAAAAAAAAAAAAAAAAAAAAAGCAGGGTCACTTGGCATGTCATGTCCAGCACAATAGAGGAGGTAGAGCAGGGGTGGGAAAAGTTGTTCGGTACAGAGGCCACGTCGGGCACTAAAGGAATAATTAACCGAAAAATGAAAATTCTCTCATCGTTTACTCACCCTTACATGCCATCACGGATGTATATGACTTTCTTCAGCAGAACACAAATGAAGATTTTTAGAAGAATATCTCAGCTGTTTTGGTCCATACAATGCAAGTGAATGGGTGCCAACATTTTGAAGCTCCCAAAAAAAAAAAAAAAACCCACACCACCACACAAGCCATTATAAAATTAGCCTAATCCATGTGACTCCAGTGGTTAAATCCATATCTTCAAGCAAGATGATAGGTTTGGGTGAGATCAATATTTAAGTCCATTTTTACTTTAAATTCTCCTCCCTGCTCAGTCAGTCTCCACTTTGACTTTCACATTCTTGTGTTTTTGGTGATTCACATTCTCTATCTCACCCATATCTATCATATCACTTCTAAAGTCATGGATTTAACCACTGGAGTTGTAATGACACACCAACTCAGGAGCTGAGATGAACCCAGATGCGGGAGTTTATTGCACGGAACACAGGAAAAGCAGATAAGCAATGGGAGGCAAGTATTCAAGTAAGGTACAAAGTCTTTGATCATACAGTGAACTAAGGCAGTAGGCACAGATCCACCAATGGTTAATTCCAAATCAGTATGTGCCCAAACAGGTAACTTAAACTTCAGACAGGGTCAAAAGGGGAGTCATTTTCATAAACCGAGGAGCAGGTTTGTATAACAAGACATAAAGTACATTCAGAGTTCTCAAAGTCATGTTTCCAGCACATTCAGAGAAGTTTGTTGTATAACAGGCAAGTTTCAAACAGGTGAGTGGATATGCAGTAAACTCAGGTTTCACAAAGTCACTTATTCTTGCATGTCTGGAGCAGATCATTGACAAACAGGTGAGGTTAACACAGGTGAGTAGGTATGCCATATTCTCAGAATTCTCAGAGTCTCTTATCTTGTATATCAAGAACAGATCGTTGACATTCAGGTAAGTAATAAACAGAAAAGCAGTATTCCACTGCAAAAGGGAAATCCAAGGTACCTACAACAAGGCCAGGCACTGACTGAGTGTGAGTGTGGGGTTTAAGTTCACGTCCAAACGAGATGATAATGAGCTGCAGGTGTGCGTGATTAACACTCAGGCGAGTGAGAGCAGGTGACTGACGGTGAGGGAGAGCCCAGTGCACTCCTGACAGTAGTTGTATTGATTACTTTTATGCTGCCTTTATGTGCTTTTTGGAGCATCAACATTTTGCATTGTGAGGACCTACAGAGCTGAACCTACAGAGCTGAAAATTTAAAAAATCTTAATTTGTGTTCTTCTGAAGAAAGAAAGTCATATATATCTGGAATGGCATGAGGGTGAGTAAATGAGAATTTTCATTTTTGGGTGAACTATTCTTTAAGTAGTAAACGGGGGTTCACATTATACTCCTTTTGAGATATAATGCACCGCATTGATTTAGTTCTTCTTTTAAGAATATTTTAAGACAGGAGTCACGTGACACCATGCGAGGAGCAGACGTGTGAGCGGCGAGCTCTGCGCACTTTGCTAATTTTATTACTATTTGTGTCATAAACTGGTGAGATTCGATACACCCTGATTTTTAACTGTTCTAGGAATCCTCGGGCTCTGGAGATATTAAAAGGCACTTACGTGCTCAGGCTGATTCCCTGAAGAAACAGGCCGAAAGCCCCGGACTCAGATCGGATGGTGAACTGAATGAAATCCGGCATGAATTGATGAATGTGTCGACAATGCTGACAAAATCATTGCAGACTTGGAGGATCTTGCTGTAATATGTCGATCAATTACTACCATGGAGACGAAATTCTCTGATTTGGTTACAAGACTGACGGACGTCGAGAGACGCATCGATTATCTGGAGTCATCGGAGAGGGAATTAGCTGCTAATCTGCTAGCAACCAAGATAGATTTGGAATGCATTTGGGAAAAACTGGAGGATTTGGAGAATCGTAATCGATGAAGGAACGTCCGAATTGTTGGAATTCCTGAGTATGAGGAAGGCCGAGATATGGTGAAATTCCTAGACGAGCTCTTCCTGAGTCTGCTCGACATAACAGGCCATAAGCTGGAAATCAAGCGAGCTCACAGAGTCCCGGCTCGCAGATCCGCTGAGGGAGACAGGCCCCGGTCAATTCTAGCCAAATTTCTGAGATCATCTGACAAAGATCTTATGTTACGCGAGGCGAGGTGCAAAGGAAAGCTTTCTTGGAAGAACCATAGCATTTTCTTGCTCCCAGACTTTGCGTATTCGACAAGAGAGAAACGTGATCAATTCAAGGGATGAAATAATCTCTTATATCAACGTAAGATCGCTTTTGCACTGATGTTTCCAGCCAAATTGAGAATAGATACTAAGGATGGACGTAGAGAATTTACATGCCCACAGCAAGCACTGTCTTTCATAAAAACATTGAAGTGAGTATGCCATTTGGTGATTTTCATGTGGCGCCTAGTTGACCTGTCTCATTGAACATACACTCAACTGTTCGAGGAAGCTGGGTGCCTTTTTCGTACATTTTTGTGCTGGTTCCGCCTAGTGGCTGGAGTTTGTTTTGTGTAGTATCATATTTTCGGGACAGCTTATGGATACATCTGCTCGTTTTGGGTGCATTATGCCTCCTGTTGGCTGGAGTTGGTTTTGTGGAATATTTCTTGCTGGACATTGGAGTGAGTTTGAATGTCCGAAGAACTGAACGGCTGTTGTTTTTTTTTTTTTTTTTGCTGGTTACGCTAGCGGCTGGAGCTTGTTTTGTGGAGGCACACACCTTCGAGACAGTTAAGTGGATGAATCTACATGTTTTTTTTTTGTTTGTTTTTTTGTTTGTTTTTTGCTTACTGGCTGGAGTCTGTTTTTATAGACTATCATCTGTTGTGTAATTCTGTCTTACAAATTTTTGTATAGAAACACCGGACTTGAGCAATCAGATGGCAAATGTTTGAGTTTAGAGGGATATGCGCACGTTTTGTTCTGGGGAAAGTTCGGGGGTTGATTGTTGCACCAATGTGGAATGTGGTTTTATAATTTTATTTTTGACATGCAATCTATTTTTTCATATATGTCAAAATGTCAAATGTTAATATGAGTGGATTGTCTCTTTCCACGTGGAATGTGAATGGGTTGGGGCACTCCATAAAAAGAAAGAAGGTTACTTCTTTTCTTAAACGTAAGAAATATGATATAGTGCTTCTTCAAGAAACACATCTTTCTCTGCAGGAAGATGAAAAATTTGGGAAGATATGGGGTGGGCATGTTTTCTTTAGTACGGGCTCAAGTAAGAGCAGGGGAGTCATTACATTGGTAAGTAAACATCTACAATTCAAATGTTTCAAACAGATTAAAGATTAATTAGAAAGAGTCATTATTGTTTTAGCAGAAATTCAGGGTCAAAAGTTGAATTTGGCTAATATTTACGCACCTAACATTGATGATCAGGGCTTTTTTATAGATCTTGAAGGGATGTTACAAGCCGCTGGCACCCTTCATGATATAATATTGGGAGAAGACTTTAATCTTTTGATGGACACAGTCCTTGATCATAGTAAAGCAAAAGTGTGTAAGCCACCTAGAGCAACAGTGATGCTTCACAGGATGTGTAAAAATCTTGGTCTTACAGATATTTGGAGACTTTTGAACCCATCTGGTAGGGACTATACATTTTTTTCATTAGTCCATAAGATTTATTCTGGAATAGATTTCTTTTTGATATCTAAGTCCCTCATTCCATCTGTTGTTGATTGCTCAATTGGAAACATTTTAGTCTCAGATCATGCCCTGGTGAGTTTAGAGGTGATGCCACATATGGAGAAAAAGAAATCATATAGTTGGCGCTTTAATGTATCCCTTTTGCTGAATTCTGAATTCCAACAAATGTTAAAGGCCGAAATCAGTGTTTATATGGAGACCAACTGGTCCTCAGTATCCTCTGTGGGTGTGGCTTGGGAGGCACTCAAGGCGGTTCTTAGGGGTCGTATTATTCAGTATGCCTCATTCACTAAAAAATCCAAAGCACGAGAACTCGTGGAGTTGGAAGGGAGTATTAAAAGTGCAGAGGCAGAGCTGAATCGCCGAATGTCGTCTGATGGCCAGATTGAAATACAGATATAATACTATTTTGTCGCAGAAGGTGCAGTTTTGGCTATTCAGGGCAAGACATTCATACTTTGAGTCGGTAGACAAGGCAGGGAAGCTTTTGGCTAGATATATAAAGCAGAGAGAGTCTTTTTCTACCATTCCCTCAGTGATTTCTGCTGGTGGTAAAATATTTACCTCAGCCATTGATATTAATAATGATTTTAAAGAATTCTATCTTGATCTTTATAGTTCCAGGTCTTCATCTACTGACGAATTAGAGCTCCCTAAACTGACGACTGAGCAAAAAAATTATCTTGATTCTGAGATAACCTTGGAGGAGCTTGATGAGGTAATTAAGGTCTTACCTACAGGCAATACTCTGGGGCCAGATGGTTTTGCTGCTGAATTTTTTAGATCTTATGCTACAGAACTGGCTCCACTTTTGTTAGAAGTCTATACAGAATCATTAAAGAACGGAAAGCATCCGGCAACCATGACATAAGCCCGGATCAGTTTGATTCTTAAAAAGGACAAAGATCCAAGTGAATTTAAGAGTTACCGTCCAATTTCTCTGATCCAACTAGACGTAAAAATATTGTCAAAAATCTTGGCCAACCGATAAAGTTATTACATCTCTTATACATATAGATCAGGTGGGGTTTATTCGGGGCTGCAGCTCTTCTGATAACATTAGGCGTTTCATCAATATCATGTGGTCAGTGGCGAATGATCAGACTCCGGTTGCTGCCATCTCACTTGACACCGAAAAAGCATTTGATATGGTAGAATGGGATTGTCTTGGAAATATATGGGTTCGGGAATACTTTTATTAGTTGGATTAAAGAGCACCTATTATGGTTTTTCAAATATTACCTTTCATGTAGTGTGTTATATAGCTGTTTGTGAATGTAAAAAAGTCTGCAAAGTTTAAAAAATCTAAGTGCACAACAAATGGAGTTATTGACTCCCAAAAGAAAGAACCGATTCTGAACACCTGCAACAAGTCGTTAGTAATTCCAGACTTACTTCTTGTACTATCCTACGTAATTTGGTAACAAAAAACCCGCCTCTGGTCTTCATTGGCTGCTCGCGAACAGTTTTGACCCGCCCTCAAACACAACACTAAGCGGTAGACCAATCACAACAGACTGGGACATCTGACCAATCAGAGCAGAGTAGGCTCTCTGAAAGGAGGAGTTTAGAATGAATCCTTTAGAACGGATCATTGAACGAGTCATATTTGACACTGGGAAAAAATGGTAATGCTACAATTTAAATTATGAGCAAATTAAAGTTTTTTTCGAACTTGGATGCATGTAAATCAATTGTATGAGACTTTTAAAACAAAATTAGGCACGTTTAAAAACCATAATAGGTGCTCTTTAAGTTACTTTATAGACACCCGTTAGCGGCGGTTCAAACAAATGGATAAATTTCAGATTATTTTACTCTGGATAGGGGCACCCGGAAGGGTTGCCCTCTTTCCCCATTATTGTTCTGTCTTGCCCTGGAACCATTAGCAGCCGCGATAAGAAAGGAAGATGATTTTCCTGGGGTGGTGGAGGGAGGTTTAACACAAAAACTTTTGCTTTATGCAGATGACATATTATTATTGGTTTCCGACCCCACTAGATCTATACCTTGCCTCCACAAAATTATTAATTCCTTTCTTTTAAGTTTTCAGGATAGAGAGTCAACTGGTCTAAAGCTGAAGCTTTGGCTCTGACAGCATACTACCCAGTAACGGCTTTTCAGCCGGGCACCTTCCAGTGGCCCAAACAGGGCATTAAGTATTTGGTATTAAGTATTAAGCATTTTATTCCCAGCAAATTTGTGTGAGGGTACCAGTGGGGGTCTTGCTATTGCGATCAACTTAATGAACATCCCTGGTCTAGATGTAGAACATATAGGCTAAGTATAGAAAATACTCAAAAGATTATCATCGATATTGAGGACATCTCTTTTTTTACGATAAACATCAAGATCTTTTATCAACCAAGGGGGGGTGAGTGTTATATCGTCCGACCGGGGGTTGGAGGGGGGGGGGGTGCAAGTGGAGTGTTGTCCGACCTGAGGGGTAGTGTAATTTGAACTGTAGTCCAAATCCATAATCTATAGCACCAAATCTACAACTGCCATTCGAATTTTATATACATGTTTTGATTTGATGTTTTGATTTTGATTTGATTTGACTCTCGTAGCCAATCATGTTGATGGATAAAAATTAAATCAGGACAGGGAAGTTGTGAACACAGACAGAGGGAAAATAGTGCAGCAAAAGTACAGTTACAGCACTTAAAATGTACTCAAGTAAAAGTATACAATTTTTAAACTACTTAAAGTACAATTTCTGGGAAACACTACTTACAGTAATGTGAGTATTTTTAATTTGTTACTTTACACCCCTGGTTTGGAAAAACATAAGGCTGAGTAAATGCTGACAGATTTTTTAATTTTTCTTTGGGTGAACTATCACTTCATGGTTATTTTATAGCACCCACTATGGAAATTTGTCATATGATGTAAATCCATCATAGAAATGAGACCCAGATTCCTTTACTCATTATCACAGGTCTGGTGCCCGGGGTGCTGCTTGAAGATGCTGTAATTCATTCCAGATGAATGTCAGTCAGCGAGACTGCCACTGGTTCAGGGGTCACCAGAGGTCATAGAGAGGGTTTACATTTGCACAAGGGGGCCAGAGGTGACGGCAGCTCTGAAACATAGACACTTGGGTTACCCCCTACTCGGTGATCACTTCGACAAGGAGCTTTGAGTTTTTGACAATTTGGATGATAACAGCCTGTATCTTATTCTAGATCTGATCTTCATCAAAGCACCGTTATCAGACCTTCAACCACACTTTTACCTTCAGCCGTCTGTCATTCAGTGACCCTGGTGGACAAAACTGTGTTTAATTAAATCTGATAGTAGTCTTTAACCTTGTCAGATCCATCTAAACATATTAGCCTGATATTTTAATAATAAACACATTCACTTTGGATAGAGCAATCACTGACCATGATTTTTGTTCTTTAGCTTACAAAACAGCCATGGAATTTAAGTGAAATGGCGTTTTTTGTGAAAGGCCCATTTAAAACTGCTAGAGAAACACTTTGCCCTTCAAGCGTGGCTCTGAGCCTGGACTTGCTCCCCTGACAAAATGTATTATGTCAGTGTGTGGGTTAGAATCAGTGTATAGGGCGAACAGAGACGGTGTGTAGTAAAATGTTTGGAGTGTGTAGAGAGTTTTCAGTTAGGCTGGTGTGTATGGTGAATGTAAAGTTTGTTCACTCAAAACTAATGAATGAGCTCTGGACCAGGCTGACATATGGAAACCATATGGTGGAGAGACAAGTGAAATGTGAAAAGAAACTGAAGGATAAAAAAAATTATAATTGTATAACCATGATTGTGGTTATTCTCCAGAACAAGCCACTCAATTTTAGAAATAATTTAGAGTAAAGAAGGACTTAAATATTGTTCTGTTTCTCAGCAATTCTGAGTAAACTTCTCATCACCTTTGAAGGAATGTAATGTGAATGTTGTACAAAGTAACATTTATCTTTAACAATGCTATCAAAGTCAATAGCAGACACAACATCTCCGCTACAACATTGGCCACCATCTTGATTGTTTTGGGTTGAATGGATTATATGGCTGCATCACATGACAACAAATACTTCATAATTTTCAGATATCTTCATTTCCCCTGTCCACACTACAACGCGAAGACAGCGTTTTCAAATGTACCCACTTGGGAGAGCGTTTTTGAAAAGCTCAGTTTTCACTGTCAAAAAAAAAAAAAATGTGTCTCAATGTGGACGGAAGGAGAAAAATATACGTTTTCAAAGAAAACAAATTAGTGTGGACGTGGCCTTAATGGAGAGCGAATGCAGACTTTTGCTTCTCAGATTATTCTCTTATTAGCGAAAAAAACCCTAGTAATCTTACATGTGTCTCCTCTTGGTTCAGAAGAGATCTCAACAATGTCTCAAACTGTGCACAGACTTTCCAAGATACCTAAGTCTGTGATTAAAAGTCAGAGATGTTATTAAGAAAGGAATATTCAGGGTTTTATACAAGTTAAGTTCAGTCAACAGCATTTGTGGCATAATGTTGATTACCACAAAAATTTATTTCGTCTTGCCCCTTTTCTTTAAAAAGCAAATATTTGAGTTACAGTGAGGGACATACAGTACAATGGAAGTGAATGAGTTCAATCCATAAATGTTAAAATACTCACTGTTTCAAAAGAATAGCCACAAGACGTAAACAATATGCAATGTGTTAACATGATTTCAGTGTGATAAAATCACTTTCTGACCTTTTCTGTATAAAGTTATATCCAATTTTACAACTTCGCTGCCATGATGACGAAACACTGTAAGCCCTAAAATGACAGTAAAAACATTTAGCTCAAATAATACACAAGTTTTAACAGAAGTATTAATATATAATAAGTACTTTTATACAATTTTAAGCTTCACATTTCTGCCTTTAAACCCTCCAAAAATCATCCTGATTCACTTCCTTTATAAGTTCCTTTTTTTTTTAAAAAAGGAGGGACGAGATGAAATTATTTTTTGTGGCAATCAATATTATGCCACAAATGCTGTCGATTGAGTTTAACTTGTATTGAACTTGGAATATTACTTGAATTCAAATTCTTCCAAGACCAAATGATCTGAGCCTTGCTATCAAAATGTTATTGTTTCATATACTCTTACTGTATGTCAAATATTGTCACATTTGTGTCTCATTTTATGTCTCCTGAGGAATTTTAGGAGAAACATCTGAGACAAAGTTGAAATTAAACAAAACATAATTGAGAACTCCATTAAATCTTCTAAGCTATGAAAGAGCAACCCATAAGCAATAATAATAAAAAAAAAAATCCCTGCCTTCTTCTCAGTTTAGCTAACAATTTATAACACTCTAAAATTGTTGCCAAGTTCAACTCCCTGCTGCTGCCACATTAAAGATTCGTTGTTTTCCCTTCCCTGTAGAGGTGAAAAATGAGGGTGAGGTATCAACAGATATTCTGGCACGCTGAGATATAGCCGCATTAAAATAATTACTGTGATTAATCAGAGAGTAAACACACGCAGGTCTGCTCATTATCTCTCTCAGAGAGGGAGTTTGATGACATCCGCAGTCTGTTCTGCGGAGCTCAGCTGGAAGTCTAAAGAATGAAGCCGCTTCCTCTGTCGCGCAGAGATGAATAGACACTCATTTGTATTTGGTCATTATCTACATGTCCAAACGAGAGAAAGCAAAGAAAGACAGAGGATCTTGGGTAGACTTCAGTCGTAGGGTTATAGACAGACTGCACTTGGCTCAGACAAATCTTTGAGTCCTCGATGAAGAAGTTGTGGAAAGAGATTACAGTGGTGTTCTGTTTGAGAACCTAGTGAGCTGCATCATAGGCGCGCTCCCGAGTTGAAGGCTGTTCCAAAAAGTAGGAATTAGGATTATCCTGCCTTGTCACCTAGGCTGCATGAAGGTACTGCGGGGCCCTGGGGCTTACTGCTCTGCTGGGCACACCATCTCTGTGTTTATATTACCGTCTCCCACTGAACATGTTTACAAATAAATCTAAGCTTCAGTGGCGATTCATGCTTTCACTGATATTCACTGATAATGCAAACTTCCTGGATTCAATGCGGGATCCAAACCTGGGTCTCTGACACTGTTGATGCAATGCGAATCCGGTTGTGCCACAAGGGAAGGTAAATATGCTTGAGCCGAAGCAAAAATGTCTGATGGGAGATGTTGCTTGTTGGTAAGTCAACATATTGTGGCTGATCCTAGAGTACTGGAACTCTCTGAAACAACATGCCTGATCAAGCAAGATCCTGAATCTGTGGCATAAGAAAGTAGTTTGACACACAATTCACTTGTTTCGTTGAATTGTTGCGTAATAGCAATAACACAGTATCACAAAAAAACATGCTTTGGTCCGTACATCAAACAGCTGTGGTTACCTGTGGCCTCGTGCCTATGGGCGAATCACAGCCTTGCTGATGTACGGTAACAGCACTCTTGCTCGTGTGATTTTGCTTTAATATATATATAAACATGGCAACAAAATGGCAGACAAGTCAACAGAGATATTGATTATACGGTAAATAGAATTAATTAATTACTAAGAAGTTGGTCCAGCAGTATTTTAGTGCAAAAAAGCAAGTCATTTGTGAAAGGCTGAACTGCCTGCCCCCTCTCTGCTGTTCTAGAGATTCATTTATATAAGGAGATACCAACCTACACTGCTCTACCATAGGACAGAGCGTAACGGTCAACTTGGCTCATGTGTGTCTTTTTAGCCAATCATATAATGGCCCTGATATCAATAAACCACAGTAAATCACTGTTTGCAGATACCATACAAATAACTGGGGAGAGCTGGAAACTGACACGTACCTGTCGCAAAATTGTCCGTGACTTATCTTATAAAATAGCCGTTTTATTGTATGAACCTCCACAAATAGTTCACTACAAAAGGTCTTTTTAGTGTAAAACATGTTAAACATTAGCGGACAGGTGGTCAGTTCATTAAGTGATGAGCTGTTTCCTCACAAAATCAGTCCTCTGGACTTTTTGCTAACTTTAAAGGCTCCCCCTGGCTGCTCTTGTTGACTGTGTCTTGTTTGGAAGGCTATGTCCTCCGGAGGTTGCATTTGTCAGCCGCATATGTCAATGAGGCTGTCTCGTTTCTGAAAAGCGAGTAGGACATGCAGCCTTCGAATGAGACCTTCTTTCACGAGAATTCGGAAGATGCATGAGGTGTATCTTTCGTGGACACTCACAACCCACAATTCTTTGCTTCAACGGAAATGTAAAAAAAAATGACGCCAATTTGCCCGTAAATATGATGTTCAAATGCAAGGCATGTTAATTCCCAAGTTGAAGTACCTCAGTAGATGGGTGCAGAGTATATAATATGTATAATTATATTAATATATAATTAAAATAAAGTATTAGACTAAAAGTACACCTGTAATATCTATTTTCTTTTCTCTTTAAATCATTATAACTCTCCTAAAATGTACCTCATACATTCCCTTCTAAAGGGACTTTGTTCCCTTCTCATTTAAAGCACTCGTGCTTGTTAAAGAGTGGTGTGCTGTCATAGTAACCATGTTACCTTCCGTTTCTGTTTGTCCTTCTTGTTTAAATGAGGCTTGTTTAAAGGAGGACGCTCAGTATACGGCAGCCTTCAAAGGACGCGTCCTACCTAGCACGCAGCCTTCCAAACGAGACACAGCCATTGTTTTGATGAGGTTCGTTGCAAGCTGAGGTGGTGCTGACAGCCCCCTCCTGGCCCTGATTGGTCCAAAATATCAAGGCAGTACTGCAACCTTAAAATGCTCCGCTCATAGAAGAATTCCTTATTACGGAATTGATGTATGGTCAGGAGCATGATACTTTTTTTTTTATGTCATTTTTCAAAGAATTTATCAAATTAAATTAACATATTAAATTTGATAGCCATAATTTTAAAATCAAAAGAAGTTACACACTTCAGCTTTAATATAAATAAAAAGGACTATTTTACCCCAAATGTTGTGTGTGCAATTAATATTTATGCTTAGAGTATTGTGTCATTATCTTAGCAGCAGATTTGGGTCTCCTGAGTTTTTTGTGTGAGGAGCATTATTTGTATGATGCACAAAGTTGCTACTTACAGTATGTTGAGTGTTCCAAATTAGTCACTGAGGTTTCATATCAGTTAAGATGCTGCATAGAAGACAGCTGCCTGTAGGCAATAGGAAGTGAGGGATCTCACTAGGTTTTAGAAACAGAGCCTGGGTGTATGAAGAAAACAGACCCCTCTGATGTGCCAAGCAAATGCATTGCTCATGGTGAGTGAGTATGTGTTCAGCAGACTTAAAAAGAAGTCAGGCAGTCTGTCAGCTGTGTCGGCCGGGGTCTTGGCGAGTGGCCCTTATGGGTGGGAGTCGAATGTGTGTGTATGTCTGTCTATGTGTGTAAAAGGTCCAGACCCTGTTTCCTGTATGTTTTAAAGTGGGTTTCAGGGTGTTTCCGGTGTGTGACGGGTCCCAGACCTCAAGGTCAGCAGGCTGCCCTACTCCAGAGAAAATCCAGCATTACTGTAGTCCTAAACCTAGCATTCATCCAAGGTCCAAACCCAGCAGGGTTTTATAGTTTATGGCAGTGCATCTTTTCACAAACAGCCAAGCCAGGTGGAGGAAAGTCATAATCTATGTGTGTGTCTATGCGCTTGACCCGACTCCCTCACACATTCCCTTGGCAGTCGTGTGAAGGCCGGGCAGTCCTCCAGAGACGGCACACATAAACATTTTCAAGGACACACACACACACACACACAATGCATCTAACAAAAGCATTTTGCTCATTTGCACATGACAAAAGCTTCCATTTTAACCCTACAGTACATTCACAAAGCTTCAACTAATTTAAAAATATGTTTTATGTCTTTTACAAGTATATAGTCTATACTTGCATATTCTTAAAGGGATGGTACACCCAAAAATGAAAATTCTCTCATTTACTTACCCTGCTGCCATCCCAGATGTGCATGACTTTCTTTTTTTCTGCTGAACACAAATGAAGATTTTTAGAAGAATATCTCAGCTCTGTTGGTCCTTTCAATGCAAGTGAATGGTTGCCAGAAATGTGAAGGTCCAAAAGCAGATAAAAGCAGCATAAAATTAATCCATTAGACATCAGTGGTTAAATCTATATCTTCAAAAGTGATATGATAAGTGTGGGTGAGAAACAGATAAATATTTAAGTCCTTTTTTACGGTAAATCTCCACTTTCACAGTCACATATGGCGCCTGTTTAGTTTCACTTTTACATCAGAAAGTGTTTGAGCACGTGTGAGGTCTGTTTTCTGAGTGAAATGTCCATGAAGGGCCGCCAAAAGCAAGTTCTGAAGCACGTTTTTTTTTTTTTTTTTTTTACTGTAAAGGCTGTAATACAGTTAAGAGGAAAGCATATTTTATAAACTGTAACCCTCAACCCAAACCCATAAGCTAAACCTGGGTTTATCAGTGGAGTGAAAAATGCAACCTCCGAATCACGCTTGTCACTGATTATGTGAACGCGAATCCTTCCTGGTTTCAATGCAAACCCGGGTCTCCCACACTGCACATGCCACAGGAGAGGGTCAACACAGTGGAGCCAGTGCAAAAATGTCTGACAGGAGATGGCGCTTGCCTGTGAGTTGGCATAATGTGGCCGATCCTAGGATACCGGAACTATCGGAAACAACATGCCGACTTCCCATGTGATCATGTTGAGTAATTACACAGACTATCTACGTAGGGCAATTTGGGGTTAAATGCCCGGCTCACAGGGGCCTAGTGGTGATATGGTTCTCTCACTAACTCTCAAGTTCACAGGTAGGGTTGCCACCCTTCCCATAATATACGGGATCGTCCTGTATTTAAAGATAAATTGATGCGTCCCATATCGAATCAATACGGGACACGATTTGTACCGTATTTAAGCTGGTCAGATGGCATCACTGTGAAATCATTCCAGATTGCAAATTTAACATTGGCAAGGGACCGTCTTAAAAGTCCACATATTGTGCTAAAGCTTGCTAATACTATAGAGAGTGTGGTAAGGGACCATCTGAAAATTCTATATAAATGTTCAATAAGATCAAACAATGTATGAATACAATCACTGAGTCATGAAGACAAGTACAGGTGAAGGAAAAAACTAAACAAATAAAATATATAAAAAATATTAAAAAATGACAAAAAAAAACTTATAAACCAACCAAAATGTATACATAAATAATATAAAGAAGACAAATAATCGAAAAAATAGAAATAAATATATTTTTAACATATAAAAGATGTATTTTTTATAAGTCATGGGTCAGGAAAGTTCTCATTTTAGCATATAAGAAAGGATATACAAATTTTATTAATAACGCATATTAACTCTACACATTTATTGCTAAAACTGTGGAGGATGTGGTTAGGGGCCATGGTGGCAACCTTATTCACAGGTCGCCCCCACTTAGGATGAAACATGTGACAGAATAAACAGTATATGGCTCTCATACTGCAGACAGAGAGAAGGAAGATATGAGTGGGTGGCTTCTCTTCAGCATGTTCAGACAGTTCCAATGAAACTGACACACCACACTGACTTCAATCAGCAACTCTCCCTCACGTGAACCTACACACACACACACACACACACACACACACATTCTGAATCATGCTGACTGAAAATCTGAGGGGCCAAGTGCCAAACCTCATTCAAGGCAATCCATAGCTGCAGGGCAGGTGTGCACAGGTACACACACAAACACACACACACACACACACACACACACACACACACACACACACGCACGCACACACACACACAAACACACACACATTAACACATACTTAGTTAAGGGGGATGGTGTTTTCTGTCACCTCTCTTTTCTTCCTTGACTAAAGAGTGCTTGTTTGTGCGTGTGTAGATGATCGTGCCAGTTTTTATCTCCTCCAGTTGAATTGCCTTTGGCTACAAGTTTTTTGTATTAGAGGGCTGTGCGCAGTCATAAAGCCAGCAACAAAAACAGAGTGGTTTTGCACAATAGGACTTCAATCATTTAAAGGTTTAGTTCACTCAAAGATTACATTTGTTACATTTGTTAATTAAAGTAACCCATTTGACTCATGCGCTATATTTCAAGTCGTATTAAGCAATACGATGGTTTAATGAGGAACAGACCAAAATTTAAGTCGTTATTTAGAAATGTCGAAAAATGAAGACCGTTTCTCACACAAAGCTACCATATGGCTTCAAAAGACTTATAAAGTGCACGCGTTTTATGAACTATCTTACGGTACATCTTTTTCTTTATTTTTGGAGCGCAATAACCCCAGTCCCCATTCACTTTCATTCCCCATTTAGAATCTTCTAAATTTCTCATTTTGTGTTCCACGTAAGCAATAAAGTCAACAACATGGTGTGAGCAAATGATGACAGAATTATAATTCTTCGTTAACTATTCTTACGCCTCATCATCCAAGTGAGCGAAACAAAACACAAAATTCAATTCATATTATTTCTCAAAAGAAAGCCTTTGACTAAATTTATGATGTTGCTTGAAATGGCTTAGAAAACTTGTTGAAAGCAACACTAAGCAAGTAAGCAAACGAATACAGTGTAATTTTCACAGCAGCTACAGACTGACTTAATTGTGTGTGAAATATTGTTGACATGAGGTCACTCTCCTTGCATGCATGTGGGTTTAAATGTGTATAAAAAGACTCAGTGAAGTGACTACCAGAGCCAGAGGGCTATTTGCTGGCTGTCGTCATTTGTTTTGGGGAAATCCGACACCTCTGGAATCCCAAAGCATTGATTCTGTTCAGTGCTTGCCTACCTGCACAGGTACCTAAGGTTGGTGATGCATGCTCCAAACCAACACCTCCACTCTGAAGTCATGCGTCCTCTATGCACTCCGTCATCTCTCTCTCTCTGTCTGCTCACTCCCTGATCTGTGTCTCAGCTTCAGTGTGGGGCAAAAGCAGAGCTTGGAACAATAGGACCGCCACTCAAACAAAACTCCTGCAGTAGGGTATGTGTATGTGTGTGATGCTTCAAAGAATGGAAAGACTGTGGTGTCATCTAACTGCAAGGAGTTCTTCAGAAATGCATGTATGATGTTTTACTGGAAGCCCCCTTCTCTCACCTCATATTCTTTATTCTGTTATTCTATTCATTTTCCACCTTAAAAGATAAAACACACACACGCACACACTGGGTTGCTTTGAGAGCGGTGCACAGTAATGGACTGGAAGAAAGAGAGTGAGAAAAAAACAACAGAGAAAGAAACCTTGCCAACAAAACTTTTTCAAAGAAGAAACAAAATGTGTGGGTGACTGATCGAGAAACAGATAGAGAGGGTCCTCTATCTGTTCATCAGCAGCTTATTAATTACATGTCAAAAGAATCATAGGCTATGATCGAAATGAAATACTAGCCTACTGCTTACTGCACATTACACAGTAAATACTGCCTACTATTTAAACTAGTATGTGAAACAGTATGCAATATGCAATGACACAGCCTGTGTCCAAAATTATGCACTATACACTTACACTGTATGCATTTAACCATCTAGTGTATACATTTTCAAATTGTGGTATTGTTTAAAATAGAAAACTATTGTTTTTTTACTACATGGAAGCATTTGCCATTTTCATTTGATGGAAGTGACGTTTCAAATGCACATGATGTGTTGCAGCCAGCTTTAACACGTTAGCCAAACTCATTCTAACACTTACAGTATATCTTAAATAACGTACATATTCACACAGCGTAGGGTGATGGTAAAGCATTGAACTCACATTTGAAAGTGCTGTCCTCACAAATGTTTCGCTATTTGCCACATTCACAATAGTTTAGTCAGGCCAGTATCGCAGCCATGTAACCCTGCCCCTTCCGCTAAGTTGGGCATGCTGCGAGCACTGAGTGTATGAAGCGTCTAACATTCCACACTCAGTTATTTCGGTTGAAGGAGTATATCATCCAAGTACTTGTAGTTTAGTGTGAACTCTACTACTTATACACTACTTACACTATAAAATGGCAAAGAATAATATGGAAGTATGCAATTTGGGAGGCAGCTTATGCTCGGAATAGCATACCACTCTTACTAGGGGTGTGCAGTGAAGCCATTATCTGTATCTGTTCATATGACAAAATTATCTGTATCTGTCTCTGTATTCAGATAGAACTGGATGTGGGTGGGGCTTAAACTGGAAATGTGTCGAAATGAAATAAAAATGCCCATTTTTAAATGTTACTCTTCATTTATAAACATGCCTTGTAAATGATTTTTTATAATGATAGCCTAATAATAATAATAATTAATATTATTATTACTATTATTATTATTATTGTAGGCTACAAATATTGTTTAGTTAAATTATTATTTTATTAGTTTTTACTTCCAGATGAAGCTGAATTTGTAGGCTACATTAACTATGGAATATGTTAACTGTGGATTCTCCTGGTATTTCTGATATTAATATCTGCCGAAACAGCATTTTCATAGAATGCATAATATTACTCTGGAGGCAGGAGGTGTCAAGCAAAATGTGAAATGTCAAGCACACACTTTGCAGTGAATATCAAATACAAATTCAAACATGAAAATAAATTAAAATAAAATCAATATAGCCTACAAACAGGTGAAAGTTCCTTAAGTCTATCAGGAATTTTTAAGATAGGACACCATTATTTAGTTAAATAATAATAATAATAATAATAATAATAATAATAATGTTAAATTTATATAGCGCCTTTCCAGAGCTCAAGAACACTTAACATTTTCAAATTTAGCACAGTTTAAAAAAGAAGAAGAAAAGCAAGTTTGCGTTTCTTCATTTACACGAGCAGGAATATTTAGAATAGATGAATACTCTATGGAGCATTTAAACCTTTATGGAGCATTTTTAATTTTTTCGGAATAAAGTCTTAACCAAAAAATTACCTTAATCGCTGATGTGAATATAAATGTGGTCAACTTTAAAAGACGGATATACGAGCTCCAATGTGAAATCATCTCTTTAGGTCAGGAATTTAACATCGCGCTCAGGTTTAGGCTATAAATAAATACATGGGAATCATTACGTGTGAATCGTGTGATACATTAACATAGAATTTCAAGAAGTGGAACATGTATGTGATGTCGTATCTTAATTATTGTTACACTTGATAAGCTCCAGATGCGCACAATTTACAGAGACCGCAGCCATCCGATCTGAAATCACAATGTGCGCATTTTCATTCATAAGGTTTACACTTTAGAAATATTGGCTGCACAGATTCATAAATTTGTTGTAATTTTGGATATGTTTATTTAAAATGTTGCTTTATCCTTGTGCTTCTTGGATAATCAGTCAAACTAATATTTTTTCTATTATTCGGATGAATCCGTTATTCGTTTTAAAGTCATTATTCGTGCCTTTCCGAATAAGGTATTCGGCTTCAGGCACATCCCTAACTCTTACTATTTTTGCAGTATAGAGTTTGGTATATTGTATTTATGGTGTGCACAGTATGCAAATTTTCTCTATGCACAAAATTCAAGAAAAAACTACTGCCTGCTATTTGTTAAAATGTGATGTATACAACAATGCAATGCACCTGACTTGACCTTCCTTTTCTAGTGGGATCAGTGAATAGGAAGTAATTACTGCAACGATTTTTAACATCTCTGTTTTTAAATTATTTCACAAAATTTAATAAAAAACACAAATACCCATTTTAATTTCAAATATAATAAGATGAAGAATCATGTGTATTGGATATTACTGTCAGTTAATTTGTCACACTTGAAGCATTTGCTGATGATGGGGGTCAGAGCAACAGGACGCCAGTCATTTAAGCAAGTTATTTTTGATTGTTTTGGAACAGGCACAATGGTGGATGTTTTAAAGCATATGGGGACTACAGACAAAGAGAGGGAAAGGTTGAAAATGTCCGTAAAAACACCAGCCAGCTGGTTCGCGCACGCTCTGATGACGCGGCCCGGAATGTCGTCTAAGCCCGCGGCTTTGCGGATATTCACCCGTTGGAAAGATCGGGTTACATCCGCTACAGAGACGGAGAGTGAACTAACCTCTGTAGCTTCAGCCGCGAGAGCTCTCTCCACGAGGGCGGTGTTATTTCCCTCGAAACAAGCATAAAAAGTATTTAGCTCATCCGGTAGAGAGGCAGCGGTGTTCATGGCGGAGTTTTTATTCCCTTTAAAGTCCGTGATGATGTTAATTCCCTGCCACATGCTTCTAGAGTTGGTGGTGTTAAACTGTCCTTCAGTCTTGCTCCTGTACTGGCGTTTTGCGGTTCTGGTGGTTTTTCGGAGGGCATAACTGGCTTGTTTATTCTCCTCCGCATTCCTGGAATTAAAAGCGGAGGTCCGCACATTAAGTGCCGCGCGAACATCGCTATTAATCCATGGTTTCTGATTCGGATAGATCCGTATTGTTCTGGTCGGAACGACGTCCTCTACGCATGTTCTGATGAAACATATTACGCTATCAGCGTAAAGCTCGATGTCGTCATCAGAGGCGGACCGGAACATCTCCCAGTCCGTGTGATCAAAACAGTCTTGTAGCGTAGAATCTGATTGGTCCAACCAGCACTGGATCGTTCTGAGGGTGGGTGCTTCCTGTTTCAGTTTCTGCCTGTAAGCGGGCAGAAGCAGAATGGAAGAGTGGTCCGATTTGCCAAATGGTGGGTGGGGGAGGGATTTGTAGCCATCCCGGAACGGAGAGCAGCAATGGTCCAAAATCCGGTCCCCTCATGTGTTGAAACTAATGTGCTGGTGATATTTTGGTGCGACTGATTTTAAACTGGCTTTGTTAAAGTCCCCGGTCACAATGAATGCGGCCTCAGTGTGCGCAGTTTCCTGCTCACTTATAATCCCATACAGTTCCTTGAGTGCCCGGTCTTTGTCGGCTTGTGGGGGAATGTACACAACTGTGATAATGACCGCTGTGAATTCCCTTGGTAGCCAGAATGGTCGACACAGAATCATGAGAAATTCCAGATCAGAGCAGAAAGACTTGACAGAATGTACGTTCCTCTGATCACACCAGGATTTGTTGATCATAAAACATACACCACCTCCTCTGCTTTTACCTGAGAGGTCTTTCGTTCTGTCCGCTCGGTGCACGGAGAACCCCGCGGGTTCAGTGGCTGAGTCTGGAATCTCCGCAGACATCCAAGTTTCCGTAAGGCAGATAATGCAGCAGTCCCTTGTATCTCGTTGGAAAGAGATCCGCGCTTTCAGCTCGCAGAGCTTGTTATCCAGAGACTGAACATTTGCCAGTAGAATAGTGGGTAGCGGGGGTCGATTTGCACGGCGTCTTACTCTGATGAGAACGCCGGCTCTGTTTCCCCTTTTCCTTTTGCGTTTCCGCGGCCGGGCTGCCCAGACAAAGGGCTCCGCTTGCGTGTTTGTAAACAGCAGGTCGGCATTGAGGAATGTGAAGTCCGGTTTACGGTGTGAGATTGCTGAACTAATGTCCAAAAGTGTTTGTCTGTCGTAGACAATAAGGCAGACAACATCCAAGACAAAAAACATAAGAAAAAACAAACAAAACACTACTATGTTGTGTCGGAGCTCGCAACGCAGCAGCCATACTCGGCGCCATCTTGAGTCCAATACTGTATATTGTGTTATATTACCTTTGCATTAATAAAACAAAACAAAAAATCCCAACACTGCTAGGGTGTAGTTTCAAATACAGACCTGACAGGGAGTGACGCTAAATTTAAATCTTTCTCTTTTCTGATTGGTATAATCCAGTGCATATTTTTTACTCCTTTGGAAAGTTTTAGAAATGTAATAGTAGAGTTTTTGTTTTGTTTTTGCCTTTAGAGGTCCATTCTATGCATACAGAACATACTATTCACATTATACATACTACACTGTATACTACAAATAATACTGCGTAAAAGTAGTATGGTTCCAAACATTTCAAAGCCTTGGTCAAGCTCTGAGAAACTAAAAGAGAAATCTTAAGGCCCAGATATACTTCATACAAAATCAAAGAACAAACAGGTGTGACGTCATTTAGAACTAAATCTGGCCAAAAAGAAGGTGTTTTTGCATTCGTTTCAGTGGTTTGTAACAGCTCGCCTGGGCGAACTTTTAGGAAAAATTCTTACCGACTGCTAAACACCTTCTTACTGCCATTGGCCCACATCAGCGGTAGGTGTGACCTGGAGCTCCACCTACCTGGAAGCAGACAGCTAATTTTTTTACATAGTTCAGTCAGTCAAGTTCAGTCAACATAAACACAGTAGCTTGCAGACTTAGCAAGCTGGTGCAAATGTATCTACATCTGTACGATCGTTCGCTTAGAGATATTTTCCAAAACCATGAATATGCAACTTTTTTGTTTTTGTTTAATTAGTCTACAAAAGGAATCAAATCTTCTCAAATATTCTAATGTGCCCATTCAATCATGTGCCTTCTGCAGTGAAAGCCATTCACATATCTTCCCATAGTAAGATATGCATCGTCATTCTTTTGTCTTTATTCTACACATTAACACTTTTATACACTCATCTTTGCAATAGTATTGGTGTCATCACAAATTACAACAACAGTGTAACCGATGCATATTATGGCAGTGTATAGTGTGTTAGCACATTAACTTCATAAATTCAAAGTGTAAACAAGACAAATTAAAAAAAAAAAAACATTTTAAATGACACATTTTAATGTCACATTTGTTAAGGTTTTACATGTAGCGTCCTCATATTTAAATGTACTACTAAACGCCTCCCACAGCGGTGTGATGGATGTCTGAATGTTCGCAAATAGTATATCGTTGCTGTTTAGAACATCTTTTTTCCCCTAAATGAAGAACAAAGAAGAACTTCTCCTGAAGTATATCGGGGCCTTTACTCTGCTCGTACCTTATTTTCTGTCTCTTACACACCAACACCTCCACACTACCCCCATTCTGAGGAGACAGGGATCTGGATCCATTTCACATATCAGTCTAAACAGTGAAATAAGCAAACCTGAATAGTCAGACTGGGTTTGATCATGTATATACATAAGATATTAGTCACCTGATTTCTGTGAACCTGTTGTCTATGTATTTTCATTATTTGCAAAACTGTCTGTTATGTCACTGAGCAGACAGGCCCAGACATGGATCAGGTCAGGTGAGAGGTGGGGTGGCAGAACAGCCCAAAAGGCCAGTATACAATCACTCGGAGACCAGAGGCTTTTTAGGAGTGATCACCATTGTTGTGTTGGAAGGGAGGGTCAACTTGTTTTCTCTGGTTTACTGATTGACTAACATATTGTGAGTGGAGATTATTTTTGCCAACTTCTATTTAAAGGTGCATACATTTTTTGTAGGTTTTATAAAAAAAAAATAAATAAATAAAAAAAATAATTGATAGCACTTTTGAAAAATATTTTTACTAATAAAATGACTTACACTCACATTAGAAGAAGACTCCAGTAATATAAGTGTCCCAGAAAAATCTGTTTTATTCTACATAAGGTGGTCACTCCTCATGGTTAAAATCCAGCCAAACATATAGTCTGTGTGTGTTTGCCCTGTGATGGACTGGCCACCTGTCCAGGGTGTTTCCCTGCCTTTGGCCCGAGACAGCTGTGATAGGCTCCAGCACTACCTGTGACCCTATATAGGACAAGTGGCTTTAGAAGATGGATGGATGGAGAATATCATAACAGCTTTGAAAATCATACTGGTCATTCATTTGGATGAGAATAGACTGATCATGGATAAGAGTTCTTAAATCTATGTTGCTATACTGTATATTGGACTTGGATTTTCTATATAATTTTATTTGCAGCTATGTTATTACTGTATGAGTTTTGCAGGACAGGTTTCTTTGTTTTGACCTATTGTCAAACCTAAGATCAGTTAAATAAACATGAGCACTGTCTCAGATAAAGGTCAAAGCATTAAGAAACTGGCATAAAAGTGCTCTTAGACAAAACAAAAATGTGTCATCAACAGTGGATGAGTCATGGTCAGTCTGGCTTACACGTGAGCTGTGACATTGAATTAATACACTGAACTGAGACCAGCTTAGCTGTTTATTAGGAATCACTCACGGGGGAATGTTTCAGGATCAGAGCTGAAGACAACATCTATCTGGACTTGACATTTAGAACCATAAATGAAAAAACTGCCTTTTAAAAATTACATGCAAAACTGCAACCATGGTGCTAGGGGGTACTGAGTGTGTTTTAGTATGTACTTTATGTGTTGCTAAAGTATGTGGTTGCTAAGTGGTTACTTACTGGCCCAAATCTAAAGACCCCACCCTTCTATGATACTCTCTTTGATATATGTCCCTAAACATGGCTTGGGTTCCTTCAATGCAAGTCGATGATTTTTGTTGTTGTCTGTTTTATCGTCCACCATGCGAAAGTCCAATCACTTTGATAAGTACTAGCATAACTCTTCTCAAGAAGTTGCACAGTTTGGGGTATCATTCACGTTTATAGCACAAATGGTGCAGGGCTGCATTTCCCAAAAGCATTGTAAGCCTAAGTAGATCATAGAAACTATTGGCGCCAATGTTTCTATGATCACCTCAAGCTTGCGATGCTTTTGAGAAATGCAGCCCAGGACAAGTTATGTGACAAAGTGTAATACTTAGGGTTAGGGGTTTATTCAAATTCCTAATCCCAATATGAGCAATAGAAAAAGTGATGCTTACTTATGTGACCATTTCAACTGAACTTGAAAGTACCCATGGTTTCATATAGTAAATGTATATCGACTGACTCTCCTTAATACTCATCCCTTGTACCATTTATTGATAATAAGAGGACAATCAACAGAGTAGTCAAAATTGGACAAGAGAGAGAGACAAGCATACAGAACAGATATTCCCTCTACAATACAATGTCACAACTGAAGACAAAATGTCTACAAAAACCTGTACATTTAAAAAAAAAAAAATAATTAATTAATTTGAAATCAAAAGCATAGATAACCCTCTGCACATGCACTGTGTTATGTTGAATTCAGAGTAGGTTACTTTATTTTAGAAAGCAGCTCAATGGGAGTCTTTCCTGTTTATGGCTCTTTGGTCTTAATAGAGTTTATTCTCGCTTCCCATGATAAAAATACATTTTGACACAGGATGTGAACTTTTGACTGATGTGTCCATGAATAGGTCCAGTCAGACTTGGGGAAGTGGACTGTGACAGAAGCTTTCACACTGTCCTTTTCTGTTTTGTTCTATCATTTTTCCCCCAGTCACCCACATACAGAGGTTTTATCTCATTAGGACGTCCATTTTCTTTTTAACAGGCAAACTGTAATATTGACAGTGATGGTGTCTTGTTGGACTTCCTGGACAAAGATAGTCACTCTTGATATAATTTTATAATTTAATCTGTATAATTAATTTCTTAGGATGATGAAGTTAAAAAAATCACACTGCAAGGCATTAGGATTGAAGAATAAAGATCCACTTAATAAACTTTAAATTTAAAGGGTGAAGTGTGCTGTTTTTTCCAATGTTAAAATCTTAATGTGCAGAGACAGCTATAAGTAAGCCATTTGTAGGTTGATTTCCACAAAAAGTGTAAACACTATGGATCTGTAGAGATTTCAACATTGCTCTGTTTGTTTGAGCAGTTTAACATAGCATCACTGGCTCAACCAATGACATGAATTTGGGCCAGTACAACCTGTTTAACTGAAGAATGGCAACTGGGGTTGACGTATAATAAACCTCATTCTGCGATCCTCTAGCGAGATTAGTATTTGCCACTACCAAGGAAAGGTTAGGTTTGGGTTAGGGTTAGTGTTGCTGTGTGACTCAAAATAAACATTATATAAATGTTGCATGTAAATCTGACAAGACAGAACAAGGGTTACCATCTAATCACAACCCAGATGGGAGTGTTTGGGAAATCGGTTTAGGATCAGCCATAATTTTTGCAATTTTGTTTGGAGCTACTAATGAGAAAACACTGCTCCTTCAAGTGAAGTAAAGTTAATTTTACTGTTTCGTAAGCCAAACACAGTAATTGGTCTATGCTAATGAATTAATTGGTCTTTTCCCAAGCACAGTAATTCCAAAATTGATAATATATATAGAGCTCAGATATAATGCAATTTCAGCCGGGAGCA
The DNA here is from genome assembly GCF_019703515.2 of Myxocyprinus asiaticus. Taxonomy (NCBI): domain Eukaryota; kingdom Metazoa; phylum Chordata; class Actinopteri; order Cypriniformes; family Catostomidae; genus Myxocyprinus; species Myxocyprinus asiaticus. The sequence continues at coordinate 32,846,715 of NC_059378.1, forward strand.
ACAAAACCTGTTATTTAGGATGCAAAACTCTGTAGTCTCACTGAAAGATCCCACAGGCTTATACCACTTGTTAAGTGTTCCCCACTGGAGTTTAGAGATGATAAAGGATTTGTTTGGATGAAAAAAGATCTCAGCAAAGATCTAGGTAATCTAGAATCAATCTCCTGCCCAAAATCCAAACCTATATCATAAGAAAAGACACATTAGAACCAATTTCAGATCTGTATGAAATCTAAGACTGACATGACAGGAAGTGGGGAGTTGCTCTATAGCAGAGACCCTCTCCTGCTTTAGCTCTGCCCACTCGCTGTGGTTCACATGCTTGTCTGGCTGTGCATTCCACCACAGGCTCTATGTAAACACTCTGGGATATGCTTTAAAACAGCCCAAAGGAACAGAACTATCAAATCAGCCACAGATGTTTACACTGCTGCTCCAGCTGCTGCCCTGAACAGGAAGTGGCCGTGGCCTGAGCAACTTAACTCATCTGTAAATATGGCAGTAAATATTCCTCTGTTTTAGAGCAGTGGTACTCAACTGGTGGGTTGCAGATCTGTTTTTATAGGTTTGCTAACAGCAGGGGAAAACTATACTAAATGCAAATAATAAAATACAACTATCCTAATGATCATTCATAGCTAGGATAGCAAAATAAATAGGCTTATTAACAACTTTTGAAACAGGGTTTTCGTTAATGATTTCACAGGCTATGCATCCAATCAAACTATAAGTTATTTTGGTGCAAATTCAGCTGTCACTCTGGTAGAATCCTGTCAATTTAGGCAGATGACAGGTTGCATGATATGCCCTCATCCTCAAAATCCTTGAACAAAACCATGAATTGTTAAAGAAAACACAACCCAGACTACATTAAATACAGTTTACATGTGGTAGTGTTGGGTTGCCAACAGAGATGGCAGAGGATTAGGTGGGTCACTACTTATGAATGGGAGAAATTGCATTAAGGGTGCAAAGGGGGCACTCGCGAGCACACTAATATCTTCTTAATCCTTGTTCCAGAGGTTTTTTATGAAGGTCAAAGCATTCTGAAGAGACCAGGAGGTCAGAGAAGCTGATCAGTTAAATTAAGTTTACAGAGAGATGTTCTGTGGGACTGTGTTGGGTTTGCATGCACAACTTCCTGTCGGTTCTCCTTTCCCATGAGCCTTGTGGACCATAAAAAGACCTTGTATCTTATCTCCCAAAGCTTCATTAACCTAATGAAAACAATTACAGACTATGAGTCAGCCCAGCTGGTTCTTTTAAAGCCAGTTCATTGATTTGATGGGAACATGTTCTGAGAAATGTGCAGTTTTTTTAAGGAACAAAAATTTTTGAAGGGATACAGCATGACAAAACTTTTGAATAAATAATTCACTTAATTGTAGACTTTTGGGCAGTGTGTAATTTCTAGCACACTAGCATCACCAAATGCTAAAGTAAAGAGCAAATGTTGCTATGTTAAGCTGGCCGGGTTACAGTGTTACAGTTTATAGTTAAATCAACCTACGATTCACGTTTATGTCACATAAAAATTTATGAATTTTATTGCATTAAACAATTTTGTTGCATCTGCAAATAAAATGCAAGACATTTTCTCAGAAACGAACTTAATTTTTGTTGAGCTTTTTCACTTTTTGAAATTACTTTTAACCAGTGGCGATTTCTTAGGGCCAGCAAAGCCTTCTCTGCTGGCATAATATGCCTAATAAATAAATATTTCTTCATCCTTTCATTCTCATTCACCTTTTTGCCTATGTATTTTCAATCGCTTTCCACTCCTAATTCATCTACAAATGAATAGCAAAAAACAAAAAGTTTATCCAATCAGAATTAATCCTTCAATGCCTATAAGCAAAGCGTGTCAGCTCTTTCACAAATTGCATGCTCCTTAGCTAAAGAGCACCGTGTGAATCTGAGCTCCACACTGTTAGGCCTTCAGAATTTCTGCAGAATCCCTCAACAATGCAAATGAATGGGCATCTAAAGTCAGATTGTCAGATTCATCAGCCAATCAGATTGATTTATTTGTTCTTGGTGGGTGTGGTCCATTCCAGGCCTTCTAGCTGGCCTTGAGTGATGCAATCATGCTTTAAGTGATGTAAGTCATTTGAAAGCAAAGAGCACGAGATCTTGCTGATGAGTCGGCTATCATCACTGCTGTTATTGCTATTGAGAAAGAGATCCTTATGGATTTAAAAACCTGAGATGTTCTGTATGATCGTGCAATTGATTAATTAAACAGGAAAGGAGGACTGATTTTCACTTCAAGCAAATTGGTAAGTGCTTTTTCCAATGTTATGGCAACATCAGGAGTTTTTTAAGTATAAATTAGGCTGCTGGAGCATCCAGTGTCTGTTCAAGTTTTGAAAAGTAATCGTGTACCCTGATGAAACAAAATGTATTGCAAGCAACATTTAAATCGCAAATATTATTAGAGAGCTTTTTCTTTGTATTAGACCTCCTTGATTGTGGCCTTCGTGTGTGGACGTGTTTTTAAATGACAATTTGTATTATTAGTTAACTGTGACGTATGTATGCATACAGTGTCTTATTCATTGTGAAACTGTGTTTTCTTAATGGCATGAATCGCACTGAAGGCCTAGACTTAAAATGCACAGGATGCCACTGCTTTTAACTAGTTGGTCTCAAGGTCATTTTAACACTTAAATTATTGTTTAATCATTTGAAACCTGCCAAATTTTTTTGTGAAATATTTTGCTTGAAAAGTGTGCTTGTGTGCTATCTTTCTTTAAAATAAATGCCACTTGGTTTTATGTTTTGTAATATAATGCAAAGATATTTATGCATTTTTAAGTGTGGCTTAAATGTCTAAATATTTTGGGGGCCACTCTATATGGGTTGCTTGAGTGTCTTAGTAAAGCAAGACCAACTGACATTATTCACAGCAGCACCATCCTTGATTTTTGATGGGAATGACAAGGCGCAGGCTATGAGGGATAGACACACAGCCTCTTCAATGGGTTGTACAGTTGTTTACAGTGTTTCTGGATTGTTCTGCTGATGAAAATATTATAATATAATATTATAATAATGTCTTTCCAAGAAATTTTAGTAGACAAAAAACTCCAGACAGCATAAGTTGTTGAAAATTAGATGTGATCTTGGAGCTTTTTGATAGCTTTATGCAGTGCATGTCATTGAAGAGATGATTGCCCTGTCCCAGTACTTGCACTTGTGGTCTCGCCCACTTAAGTGCACGTGCACATGGCACCGAGTAAGTCTGCAAGATTGTCCCATGTCTAAAACATGCCAAAGCTCAGTGCACTTAACCCACACTAAATCCACACTAGGCCGAATACCGCTTCTAAACAGTCTTTCAGGCTAAATGTATCCCAGAGTTCACAGATTCAGGAAACCAAACCCCGCCCACCCAAGCAAAGTAGTGTGTTTTTGCCAAGATGATGTCAAGGGAAGCTTTTCAATGTAAGTTATTCATTATAATCAGATAGTAAAACATAAGTGTAGCATACGTCTTTGGTGTATATCTGAATATATTCAATATAAAGCGTTAATGTTCACCACTGATTAGGATGAATTAATAGCATCATCACAATTACTGAAGAAGTATTTACGGATATTTATATTACTTTTTTTTCTTCTCATATTTTACAGCAATTACTGACAATGCAATTTTACAGTTTTAATGTCTGACATATTTTAAATATTTTAATGTGCAAAGTATTGAAAATCAAAACGAGTAAAAAAAAATAACAATTAATTTCACACAATCAACCACAGTAAAAACTGTAATAACATGTTTTTAATAACACACAACACTTAACAACCAGTAGTGTGATGATAAATGAAAGAGTGGGTAAACTGTTCAGTTTAACAAGGCAATTTAACAGTCATCACTTCCAACAACTATCAGTCCTCTGAGAAAAACGATAAAATTAGGGGTAGCAATCCAGACCAACATTGTTAAGTCTACGAGTGTCCCACTGTGTAATCAAAAGTCTTATGCACACTCACAGTCTTCACGTCTACTTGCACACTGTGGCCGAACACTGAAAATATATCACACAAGTGAACAAGTGAAAGACCGGAAGTGTGATTATTGGGACAGGGCCGGTAAATCTATCCCTCACAACAAAGATGGCGTTACTATGAATAAGGTATATGGCCTGTCCTTCCAGATGCATGCAGAACTGCTTCCTGAAGGAAGAACAAAAACTCTATTCTAGCTAGGGGCGGACTGGGACTAAAAAGTGGCCCTGGACTTTCTTGCCCAGAGCGGCCCATCAAACCCAGCCCGCAACACACCACACCATAACACACCGGCTCATTGGTTGCATTTTCAGACTCAATTTAAAATTTTTAAGTTGAAAAAAGATATTTCTATTGACTTCTATTCATGACAACAGGTCCAGTGCAAAGATTGTCATAAATTTAAAACATATTTAACTACTGTAAATGTGATGAGTGGATGTTTTGGAGAAAGCCCTAAAAATAAGCACTTTATAGCTCAGACAAATAACATTTTTTCATAACATAAAAAACTTTTTTCCCCAACATACAGATATTGGTTAAAATGTAAATGAAAGTACAAGGGGAAGTGTGTATTTTAGGTGATTTGACAAGTCTTCAAAGTGTTTAAAGATCTCAACTTTTTTCTAGATGTGCAAATAAACTATTGTCTTAGTAAATATGAGGTTGTGGAAACAACAAGTATAAAAAAAATTATATATTATATACTGTATGTATATATAGTTATACAAGATCATAAAATGTTGTTTAAAATAGTTAGATGAAGAAAGTGTCACAGAAACCCAGACTCAATGATGGTGTTGAACCCGAAGGCAGGAATTTATTGACACACAACACAAACAGTGAAAACAGGTGAGTGGTGAATAAGCAGATCTGTGCAGATGTAATGAACTGAAACCTGATGATGGTTCATGTTGATGCAAGTAGTGATAATCCTTGGGGTGACAAACACACAGTGGAAGGTAAATGTAGGAGTGGAGGCTTGGAGGATCGTTGGAGTTACGGTGGAGAGGAATCGAGGAGAGATCGCAGGTAAGTGAGTCTGTATTCTGAGTTGAGATCAGACAACGAGTGAAGGGAGAGTGGGGTTTAAGTAGAGGAGCTGACTGATGCAGTGATGAGAGGCAGGTGCAGGTGATCAGTATTCAGGAGAGAGGGAGGGTTGTGTATACGTGGCAGGAGGGTCAGGTGAATCCATGACATTATTCCCCCCCCCCCATGGACCGCTCCAGAGGGATGTGCTTCCTGATGTCGTGGCTGATCCCGTCCACGAGGAACTGGACGTTTTGGGTGAGTGTCGTGGAAGTTGGAGAGTAGGATCGGGTCCAGGATGTCATCTCGAGGTATCCATGATCTTTCCTTGGGACCGTAGCCTTCCCAATCTACGAGAGACTCGAGACGACCCCTGCGGTGTCGGGAGTCCAGAATGTCTCGGACTGCATAGACCGGTCCATCTTCCAGGATTAGTGGCTGGGGGGGTTTGTCAGCCAGATCAGGTTCTGAGGAGTGAGGAGAGAGAGATGGGTGGTAAGGTTTCAAAAGGGAGATATGGAAGGTAGGGTGAATGCGATATTCAAGGGGGAGTTGGAGTTGGTACGTGACAGGGTTAATTTGTTTGGTGATAGTGAAGGACCAATGTAACAAGCTTTTTTACAAGGAAGGCGAAACCTGATGTCCCTCATGGAGAGCCACACCTTCTGCCCAGGCTGGTAAATAGAAGTTGAAGATCTCCGGGCATTGGCATGGCTCTTCTGGTGGAGCACTACCTGTTGCAGGTGGTGGTGAGCCAAGTCCCAGACCCTCTCGCTCTCTCTAAACCAATGGTTGACCGCTGTGACGTCTGATGGTTCTCCAGACCAGGGGAAAAAAGGAGGTTGGTGGAAGGCTGACACAGGGAGTTCTGTGCGTACTCGGCCCAGGACAGGAAACGACTCCAACGGTTCTGGCGGCAATGACAGAAGGTTCTGAGGAAATGGCTTATCTCCTGGATCTTCCATTCCATCTGCCCGTTACTCTGCGGATGGTACCCAGAAGAGAGGCTGATGGTCAATCCCATAATAGTAAAGAAGGCCCTCCAGACTCTAGAGATGAACTGGGGGCCTCTGTCGGAGATGATGTCCTTGGGGATCCCATAATTCGGAACACATGGTTAAAGAGGGTTTCTGCGGTTTCTAGGGTGGTGTGAAGTCCCTTGAGGGGAATCAGCTTGCAGGCTTTGGAGAAACGGTCCACAGCCACCAGTACTCAGGTGAATCCCACAAAGTATGGCAGATCCATGATAAAATGGACCCCTAGGTGTGACCAGGGTTGACGCAGGACGGGCAGCTGTAGGAGTTTGCCAGCTGGTAGTTGTCGCGGGGTTCGAGATATAGCACAATCCGGACATCCCTGGACGAACCTTCTGACATCTTTCCATGTGTGGCCAACAGAACCAGTCCTGGATGAGCGAGAGGGTCCTATTGGTCCCAGGGTGGCCAGTGCCCAAGGAGGAGTGTATGGAGTCAATGAGTGTCAGACGTTAGGAAGAGGGTACGTAGGTCTTGTTCATGGGGCAGCCCGGCGGAGCAGGTTCAGTGGCGGCGGCTTCCACGATGCTATCGTCCAGAGACCATTGGATGGGGATTACTATGACGTGAGGAGGAAGTATGGTGTCAGGTTCCTTAGGGTTTTCCTTGGGAGCGTAGAGACGGGAAAGTGCATCCGTCTACATGTTCTTGTCACCTGGACGATAGGAGATGATGAAGCTGAAGCGGGTGAAGAAGAGGGCCCATCGTGCCTGGCGAGGATTGAGACGATGAGCTTCCCGAAGATACTCAAGATTTTTGTGGTCCGTCAGCACCAGGAAAGGATGTTGGGCCCCCTCTAGCCAATGCCGCCACTCTTCCAGGGCCAATTTGATAGCCAAAAGCTTCCAGTTTCCGATGTCATAATTTTGCTCCGCGAGGGAGAGCTTTCTGAAGAAGGCGGCGCATGGATGCAGTCTAGATGGTTTCCCCTGCTGCTGAGGAAGGACGGCTCCTACGCTGTTAGTGGAGGCATCTACCTCCACCACAAAAGGTCTGCTTGGGTCAGGATGGATGAGGAGTGGAGCAGTGGTGAAGGCATCCTTGAGATGCTGGAAGGTGTAGGAGGCCTTGGGGGTCCAGGACAGAGACTTGGGCTTGGACTTGAGGAGGGAGGTTAACGGCGCAGTGAGGGAGCTGTAGTTCCTGATGAACAGGCGGTAGAAGTTGGCGAATCCCAAGAAGCGCTGGAGTTCCTTGATGGTGGTAGGAGTGGGCCAGGATCACACAGCTTCTACCTTCCCCTCGTCTATCTGAACATCTTTGGGGCTGATGTTGTAACCTAGGAACTGGAGGGATGTCTGATGAAAAGAACATTTCTCAGCCTTGATGTACAGGTGGTATGGCATCACCCGGTACTCGTAGTGGCCGGTAGGAGTCACAGAGGTGGTGTTCCATTCGTCTCCCTTCCGGATCCGAATGAAGTTGTACATGCTGCGAAGGTCCAGCTTGATGAAAATTGTAGCTCCTCTCAACAGTTCCAAGGCAGCTGGGATGAGGGTAAGTGGATATCGGAACTTGACAGTGATCTTGTTGAGGGAGCGGTAATCAATGCAGGGCCGCAGGCCTCCGTCCTTCTTCACCACGAAGAAAAAACTCGAAGCAGCAGGGGATGTGGATGGCTGGATGTAGCCCTGGCTAAGGGCCTCCTCGATATATTCCTCCATGGCCTTTTGCTCAGGGATGGAGAGAGGGTATTTCTTGCTGCAGGGCACTGGCTCACCGGGGAGAAGGTCTATTGCGCAGTCCCATGGTCGATGAGGAGGTAGTTGTGAGGCACGTAGGGGGCAGAAGACATCCTGAAAGTGGGAGTAACAGGAAGGGATCTCCACAGAGGTGGAACTAGTATGGCTCTCGATGGTGGTAGTGTTGAGACGGAGTGGAGGAGATTTCTTGACAGATGCCGAGGGTTTTGGAGTGGGACGATTGGGGAAACAGGAAGGAAAGCACTGGGGTCCCCACCTCAGGATGTCACCGGTGGACAGGAGATGACGGGGCAATGTTGTATAAGCCATGGACGTCCCAATCCATAAACAATCAAATACAAGTTTCAAAAGAAAAGACAAAAGCCAATATCTATCTATCTATCTATCTACACACACACACACACACACACACACACACACGATGGACAGCCGAAAAGCATCCGAAAAGCATGGGTTCGCCGTCTGGTTCTGGAGAGTGGACAGAGGGTTGCTGCTGAGGAATAGGTGGAGGCTCTAGCCCTATGGTGCCGTCGAAGGAAGAGAGATGCAGCCGCAGCCTAGGTTCGAGCCCCAGATGGTAGGTGGTGAGGAGAGCGGGCTCATTCCATCCACTGGAGGCAGCTAGAGAGCAGAACTTGAGAGCGTAATCGCTGATGGAACTTTTGCCTTGATGGAGATTATAGAGTTGTTCACAAATGGATGAAGCTCCCACTAGGTGTCCAAATACTTCCCTGAAGTGTTGGGGAAGCTCTCAAGTGACTGAGATACAGGGCTGTTCTGCTCCCAGAGTGATTGGGCCCACTGCAGCACTCTTCCTGCAAGCAGGGAGATGATGTAAGCTATTTTCACCTGCTCTGTGGGGAATCGATGCGGCTGCATCTCTAGGGCGAGCGAACATTGGAGCAAGAAGCCGCCGCAGTTCTCTGCCGATCCAGAGTATGGCGCTGGATTGACCACGGGACTGGCAGAATAGATCGGTAAAGAAGAAATTGCGGAAGTGCTGGTCAAGATCGGAGGTGCAGAGGGGTTGACCTATGGGGTAAGTGCTCAACAGAGAGCATCAACCAGCTCCTGGAAGGGGTCCGGAACTGCTGAGTTCATGGTTTTGGTTGGTCTGGTCTTCTGTCACAGAAATCCAGACTCGATGATGGTGTTGAACCCGAAGGCAGGTATTTATTGACACACAACACAAACAGTGAAAACAGGTGAGTGGTGAATAAGCAGATCTGTGCAGATGTGATGAACTGAAACCTGATGATGGTTCCTGTTGATGCAGGTAGTGATAATCCTTGGGGTGACAAACACACAGTGGAAGGTAGGAGTAGGAGTGGAGGCTTGGAGAGATCGTTGGAGTTACAGTGGAGAGGAATTGAGGAGAGATCGCAGGTAAGTCGCAGGTGAGTGAGTCTGTATTCTGAGTTGAGACCAGACAACGAGTGAAGGGAGAATGGGGTTTAAGTAGAGGAGCTGATTGACGCGGTGATGAGAGGCAGGTGCAGGTGATCAGTATTCAGGAAAGAGGAAGGGTTGTGTGTATGTGGCAGGAGGGTCAGGTGGATCCGTGACAACAGCAGGATGACAATGCTTAAAATTTCATGTCAATTACCCATATAACTATTTGTAAATGTTTATTTAAAAACAAAAAACAACAACAACAACAAAAAACAATGAAATCAAAGTTGGCCAGAATATGTACATATATAAATATAAATAAATATAAATATATGTAAAACAAAACTGTATGTCAAATAATGAGGTCCACACGAGATACGAAGATAATATTAGGACTGTTTGATTCCAGAAATTTGGGAATCGACTTCTGTTCAGATTCTTGGTTTTGAAATCATTGGAATCGATTCCAAGACTAAATTCCAGATTCAATTATTTGATTCTTTATTGATTCGGAAAAGAAACCAGGAGGCAAAGTTAAATCTCGCAATATCTAGCGCACTAAAAAGTGTTTTTTACACTGTTAATAACAGCATGAAAGGCATTTACTATTAATAGATCCATTCTAAAATTAAATCAGGACCTACACTATATTGCCAAAAGTATTCGCTCATCTGCCTTTAGACGCATATGAATTTAAGTGACATCCCATTCTTAATCCATAGGGTTTAATATGACGTTGGCCCACCCTTTGCAGCTATAACAGCTTCAACTCTTCTGGGAAGGCTTTCCACAAGGTTTAGGAGTGTGTTTATGAGAATTTTTGACCATTCTTCCAGAAGCGCATTTGTGAGGTCAGACACTGATGTTGGACGAGAAGGCCTGGCTCGCAGTGTTCGCTCTAATTCATCCCAAAGGTGCTCTATCGGGTTGAGGTCAGGACTCTGTGCAGGCCAGTCAAGTTCTTCCACACCAAACTCGCTCATCCATGTCTTTATGGACCTTGCTTTGTGCACTGGTGTGCAGTCATGTTGGAACAGGAAGGGGCCATCCCCAAACTGTTCCCACAAATTTGGGAGCATGGAATTGTCCAAAATCTGTTGGTATGCTGAAGCATTCAGAGTTCCTTTCACTGGAACTAAGGGGCCAAGCCCAGCTCCTGAAAAACAACCCCACACCATAATCCCCCCTCAACCAAACTTCACAGTTGGCACAATGCAGTCAGACAAGTACCGTTCTCCTGGCAACCACCAAACCCAGACTCGTCCATCAGATTGCCAGATGGAGAAGCGTGATTCGTCACTCCAGAGAACGCGTCTCCACTGCTCTAGAGTCCAGTGGCGGCGTGCTTTACACCACTGCATCCGACGCTTTGCATTGCACTTGGTGATGTATGGCTTGGATGCAGCTGCTCGGCCATGGAAACCCATTCCATGAAGCTCTCTACGCACTGTTCTTGAGCTAATCTGAAGGCCACATGAACTTTGGAGGTCTGTAGCGATTGACTCTGCAGAAAGTTGGCGACCTCTGCGCACTATGCGCCTCAGCATCCGCTGACCCCGCTCTGTCATTTTACGTGGCCTACCACTTCGTGGCTGAGTTGCTGTCATTCCCAATCGCTTCCACTTTGTTATAATACCACTGAGAGTTGACTGTGGAATATTTAGTAGCGAGGAAATTTTACGACTGGACTTGTTGCACAGGTGGCATCCTATCACAGTACCACGCTGGAATTCACTGAGCTCCTGAGAGTGCCCCATTCTTTCACAAATGTTTGTAGAAGCAGTCTGCATGCCTAGGTGCTTCATTTTATACACCTGTGGCCATGGAAGTCATTGGAACACCTGAACTCAATTATTTGGATGGGTGAGCGAATACTTTTGGCAATATAGTGTATATGCAAATACCAAAGCACGATGATTCAATCCCATGAGATAAATTTGAGGGAAGTTTGAGTAGATGCGCCTATATTTCCAAGAACTACCGAAAATAGTCTAAAAAGCACCAATTAACCAATATTGAAATTGTCTGTTACCACTCATGAGTTCTTGTTTAGAAAGAGGTTTAAATTAGAATGTACAGTAATTGTCCACTAACTTTTGCACACTGAATAAAATGTCCAAACAACGCACTTCAGTTTTATTTTAAAAATCCACTACAGATGAACAAACGGAGTGGATATGACTCAGAGTCAGATTGTTGATCGTTAAGATGCAGTCATTTTATAATAATTTTGTAAATTGTATTAGTGCTGTTAGGCTTCTAAAATGTGTAGTATTTCAATGGTTGAGGAAATAAACACAGTCTGAAAATATCAACCGGTGTCCCCGGAAGGAATCGACTCCAGCTTTCAAGTTGATTCTCGATTCCCAGTGCCTCGGAATTGATTCTTTTTGGAATCAGTTCCCAGCCCTAGTTAATACGCACTTATGCATATGCGCTCCGATGTGTATGTAATTTCAAAATAAAAGACATAAAAAAAATCAAAATAAAAGCCATTGTATTAGCTTAAACATACAGAGTTTACTGAATATTTGCACGGGTATGTTGGAGCCCAGGGCAGCTGCCTATATTGCCTGTAGGACGAGCCGATACTTGCACAGCAGCAGGCCGGCCCAAATTACCCAGCGGCCCACAGGAAAAACACCCTGTGCTCCTGATGACCAGTCCACCCGATTCCAGCAGATCAATTTTTATAATCTCCCCCTTTTTCATATACAGAGAAATAAGTGTTTAATTTGCACTGTGAGCTGTAGAGAGTGACCATGTAAGAAAAAAAAAAAAAGAAAAAAATGACACATTAACAGCTGTTACTGGTTTCTCTCTCTCTCTCTCTCTGTGTGTGTGTGTGTACAGGTACCTCAAACAGAATTATGAGTACTCAGGAAGCACCACAAGAGGCTGTGGTGAAATAATAACCTCTACAGCACAATGACCTACTCCATGACAGCCTTTCAAAATCAGTAATGATACCATCAACAAAAGATTCCCTTTGTGTTTGGTGAGTAAATCCCAGACTCCTTAGCCTGATGGAACCCTTACAGAGTATGAACACCATTCAGCAGGTAGTCCACACACCTTATAAATGAAAAAAAATTGACAAAAAAATACGAAGCCTGGATTTGCTTGAGGGGCCACTCCACAAAAAGGCTTACAGGCATGTAATGATGTTGAGTGCCAGAACTGTAGGTAAGATTGAAATGGTTCTCCACAGGATATCACAAAGGTCTTCAATGTGATCTATAAGCTCTGGCTTTACATTAGCTGTCTTAATGATAAATATTTTAAGAAAGGGTTTTTGTTGTGTATGGATGTTAATACCATTAATTATCTTTTTAAGGAGTTCTAATCATTTTCATGATTATTATGTGTTGAAATAAATCAGTATGGTAGCTCTTGCACGGAAAAACATGTCAACATGAAATAGATGCATTGAATGCACTGGTTCTTAGTACTGGACTGACAACATAAAGTAGTTAATCAATAAAAAAAGGAATATACATTAAAATTTAATCACTTTAGATTTTATTTTCTTAATTAAAATGAAATATCTATCTATCTATCTATCTCTCTCTCTCTCCATACACACACACAAATGTGTGTATGTGTGTGTAGATAGATGGATAGACAGATATTGGCTTTTGTCTTTTCTTTTAAAACAGTTTGTATTTTATTGTTTATGGATTGGGCACATTCATTGTAAGTACCTTACTGTTTTTGTTTAATAAATGATGGATTAGTCTAAATTGTTTTTGAGGTAATCAACATTATGCAACAAATGCTGTCGATAGACCTTAATTTGTTTTGAACCTGGAATATTCCTTTAATTTTTTTTAATTTACTGATGTACTTTTGCATGTATCCATCAATTCACTAAATGAATTAGTGATTTGCCAAATGATTTATCAATTGCTTGAATGGAACAAATGACCCTTAAAATAAATGTTCAACTGTCCTTAAAGGAATAGTTCACCCAAACATGTTCTGGTCATTTACTCATCCTCATGCCATTCCAGATGTATATGACTTTCTTTCTTCAGCTGAACAAAAACAAAGATTTTAGAAGAATATTTCAGCTCTGTAGGTCTTCACAATGCAAGTGAACCAAAAGTGGGTTCCAACATTTTGAAGCTCCAAAAGCACAAAAAGTAATCCATACGACTCAAGTTGTAAAATCCATATTTTCAAAAGCGATATGATAGGTGTGGTGAGAAATAGATCATCTTTTTTTGCTATAAATCTCCACTTTAACTTTCAGCTTTTGCCAATTCGTATTCTTTGTGCATATTGCCACCTACAGGGAAGGGAGAGAATTAATAGGAAAAAAGGACTCAAATATTGATCTGTTTCTCATCCACACTTATCATATCGCTTCTGAAGATGTTGATTTAAACACTGGAGTCTTACGCTGCCATTATGTGCTTTTTGGAGCTTCAAAATATTGGTACCCATTCACTTGCAATGTATGGACCTACAGAGCTAAAACATTTTTCTAAAAATCTTTGTGTTTAGCAGAAGACAGTAAGTCATTCACATCTGGGATGGCATGAGGGTGAGTAAATGAGAGAATTTTCATTTTTGGGTGAACCATACCTCGAAATATACTAACTCTTAGCTCCCCCTGCTGGCTATATCAATGAACAGCAAGTACTAACTTGACTGGTGTACTGGGCTTTTGGCAAATAACTCCAAGCAAGATTCAAAAATATGTCCCACCTCATTCAATATTTTTTCTAATTCTGCTTGTTACTGCATATGTAGTAAATAACTGATGTCTAGCTTATCCAATATGTGACATGCTCTATCATTTTGAGTTTTATGAACTAAAGTAAAAAAGGAAAGCATTTATAATAATTACATCAGCCAACATTTAAATGAAATTAACAACGGTTTTGCTAGAAACACAATCATATCATTAGGAAGCTGAGACTTTCATTTTTACTTTAGTGCATAATACTCAAAATGTGTTTTTGGGTCAAAGTGACAAATTTATGAAGCAAGCGCATTTGAATAAATATGACAGATTAAGATTGAGATTAACAAAAAAGCTACAGTTTATTGCTTGTTTCAAAATATACTCATCTGTACAGAGACAAAAATGACACATAAACATACATCTGGGAGAAAAATCAAAGAAGACAAAAAGGGTAAAAATTCAGGGGGAAGACAAATAAACATAATAACAAAAGCTAATTAAATATATAAGCTGCCCATACTAAACCTAAAACTTTCAAAATGTTTAATTAAAGATACTTTAATAAGAGAAATATAGCTTTGTTAAATTTTGACCATGAGTCATTTACGATGGCAAAGTCACAGACAACTCATTAAATAAAATTCTTGTCTGTTGAATGGAGACACACAAAAGTACAATATATTTAAATCAGCTTCAGTCTGTCTATGAGCTAAGCGTGTTGTCAAAGCTCTTCTCATGAGTGGTCTCCCAAACACAACAGTACTGGTCATTTTTCATCATAGATTTTCAGTCTTTGCTGAAAATTACAGAAAAAGGCATTTAGAATATTCTGCTTATAACTGCCTCACTGTGGATCCAGTATAGGCGTCTCGTCCGTGAAAGAGCCGGGACTCACCCAAGGAATGATTGTATGACTTTTCTTGGCTATGAATGACCAAGAATCAACATCAGCAGACATCCCCACTTCCCATATTAAAATTGCTCTAGTTGGGTCAATAGTTCAGCAGGCAATATGGGACAATATCTATTGCAGAAGTCTGAAAAGTGAAATTTTTTATTCCAAGAAACTATCCAGAGTGGTCAGACTGGAGGTAGGCTTGCTTGTAACAGGTCTTGAAACCTTCTTCCTCTTTGACTTCATGGCGAGGGGTCGAATCTCAGAAAGAGGTGACTAGTGCACATACTACTGTTAAGAAAACATTAATAAAGGCAACGTGGGTAGCTAATGCATAACATGCCCGTGGGAATTATTTTTTTAAGGTTAAAATATAAATGAGTGTATAAGGGAAAGTGTACATCTCTTAGGTACTGTAACCGGTCATCATTTCTTTTAAGTATTTTTTAATCGTCTTTTTGTCTTCACTAGTTCATTTTATCTTTATCCTGTGGTGTGACAAATTAATTTGTAAAAGTACAAATATTTCATGTAGTCTCCATTAATGAGCTCATAACAGCTACATAATAAGCAAAATGCTGTTTAAAATAGTTTTAGATGAAGTATAGCATGTCATACCACACAACATGTAAACTTTCAATGTTTACTGTCAGCTACCCATTAACACATATCCATGTTGACAGTTAAACTTACCCAAATAAAAAGAACTTCAAATATTTATCCCCAAGAATAATTGTAGAAATACAATTATTATCATGGAATAAGGATACAGGTTGGATAAATTTGGCTCTTCCTCCAAGTCCATCATAGCCAGTTCTTACCTGGTGTGAATAAAGTAATAGTGCATTAAAGTTGGGAAAAAAGCACATAAATAAGATACAAGTTTCAAGATGTATGCACGTGTTAGCTCAGAATTGTTTAAGGGAAGTTACAAAAAAAGAGAGATATAAATCTCACAGTGCCAAATTTGGATGGGTCCAGCATGCTCCCAAACGTGTTCTTTCTGAAGAGTAGAGAGTTCCGTAACATGGGGCCCATCAATACGCCTTCATCTTTAACACGAGCGTTCTGAAAGCAAAGAAATAAACATTAAATCTGTATACTACTCAAACTGCCTTAATACCAATTTTGCTGTATTCTCAAATATAAATATCTTGATTTGGTACATACATTACGTCCCAGTGCATTTTCCATGTTGTTGGATGAGGATCTGTGGAAATATTTTAAATTAATTAATTTCTGTAATGAACCAGACAACTAAATAACAATACAAAATGGAAACCCACACTGAAGGGTCGAGACGCATCTTCTTAGAAGCGACCTGGACAGGCTTCTTCTCCACATGTTCAGGTGTGTTAATGTCAAAGGTCAGGTTGAGGTCAATTTCCTGAGAGTCTGTGTGCGGACCATGACCCAGAGGCTTCAACTCCAGAGGAGCAGGACTGCAATACAGAGATGAACAAAGCATTAAACTAATCAATCAAATCAATTCTCCTGGATCAAAGTATCTGATCTACCAAAGGTAAGATGTAGCTAAAGGTCAAATAGCAGGGTTTTTCCTGCAGCCGCCAAAGTGATATTTCGGGCCGCAGAAGCAAATTCCATGATATTCATCTCGCATTCAGCTCTTTAAATGTGTCAAATATGCTTCTCGTCTGAAACGCGCATGAGTGTGGCACGGGCCATCACAGAACCTCGCACCGCTCTGCTTTATCCTACTGTATCTCTGTAGTGCTCGCACCTGAGCTGGCCTTCCCATCGTGGTGCAGACCATAAAACGTACAGTATGTGACCCATTTGAATTTTACTGAGAATTTTCTAGTTTAAAGCATTATTTAACAATGGAAGAATAAAAACAGCCAGCCTACTAGGGCTGGGTTGATACAGATTTCCCAATTCGATTCCAATTCATAAGCTCTCGATTCAATTTAATTCCCATTCAATATCGATTCTTATACCACGGGTCTGTTAAAAGAAGTTCTCTCCCAGCTAATGCTGTTAATTATACAGAGGCCCTTTTAACTAGATACATTAAGAAAATACTAATGTTACTAATTTTATTTGTTTTTAATCATTCTGGTCACATTTTAGCTTTTTAAAAATGAACAAATCCATGTATTCAATCATAAATATGATATTATATTGCAAATATTATATTTTGTTACATCTTTTTTAGTTGCATAAATGTACTATTTACATTGATTTGTTGAACACATGCTAAAAATCTGGTACTGTCCGGCATTGCTGTAAAGAACATCGTAAATGAGCGCATGTTAACGAGAGACTGAAATGGCTTCACCTCATCCATGCTATGTAGGGTTAGAATGTTCGTTTATTTTTATTTTTTTATCAACAACTGACTGTAGAGATCAGAAAGGGTATTAAAAGAGACATTATTCAATGACAAATGGGTTGCATGGATCTTGTCTTTGGACACACATTACACAGAAGTTTTTCTCTCAACATGCAGTGAAAGGATCTTGCTGCTGAATACACCACCACTATACTACACAATTACTGGTGAATGAAATCTAAACATTTACCAGCCAGTTACCAAATATAGAAATTTTTAGTCGCATAGTGTGAAATTTGGTTGCAAATGCGAGTGATTTCCTCTCATCGTAGTAGAGGGTTGCGCGAACTTGGGATTTAAGAATCGATATCGTTCAAATGAAGACTGCGATGCATCGGAAAATCTATACTTTTACCCACCCCTACAGCCTACTCACAAATTGTGCTTCTGGGAAACCCTTATTTTTGTTTAGAACATACACTCACCAAGCACTTTATTAGGAACACCTGTACACCTACTTATTCATGCAATTATCTAATCAGCCAATCGTGTGGCAGCAGTGTAACGCATAAAATCATGCAAATATGGGTCATGAACATCAGTTAATATTCACATCAACCATCAGAATGGGGAAAAAATGTGATCTCAATGATATTGACTGTGGTAATTGCTGTTGCCAGACAGGCTGGTTTGAGTATTTCTGTAACTGCTGATCTCCTGGGATTTTCACGCACAACAATCTCTAGAGAGTTTACTCAGAATGGTGCCAAAAAAAACAATAATAAAAAAAAAACAACCAGTGAGCGGCAGTTCTGGGCTTGTAGTGAGCAGAATAGCATCTCAGAATGCACAACACATCGAACCTTGAGGCCGATGGGCTACAACAGCAGAAGACCACTTTATTCGGACCATAGTGTTCCTAATAAAGTGCTTAGTAAGTGTATACATATATATACATGGGCAGGGGTCATTATGGTGCGCAGTCGGTTGACGGAAAGCCGGCGACTAAAACACACTCCGAAAGCACTGATGTCCCGCCGTGCATCACAGTCCCATCTCCCATGCAACATGAGTGAAATGCGGTGCTGTAAACATATGCTCTTAGATGTCGGGGCTTGCAGATGTTTGTTTTTATATGGTACCGCATTGTATTGTGCTATTACTAAACTTTAAAGTTTAAAGTTAGTTTAAATATTTCCACTACTAAGCTTTATAGTCCTATTTGCATCGGAACATGTCGTCTTCGGGACGATATAGTCCCACAGCTTCATATTTCCTTGTCTTTCAGACTGAGAGGATGACAGTGGTTTACGTGTTAACAGCGCTCTTGTGTGTAGATAACATGCCCTACGTGATAATTATTTTAGAGCCTGTTGGATACACCCAAGAAATTACCTCTATGTTGTTTCTTTAATCAACCTCTCTGTTATTTTTTTTAACTGATAATATTTGTCAAACAAATTGTTAATCGGTTAACCGTCTACATTCCTAGACTTCCCACAGGTGTAATTTGTATTACACCTGTGGCAGTTGTAATAGTAGTAGTTTTTAAATGTGTTTATGCTACTTTTTTATTTTTATAACAAATACAAATACTGCTAAGACTAGCATGGTCTTACCTATGCTTATGGCACTGCACTGCAAATATAAGGGCAAGTACATATTGGGCTTTGTAGTCTGAACCTCCAAGACTTATGAACTAACTTGGACAAAATTTTTCTTGTGTAAATATGTTCTGTTCGAATGCTGTTTATTATAAACTGCCCTTGTCTTTGGATATTCCTAAAAATCACTTAAATCATTAAGAGGCTGATAAAAGGAAAACAATATCTGCTATGGAGTAGGAAACAAATATTTTCACTTGCGCAGTCCTAACTCAGTAAAGTGGTTTACTAATGGGTACAGTCTGAATATTATAACTAGTCCTATAATATATATAAGTAATAAGGTGTTAATTAAATTAAGATTCGTTTGATTTGATTTCAAAGCACCATAAAGTAAAAAAATCTGTGCCAAATTCCAGGAGCTTAGACGATGAAAAATAACTAACATCCAATGTAAACATGAAATGCATTTAATTGTTACATATTAATTAACTGCAATTATTTAACAAAAAACAACTATGAGCATGTCTGTTTACATCAACTACCACCAAAGACCCTTTTTGACCAAAGAAAAATATAAAAAGGCTGGGTTGGTTCGTATGTTTGATGCATGTTTTTACTAGATGTACCAATGTAGTCGCAAGTTCAGAACCCAACTTGATCCGCTTTTCCATTAAATAAATTCCAGATCCTGACACCTAGGCCTATTACAATACTGATGAATATAGAAATGCTTACATATAATTAAAAAAACAATATCCAATTATATCAAAAATCTAAAAGGTGTGCATTATTGCTGACACCTACATGCACACTTTGGAGTTGGTTGTATGCCTGTAAGTCATTTGCTTCAAATGTTACTGAAGTTGTATACTCTATGTTATGGAAATGTTTCTAAATGTTTTGGATATGTATGCGCCAATGTTGCTGTATCTTTAGAGATGGTCCCTAAATTTGCAACTATTTGTGAATAAAGAACATCCAACGTCAAGCCAACTTCATTGCATTATTTATTGACGTGGGGGCGCTTGGTCACTTGTTTCTGATTTCGCTGCAGTATTGTGGAGAAAGAAACTACATGTAGCCGCGCCAACGATGCCAACGTAGGATCAGTACATAACGGCACATTCAGCAACATGGAACAGCGGATCAAGTTGGGTTCTGAACTCGAGACTACATTCGTACAGCTTGTAAAAACATGCATCAAACATCCAGACCAACCCAGCCTTATTTTTTTTAAATATGCATCCAATAACCTACAAACAAGGAAGTCCTAAATAATACCTAAACTAAAGACTCTTCTAACTAAATTCATCTGACTCGATACATGTGCTAACGGACTATGATAATGGGCCACTCGGACAACACATTGTTCCCTAGAACTGGCAGATAATACTCAAAACAGACACAAGCAGCATATCTATCAACCACAAATAATATAATATTGAGCAGCACCGGAGTTGCATTGGAGTGACATCACCTCCCCTCTTCGAATGATTGGCTAGAGGAGGAGCTGTCGATCAAGAACTAGAGGACCAATAGGGATGCAAAATGCCCCCTGATTTACATGAAACTCTACTCACAAATTTTGGAAAACCAAGCACAGAACTTGGAAACAAAAGCAAAGAAAAATACAGTGTAAGCTTGTCAGAGAGCACACACAAAAAAAAATAAATAAAAAAAATAATAAAAAAAAACAGTAATATAACCAAGGGAAACATGATTTTGTTTGCGGTTCTGATGACTCTGCTTTAATATTTCTGTTGGGTTTTTTTTTGCAGCATATTTTAAATGTGTTTATATATTTTTGATTCATGCTTGTTATGTGTTGATCTGCAATAATTATTTTGATCTGTGCTTATTATTTTGATCTGCGATTATTCTTTTTTTATCGTGATCGCAATACTTTTGACGGAATTTTGATCCCATAGAAAAACCCTGAAGAGAAAAAATAAACCTGATTCCACACCTTTCAAACACCAGTCTGCTGATGGCCTCATTAGTGCGGGTGGGAGTGCTTAATGTCCTCTGCAGAATTTCCACCTTCTTCTTCAGGCTCTGTTAAGAATCAGATTTCATATCAAAAGTTTAGAACCACACAGTTGAAAGTGAAATCCAAAGGGTAATGTACGCCCTCTAGTGGCTGTTCTGAATAGCAATTTGTTTGCAGCTGCTGTTGACCTACTACACTTGACTGTAAAACACCAAAAGGTATTTTGATTCTCAAATGCATTTTTCTACATACACACTAGGATTATAATGGAAATTCCAAGTCAGTTCATCTTTTCCTTCCATTTCATTTCATTTGTGTACAAATTATGCAACTTTTAACCTTATGATCCTTTTAAAGGAATAGTTCACCAAAACATTTAAGTTCTGTCATTATTTACTCAACCTTATGTCGTTCCAAAATAGAGGTTGACCGATAGTGTATTTTTCCAATACTGATAACTAAGGTAGCGGAAAAGACAGATAACCGATTAATCGGCCGATAGTTTTCAAAATCTATTTATGAAATGTTAACAAAAGAATTCTAAGTCTTTCCTTACAAAGATGGGCATAGACATAGTGTCTAAAAGAGTCCAAAATGAATAAAATCCCAGATGCAGTTTGTTCAACCAAAATCCCAATAATAACCAGAAACAAATGAAGATTTGCTGCTTAACATGGGAGTTTAAAATATAAACAGGCCCAAAACACACAAGGGACTCTTATTTTGAAATTACAGAGACTTGGCTCAGTTACGATCTATATTTAGGTATTTACCATATTAAGCCTTTTATAGCATATATATTTACCAGATGAAGAGTTTTATCTATTTATAGATGAAACCAGATGAGGTTCAATGTGCAACTATCGGCCTAGATTTTTGCCGATAACCGACATTTCCAAAAAAGCCACCATCGGCACCGATTATTTGGTAAAACCGATATATCGGTCTACCTTTATTCTAAACCCCTATGAATCTCTTTTTTCTGTGGAACACAAAATGATCTATTTTTTTTTGTTTTTTTTTTGCAATTGCTGATTTCCATACCATAGCAGTTTATAGTAACGTGTAATCAAAGTAGTCCACGCGACTTGTGCATCATAAGTCTTCTGAAGGCATACGATCACTGTATAATAAACAGATTGAAGGTGCGTCCCAAGCCGCACACTTCTACACTATTTTACCATGTTTTGTAGTGTAAGTAGTGTGAGTAGTATGTTTACACTGAAAATGCAGCAAAAAGAAGTGTACTTTAAGTACCCGGATGATGCACTTTTTCAACAGTCAAAACGGAGTATGGAATGTTGGAGACTTCATGCACTCAGTGCACGCGGCTTGCCGTACATAGTGGAAGGGGCAGAGTTACCTGGCTGTGCCGCTGGTCTGATAAAACTGTTGTAAATAATGAAGAATGTAGCAGCTAGCGAAACTTCTTTGAAGACAGCACATTACAAATGTGAGTTGAATGCTTTACCATCACCCCAAGCTGTGTGAATATGTACATTGTTTAAGAGACACATGCTAAAGCTAGCGGCAACACATCACGTGCGCTTGAACAGTCACTTCCATCAGCTGTTAAACGGTGAATGCTTCCGTGTAGTAAAAAATCGTTAAGTGTTCCATTTGGGACGATACTACACTTTGAAAAATCAGCTGAGTGCATAGAATATTTTGTAAGTGCATAGTGTACTGTGTGTTGTTTGGGACACAGCTTGAAATTTAAGTTGATATTCACTCTAAAATCAGATTATTGATCAATTTGGGTAAACAGAGCACAAATAATATTAATGATGGCGACACATCAAAAACATCAGTCTTTTTTGGCTCTTGCACATCTTCTGTCTAAACGTCATGACACGAACCAATCTGATTTGATTTGAGAGTGATTAATGACTTACATTTCTTTAAGTCTGTTCATCAAACAAAGTGATCGTATGCCTTCAGAAGACTTGGAATGATGCACACTACTTCTATGACACTTTTAGGTGTTTTTTAAGCTTTAAAGTGAGTTACTATTTACTACTACTTTTATATGTAAATCGGTGATCGTGACATTCTTTTGTGTTCCGCAGAATCAAGAAAGTCGTATGGGTTTGGAATGACATGATCATTATTAGGTGAATGATTCCTTTAAATTAGTTTCTATCAAACTGGAAAAACATGATCAATACAGTTAACCAGATAAACAATTTTGATTATCTCACAGTGATCTCTTTGTCTGCGTTGGACAGATCGTTCTGAAGTGCCTTCATGTCCTCCTTTGTTCTGTTTGTCTCTGTTGTGGCTTTCTGCAACTATAGTAAAAATAATAATAAAAATAAAAAAAACATATAAAAGTGTGCGAATGAGACACTTCCACAGTAAAAAGTTTTTTTAATTAGCAATCAGACACAGAATTCAGTGTCTTGACTGTAGGGCCATCGCTAATATTCACAATTTTTTTTTATGTTTGGGCCATAGAGACAAAAGATGACAGCTCGATTTGATTGATATTTTTGATGGACAGTTTCAGAGAGTGACCTTGCTGTTAGAAGAGATCAGTTCCCGTTTTAGCTTCTCACACATCTCATTTGAAGTCTTCAGGCTTCCTTTCAGGTTGTCATACTCCCTGAGGAAAAAGAAAATATGAATTTGAGCACGGTTCTCTCTTTGTTCTCTGAATATAACAAAAAATGCAGCATTTGAGGGGAGGCAAAACTAGTATGTGTGTTTATTAAAGTTTTAATAGGTTGGGGAAGTAAAACTAATGAGGTCTGAGGTTCCAAGCTAAATGATTACACAACATACCAAAATATACAGCAGTAAGAAAGTGTTTTTTGTTGACTACAGGGCAGGAGAATAGATCTTACTTTTTCAGAGAGATGCAGTATATGGATAGCTGTTCAACAGCTGACTGACCAACACCCATATCAGTGATCATGGCCTCCACCTCTGCCCTCTGACCCTGTAACACCAGATCTAAACTACAGGACAAAATAACACAGTAATTAGATCTGCATTTACAACATGCCATGACCCTAAAATGTACAAAAACGGTGACATTTGTTGGTCACTGATGTTGCACTATCTGACAGCATGCAAGATGGAGCAACTACAGGTTTGTTATCTTTATAAAGCAATTGTAATTCAAACATTTAAAAAAGGCACATGATTGGTACCTCTCATATGTTTTCATTTTCACTCTGAGTCGCTTGGCTTCCTCCTTGGCCGCCTGGCTCTCACTTTGTTGACTCTCCAAGTAGTTCATCTGTTTCTGAATTTCAGATACAACACAACGCAGAAAGATGCTGAACTACGACCGCTAGATACAACTGGGCAATTTACCTTACAAATGTACACCAAAAATGTCCAGGTAGTAGAGGATGAAGACACATACCCGGAGGACAGAACACAGCATCTCTTTGTCTCCAATTTCTTTCCTGACTCTATCCAGGTCTTTCTTCTGTCTCTCGATTGTCTCTTTTAGAGCATCCACTGACTTCTGCTTGTCCCTCCATTCTTTTTCTGAAATACAAAACGAATGCAAAGGTTTAATAAAAGCATAGCAGCAGAGTACATCTGATTAAAGGGGTCTTGTCATGAGGAATCAAATTTTCCTTGATATTTTGACATACAAGAGGTCTTTCTACTATAAAAACACTGTAAATTTCAGTACTCAAAACTTAATCCCCTATGCAATAAAAGCTTTTATTGAAACAAAGCTGCAAAAACGCCTCGTTCTGTACTTCCGTGACTACCCTACGCCTTAGGGGGAAATTTATTCATGACCGCCTCTACAGCTCAAAAACATCAATGCCTACTTTTACATCAACACACCCTTGGCACCGCCCACTAGTGCTTCAGTTCGTAAACAGAAAGAGAAGGACAAACAAGCCTACTGTGTCCTAACTATTCCTGAATACTAAAGGGGACCTATCTGGACTATTTTAAATTATTTTTGTATTTAAACATGCACAGACTGACGTCTTTGACTGCTTGATACATATCTCAGGCTGCTTTTAAAAGACGCTGTGTGAAGTTACAACTCTGAAGAGGAGAATCCATTCTCTGTCATTCAGCTGCTGCCTCTTGCTGTTTTAAGCACAAACACATCATGGACGCATTCTTTCGCCCATCTGTATTATTTTTAATTGTTGGTGTATGAAAACATGCACTGTATGGACGTCTTTGACCGTTTAGATGCATTTCCAGCGATGTGCATTTCAGTGCAGGATGATAATGGAAACTGGATGTGTGTGGGTCTAGCTTACACTGTGCTTTGGACTATGTATGTGAGTAATGTGGATGTGTCTTCAGCGTATATTGCTTGTGAACAGTCATAAAATGATTCAAGCTTTGCAAAGGAACTGTTATTGAAGGATGGGGCAGTTAAAAACATTTGAACCTGATGCAAACCAGTAAGTAAACAGTTCCATTCATGAATATTTCAAATGTCATGACTGTTTGATAGTTTATGGTGCTGATATCCTGTTTACACCAGGCACGTCCACCGGGCACAGCTTGAGGCTGCCTACACCGGGTGTGTCGACACAAACTTTCTAAACCATTTATTTGTGTTGTTGGCAGAAGTAGCGCCAGCGCATGCAGCACAAAATGGAACGGGACATCTGTTTACTGTCGGCGCGACGCGCTGCAACGGATGCTTCCATGGTAGACAGCATCATTGATTATAATGAGTTCTGTTGCTTTTTATGCGACGCTCGTGTCCAGTGTAGACAGGGTGTGAGTGTTAACAGTTGTGCTTAAGATTAAGAGTTTAAAATATTCAGATACAATGTGTTGGATGTGCATTATGTGTAACCCCTGAAATTTTGTTTTATAATGTTGTGGAGCTTGTTCATTTTCTTCAGATTAAGTTAAAAAATGGCTGAATTTGATGGGCTGCACGATGTTAGACAATCAGAACAGTAGGTATTGAAGTTTTAAGGAGGCGCTTATGCCAAAACTGAGCATTTCAGACAGATGCCAGAGACAGGGTGGAAATTATAATATATTAACAAATTATGTCTGTTTTAATGCAAAAAACTTAACTAACATTATCAGTGGACCTCAGGGAAGATAATAAAACTAAAAATAGAGAATTTCATGACCCCTGTATGTGTGGGGATGGATGGACATATCAAGATGAACAATTTTGTTTTGTCTTACCTTTTTCACTAAACACTGCTTTCATTCGGTCAAGCTCATTCTGCAATCAAAACAATAAGAATTGAGCCAATGCTGTCAATATGTTGTTTTAATTAACTCTAAGCATAGAGTGAATAAAATTGTAAGGTTTTATCACCTGTAAACTTTCAGGATCCATTGGCATCCCGTCATCCTCTGGGACTATGTCAAAAAACAGTTTACTGATAATGTGTCGCGTGCTGACCTAAAAACAGAAAAAGTGAGGGTTCCAATTCAGTTCAATTTAATCCTCTGATACATAAATACATAGTTTATTCCGAAGATTAAATCAGTTCACAAACTAAGCCAGTGGTTTACCTGTTTCCTGCATTGTGGACAAGTTTTGTTTGGGGCAGACTGAAACCACTGGAGAAGGCTTTGTTGAAATGAATAGAAATGTGAAAAGTCATTACATGTCATTAACAAACATTATATAACATGTAATGTATCCATAATTTATTTACATTCAAATATGAACATAAATGAATCAGTGTTTCATGATACATTGTTTAAACATGCATAAACTAGTGATCTGTGTTGCATTGCATTAGACAATGTTATGGTATTTAAATATTATAAAATGAATTAAAGTGTTACCAATAAAATCGCATC
This sequence comes from Myxocyprinus asiaticus, assembly GCF_019703515.2. NCBI lineage: Eukaryota > Metazoa > Chordata > Actinopteri > Cypriniformes > Catostomidae > Myxocyprinus > Myxocyprinus asiaticus. The sequence goes on from NC_059378.1 coordinate 32,873,140, forward strand.
AAGTAGAAATAATCCAGTATGATGGCAGATAACACTCACCAGGCATGGTGAAAAGTGTGACCACAGTGAATTGCAGCAACATCTTTGGAGTTATCAAAGAAATCCGAGCAGATGGTACAGTAAGCTCGAATGGGCATCGTGGATCTATTAGATAATATTAGACACATTTAAGGTCAAAATCACTCTTCTGATTGCAGGTTTCTTGTGTTGTGTTTATTACTATGAAAGTAATACCCTGTACCACATATTTATATCTTTATCTGCATTCGTTTTTACTCACCCAGACGATGCTGAAACGATCGAGAGATATTATATACACAAAGATGATTAATTAAATTAATGTATCATGTTTGTAATGTCAGGTATGTCTTTAGTGTAGATTCGAGGCTCCCGGGTGCAGTGAATTGCCGCGCTTAGTTCATACGTAATGACTCCACCCTCGCGTCATCAACATGAGCCCAAGCGCTGAGAAAATTCACGGAAAACTTATTGGTATCAAGTTAACTGTAGAAAAAGGTAAACGGGATTTATAAGATTTACGTGACTACATTTATTTTTACATGAGAATAATTACACATAGCGGACGTATTACTAATTTACAAAAACATATATTTTCGAGAAACAAACTACATTTCCCGTAGTGCGTTTGCTGCGTGATGACTTCGGTGACAGTTCCGAGTTGATTTTTGACCCAAGACTTGTACACTGATTTGGATTAGGACACTTGGAGGTACAGTAAGTGAAAATCATGATATAATTAGTGCCAATACTTTATGGGCAGCATTAGATAGACGTGGATTAGTTACATATAGCGAGCTAAAGATGTTTTAAAGTGAAATTCAAATGTTTTAACGGTTTAGCCTCGAGGGGTAGCGCTACTGCGTTAGCCTGTGTCGTGGGAGGATTTACACTAGGACTGGGAGAAAAACCGATTCTGTTACAAATCGCGATTCTTGAGCCAAACGATTTTAAAATCGTCTCCCTGATTAAAAATCTATTTTTATAAAAAGTTTGGAATAATGTACATATTTTGCTGTTTAGGAAGGAAATTGGTACTTTAATTCACCAAAGTGGCATTCAACTGATCACATAGTCAGGACATTACTGATGTAAAAAACAGCACCATCACTATTTGAAAAAAGTCATTTTTTATCAAATCTGGTCAGGCCCCATTTCCAGCAGCCATCACTCCGACACCTTATCCTTGAGTAATCATGCTAAATTGCTAATTTGGTACTAGAAAATCACTTGCCATTATATCAAACACTGCTGAAAGCTATTTGGTTCGTTAAATGAAGCTTAACATTGTCTTTGTGTTTGTTTTTGAGTTGCCACAGTATGCAATAGACTCGCACGTCTTAAGGTAAATATTAGGTCAAAAATGGCAAAAAAGAAACGGCTTTCTCTAGAAACTCGTCAGTCAATCATCGTGTTGAGGAATAAAGGCTATACAATGCTTGAAATTGCTAAAAAACTGAAGATTTCATACAACAAAGGACAACTGGCTCTAACAAGAATAGAAAGAGATGTGGAAGGCCAGATGGACAACTAAACAAGAGGATAAGTACATCAGAGTCTCTAGTTTGAGAAATAGACGCCTCACATAGCTGACAGCTTCATTGAATTCTACCTGCTTAACACCAGTTTCATGTACAACAGTAAAGAGAAGACTCAGGGGTGCAGGCCTTATGGGAAGAATTGCAAAGAGAAAGCCACAAAAAGAAAAGGTTAGTGTAGGCAAAGAAACACAGACATTGGACAACAGATAACTGGAAAAGAGTGTTATGGATCTTAACCCCATTGAGCTTTTGTGGGATCAGCTAGACTGTAAGGTGCGTGAGAAGTGCCCAACAAGACAGCCACATCTATGGCAAGTGCTACAGCAAGTGTGGGGTGAAATGTCACCTGAGTATCTGGACAAACTGATAGCTAGAATGCCAAGGATCTGCAAAGCTGTCATTGCTGCATGTGGAGGATTTTTTGATGAGAACCCTTTGAAGTAGTTTAAGAAGTTCTGAACATTTTTTTCAAATTGTAATAGTAATTTTTCACATTATAAATGTCCTGACTATACATTGTGATCAGTTGAATGCCACTTTGGTGAATAAAAGTACCAATTTCTTTCCATAAGAGCAAAATCTGTACATTATTCCAAACGTTTGACCACCAGTGTTTATATCTTTACCTTAATGCTACAATGATTAATAAATAAATATAGGAAGCAGAGTTCCACATTAACAGGTTAGCTCTGAGAAGTTTTGTCTCTTTTAATTCTTTGTTTAGTCCTTTAATGCAGGGTTTCTCAAACTTTTTGAACCCCAAATTCTTCGCAGACCCCCGCCCCACCACCACCATCACGACAAATATTATATTATTTACTAGACGTATAAAAATTATCTCAGTGAGTCCCAATAAGAACGGCCAGGCACTGCTGTCCTTTTGTGTCAGACTTCTGTGCAAAGTGTTTCAATTACATTTACATCCAGCAATTGTACAGCAATTAACAGGTGAGAAATACAACAATACAAATGATCCAAATCAAAGACAGCAAAAACAAACACCATAAAATGTTGCTCAGTTGAGGTTTTAGCACCATCTGCAGGATTAAATATCACGGAGAACCAACATGATCACACTTGAAGTCGGCATGATGTTTCCAATAGTTTCGGTACCCTAGGATCGGCAACTGTATGCTAACGCGCTGACCTGCAGCATTCTTATCAGACATGTTTGCAGCGGTTTCAATATGTTTATCTTTCCACCTGGCACAACTGGCAGTGCATTGCATCAGTTGTGTGGGAGACTAGGGTTCAAAGCTTGGCAGCAACCACTTTTGAATAATCAATGACAAGCATGTTTTGGATGTTTCACTCTTCCCTCTAACATTACTTTTTTACTCAACTGATGGTTAAGGTAAGGTTTGGGTTTGGGCTGGGGGATAGAATCTATAAATGCTTTTCTATTCATTGTATAATGTCCTGTAAAAAAACAACTTGCTTCACTACTAGCTTTTGGTGACCTCTCCTGGACATAAATGGAGCTCACACTTGCCCATGTGCCCTACAACACTTACCGCTTTGGCCACTGGGGGCAGTGTTTTGAAATTTTGGTCAATGTATACCGATTTGACGAAAGAAAAGTCGGTCTACTCTTTCCGATTTCACTGGGAGATCAGGCTGGGAGAACACCACAAAGCTCAAACAGTAGCTTATTGATTTTTTCATAAATTATTATAATTTCCTCCATAGTCAAAGTATGAGTTTAAACATGAGTAAAGCACCATATTCTTATGAAGAAAAATAAACAGTTGAGGATTGATAAATTCATTTTATTTGTTACTATCATATCACATTATTCTTGATAATTAAACAACAGTAATAATACAGTAACACAATTTAATCATTATTTAATGTTTCAAATTATGTCATTGTTAACTGTCACTTTTTGAATTAAAAATTTAATCAAAAGTTTTAATAAGTAGGCCTATTCCTACAGCTCTCTTCCTTTCGGCCATGTGATTTATATTCACATAAATGACAGTTATACTAAAGTGAAAAATAAAATATTTATATATATATATATATATATATATATATATATATATATATATATATATATATATATATATACTACATAAATACAATGAAATATTGTTTTTAAAAATATTAAACCTAATATTGACCACTATTAGAAAGATGGAATGGTTAAAATAAGGGACACTGTGTGAGGAAATATATGATCACATTTGACGTGAAGCTGGATCGTCAATTGTCATATTATACTAACTTATAATTTTATAGTAGCATATTTTAGCAAGATTAACCAAAATAATTGTGTATGTATGTGTATATATATATATATATATATATATATATATATTATGAATATATGCAGTCAGAAATGGGGACCTTGCTAAGCCAGTGCTAGTCTATGGCTTGTGAATATTCACCCTCATTGTGGTCGATAACTTAAAATACATGTTGTTAAACCCCTTCTTCTTTTTACTGGATGGAGCAACAGCTCCGTGTCTTGATGTCAGATGGATATTGTCCAATGTCATCAGCAGACTCTTCTGTAAATAAAGCGTGTAAAGCGATATTCATTCACCAATAAGAGAAGTTGCTGTCACAATGGAAAAAGGCGGATTTCCCCACATTTAAATTTGCGGTCCAGAATCTACAACTTATAGACTATAGGCTGTTTGATTATATTGTTCAAAACTTCTGTGTCATATTTTTATAGTAGTCAATAGCTTTTTATCGAGTAGTTTATTATTGATTTTCATTGCCTATTTGCTTACAACAATGCAACACAATGTTCACAATTCAGGGATTTCCCACGGACCCCCTGGCTATTTTAAAAGGACCCCAGTTTGAGAAATGCTGCTTTAATGCACCGCTGCTGCAGCCACCATGTGCCGTTTGTTCACTGTCAGACGTCAAAATCCTCTGCTGTGATCGATGTTCCTGTTATTATGCATAATCCAAAAGTTAATTTGAGAGGAGTTGTGGAAAGTATTTGTCAGAAGTCATTCTGCAGATTCTGTTTGACACTGCTTTAATAAATAGTTTAGCTGTTAAAAGGTTTATCAAACTGTTGGATGCTGTAAACAACATGTTTTCGCGCCCCCGCAGTATTTATAATCTAACAGCCAGGGTATTCATGCACTGTCGACAAGAAATGCCGCAAGACACAAATACGCGTGCTTGAGGAAACACACTTGATTCTATTTTGAAGAACAGATGACAGCGCGTTTGATTTGCTTTTTTGTTCAGAAGTTCATTTGTGATTTGGCGCCAATGCGCACAGCTCAATCGTCTCTCGCCTGTTCTTCAATAAACATTTCTGAGAAAAAGGAATTAAAAGTTTTTTTATTTTATCTTTTCAAGAAGTTTTTATATCAAAACATCAAATCACCATACTTATAGAATCACAATATGACAATACATATCGCATTGGCTAGGAAATATCATTGTAATATCGAATCGGGAGGTCTGTGGCAATTCCCAGACCTAATTTACACACACACACGCACACGAGAAAATAGTTTTCCATACCATGAACAGTACTGGGTAGTAACATTACATGTAATCTGTATTATATAATCAGATTACAAAAATCAGGTACTTGTAATTGGATTAAATTACTTTTTAAAATACTCATAATCAGACTACAGTTACTTTTTATAGATTACATGATTATATATTAATGTCGCCATGAAACAAGTTGCGACCGACTTCTGTATTGTGACGTATTTCAGAGTGAAACAGCTTATCGAACAAGAAAAGAATGTAGGGAAGGGATTTGAGTTTATCCATTGGTTGTTGATTGGATTGTGAAAATATGGGCATTGCATAGTGGAACGGAGGCAGATCTGAGTGCGAGTTTGCAGTGGACACACGCACCCTTACCACCGTGCTGCTTGATTCAGAGCCGGTTATCGGTGAAATTGAGCAGCGATCTCAACACATTTATGATCAAACTGATAATGTAAACACATGAGTACATCACGGTCTTTGCTTACGAAGAGGCTGTAGCCATTGAAAAAATGAGTGATTAAAAGATAACCATATTTTAACGTTTTGAATCACAATACACTAAATATAAAGTGCTGTGCATCCCAAGATAACTGCATTCAAAAATCTAAATATATAAATAATTTCAAACTGGTGGTGGCGCTATATAGTTTGTTCCAGAGACCCCAAAGTTGGTGTGTTGGGCTATTCATACCAGCCCCTATCAAAGTGTGCCAAAATTATTTTCTTATGTACAGTTTTATGGGTTGCCATAGACTCCAGTAGCGGAAGAATAATAGCCGAATAATAATATAAAAACTAACAAACACAATAGGGACTACGCCCTTTCAGGGCTTTGCCTCTAATAAAGGGTAATAGATTTGCATGTCAACGGTTCCTTCTGACTATTTTACATTTGAATGAGTTTGTGCTAAGAGTTGCCAGGCATATTTAAATCCAGATCATTTCTCTAAACAGTGTGACAGGGTTCCCACGGGTCCTTAAAAAGTCTTAAATTTACTTTTTTAAAATTTAAGTCCATAAAAAGTCTTAAATATCCTAAATAAATTACAAGAAGTATTACATTTTGAGGTGTGAATAGAGCCGCTTAAAACAGCAATATCTGCGTGAGTCAAAATAATCTCTCTCTCTTTCTCTCTCTTTCTCTCTCTCGAGTGCATCCATCATTTAGCAGCTGATGCTTGAGATTAGTGTGAGTGAGGGAAGCGCAAGCAAGCGCATTTTTACTGAACTTACGGGCAAGTCTATCCCTCACAGCCTTGTTTCCATTTCCATTAAAAATCAAACATAGACCAATCCTCTTGTTTATTAAATTTCAGCGCATACGCAGTAAGTGATGGCAGAAAGCCCATTGACTGTTGTGTTATGCTGCCTTCACGTGCTATTGGATTTATCTTAAATACAAGTTTCCCACTCGGAAGTCGTAAATATGACTGGGAAACTCAGAAATAATTTTGATACCAGAGTTTCCAACATGGGCGGAGTCCTAAACTTTCAACATGGCGGAGGAGAGTACAGTTTCTGTTGTGAATGACAGGTTTTGTTCATTTTTCTAAATACAACAAATTGTTAGTGCTTGCCGTTTTGGTCAAATTCATTTAGGTATATCAGCAACCGTTCTAAGATGTTGTACATTTTTACACTGAAAATAACTTGTATTTGACCAAAATTCCATTATCATCGGCAAGCTAACTGAGTGATATTTATTATGATGTCAAAATAAAAGTTCCTCAAGAAATATGTATGAATGAACCTGGCGTTGTTCATGTTTCCCATTCTTTCCGACAAAGCACGTGAACACGATGTACTCGTAATTACCACTTTAGAAGTGGGAAATAGGATAATTCCAATAGCACATGAAGGCAGCATTAGATCTGACAGATTAGATGAATAAACAGATTATGACACAAAACCATCATAAACACAAACCTATTTTTAGCGATACAATTACTATAATGATATGAAACATGTAATCATGTTCGCTATAAATTTTTGCTGCGAAGTCCAGTCAGCCCTGTTGATGGCTTGAAGCCATAGCAGTCAACGAGAGCCCTCGAAATAATTTTTCAACAACGTAATCCGATAAAAGTTTACTTTTTGCGCGCGGTTTTTGCCACCACTTCCGTGTTTGGCATAAACGGTGACGTTGCCAATGGATTGGTCTATTGCGTCACGTCTTGCTGGAAAGCAAGTGACTAAAGAAAAGGGTCACAATATGGGCTACATACTTTAGGCTACATGCATTCATAATGAATTCATATAGAGTTTTAAAGTTGTATTAACTTATTTTAAAAAAGAAAACACACAAATGCACAATAAAATATAAAAAACATGTATGGAGACATCAAAGTAGCCTCATTGGTTTTGTATTTACCTGCAAATTAATTATTTAATGTGGTCTTAAATGTTTTTTTTTTAATTTGGCCTAAAAAGTCTTAAATTTCATTCCTTCGAACCTGCAGATACCCTAGTGTGAATGATTCCTCTTTTAATATTTCTGTTTGTCAGTAATGGCTATAATTGTTCTTCCAGCCACTGGTGGAAACTCTATGAATTGTACTAAGACCTTCAGGGCTGCTTAATAACACTCTTCGTCTCAGCCTCATTGTGTATAGTTTCAATAGTGTGTATAGTAAGCAATAATGTTTATTATTTCTTGTCTTTGTGGTGTAGGGATCATGCAGTGAATCAAGTTCCTGGCACTGACTGGTGGTATAGGACATTGTCCCCTCTCTTCTGCTGGGTTTGTCTTGTGCCCGTTACCAGGATGGCAGCAGATGTCCACAATAAGGGTGTACCCTGGGAGGTTAAAAATGGCAACTTGATGCCTGTGGATCGACTCCAGCAGGACCGATCGGACAGTCCGACCCCTGGCCTGGTGGAGGGGACTGAGCCAGGTTAGTTTAATAATTCACGCTGTGTGAATTATTTTTTTTTTTTTTTGTCTGGGATGTTTATTTCTTTTTAGAGACCAAGTGAGGTGAGTGAAGTTTTATGTTGCTTTAACCAATTAGTTTGAGACACTTATAGTTCATAAGCCAACAAACAGGATTTCTGTGGAGAAACCACACCTTGTTTCTTAGTCATTCATATCCTTGAAGTTCCCCATTGAATTTCTTTTTTCAGTGATAAAATAACTTGCATATGTATGGATATATATGTTAGCTGACTAGAATCTTAGAAATAGTTTAGCCATGTGAATGATTCATTACAGAAGTTGAGGTTTGTTGTAACACAGGTTTCATAATCAGAATCAGAATCAGCTTTATTGCCAAGTATGCTTACACATACAAGGAATTTGTCTCGGTGACAGGAGCTTCCAGTGTACAACAATACAAAAACAGCAGCAAGACATGGATAATAATAAAAAATAAAACTAATTAAACACATACGTACAGACACACACATACATACATACATACACATACACATGGGTAGTGCAAATCTAATACAATCTGTTATCTGTTTTGTACAGTGCAAATGTTTTTTTTGTTTTTTTTTTTCTCAGAGGAATGAAATGGCAGAAGAGGTTGGATGTGTTGGATAAATATAAGAAAGACTAAACTGTGAATTGCACATAGTTATTGCTCAATGGGGCAGTTTAACTGTTCATGAGATGGATAGCCTGAGGGAAAAAACTGTTCCTGTGCCTGACGATTCTGGTGCTCAGAGCTCTGAAGTGTCGGCCAGAAGGCAACAGTTCAAAAAGGTAGTGGGCAGGGTGAGTGGGGTCCAGAGTGATTTTTTTTTAATTTTATTTCCAGCCTTTTATCCTCACTCTGGAAGTGTATAGTTCTTGAAGGGGGGACAGGGGGCAACCAATAATCCTCTCAGCAGTCCGAACTGTCCTTTGTAGTCTTCTGATGTCTGATTTCGTAGCTGAACCAAACCAGACAGTTATTGAAGTGCAGAGGACAGACTCAATGACTGCTGAATAAAACTGTATCAGCAGCGCCTGTGGCAGGTAGAACTTCCTCAACTGGTGAAGGAAATACAACCTCTGCTGGGCCTTTTTCACAATGGAGTCAGTGTGGGTCTCCCACTTCAGATCCTGTGAGATGGTAGTGCCCAGGAACCTGAATGACTCCACTGCTGCCACAGTGCTGTTTAGAATGGTGAGGGGGGTCAGTGTTGGGGTGTTTCTCCTAAAGTCCACAATGATCTCCACCGTTTTGAGCATGTTCAAGGTTGTTTTGACTGCACCAGACAGCCAGTTGTTCAATCAACCTTCTGTCATCGGCCTCATCATCATCTCGGATGAGGCCGATGACAGTGATGTCGTCTGCAAACTTCAGGAGCTTGACAGAGGGGTCCTTGGCGATGCAGTCATTGGTGTAGAGGGAGAAGTGTAGTGGGGAGAGCACACATCCCTGGGGGGCACCAGTGCTGATTGTACAGGTGCTAGAAGTGAGTTTCCCCTGTCTCACAAGCTGCTGCCTGTTCATCAGAAAGCTGGTAATCCACTGACAGATAGACATGGGAACAGAGAGTTGGTGTAATTTATTCTGGAGTATAGCTGGGATGATGGTGTTGAAAGCTGAACTGAAGTCCACAAAAAGGATCCTTGCATATGTCCCTGGTCTGTCCAGATGTTGCAGGATATGATGCAATCCTATGTTGACTGCATCATCCACAGATCTGTTTGCTCGATAAGCAAATTGAAAGGGTCCAGTGATGTTCTTCAGGTGGGCCAACACCAGTCTGTCAAATGATTTCATGACCACAGACATCAGGGCGACAGATCTGTAGTCATTAAGTCCTGTGATTTTTGGTTTATTTGGGACAGGAATCATAATGATGTGAGATGTTCAAAGAAGTCTCCCTGAGGTTTTCCCAGAACATTATATATGGAGGTGGGAGTGTTTTAGAGGTGTTTCCTGAAGTTTACTCATCATTTACCCACCCTCACGCTGTTCCAAACCTGTATGACTTTATTTCTTCTGTGGAACACAAAAGCAGATGTTAGGTATTGACAGCCCCAGTCACCATTCACATTTATTGCTTCTTTTTTCCATATAGTGAAAGTGAATGGTGACTGAGGCTGTCATTCCTTAACATTCTACCTAGCAGATTTGTTTTCCATGGAAGAAAGTCCTACTGTCATTCATTTTGGGTGAACTATCCCTTTATCCCTTAATCAGCAAGTTTTTTATGAGACCCTAATTCTAGTGTTCGACTGATACGTGTTTTTCAATGGCCAGTACTGATATCTAGAGAACAGGGTGGCTAATGACTGATATACTGATGGTACCCAATCAGAATGAACTTTTCCCCACTGCAGCTACCATGGCAACTGTCCACTTGCTGCTCTAAACCGATATATGGCACTAGAATTAGGAATGCAGCAAAAGTTCAGCTCCCAAAAAGTTTTGGCCAAAAGAGGGAAAAAAAGGCAGAAAATCTTGGCCGAAAATTTAAACAGAAACCGTTTCTTTAAAATCAGATAACAGAAACACTCACATGGAGAAAAAGCATTGTTTATGTTGAACATTAAAGTCCATATCCCCAGAAGTAAAGTGATCACTCTATTGATCATTAGCGCATTAAAAAAAAATAGCATTTTTCAGTAGAGTTGGGGTACTTGAGTTCGGACACGGACTCAAGTCCGGTCTCAAGTCCAACTTTTAATGGACTTTGATTGTCACAGACTCAGATGCATTTTTACTCTGATTTGTCATGGATTCGAGCCTATGGGACTCTTTCCAAGTCCAGCCGAGTCCATGGTATTTTTGACGCATTTAAAAAGAAAGAAAAGAGAAAAGAATTTAAACAAAATTACAATAACGAAAACAAGGAATAAATGAACGCATATCTGTCTGTATGCAGCTGTAGCACCCCTGATGCCATAGCCAGAGTTGTTTCACTGTGTTGAGCACACATACGCAGACACACATGCACACTTATCAGTCAACCAAAACTAATGGTACTGGGGAGAATAATGTACATCGATTACTGATTTGGCTGACACGACTGTCAAAGTCTACTGACATGTGGAAAGAAAACATAAAGACACGTATGTAGCCAACGTACTATAAACTAAAAGGCAGTTTCACACGGGACCCGACAACCAGTAAAATCGCACACAGCTACTACCTTCCCCTTAGTGGGCTCGTTTGTGCAGTCAAGCCGGTGCTCGTGTTGCAGTTTTATCATGGTTACAATCAAGAACAACAAATGAAATAAAAATAGAGAAAAATAGTATAAATATTAGGCTATCAAGTCTTTTTAGGCGTAATGAATACACACATGTAGGCTATTATTTCTGTTGTCTCTTGCAGTACACGCAGTATTGTCAGCTTGAACTTGAAGCCCGTCTGGGAGATTCATAATTGCTTAATAAAGTAACTGTTAATATTTTAAGATAGCTTAGTTGGTAAATCATTATTGCTAAAGCAGACAGTTGCTCCAGACTGATTAAATAGGACAGCACCTATTTATTATTGATATATATCTTCAAATTATTGAGCATATTTCCACTATTTACAACATTCAACAATGCACAGTCAAATATTAGAATATTATGGGCAGTGTTTTGTTTATAATTTAATTATTGACTATGAAATGTATAATTCAATGGCAGAGTTTGTGTATGAAGCTAAACTTCATGTAACTAGTTGAAGTTAGTAATGGCGTTTGTTTTTTTGTTTTTTTCTTCTTTATTTTTGTAAACCACCGGGTAACTTATTCACTTCATGCTTTTTTAATAAATTAAAATTTTACAGAAGGACAGGCCAACGTGGCCACCGCTCAAGAAAATATCAAATAGTTTTACCTTTGGCGGCAGCTGCTGCGAGATGCACACGAATGGATCAGTGATTTGCACTTATCTGCTTTCTGCGATTGAACTAGACGCTTGCAACTGTTATGTCCCATGTTAAATGGCCCTAATAATGTTAGAGTGGACTTTTTCAGTGTTTCGGGTGTAGCATTTGTAGTCAAAGTTCTCAGCGAGTGCTAATTACAACTAGGGATGTGCCAGGGTGGTTGACTAATCGACTAGCCATCTAACTGACTAATTGGTTAGAGGGATTGACTACTAACATTAATATTTTTAGTGGTGGTGGTTTTAATGGTGGTTTAAATTAATTGACTGATGTAACTTCTTAAGGGGTGGTCACACCGTGCTTCATTCACTCCCATTCAAATGCATCCAAATGCGGGAGACCGGAAGCGCAACTCCATGTGAAGATATTTCGTACAACGCTGCGTACCAAAGTTCAAGCATGTCACACGCTGACCTCTTACCATGGTTTCTATATAACAAAAATGGCCTTTTGAAATAAAAAAAAATAGTAGTCTAAATACATTTAGATATTATTTCTGTTAAAATGCCATAATATAGTTGCTCTAGCCCCTTTCACACATGCAAACTTGTAAATTGCAGTAAAATGATTGGATTGCCTTTACTGGTAAATGTACCACATCTGCTATTTTAAACATGAAAACAAAAGGGATAGTTCAAAGTATAGTTTAAATATTAAAGGGATAGTTCACCCAAAATTGAAAATTCTCTCATCATTTATTCACCCTCATGTCATCTAAGATGTGTATGACTTTCTTTCTTCTGCTGAACACAAACGCAGATTTTTATAAAAATATCTCAGCTCTGTAGGTAAATACAATGCAAGCGAATGGTGACCAGAACTCCAAAAAGGAGATACAGTCAGCATTAAAGTAATCCATAAGACTCTGATGATGACTTCTGATGTATTATGGTTTTGGGTGAGAACAGACCAAAATTTAACTCCTTTTCATTGCAGTCTCTAGGCCCGATCATGATTTCAAGCCCAATTACACTTCCTAGTGCTTGACGTATGCGCATGGTGCTATAAGAAGTGTAGTGATCAAGCTTGAAATCATGATTGCCAAGGAGACTGCTGTCAGGATGTACAGTGAAAAAGGAGTTATATTTTGGTCTGTTCTCACCCAAAACCAACTGGATTGCTTCAGAAGACATTGATTATTGATCATTTTTGGAGCTTTAGCAGTTCTGATCACCATTCACTTGCATTGTATGGACCTACAGAGCTATTAGAAGATATTTTCTTCTAAAAATCTTGTTTGTATTCAGCAGAAGAAAGAAAGTCAAACACATCTGGAATGGCATGAGGTTAAGTTAATAATGGGAGATTTTTAATTTTTGGGTGAATTATCCCATGCGTGCCATCAAAATTAGTGATACTCAAATTGGCAGGCTTGTTGAGGAGAGGTGCTATTATCAGACGTACAATATCAGACTGCCGGACGAAAGAACTGGTGTAAAAATTTGGGGGTGGGCTCTTTTGACATTTGCATTAAGCAACTTCTCACAATGTCCTAGCAACCACCCAGCTCATTAAAAGCCACTAAAAAGACCGTAGCAACTGCCTGAGCAGTTAACCAAAAATGCCCAAGTGTCTTGGCGACGAGTTTTGCAATGCCAAGCACCATCACATTTTCTTTAGAAAATCTCAAAATCTAGTTCAAATCTGAAACTTAAATAGCTTAGTGGCCAAAACTGAAAATTCTGGAGACATGGGGCCGAAAACCAAAAATGCTTTATATACAGTGTGTGTGTATGTATGTACGTACACTGGTGGCCAAAAGTTTGGAATAATGTACAGATTTTGCTCTTATAGAAAGAAATTGGTACTTTTATTCAACAAAGTGGCATTCAACTGATCACAGTGTATAGTCAGGACTAGAGCACATCCAATATGGGATTTATGAGACCGATACCGATTTTAGAGGGGGGAAATTCACCGATTACCGATATGGTGGCCGATATAGTAAATTTTTGAGCTGGAATGAAAACAGACCTTTTCTATGTGGATTGTTCACCGATTTTGCACCGATATGACTATGCAAAGGTATTCAGAAGGCTGCTTTCTTAAACAAATATTTTTATCAAAGAATATTTGACATTATTATTATACATTGTCAGCAAATTCTAGAAATGAACACTGAGAAAATAAAGAATAAATAGAAATACAATAAATAGCTTAAAAAACATCAGTACTGTATATTCAGTATCAGTCAGTTGTTGACCATTTAAATAAAGAATAAATAAAAATACAATAAATAGCTAAATAAACATCAGTACTGTATGTTTAGTATCAGTCAGTTGCTGACCATTAAAATAAATAATAAATTCAAATAAAATAAATAGCTAAATAAACATCAGTACTGTATGTTTAGTATCAGTCAAATGCTGACCATTAAAATAAAGAATAAATAAAAATAAAATAAATAGCTAAATAAACATCAGTACTGTATGTTTAGTATCAGCCAGTTGCTGACCATTAAAATAAAGAATAAATTCAAATAAAATAAATAGCTAAATAAACATCAGTACTGTATGTTTAGTATCAGTCAAATGCTAACCATTAAAATAAATTCAAATAAAATAAATAGCTAAATAAAAATCTGTACTGTATGTTTAGTATCAGTCAGTTGCTGACCATTAAAATAAAGAATAAATTCAAATAAAATAAATAGCTAAATAAACATCAGTACTGTATGTTTAGTATCAGTCAAATGCTGACTATATTAGTACTGCCAGTCAATTAGGGTCAGGTTGTAAAACAAGAAGCTTTTACACCTGCCGAGTCAAGAGATATACAGCGGCAGCAGTGTTACACCGTATTCTGCTATACAAGTTCAGGGGAAACTTTCAACGGTGGAAAACCAGACTTTTAAATATTACATTTTATAAATGCAATGACTGGAATTGTTCGATTGAAGGGGGTACCAAACTGTGAATCCTAAACAAAACAGTTTGGTGAATACATGTTTACACATTAGCTTCCACTCCGCTGACAAGCAATGAAAGTAGCTACATGGTTAGCTAGTTAGCTATAAGCTCATTGTCACAGCGAGTAAAAGATGGACCAGCATTGCGTCTCACCAACTGAGTCTTCTCTTTACTGTTGTACATGAAACTGGTGTTGAGCGGGTAGAATTCAATGAAGCTGTCAGCTGAGGACGTGAGGCGTCTATTTCTCAAACTATAGACACTGATGAACATATCCTCTTGTTTAGTTGTACATCTGGCCTTTCACATCTCTTTCTGTCCTTGTTAGAGCCAGTTGTCCTTTGTCTTTGAAGACTGTAGTGTACACCTTTGTATGAAATCTTCAGTTTTTTGGCAATTTCAAGCATTGTATAGCCTTCATTCCTCAAAACAATGATTGACTGATGAGTTTCTAGAGAAAGCTGTTTCTTATTTTGCCATTTTAGACCTAATATTGAGTCTATTGCATACTGTGGCAACTCAAAAACAAACACAAAGACAATGTTAAGCTTCATTCAACGAACCAAATAGCTTTCAACTGTGTTTTATATAATGGCAAGTGATTTTCTAGTACCAAATTAGCAATTTAGCATGATTACTCAAGGATAAGGTGTTGGAGTGATGGCTGCTGCAAATGGGAACTGTCTACATTTGTTCAAAAATGACTTTTTTCAAATAGTGATGGTGCTGTTTTTTACATCAGTAATGTCCTGACTATACATTGTTATCAGTCGATATATATATATATATATATATATATATATATATATATATATATATATATATATATATATATATATATATATAACTCAGCAAAAAAAAGAAATGTCCCTTTTTCAGGACATTGTATTTTAAAGATCATTTTGTAAAAATCCAAATAACTTTACAGATATTTATTGTAAAGGGTTTAAACAATGTTTTCCATGCTTGTTCAATGAACCATAATTAATGAACATGCACCTGTGGAACAGTCGTTAAGACACTAACAGCTTACAGACGGTAGGCAATTAAGGTCACAGTTATAAAAACTTGGGACACTAAAGAGACCTTTCTACTGACTCTGAAAAACACCAAAAGAAAGATGCCCAGGGTCCCTGCTCATCTGCGTGAACGTGCCTTATGCATGCTGCATGGAGGCATGAGGACTGCAGATGTGGCCAGGGCAATAAATTGCAATGTCTGTACTGTGAGACGCCTAAGACAGCACTACAGGGAGACAAGGAGGCGGCTCATCAGGAGAAAAGGCTGAGAGAGGCTGGACTGAGGGCTTGTAGGCCTGTTGTAAGGCAGGTCCTTACCAGACATCACCGGCAACAACGTCACCTATGGGCACAAACCCACCTTTGCTGGACCAGACAGGATTGGCAAAAAGTGCTCTTCACTGACGAGAAGCGGTTTTGTCTCTCCAGGGGTAATGGTCGGACTCGCGTTTATCGTCGAAGAAATGAGCGTTACACAGAGGCCTGTACTCTGAAGTGAGATCGATTTGGAGTGGAGGGTCCATCACGGTCTGGGGTGGTGTGTCAGAGCATCATCAGACTGAGCTTGTTGTCATTGCAGGCAATCCCAATGCTGTGCATTACAGGGAAGACATCCTCCACCCTCATATGGTACCCTTCCTGCAGGCTCATCCTGACATAACCCTCCAGCATGACAATGCGACCAGCCATACTGCTCGTTCTGTGCGTGATTTCCTGCAAGACAGGAATGTCAGTGTTCTGCCATGGCCAGCGACGAGCCCGGATCTCAATCCCATCGAGCACATCTGGGACCTGTTGGATCGGAGGGTGAGAGCTAGGGCCATTCCCCCCAGAAATATCCAGGAACTTGCAGGTGCCTTGGTGGAAGAGTGGGGTAACATCTCACAGCAAGAACTGGCAAATCTGGTGCAGTCCATGAGGAGGAGATGCACTGCAGTACATAATGCAGCTGGTGGCCACACCAGATACTGACTGTTACTTTTGATTTTGACCCCCCCCCTTTGTTCAGGGACACATTATTCCATTTCTGTTAATCACATGTCTGTGAAACTTGTTCAGTTTGTCTTAGTTGTTGAATCTTTTTATGTTCATACAAAAATGTACATGTTAAGTTTGCTGAAAATAAAAACAGTTGAAAGTGAGAGGACGTTTCTTTTTTGCTGAGTTTTTTTATATATATATATATCTCAACTGATTTTTGCCTAACAAGCAAATACTACCCTACAAAGTGCTAATAAAGTACTTATGAATACACAACAAAGGACAAAAGCATACCTTTTCAAGTTCAAGTTTTCTTTGAATCTGTCCATCATCCATATTGTCAATATTGTTGTTAGTGGGGAAAAATAAACTGAGTTTATTTGTGACAGTGTCACTCACTGGTCCAATTTCAGTGTTCCCGTTTGCGTGAGCAGCGGATGCAAAGCGTGTTGAATTGGACTCGTGTTTGACACCGCTGATTTAGAGTGCAGCTCGGCTCGAACAGTAATTGGGATATTTAACCATGATATGTGATGGTGGCTCAAGCTAAACGGCCTCACAGAAAAACGCTGTATTTTCTTCATGTCAGTGTCTCTGTTAATTGATTTTAAAGTAACTGTTTTTGTTCAGATTTTCGGCTTTTTTTCTCTTTCGGACGAAACCTAAAATAGCATTTTCGGCCAAAAATTTTCTGTGGCCGAAATTTTGGTGTATCCCTAAAATAGCTAGAGAACCAAAATATTTGGATACTACCAACACTTTCAAAAGAAGGGGTTTCAACTAACAGAGTGAAATCTCTTAAATTTTTAAGCTTTAAAATGCTGCTCTGAATTGAAACAGGTACTCCGCCTCATTCTAAATACTCTAATGTCAATTACATGCTAAAATGTAATTGACATTATTCATATTCATGTCTCTGTCACTTGCTTACACGAGCATTCATAATTCTTGCCCTGCCTTGATAGGTGCTGGACAGGAGAGTGCCATGTTTGTTCACGCCCAGTCCTTTGAAGACCTGACTGCCGAAAGTGAGTCCAACACTGCTGACAAATCAGTAGAGGTGGGCGGCACGACTCTGGAGACATCTAATGAAGCGGAGGTAAGAAACAGTCAAGAGGAGGCTCTGGAAAGAGATGAGGAGGAGGTGCAGGAAGTAGTCTTGGTGGCTGAAAGGGAGCAGAAGTTGAGGCGGACAGAGACAGTGTGGAGCAACAAGCCGAAAGAGGAGGATGTGACGAGCGAAACGTGGCGGAGTCACAGAAAGCATGTGTTTGTCTTGAGTGAGGCGGGAAAACCCATCTACACACGCTATGGCACAGAGGAGGCGCTCTCTAGTATCATGGGAGTCATGATGTTGCTCATGTCCTTTGTGGAGGATAAGAAGAACATTATCCGGTCCATTCATGCAGGTAAGAAATTACTAAATGGCAGCAAAAGAAGCATTTATTTATTATTTATTAACATTTAAATGGCCCTATTCTACTCTTTATTACATTTATTTTGTTCCCTGAAGTCCACTTATGATGTTAGTCTTGGTGACCTGCACAAAAATGTTGTTTTCAATTTCCATTTTCTGACCCTTAGACCCCGTTTCCACCTGGTATTAAAATGCATTTCGAGTGATCTGATCACTTGTGGTCAGCCCTAAATACAGATCTAAATGGGGTCTAAAACTATTTGCGACCAGATCATTGTGATCGATGTTGTGTTTGTGCTTAGATCAAATTTCAACCGCATCTGGTAGAAAGAGCACACTGTGCTTTAATATCATGCAGTAACGTACTGACATAGTGATTGATGTATGTTGTCACGAAACAGAGACCCTCCCCTTCAAATTTCTGGTCACAGGAGATGCATTTAGGTGACCAGGTGTAAACAGGAATGTGTCACCTGACCACATGTGATCAGATCACCCAAGACGCATCTTAATACCAGGTGTAAACGAGGTCTAAAAAGTTTTTTCATCGGATCACAAAAAACACTTACAAGTGTTGTCAAAAATGCATGTGACCACATCGCATTTGAGGTGTAAATGCTAATCTGTCCTGTGTGCATCCCGGAAGCAGTGAAGCGCCACCCCTCACCTGTCAATCAACCGCTGCTCTAAAACAAGAGTTTAAACTTTGCCGGTTATGAGTGGCTTTAAAAGTAAATAACCGTCCGTTCTGAACTTTTTAAAAAGCGGATAGATACACAATCACGAGCGCTTCACAGATCTTCTTTAGTGTGTCTGATATCAACACAGACAAGAAGCATGAACACCTGAAGCTCCTTTAATATAGGTGATAAACTTAAATAACGGATACTTCTGCTTGACATGTTGTGTTTATGCTTAAATTAAATTTCAACCGCATCTGGTAGAAATAGCACACCGTGCTTTAATATCATGCAGTAACATTCTGGCATAGTGATTGATGTATGTCGTAATGAAACAGAGACCCTCCCCTCCAAATCCGAACACAGTGGTCACAGGAGATGCATTTAAGTGACCAGGTGTAAACAGCCATGTGTCTCACCTGACCAGATGTGATCGGATCACCCGACACGCAACGTAATACCAGATGTAAATACCGGGGTCTTAGAGTTAAGCAAGATGTTTTTGTACCTTTAAGAACTCAATATGTAAACAACCTCTGTTGTGTCTGGCTAACCTCTGCGTCCAGGTTTCATTCATCAGGACGAGGCACGTTGCTAACTATTGAACAGATGTTCACGTTAACTTGGGCGGTCAAATGTTAATGTGCTTATGGTTTTGAAGTCACAAAAAATACCGTTTCTGAATTACCATTTTTGTAGTAGTGTTCCCACAGTCAGAGAATTTTAAACTAGGGATTTCCAGGCCTTCAAAAAGTCATGGAAATTAGGTAAATCTTGTAGTAAAGTCATGGGAATTTCTGTAGTGAATTTTCATTTTTCAAGTTATGCTGTGCTATAAAGCATTTCATTGGCTAGAAATTGCTCTTTATGAGTGCAGTCTTTATAAATTATTAATTTGTAATTATTGATAAAAAACATTTTTATATTGTAATCATAGAAAATAATGAAAAAAATAATAGAAATACAGTGGTTAAATGATGTGGGAACCCTGTTGTAGCCTAGTTTCAGTAAATGGGTGGATTGGAAATGGTGCTTTTGTGTTGTGTAGGTTAGAGAATAGATTTTAGGTTTAAAAGGTAAATCATATTTTCAATTACAGTAATATTACTACTTTAACTGATATAAAAAATATTTAAATGCAGACAAAATTACAGTACATGTACAGTATGTTTCATGAAGGGTTTAACAGATTACTGATTTGACACAAGAATAATTTGACATTGGACCACAGGACAGGACAACATGGTAGTAAGGTACATCTGAGAATGTAGGGAAATTAAGTATGTGGTGTGTGGAAAACTGCATATAAATAGTAGAGAGATAGTAGACAGAATTTTACAATTTTAATGTATTTTCAGATGGCTACAGGGTGGTATTCCTGCGGAAGAGTCCTCTCATCTTGGTCGGAGTCTCCCGTACGAGCTGCTCTGACCGCGAGTTGTCACGGGAACTTCAGTACGTCTACTACCAGATCGTCAGCCTGCTCACCCTCACGCAGCTGAACCACGTCTTCCAGCACCGGCAGAGTTACGACCTGCGCCGCCTGCTGGCCGGGTCTGAGCATCTCACCGACAACCTCCTACGACTACTAGACCAAGATCCGGGCCTGCTGCTGAGCGCGGTGATGTGCCTTCCACTTGCCAGCTCAGCACGTGACATCGTCTCCTCCAGCTTGCAGGCTGCTAAAGCCAAGAACCTGGTATTCTCTATCCTGCTTGCAGGAAACAGGTTGGTAACATTGGTGCGTAAAAAGGACCAGTTCTTGCACCATATGGACTTGCACTTGCTTTTCAACTTGGTCTGTTCCTCATCCTCCTTCCGAGAAGGCGAGGGGTGGACACCCATATGTCTGCCCAAGTTTAACCCAGCTGGCTTTTTCCATGCCCATATTTCGTACGTGGAGCCATTCTCAGATCTGTGTCTGATCCTGGTGTCCACTGATCGTGAGGACTTCTTTAACCTCTCTGAATGCAAGAAGAGGTTCCTGGAGCGTTTGCGCAAACGCAGTGCCTACCAGTCCCTGCAAGAAGCACTGAGCACACCCAGTTATCCTGTATCACAGGTCGGCATTCCTGAGCTGCTACACTTTGTGTACAAATCTAAAAGCTCTGGGCTCTATACAAGGTAAGAGAGCATGTCTAGATTAGAGTCATGGTCATTGAAAAAGGTCATGAATTAAATGAACAACCCATTCAAATAGAGGTCACAGCTTTCAGAGGGTGACAGTTTTTGGTCAGACAATTTATTATGAGCCTAAAAGTCCTATAGATGGTTGGATTTATATATATATATATATATATATATATATATATATATATATATATATACAGGTGCATCTCAATAAATTAGAATGCCGTGGAAAAGTTCATTTATTTCAGTAATTCAACTCAAATTGTGAAACTCGTGTATTAAATAAATTCAATGCAAACAGACTGAAGTAGTTTAAGTCTTTGGTTCTTTTAATTGTGATGATTTTGGCTCACATTTAACAAAAACCCACCAATTTACTATCTCAAAAAATTAGAATACATCATAAGACCAATAAAAAAAACATTTTTAGTGAATTGTTGGCCTTCTGGAAAGTATGTTCATTTACTGTATATGTACTCAATACTTGGTAGGGGCTCCTTTTGCTTTAATTACTGCCTCAATTCGGCGTGGCATGGAGGTGATCAGTTTGTGGGACTGCTGAGGTGGTATGGAAGCCCAGGTTTCTTTGACAGTGGCCTTCAGCTCATCTGCATTTTTTGGTCTCTTGTTTCTCATTTTCCTCTTGACAATACCCCATAGATTCTCTATGGGGTTCAGGTCTGGTAAGTTTGCTGGCCAGTCAAGCACACCAACACCATGGTCATTTAACCAACTTTTGGTGCTTTTGGCAGTGTGGGCAGGTGCCAAATCCTGCTGGAAAATGAAATCAGCATCTTTAAAAAGCTGGTCAGCAGAAGGAAGCCTGAAGTGCTCCAAAATTTCTTGGTAAACGGGTGCAGTGACTTTGGTTTTCAAAAAACACAATGGACCAACACCAGCAGATGACATTGCACCCCAAATCATCACAGACTGTGGAAACTTAACCCTGGACTTCAAGCAACTTGGGCTATGAGCTTCTCCACCCTTCCTCCAGACTCTAGGACCTTGGTTTCCAAATGAAATACAAAACTTGCTCTCATCTGAAAAGAGGACTTTGGACCACTGGGCAACAGTCTAGTTCTTCTCCTTAGCCCAGGTAAGATGCCTCTGACGTTGTCTGTGGTTCAGGAGTGGCTTAACAAGAGGAATACGACAACTGTAGCCAAATTCCTTGACACGTCTGTGTGTGGTGGCTCTTGATGCCTTGACCCCAGCCTCAGTCCATTCCTTGTGAAGTTCACCCAAATTCTTGAATCGATTTTGCTTGACAATCATAAGGCTGTGGTTCTCTCGGTTGGTTGTGCATCTTTTTCTTCCACACTTTTTCCTTCCACTCAACTTTCTGTTAACATGCTTGGATACAGCACTCTGTGAACAGCCAGCTTCTTTGGCAATGAATGTTTGTGGCTTACCCTCCTTGTGAAGGGTGTCAGTGATTGTCGTCTGGACAACTGTCAGATCAGCAGTCTTCCCCATGATTGTGTAGCCTAGTGAACCAAACTGAGAGACCATTTTGAAGGCTCAGGAAACCTTTGCAGGTGTTTTGAGTTGATTAGCTGATTGGCATGTCACCATATTCTAATTTTTTGAGATAGTGAAATGGTGGGTTTTTGTTAAATGTGAGCCAAAATCATCACAATTAAAAGAACCAAAGACTTAAACTACTTCAGTCTGTGTGCATTGAATTTATTTAATACACGAGTTTCACAATTTGAGTTGAATTACTGAAATAAATTAACTTTTCCATGACATTCTAATTTATTGAGATGCACCTGTGTGTATATATATATATATATATATATATATATATATATATATATATATATATAAAAGAGATAGACACCGTAAGAAGCATAGAGAATTTGTCAAAATTTGTCACAGCAGTCTTGCAGATATATATTGTGTTTTGGATCTTCATGTGAACATCCATTGCTTCCCTCAACCTTTCATCTAACTTACTTTTCCTGACAGCCCTGACCTTCCTGCACCATACCAGGGTGAAGAGGAGCACGAGAGGGTGATGGGGTTGTACCAGTACCTGCACAGCTGCCTGCATCACCCCACACGCCCCTTGCGCTACATTTACCACTGCGCAGAGACTGAAAACCTCTGTGCCTTGGTGAGCCAACTGTGAAGTGTATTAGACTGGTATTATTGGACACCAGTCAGAGATTTTTAAATGTGTTTGCATAAATAAGGAAGTATAGAATTAATGATGGTGATTTCTGTGCTGTATTACCAATCTTGTTTTACAGTTTGGTAGGAATTGCATTCTATTTTGGTGCTCTTTATTCTTTGATGGAATAGATAACCCAGTAATGAAAATTCGGTCATAATTTATGCACAGTCATGTCGTCGCAAACCTGTATGAACAAATTTTTTATGAATATCCTAGATATATATACAAAAGAGTGATCTATTCTATAACCCCAATTCCAAAAAAGTTGGGACAGTATGGAAAATGCTAATAAAAACAAAAAGGAGTGATTTGTAAATTATATTCATCCTTTGCTATATTGAAAGCACTACAACTACACATTATATGATGTTTTTCCTTGTGAATTTCATTGTTATTTGAAAATGTACAGTAATTTCAAATCAGATGATTGTAACATGCTCCAAAAAAGTTGAGACAGGGGCAATTTAAGACTAATAACAATTTTATGAGTTGAAATAACAAGGCGATGTGAAACAGGATATGTTAAACAGGTGTGGCAATCGTGTCATAGTCTATAGGGAGCCTCCAAAAACAGCCTAGTCCTTCAAGAGCAAAGATCATTCGAGACTTGACAATTTGCCAACAGATGCTTCAGCAAATAATCCAGCACTTTGAGAACAATGTTCCTCAAAGACAGATTGGAAGGATTTTGGGCATTTCACCCTCTACAGTGCACAATATAGTTAAAAGATTCAAGGAACCTGGTCAAATCTCGGCATGTAAAGGGCAAGACGAAAACCACTTCTGAATGCGCGTGATCTCTGATCCCTCAGACATCATTGTCTTAAAAAACATAATTCATCTGTAATGGATATCATGAACATGGGTTTGGGATTATTTAAGTACATTTGTGTTAGTCAACACCATTCACCGCTGCATCCACAGATGCAAGTTAAGACTTTACTATGCAAAGCAGAAGCCCTACATCAACACTGTCCAGAAGCGCTGCCAACTTCTCTGAGCTCGGTCTCATCTTAGATGGAAAGTAGAACAGTGGAACTGTGTTTTTTGGTCTGAAGAGTCCACTTTTCAAAAAGTTGTTGTGTTATCTGGGCCAAAGAGGAAAAGGACCATCCAAGCTGTTATCAGCATCAGGTCCAAAAGCCAGTGTCTGTATGGGCCAGGGGTGTGTCAGTGCCCATGGCATGGTTAACTCGCACATCTGTGAGAACACCATGAATGCAGACAGATATGTACAAATTTTGGAGCAACATATACTGCAATCCAGCACTGTCTTTTCCAGGGAAGTCCCTGCATTTTCCAGCAGGGCAACTTCAAACCACATACTGCCCGGATTTCTAGTGCATGGCTGTGCAAGCAGAGAATGTGGGTGCTAGATTGGCCTGACCGCAGTCCTGACCTGTCTCCAATTGAGAATGTGTGGCGCATTATAAAGCACACCATACGGCAACAAAGACCTTGTACAGTTGTGCGCTAAAGACCTACATAATGGATGACTGGGGGAAAATTCCACTTTCTAAACTTAACAAACTTGTGTCTTTAGTGCCTAAATGCTTAATAAGTATTATTAGAACAAATGGTGATGTTTCACAGTGGTAAACACTCGACTGTCCCAACTTTTTTGGAGCGTGTTGCAATCATCTGATTTGAAATTACCGTACATTTTCAAAAAACAATGAAATTCACAAGGAAAAACATCATATAATGTGTAATTGTAGTGCTTTCAATTTAGCAAAGGGTGAATATAATTTACAAATCACTCCTTTTTGTTTTTATTAGCATTTTCCATACTGTCCCAACTTTTTCGGAATTGGGGTGGTATATAATGAAAGTGAATGTGAACTTTGGCTGTCGAGCCCCCCAAATGACAAAAGAAAACACCATAAAAAGTAGTCCATATGACACATGCTCTATATTCTGAAGCCATACAATAGCTTTGTGTGGTAAACAGACTGAAATCTGAAGACATTGTTCACTTTAAAAATGTCCCCTCTGATCTAGCTTTTAAACCAAATATGGCACCATTGATGTCAATGACACTTGGTCCTAAGGCATGTGAGAACCAATGACTTTTGGTTTTGATGTGCCTTTTCTGTAGTCCAAACAACTTTTTTTGAGCTTCGTCGAAGGGGAAGATTATCAGCAGCCAGGTTTTTCTTCTATTGTTCTTTAAATTTTTTGGGTTACACAAAAGTAAGATAGTCTAACAAGTTTGGAACGGCATGAGGGTGTTTAAATGATGACAGAATCTTCATTTGTGGGTAAACTATTCCTTTAGGTAAACTTAAGCCGCTTTTCCACCATTAGGCCAAACGGTTCTGAGCACAGTGAGGAACAGTTCCAGTAGCATTTCCACTTTAGTACGGTTCGGCCCGGATTTCTTGGCACGGTTAGCTAACCATGCTTAAAGGAATATTCAATACAAGTTAAGCTTAATCGACAGCATTTGTGGCATAATGTTGATTACCACTAGGGCTGGGCGATGGGACGATGTAATCGTATATCGGCGATGTCTTACAAATCTCCTGATGCCGATTTCGACACTCATTGACAGACGATGATTGACAATATCAGTAAATGGAAAAATCATGGATCTGGGAAGTTGCCAGATACACTATATTGCCAAAAGTATTCACTCACCCATCCAAATAATTGAATTCAGGTGTTCCAATCACTTCCGTGGCCACAGGTGTATAAAATGAAGCACCTAGGCATGCAGACTGCTTCTACAAACATTTGTGAAAGAATGGGCCGCTCTCAGGAGCTCAGTGAATTCCAGCATGGTACTGTGAAATTTCCTCGCTACTAAATATTCCACAGTCAACTGTCAGTGGTATTATAACAAAGTGGAAGCGATTGGGAATGACAGCAACTCGGCCACGAAGTGGTAGGCCACGTAAAATGACAGAGCGGGGTCAGCGGATGCTGAGGCGCATAGTGCGCAGAGGTCGCCAACTTTCTGCAGAGTCAATCGCTACAGACCTCCAAAGTTCATGTGGCCTTCAGATTAGCTTAAGAACAGTGCGTAGAGAGCTTCATGGAATGGGTTTCCATGGCCGAGCAGCTGCATCCAAGCCATACATCACCAAGTGCAATGCAAAGCGTCGGATACAGTGGTGTAAAGCACGCCGCCACTGGACTCTAGAGCAGTGGAGACGCGTTCTCTGGAGTGACGGATCACGCTTCTCCATCTGGCAATCTGATGGATGAGTCTGGGTTTGGTGGTTGCCAGGAGAATGGTACTTGTCTGACTGCATTGTGCCAACTGTGAAGTTTGGTGGAGGGGGGATTATGGTGTGGGGTTGTTTTTCAGGAGCTGGGCTTGGCCCCTTAGTTCCAGTGAAAGGAACTCTGAATGCTTCAGCATACCAAGAGATTTTGGACAATTCCATGCTCCCAACTTTGTGGGAACAGTTTGGGGATGGCCCCTTCCTGTTCCAACATGACTGCGCACCAGTGCACAAAGCAAGGTCCATAAAGACATGGATGATGAGTTTGGTGTGGAAGAACTTGACTGGCCTGCACAGAGTCCTGACCTCAACCCGATAGAGCACCTTTGGGATGAATTAGAGCGAAGACTGCGAGCCAGGCCTTCTCTTCCAACATCAGTGTCTGACCTCACAAATGCGCTTCTGGAAGAATGGTCAAAAATTCCCATAAACACACTCCTAAACCTTGTGGAAAGCCTTCCCAGAAGAGTTGAAGCTGTTATAGCTGCAAAGGGTGGGCCGACGTCATATTAAACCCTATGGATTAAGAATGGGATGTCATTCAAGTTCATTTAAGTTCATTTAAGTCTAAAGGCAGATGAGCGAATACTTTTGGCAATATAGTGTATATTAAACAGTAGCCCAGGGTGTGAAATTTGCACCTGCCAAATGTAATGAGGCTGAATCCAGCTCCTTATTCGCAAGCTCCTCATCCAAATGCAGGTATCCGCAACAGTTGTGGCCGAACTGTAAGACGTCTCGGAGTAAAACATGACAAGAAATGCTGTTAGACACATAGACATGCGCTTGAAGAAACACACTTTATTATATTTTCAAGAACAGACAAAAGAAAAGCCATCCGTTCCCGTGTCTGATGCACTGTTTGTTCAGAGGCATGCAGCGGTAGGTAGTCTCGTGGAACAGTCATATGAAAACTGTTTGCAAGAATAGTGTCCTGTATGAGAACACTGCAATTGACCTAAGACCATCTCGGGAGGTGCTTAACATGCATTGCGAACACAAGTCTGCAGGTTTGCTCGAATAAATCTTTGTATGAAAGAAACAAAGACTAAATTGATTAAATCATAAAATAATACAAAACCACATTCACCGTGAACCTGAAATTGAGTTCTAATTTATTTTCTTTAGGCAGCATTTACTGTATTATCAAAACGCAATACAAACACAAATTCGAGAAGAACACATTTGGCAGCATTAAAGCCACCAAGTAAATAAAACCAAACCAACTGAAGTGGCTGAATCCAGACACAAGACAGAATCGAGCAACTCATAAGTGTCAGGGCTCTGCCACAAAAGTCAAAGAAAACAAAACTAAGGGCAGAACCCTGACACTATTAGTAATTTCCCATAATTTCCCACCTGTTGTCGTAGACCAGGGGTCAGCAACCTATTGCACACGGAAGGGTAATCACTGGCATGGCAGCAATGGCGAGAGAGGAGTGGACTATTTTATTTATATAAATTCCGCACATGCATTTCAATCTAGATAGATAGATTTTTATTGTCATTGTTTTAAAAACAACGAAAAACAGTTTAGCAGCTCTTAAGGATTGACAGTAGACACATAATAGCAAAACATAAATAACAATAAAGATAACCACAGTGAGGTGATATTTACACAATAGTGCAAAATGAAGGTAATGTAAATTAAAGTGCCGGGGGGGGGTATTGCATTAAATTGCCTCTGGGTAGAAACTGTTCTTTAATCTACATCTTGATGTAATCCTTCCTCATGATCACACAGTGTGTATTCAGGAGCTGAATGGGAGGCTAACAAAAAGTTAAAATGTGACAAGACTACAGTATACCCAACAGATTAGTTCAGTGCGTGCAACCATTTGCGCATCATAAGCCGGCAGCGCTTCACTTTCGAGTAAACGTGCCCCCTTTGCTTCGGTCACTATTAATCCTTGAGATTTCCAACCCAGCCTACAGGTACACCCTCCTTAAACCAGTTTCACTCAAAATTACATTTCATGTCTATTCAAAATATACCTGGAAATAAAGTTTTAGAAATTTGCAGGTGAGATTCACAGAAAAGGGCTGAATAGTTGATCGGCTTGTGATGTGCGAATGGCTTGCATGCACAGCGCAAGTCTCATCACACTTTAATAGTGTTTAGCCTGCGATTCAGCTGATGAAAAGCATCGGTACAGCCATTGACCAACAAAATAAAAAATAGCGCTCCATGTTAAAAAGGTTGCCAACCCCTGTCATAGATGAATACTTGCCTGATAGCAAATGGGGCCGTTGGAGACAGTTAATGTTTGGATTTGGGAAGGTGGTTATATAAGATTTTTTGATCATTTCGTTATTTTAAAAGTGCACTTTTCCTCATTAAAAAAAGTTTAACTTTGAAAGACATGAATTTTAATTTTGCAATATATGTAGGAAATCAAGACCACTCATATTAAATCAAGAATCCGGTCATATCAGTAACCTTATAAAAGCCATTGTATTCTACATGGAGAGGGTCCGCATGTAGAGGCTGCCATGTTAGAATCACATGACCAGCCGAATACTACTCGCTTAATCTCAGTAACCGTCCTGTTATTTGATACTTTCACTCATGGATTAAAGTAATCATGGCTGACTGTGATAACTAAATTTCTACAATGGCATCTGAAACTGAAAACTATTAATGTTAAATGATGCTGCATCCAAGCCGCTAGGTGTCCAAGATGACTCAAAGACAAACGTTACTGAGTGCACCTTTAATTGCTTTTTCATTTAAAGTGCAATTTGAATTTAGAAATATATTTTACATTTTTAGTGTTTCAATAAATGAATTTAAATTTTCAAGAAAATTTTCAAATCTTAAAATCAAAAATCAAAAATCTTACAGTGAGATACTTACAATGGAAGTGAATGGGGGCCAACCCATAAATGTTAAAATATTCTCTGTTTCAAACATATAGCCACAAGACCTAAACAATATGTGTGATTATATCGCTTATTAACCTTTTCTGGATAAAGTTATATCCAATTTTTACAGCTTTATTGCCATGACGACATAACATTGTAAACCCAGTAATCCCAGTAATTTAGTAGTCTGCCAGAGGAAAAAATAAATAAATAAAATAAATATATATATATATATACACACACACACACACAGCTCAAAAGTTTGCATACCCTTTGGAGAACTGGTAATATATGTACCATTTTTAAAGAAAACATGAGTGAGCAGGCAAAACACATTTCTTTTATTTCTTATGGGATTCATATTCAACTGTAGGTTATAACAGAATGGAACAATCATAAAACAAAACATTGCAACAAAGAAAAAAATAAAATGACCCCTGTTCAAAAATCTGCATACCCTTAGTTCTTAATACTGTGTATTGCCCCCTTTAGCATCAATGACAGCGTGCAATCTTTTGTAATAGTTGTCTATGAGGCGCCAAATTCTTGCAGGTGGTATAGCTGCCCATTTGTCTTGGCAAAATGCTTCCAGGTCATGCAAAGTCTTTGGTCGTTTTACATGAACTGCACGTTTGAGATCACCCCAGAGTGGCTCAATGATATTAAGGTCAGGACACTGTGATGGCCACTCCAGAACCTTCACCTTTTTCTGCTATAACAGCTGGAGGGTCAACTTGGCCTTGTGCTTAGGGTCATTGTCATGCTGGAAAGTCCATGAGCGTCCCATGCGCAGCTTTCGTGCAGAAGAATGCAAATTGTCTGCCAGTATTTTCTGATAACATACTGCATTCATCTTGCCATCAGTTTTCACAAGATTCCCCGTGCCTTTAGAGCTCACACCCCCCAAAACATCAGTGAGCCACCACCATGCTTCACAGTGGGGATGGTATTCTTTTCACTATTGGCCTTGTTGACCCCTCTCCAAACATAGCGCTTATGGTTGTGACCATAAAGCTCTATTTTGGTCTTGTCACTCCAAATTACAGTGTGCCAGAAGCTGTGAGGCATGTCGAGGTGTTGTCGGGCATATTGTAACTGGGCTTTTATGTGGCATTGGCACAGTAAAGGCTTCTTTCTGGCAACTCGACCATGCAGCTAATTTTTGTTCAAGTATCGTCGTATTGTGCTCCTTGAAACCACCACACCGTCTTTTTCCAGAGCAGCCTGTATTTCTCCTGAGGTTACCTGTGGGTATTTCTTTGTGTCCCAAACAATTCTTCTGGCAGTTGTGGCTGAAATCTTTCTTGGTCTACCTGACCTTGGCTTGGTATCAAGAGATCCCCTAATTTTCCACTTCTTAATAAGTGAGTGAACAGTACTGTCTGGCATTTTCAAGGCTTTGGTTATCTTTTTATAT
Source organism: Myxocyprinus asiaticus (assembly GCF_019703515.2). NCBI lineage: Eukaryota > Metazoa > Chordata > Actinopteri > Cypriniformes > Catostomidae > Myxocyprinus > Myxocyprinus asiaticus. The sequence continues at coordinate 32,903,827 of NC_059378.1, forward strand.
CCTTTTCCATCTTTATAAAGTTCCATTACCTTGTTACGCAGGTCTTTTGACAGTTCTTTTCTGCTCCCCATGGCTCAGTATCTAGCCTGCTCAGTGCATCCACGTGAGAGCTAACAAACTCATTGACTATTTATACACAGACACTAATTGCATTTTAAAAAGCCACAGGTGTGGGAAATTTACCTTTAATTGCCATTTAAACCTGTGTGTGTCACCTTGTGTGTCTGTAACATGGCCAAACATTCAAGGGTATGTAAACTTTTGATCAGGGCCATTTGGGTGATTTCTGTTATCATTATGATTTAAAAAGGAGCCAAACAACTATGTGATAATAAATGGCTTCATATGATCACTATCCTTAAATAAAAGACTGTTTTTTTTTTTTTTGTTTTTTTTTTTGCATGATCAGTCATATTTTAAAAATCAATGTCAAAATTTCACAATTTCGGCCAGGGTATGCAAACTTTTGAGCACAACTGTATATATAAATACATTACTGTGCAAAAGTCTTAGGCACATAAGATGCTTCACAAAAACATTTGTCTTAAGATGGTTATTTATATTTTCAGCTTTAGTGTGTCAATAGGAAATATACATTTTAGACTCCCAAACATTTCTTTTGCAAATAGAATAGAATAGAAGAACAGGGAGCCCTGCAACAGATGGCATGGTCCCTACAGAGCCACCCACTGAATATTGTATCAGTCTGTGATTACAAGAAGAGACCGAAGCAAATGAGACAGCCGAAATAGATAGAAAAACTGTGGCAAATTCTTGGAAGCTTGGAACATCCTATCTGCCAACAACCAAGAAAAACTTTGTCCATGTGTACCTAGGAGAATTGGTGCTGTTTTGAAGTCAAAGGTGGTCACACCAAATATTGATTTAGCTTTTTTTTTATGTTTACTGGACTTTGTATGACGTTAATTGATAAATGAAAAATTTATGGCATTATTTTTGAAGACATCCTCACTATGCAACATTTTTCCCAAGTGCCTAAAACTTTTGCACAGTACTGTGTGTGTGTGTGTGTGTGTGTGTGTGTGTGTGTGTGTGTGTGTGTGTGTGTGTGTATATATATATATATATATATCATTATATTACTTGTACAATATTTTGTCATTAAATGTCCTTTTTAGCTAGTCTTGAAACATTTAACTTTTCTGTTTGTTCGTGTCTGGTGACATGCAAAACCCTTTAGCAAATGATGGTAAACCTCTCACATTATTCTCTATGCTTTCCTTTTTGCGACTTGGGACATGTCTTTCCTGTGCTTAGAAGAGTAAAAACCAGGGGAAAAAGCAGTCCTAAAAACTGGAATATGCGATCATCCTCCATAGCACACTCACTCCAATGTACCTCTCACGCTGTCTCCAACTGACATATTTTTTATGCACATTCAAGCACCAGTGGAAAAAGAAACCGTAACCATGCCAACTGATCCAAAGATCAGCATGGAACGGCACGGTTTGGCAACGAGAACCATTTAGCCTGTTGGTGAATAAGCGGCTATCCATGTCCTGTCTGTTCAAACAATGGTGCCATTGCTGCTTTCTGATTAGTTGTTTTGTCAAACCCCACCCCTTCTGTAGGTTACAAGTGGCTTTGAACTCTACCTCTGCTTCAGTCCTCTTGGAACAAAAGCGCTCGCTGTCTCTTCTGTCAGTAAACTGCTGAAGTGGATCAGGAAGGAGGAAGATCGTCTGTTTATACTCAGTCCCTTAACATACTGATCCAGTTTATGCCTTGTCCACCAAAAACACTAGTGAAATTCTGACCCCAGATGATCGAGAAAGCATCATATGCCAACACATAAGGATGTTGTTGATAACCTTTTGAAGCTCACTGACCCCAGACATGGGCCTGATTTTACTTTGCATACATTGGTTCACATTTACTAAAAAGTCTACTGTCTAAAAATTTTAATAATGTTGGCAAATGATACATCTGTATATTTGTCAACATTATGAACATTTTTGGACAGTCGACTAAATAGTAAATGTGAATGAATTTAAGCAAAGTGAAGTCAGAAAACAGGTTTTTTTAAGGGTTACTCAAGCTGGTGTGTAGATGATTGTGTTGGTTGTATTCAGAAATGTTTGTCTTTCTAATGTTACAGGGTAAAACTGATTAAAAGGATTTTTAAACTTTCCTATGAGTAGTCATCATCACAGTATGAAATAAAATATTTCCTGATGATAGCGATTTAACATGTCTTTTTACACAGCATTAAAGATGGAAGAATTAGCACTAACAATTAATGAATGCTCACAATGTCAGCACACTACTGGAACTAAACTGAAAATCTTGGCCTATGCTTTATATAATAGACCTGTCGCTGTTTCAACTTTATGTATAATAACAGAACTTCTCTAGTTTTAAATAAGCCAAGTTAACAAAAAATACTGATTGCATTACTGGAATATGTTAAGAGTCGTGGTCTTGCTTTAAAAAAAAAAAAAAAAAAAATGATGAGTAAATAAATGTGAGGGTTTGATTGCTGTAAACATAGCTTAAAGTTGAATTATATGTTTCCAGTTGGGAACATTCCAAGAGCATATTGAATTGTGGGACAAAGACTTAACCAAACTGACTTCATTTCTGTATAATATGCATCTGCATGTACAATGACCATTTCACTTAAGAGACTCAACTGACTTGGTGCTATTGTTACAAATACATGAACCACAACTTGATTTGAAGCAGTATCCACAAGTACAATGATTTGTATGAAGTTAATGATCTCCATGTCTATGTGAAAGGATTCAATGACTGACTAAGCTTTGCTACTGAGGGCTTCTCCCAAACCTGGTTCTAAGGACCACTCATCTCAGAGATAACTCCAAAAAGTTATGTAACTTTTATATTATGATTTTATTTTGTTTCGTAGATGCACATGACTGTTAATTTGCTACTAATGCTTCAACATAAATCAATATAAGTGAAACTTGTGTAAAACCTTTATGTTGTTTTGGTTTTTCATTGTCTTGTAGGAAATGATGGGCTTAATGACATATATGTCAGAGGAAATTTGTTTATAATTTGAACTAATGCACACATAATTTAGCTATGCCTCAAATGAACTCAGTAGATCAAAGTGAATGCAATGCACCAAGCTGTAAAATGTCAAAAGCAATTCCAATAACCTCAAACACATTTAGTGCTGATTTATAGGGGATATCATACATTTTCCCCCTTTGCTTGGTTTACTTAATGGGTTCATGACATGCCTTTATTTTTATTATTTTAAAATGTTCCTTAAGGTTTACTTCATATTCGATTTTTGCACACAAAAAAACAAAAACAAAAAACAGTCATATATTTGTAAAACATGATAATTTTCCACCCTTATTCTGACCCTATGTCAGAAACACTCGGTTTTGATGCTGCTTCTCATTTAAGACTTCACAGCAAACACCCATTGTTTGATTGGCTCTTTGCTCTTGACTGACCTGCTCTCTCTACTTGCCATCTCACTGCTCACTGCTACTGGGTGGGCTAATGAAGAGATAAGGTAAAGTAAGTGTTGATATGTTTTTGTGGAGGTGGTCAGATGCAAATGTCTACCACAGTGTGCGGTGGGAGAAAGGTGCCTCAGGTTGTTCCTGGTAGGGTACTCAGCCTTACAGGCCACAAATGGTTAGGATTAGGGATGGGGGCAGGGTTAGGGCATCTGCTGCTTGCCAGGAACAAACCCAGGCACCTTTGTACAATGGGCACCACAGTGTGACATCACAATGTGGAGGAAGTAGAGAACGAGTCATTTAGGCTGTTTGGTTTCATTTAGGCTGCTTGGTTTCAACAAATGCTCTTTTTGCAGTGAGGAGGAAGTTTTGAGTTCTGAAACTTGCAGTATGTTTTTATAGTACAATAAACTCTTATATGTCAATAGATCAAGGAAACTTTGATTCCTTATGTCATGACCCCTTTTATCATTTCTTAAAGGTGCAGTATGTAAGATTCAGAAACCCTTGTTATTAATGACACCTGTGGCCCTTAAGTGAACTACAGCCAGCTACCTTTTGCTCGTGCTCGCACTCATGCACACACTCCATAGGGACGCAAGCATAGGCCAAAACAATGACGTAACGTACAAAGAGACTGAATGTGATCCACCGGCATCATGCTGACAGATGAGGTAGCATAATTAAAATTACACAGTTATGATTGTTTTACTACAAACTTTGAGACTGTATATTATATTTGACTCTCCAGTGATGGAACAGGGCTAAAACAAAGTGTGGATATAGGTCTGGTTATGCAAGACTAGTTTGAAGTAATCACTTTTCTTTGCATGATACATTGACTGCATTTATACGATAGCCTATGTCGCGTTAGCTAGCTAGCCAACTTTATCAATAGCTGTTAGCTAAATTTGGTGTATGATGACAGTAGCTGTTTATAAAATAGACTGCACATTATAAATATGCTGACAATTCAGTATTGATGTGATTCTGTCACAACTGTCATTTTGATATATCGATGCGCTATTGTTTTATTATAATAGAATGTATATATTTTCTGTATAACCAAGTTATGTTACACTAATGAATGAGTCTTTTTTGCATTTTCTTGAACATTGTCTAGCATTCATTTCATGTGTTATTGTAGTTTAGCTAAAATTACACGCATCAATCCTTATGGCACTATATTTCACATGCTTTGCAGTTATGTAAGCTTACCTGTCCAATAAGAAGAATGCCAATTCAGGGTCGGTTTTGATCCCTAAAGCTGAACGAAGGTCCCTCCAGGAATCAAATGCCCTGCCGATGTTCACTCTAGTTTTCGCTCGACCACGATCACGTTCCTGCTTAGCCAGACTGGATTCAGCAGATGCATTTTTTTGTTTTTGTTTTTTTTGGCTGATTCTGAGTTTGTGTAGGAGTCGGTGTTGTGCTGGGAGCCGGACGCTTGCTGGATTCCATGTCTAAGATAACATTAACTAGTTTTGCAGATTGTTGTCGCTGTTGAATAGCGGAAGAGAAGCTTTTACTGTCTGAGGCAAGGCTCGCGGGAGCGCGCATAAACGTCACATCCTTTGGATTTTCCCTGCAAAAGCGACCCGCTCCCTTCGCATGAAAATCAGTCTACAGGCTTTAATAGGCAACATAGGAAGTCCGGGAAGGACTCATTTTTAAAGTTGCGTTACAAGCCGTTCACACACTGGCAAAAAAAAGGGCAAATATTACATGAAAATTTTTACATATTGCACCTTTAAATGAAAGGATACAGTTGAAGTCAGAAGTTTACATATACTTAGGTTGAAATCATTAAAACTCAGTTTTTAACCACTCCACAGATTTAATATTAGCAAACTATAGTTTTGGCATGACAAGTAATTTTTTTCAGCAATTGTTTACAGACAGATTGTTTCACTTTTAATCGACTATATCACAATTCCAGTGGGTCAGAAATTTACATTCACTAAGTTAACTGTGCCTTTAAGCAACTTGGGAAATACCAGAAAATGATGTCAAGCCTTTAAGCAATTAGCCAATTAGCTTCTGATTGGAGGTGTACCTGTGGATGTATTTTAAGGCCTACCTTCAAACTCAGTGCCTCTTTGCTTGACATTATGGGAAAATCAAAAGAAATCAGCCAAAAATAATAATAATTGTGGACCTCCACAAGCCTGGTTCATCCTTGGGAGCAATATCCAAATGCCTGAAGGTACCACATTCATCTGTACAAACAAAAGTATGCAAGTATAAACACCATGGGACCACGCAGCCATCATACCGCTCAGGAAGGAGATGCATTCTGTCTCCTCTAGAGGAATGTAGTTTGGTGCGAAAAGTGCAAATCAATCCCAGAACAACAGCAAAAGACCTTGTGAAGATGCTGAAGGAAACAGGTAGACAAGTATCTATATCCATGGTAAAATGAGTCCTAAATCGACATATCCTGAAAGGCTGCTCAGCAAGGTAAAAGTCACTGCTCCGAAACTGCCATTAAAAAGCCAGTCTACAGTTTGCAAGTGCACATGGATAGAAAGATCTTACTTTTTGGAGAAATGTCCTCTGGTTTAATTAAACAAAAATTGAACTGTTTGGCCATAATGACCATCGTTATGTTTGGAGGAAAAAGGGTGAGGCTTGCAAGCCGAAGAACACCATCCCAACTGTTGTGTGGGTGCTTTCCTTCAGGAGGGACTGGTGCACTTCACAAAATAGATGGCATCATGAGGAAGGAAAATTATGTGGATATATTGAAGCAACATCTCAAGACAGCTAGGAAGTTTAAGCTCGGTTGTAAATGGGTCTTCCAAATGGACAATGACCCCAAGCATACCTCCAAAGTTGTGGCAAAATGGCTTAAGGACAACAAAGTCAAGGTATTGGAGTGGCCATCACAAAGCCCTGACCTTAATACGATAGAAAATGTTGGGGCAGAAATTAAAAAGCTTGTGCGAGTGTGACGCTCTTGTTCTACTCGCTCCGTACGGGACTCGAACTGGTGTCTCTGGAATGGGAGGAGGGTTTGCTATTAAACAGGCTAAAGGAGAGGAGAAGAGAGTGAGGTTTATACACATTGCACAGCTATCAGCTGGCTCTCGTTACACGAGCAATGAGGCCTACAAACCTGACTCAGTTACAACAGTTCTATCTGGAGGAACGGGCCAAAATTCCAGCAACTTATTGTGAGAAGCTTGTGGAAGGCTACCCAAAACTTTTGACCCAAGTTTAAAGGCAATGCTACCAAATACTAACAAAGTGTATGTAAACTTCTGACCCACTGGAAATGTGATGAAAGAAATAAAAGCTGAAATAAATAATTCTCTCTACTATTATTCTGACATTTCACATTCTTAAAATAAAGCAGTGATCCTAACTGACCTAAGACAGGGAATGTTTTCTACGATTAAATGTCAGGAATTTTGAAAAACTGAGTTTAAATGTATTTGGCTAAGGTGTATGTAAACTTCTGACTTCAACTGTATATGATAGTGTCCATCATGTGGCACAACCTGTGATTGAGTCATGCAGTGAGCTGTCATGTATGCAGACATCGAATTGACACAGGTTCTTATTTTCCATTGAATACTGATTTAAATAAAATGCTAATCTGAACTCAAGTGTTTTATGAATATGGAAATGAGAGTGCATTGCAGGGTCTGTTATTCAGTCTTGTATAACTATAGCTATAGCTTGTAATTATCTTGTAATTAACTATCAACACTAACAAAAATGTAGTTTCTGTATGCTACCATGGTTTCTGGATACGTACCATGACAATATCATGGTTGTTTGGACTTGCCATGGAATATAATGTAAATGTTGTACATTAATATGGAAATAATTAAGTATTAGTATTTAGTAGGCTACCATTAGCATCTGATATCAAATGGTACGACCTTGGGCTAGTACTTTTTTTGTAAATGAAACCGTTTAGTTTTAATTAACCATATTAATTATATTATTATTCATTAACAATAATGCTGAGGCAATTTGAACGTAACGTATGTATTCCTTAACAATACCTCTATTATGAATGTTGGGCTCATGAATATTAATTAGGTTAGACTACGCGACAGATCGCTCTAGACACGTTACAGTGTAACTTCCAAGGAGTTCTTTGACATAATTCATATTTATGAGTTATGCCTGTGCCGTAGTAGTACTCGTTATTTCGGTGGCCCGTGTCTGCGGTTGCGTAATTTTGGTTTAGCCGTAATGGGCGGGGCCTGTCAGCTCCGGTCAATGCCGCTCATGCCTCAAATATATCTCAAAAGTGCTCACCAATATCCTAACACATCTTTCTAATCAGATATATATTTTTTTCCTTTTCAAGTTTGTATCATTATTTTATTCTATGCATACAACTAGAATTAATATACTGTGAAATGCTATTTGAAAAGTTATTTCTTCCCTTTATTTATATTTCTGTTCCTGAATGTTTAACTGGGTTGGATATGCAGCCATTGTTTTTTATTCTGCCTAAAATCAAGATTTCACGGATTGATTACCAGTAACAGGTAAGCGACTTTTTATTGCCGATTTAGTTTAAGATTTAAAAGTAGCCTACATTTATGTCTTGCAAAACATCTCTTCCTCATAGTTGGCTCTTATACTAAGTTAAGCAATACTTAGTATTGGCTTGTATTTAGGCCAATATATATATATATATATATATATATATATATATATATATATATATATATATATATATATATATATATATGTGTGTGTGTGTGTGTATATATATATATATATATATATATATATATATATATATATATATATATATGTGTGTGTGTATATATATATATATATATATATATATATATATATATATATATATATATATATATATACACACACACATATATATATATATATATATATATAATGGAATAACACAATTTGTTTGCAAGAAATTAAGAAAGAAGCTTGTTTTGATTGAAAAACATCTTTAATCACAAATATAAAAGCCTCCCAGCAGGGGGCAAAAGACCTCCATGGGGATAATATACAACAAATATAGGGCCAGTATTCATCATATGCAAATACGTATGATATAGCTTGATATTTCTTTACGTATTCAATATGCAGTAAATACTTTAGCGAAGGGTGTACCATGTTCTCTATATTTTAATAATTTTGGGTATGTTTTAAAGTATTCTAAAACAGCTCCTGTATTATTTTGCTTTTAGTAAACGAACAGTGAATATATTGGAGTTACAGTGTTAGTATACAGACATTTCACAAATGAATCTGCATGATTATGATATTCTTTCTTAAGACTATTCCAAATCTATTCTCTATTAGAGCAGACATCACTTCAGAAAGCAACCAAAGACACTGTTATTTTAGATATCCCTGCAAGCTTTGGGATTCCTTAAGATTTGTGAATTACCATCACATTTCACATAGCTCAGAGTGAGGCAATCATTAAAGTTATCTTACACTTGATTTTTAGGATATGTGAGTGAGTCAGCAAACATGCATATGCCTAAATGAAACCAGTGGAAAGTTGCTAAATATTTTATAAAGAAAAAAAAAAAAAAAGACTGCACATACTAGGGAAGATCTATTTCTAAAAGTAAAACTGTGCCATTCATTTATTATTATTATTATTATTATTATTATTATTATTATTATTATTATTATTAATGATATTAGTATTTTTGGGTAATTGCAAAAGTTAACTCACCTTGAATGCATGCTTGTCTTGCTACAAACAGCTAGAATGGATAGTCACTAAAGATGCTTTCAGTTATTGGTTAGTGTTAATATGTATGCTCATGTGTGTCAAAAACACACCTTTAATTTAAGTGTTGACCTGCATTGAAATATAAACCCCATGTGTTATTCTGTGTATTATTGATCATGAATGGCATTCAATCTAAATGTCTAGATTTGTCATCTATCATGTATTTAAAGAATTATGTAGGCTATTGAACTTTGTACATCGTTTTACTGAAGATTAATACATTCTGCACATTTAGTCCCCATGTATTTAGTGCATAGGTGCTAATGCTGTGACACGCTTTGGAACAGTAATTAGTTCACTTGTTACTTAAAATGGCACCTGGCTGAAACGCAAAACAGTTTTTAAAAAAATCTTTTGGACAAAAAAGCACGTTGAGGGTGTGACAAGAATGTCAATTAAAGAGGCCCTCAGTCCAGAACATGGTGATGAGCTGTTAATAAATTGCTAAGTTGAACATTGTGTTTTGAAGCCAACCACATATGGCTTTTTAAATGCTTTTTGCCCATTTTAGCCCAGAGGTGCTTTATCAAAACTCTGGCTATGTACAGAAGTTTTCTGTATGCATATAATACAGCATACTACTGTTTGAAATGTACCTGTACTATGTAGTTTCACATACTATTAGTATACAGTGTGCACTATGCAGTAAGCAGTGATTTGTGAAACTGTTTTTTTTTGCAAGTTTCCTCACAATCAGTTTGTTTCAGAAATATTTTTCCCATTCATGTTTTCCATAGGAATTTCTTAAAATTAGCTTTCAGCTAATACGGTTACAATATATATGATATACAGTATATATTGAATTTTCCATGAACAAATAAACAATAAAATAAATGTAAAAAAAGTTCTTCTTAAAGAGTTCTACACCATGAACCAAACCAGCCAGCTCAGAGGTGAATCACAGCATTACGAACTTTGATATGAAGTAAAAAAGTATTTGCAAATCAGACTAAAAGACAAAGGTACAAGACTGTGTATTTAACATCTTTAATGGGGGACTGAACTACAATTAGAGTTGCCAACTGTTTTTAAAGATGTTTTTTTTTTTGATTTATTTATTTTTTAATTTTTTTTATGAAGTTCAAAAATAACATAGAATAATGATTTCAACAGAAGCGTAAACCATTGATTCACAACCTTGGGACTCATGGTAGGTCTGTCTTTAAAGAACAGTTCAGACACTTCAAAATTATCATTAATTATCAATACCCTTATGGAAAATATAAATGGGATTTTTACTTCTGGAACCAGACTGTTGCACTCTATTAGAATGCATGTCATTCACTAAGTTCTGCCCTATCATCAGGGCCGAACCTAGCATTTTGAGGGCCCTAAGCAGATTTTACACCTATTCAAACACACCCAACATCAATAACCAAGCAAGTATAAATTGTGCAAAACTAAATGTTACTAAATCACTGGCAGTGGGAAGAAACGCACATGATGTGTCACATAATGGTACCTTGTCACTGCTGTCTTTAAATGCGGAGCACGGCTATAGAGCCGAGTGCATAAAGCTGGGCTATGTGTCCAGTGCTATATATACTTTGTAACAGGGTTTAAAATGGGCAAGGAGGAGGCGGGAACCGGCTGAACAGTCAAAGTAATATTTAATGAAACAAAAAGACACAAACATATATCAAACATGGCAGCTGCGTGTGGCTCTCTCTCTCCTGAACTGCCACATCCAGCTCGGTTTTATCCCTCTCCTTGGCTGATTAGCCCAATTGGGGGCCGGCCGTGCACACTCATGGCCCGGCCCTGCCCTCCTCCTCATCACACACTTACTGCAAATAATTATTTGGCTACACTGAACCCGAGGTAGGGGGGCCCCTGGTGGCCACAAATGTCACTTAATAGGCAGGGCCTGCACAGCCTTTCATACATAGCCTTTCATGTTTGTTCGTTTATTTATAATTTTGCCTGATTTGATAGTTTTCAGCTATCAGTAGTGTAGATCTCTTAGCTCTTCACATATTTTACCATGTTTAAATCTATTCTGCAGAACTCATCAGTTTTTCCCACAAAATCAGCAGAGAAAATGTGAATGGAGGCTTAGGTTGCTTCATCTGAAAAATAATGAAGTCATTACTATTTGCACACATTTTCAGTCAGTGTTCAATAATAATAATAAAAAAAATCTTAAGTCCTTTGTTATTTTTCTGCTTTCAGGGATCCCTTGTCTGCTGCTCAGGATGTCTTCATTGAGATACATTTGCTGGAGGTAACCACAACGCACTACGGACATTTTGTTACACCCTGGAGTGGACATGGTCCACTGGGCCACTCATCTGATGACATGTGTCTGGATTCAGGCTGTAATGTCTTCTGCATTGGATACTTGTCCCCCAACAGCTCCCATTGCTGTGGACTTCTCAGTGCCGTACCCTATGCCCTACTTTCAGACCAGGAACCCCATCCAGAACATAGTGACCAACTCCCTTTTCCAAGAGGTCTACGTGGCCTCACAGAACATCATTGAGGCAGTCAACAGCACTCTTGGTAAGCTATGGCAACTCTGTACGGGGCCCGTGGGGAGCCCAGAGTGTGAAATATGTGATTTGTGTGATATTGAAAAGGATCCTTTCCACGAGAACACAGACAATGAGGTGTTGTTACTGGACACATTTCTTATGTACCTGTACTCCTGTGGGAGTTCCCAGTACGGAGTTTGTTATTTCCATCAGCTCCATGAGAATGGAAGGCCTCCTGGCCCCTCCAAGTGTTTATTTAGGAAAAAGTTCAACTCTCCTGACTTCTGTCCGGATTGCATCGCCAGTCCTTTGGGAACAAAAGTCTCCATGGTGGAAGAGGGCCAAACAGTTTACTTCTTTGTTGCTGCAACCGTGAACGACAGCGTGACACAAAGATACGGCCGCATGTCCATTTCTGTACGCCGACCGGTAGCAACCGAGGATGGTTTTTACACTGATGTCAGAGGGTTGACAGTTTTGCCTGGTCTACGCCAAATGTACAGCATTGAATACGTCTACAGCTTCTACACGCATGACTTTGTCTACTTCCTCTCTGTTCAAAAAGAGAGAACCGACTTGGATTCATCACCCTATCAGACGAGACTTGGCCGTCTGCCACGCCACGAATGGGAGATGCGACGGTACCGAGAGATTGTTTTAGAATGTCGCTTTGAACCCAAACGGCGAAGGAGAAGCAATGGTAGTGAGCCTTTCAAAGACGTGGTCTACAATGTGGTGCAAGCAGCTCACTTTGGCAAGGCTGGGCGGGAGCTGGCAGATGAGCTTGGTGCGGAAGAAAAGGATGATATCTTATATGGTGTGTTTGCTGTAACTGATGACTCAGGTGTTCCTGAACATGACTCAGCACTTTGTGCATTTCCCATGGATACGGTGAACACGGCAATAGACGACGGAGTGGAGGACTGTTGCAAGTCGGGACCAGAGCAGCTCTCCAGGGGCCTTTGCCACTTTCAGCCATGTGAGAGCTGTCCACATGAGGTTGGTGCATTTGCAGCTTATTAACCCCTTAATCCCACAACATTAGGATGAGTGAATATTGACAAAATTTTAATTTTGTGTAAACTATCCCTTTAAGTGGAATTGATGCTGCTATCATGTGCTTTTAGAATTATTCAACTTCCCACTTATTAAGTTATAATTACAAGTACGTCAAGTTCAAGTGCTTTGTTGTCGGAAAGAAAAGGAAACACAGTGGATGCAAGGTTCATTCTTATTTCTTGTTGAACTCTTATTTTGACACCGTAATACATGTTAGTCAGCTTGCCTTGCTGACGATCGTGGAATTTTGGTCAAATACATGCTATTTTTTGTGTAAAAAATGAACAATATGCATCAAATTGTTACTGATATACGTAAATGTAGATGACCAAAACAGCAAGCGATAACAACGTATCTGCATTTAGAAAAATTAATAAAACCTAGCATTCACTACAGAAACCGTACTCTCCTCTGCCATGTTGAAGGATTACTTGTCCTTCCAACTTAGAAAATCGAGTAGAAAGGTATCTTTTATGCCGTTCAGAATGTCTTCTCGGTGCAAAATCTGACATAATAACCGTGTCATGTACAACGAATTAAAAAAAAAAACATATGAAATCCGATATGACCGTTCAGACTGAGACGCATTAACAAAAATCTCAAATAAATGTTTTTAATCGTATTTCAAACCACCTACGAACTTGCTTGTAAAAATCAAATTTTATGTGTTTCTGTCCTGTTCAGACTACAAAAACCTAAATGGATTTGAGTCAGATAGGCCAAAAAATCAGAATTTTTCTGCCTATGTGAACATAGCCTTTTTAGTGGTAGTGATTTTGATTAGTTTCACTGACTCGATACTTTCGATTCTGTTCACCAAAAAGATGCGTTCAGATTCCCTCATTGGGCCTCATTCATGAAACACGAGCAGAACAAATTTTTGTGTAAACCTTTTTTAAAGCCGTTCTGACCTAAATTTTCGGATGAATGAAAGTTTTCGTATTTTCAAAACGTTAGTTGGTATGAACAAAATGTATATCCGCTCCCGACCACGTGTAAATCACATGTATGACATCCGAACATGTGTTCTTTCAAGCAAACTGATATGATTACATTTTGATAGAAGTGAAATTAAATAAGTTAAGAAAAAAATTTACTAAAAATTAAATAATTAACCTTAAAAATAACATAAATTTAAGTCCATAGCCTATACTTTTGAAACGGATCTTTGCTGCTTGCATTTATTTTTTCAAAATATAGTTTTTTTACCTCCAACTCTGCTTTTCGTTTTTCCAGCAAAAGTAGTTGACATGGTGTGAAAAGTTCATGGAAAGACGTAGTTTGCGTTTGATTTTCTCAAAAAAATGTATGCCCTCAAACGTGACTGGTTGGACAGTTTTTTTTATTTGATATGAGCTCTGTAATTTAGGTTTCATAATTTAGCATTGCCATCATTATCAGCGTTCAGTTGATAATGTATGGTCAATGCTAATGCTGTTAAACCCATAAATAAAACACATTGCCGCAGGTGCATACACAATACTACGTGGAAAAAAATAGAAAAAGCCTGCACACTGTTGTATAACTTGCAAATCTGTATATCATACAGCGTTTTGGTCAAAGATCTTCTTCGGGTATTCTATTAATTTCTCTGAAGATTGTTCCAGTTGCAGGTATTTCACTGTTACCATCATGATATACCCAAAAAGTTTCACAAATTGATGTTGGCGATGTGCTATGAACTGAACCAGAAATGTTTAATGGTGGTGGACATTATCCTCCCGGCATGAACTGAACATTTTGTAGACACGTCAAACCATTTTTATTGACTTCTTGAACTGTTTGATTCACAAAAGAGCCTTCGATGTCAGAAAAAACCTGCAATGACAGTAAGTCCTTACTTAATACGCTATTGTGATTGCTAAATCAAAATTTTACGATGCCCTTCATTCATAAAAATTATTTCATTACTTTTCAACAGCATTCATTAGCAAGTCTAGTGCCTTCCTTATACACTGATCAGCCACAAAATAAAAACCCACTGACAGGTGAAGTGAATAATATTTATTATCTCATTACAGTGGCACCTGTCAAGGGGTGGGATATATTAGGCAGCAAGTGAACAGTCAGTTCTGAGTGAATTTAGATCTGAGTGACTTTGACAAGGGCCAAATTGTGATGACTAGATGACTGGGTCAGGGCATCTCCAAAATGGCAGGTCTTGTGGGTTGTTCCCAGTATGCAGTGGTTATACCTACTAAAAGTGGTCCAAGGACAACCAGTGAAACGGCGACAAGGTCATGGGTTCCCAAGGCTCATTGATGCGCGTGGGGAGCAAAGGCTAGCCCATCTGGTCCAATCCCACAGAAGAGTTACTGTTGCACAAATTGCTGAAAAACTTAATGCTGGCCATGATAGAAAGGTGTCAGAACACACAGTGCATCGCAGCTTGCTGCGTATGGGGCTGCGTAGCCGTAGACCGGTCAGAGTGCCCATGCTAACCCCTGTCCACCGCCAAAAGTGCCTTCAATGGGCATGTGAGTGTCAGAACTGGACCATGGAGCAATGGAAGAAGGTGGCCTGGTCTGATGAATCACGTTTTCTTTTAGATAATGTGGACGGCTGGGTACATGTGCATTGTTTATCTGGGGAAGAGATGGCAGCAGGATGCACCATGGGAAGAAAGCAGGCCGGCAGAGTCAGTGTGATGCTCTGGCAATGTTCTGCTGGGAAATCTGGGTCCTGATATTCATGTGGATGTTACTTTGACATGTATCACCTACCTAAAGTTTGTTGCAGACCATGTACAGCCCTTCATGGCAGCGGTATTCCCAGATGGCACTGGCCTCTTTCAGCAGGATAATGTGCCCTGCCACACTGCAAAAATTGTCCAGGCATGGTTTGAGGAACATGAAAGAGTTCAAGGTGTTGACTTGGCCTCCAAATTCCCCAGATCTCAATCCAACTGAGCATCTATGGGATGTGCTGGACCAACAAGTATGATCCATGGAGGCCCCACCTCGCAACTTACAGGATTTAAAGGATCTGCTGTTAACGTCTTGGTGCCAGATACCACATGACACCTTTAGAGGTTTTGTGGAGTCCATGCATCGACAGGTCAGAGCTGATTTGCCGGCACGGGGGGGACTTATACAATATTAGGCTGGTGGTTTTAATGTTGTGGCTGATCGGTGTATGCCGTTTTCATGGCAGTGGATTATAATCATTTTGAATGAATGTGCACATGCCCCCTATTTAAGAATGTTTGGAATTCACTTACATACACACGTTATTCTGGGGAGTATGACGCGTTTGTGAATCCGGGGGAACGTTTTTGGGAAAGTCCATTTTTAATTTGCAAATTACTCTGAATTTACTCATATATTTAAGAAAGTTTAATGAATGAAAACAAAAATGAAAAAAACTGTTTTGTTCATTGACCATTTCTGCAAGTTATGCCTTTGCCCCGTAGATGGCGGCAAATGACATCTTTTAATTAATTGCATTGAACCAAAAGCATTATTTCATGAACAGAACTTAAGAATTATCCTTAATTAAAATTTGCTTGTCTAAAATTTTAGTGAGATTTCATCATAAGCGTTTCCCCACAAATGACAACAAAAGCATCGCTATCATACTGTGAACTGCTGAGCAAGACTATGTATCAAGCTTGTAGCTGTAAAAAAAAAAAAAGACAGCAATGCTAGCATACAAATTAATCACAGGTTTCAATAACATACGAATGTCATTGTATGGTGTGGTTGTCACTCACTTTTATTCATAATTAATCTGACCCCTTTTTTTGTTCAACAAGATTGATGAACTGAACGAGCGGCATGCAGCTCCTTCTCTCGTTCAGCTGATCCTCGTTCAAGAATGAAATGACCGACTGGATCAGTAAAGGGTCATATTCATTCAGCGGGTCAAACCAATGATATGCACCGTTGCCCTAAAACCCGCCCTTAATACGCCGCCCTGGAACCAATGTCACTCTTCCCGCCCATTTCACATGCAAGAGGGAACTAAAGCTGAGGTATCAGACTCTGGAGACTAACTAGCCCTCGAAATGAACATGGATTTGTACTGTGCCGCATGTTTTTTTCGGAACCTGTACCGTTGTGCAGTGGATACACAACTTGGCAAATTTGGCGACAATATACTTAATCATGTCTTCGTTTCGACAGATGCTTCCGACCTGATGTTGCAAATTTTCATCAGCCCAAATATTCAGAAGAGCATTGATTTTGTCTACTGACCAGTACTGTCGATTCTCTGTTGATCTGTTTAGGTAAGCTGGTAGCTAGATATGAAAAATTGGGAAATGGGTATCTTGGTGCTAAAACCTCTGACCTGACTCAGCGAAACTCCGCCTTTGCCATTGAACCCGCCTTCTTTGGCCCAACGGTAATCGGCAGGCAAAAGTCCACTGGCACAGAGTAAGCACCGAGGAGGCTCGATGAAGCCCCGGAAGCAACAGTGGGAACGCAACTGACCCTGGCACACATTAGCATGCCCTCGTTTGGCCCAATAGTGTAAATGCATTAATATTTGCACGTGAAGACCAGCCGGGCGGAAGAGCGGAGCCTCGCCACTTTGGAGCTGACATCTGGTTAGAAGTCGATCCGTTTGCACTGGTGTAGAATTGACCCTTGATGTCTGCTGGCGAGCCATAGCATTAGCTCACACACAGAGGTAGGTGTGTATGCGGACAATTAATGGCCCCATTAAAGGTTTTTGGTGTGGAAGTACGGTGGGCTCTATCCACTAATACTTGCCTGTCCAAAGCATCAGTGACAAATATCTCCAGTAACAGCATATTCACAAAGTCCGATGATTTCGGCTGCTCAGCTGCCTTGGGCAAACCCACTATACGAAAGTTTTGTCCTGCGAGTAATAAAAAGGGAAAGCCAGTAACAGATTATTGCATTCAACAGAGTAGTGTTGCATTTTTATTTTTTTTAAATTTTTATACAGAGGCATAAATGTATTATGTAGCTTATGAAGCTTTCTAGTTGATGATGTGGTACCATGACATCTTAAAGAAGCCTAAAGCCTTGTTTGTCCTCTTGTTTTGAGTGCCACAGTATGGGTCATACAGGTCCATTGAGTCTGCTTGAGCACTCTGTAGTGTGGGCTTATTTGGATTGCCACTTCTGTGGAGGATAATAAAAATGCTAAATGAGGTACACTCATAAACCATAACCCATCTATGGACTGATTGACAAAAAAACTTTAAAAAACCTTTTGTAACCCCTTTTTGAACACCAAGGCTCTCTAAAAGCTCTTGTTCAGACACATTTGAACAATGTTATGTCTGCGGCACAAACAAAATGCAGACTGTTTAGGGGAAACGTTTTGTCTTTTTTGTAGGATCAACAGCTATTTTGACTTGTGGCACAGAAAAACAACCATTTGATCTGTGAACTGCTGATGTTGGGGCATCAAAAGTGGTTTAATAGGAATCCTTAAGGGAATGAGACAGTTGGGCCCTTAAAGAAAGTTGTTTAACAATGTACAAATTATAAACTATAATAAGGAGTTTATCATGTGGTGTTGTAAGTTCTTATAAACCTCTCTGTCATGTACATTTAACTCCAACAATAAACATAGTGTACAAGTGTACAGTATGTCCAGCAATAAAAATAAAAAAAAGTCATTTTAATATACTGTATGGCTGTGACAATAATTCAGGTTTATTGAAAGATACGTGAGTTTGGTGTTGCTATATACATTTGAAGTCAGACGTTTACATACACCTTAACCAAATACATTTAAACTCAGTTTTTCACAATTCCTGACATTTAATCATAGAAAACATTCCCCATCTTAGGTCAGTTAGGATCACTACTTTATTTTAAGAATGTGAAATGTCAGAATAATAGTGGAGAGAATGAGCTTTTATTTAATTCATCACATTCCCAGTGGGTCAGAAGTTTACATACACTTTGTTAGTATTTGGTAGCATTGCCTTTATATTGTTTAACTTGGGTCAAACGTTTTGGGTAGCCTTCCACAAGCTTCTCACAATAAGTTGCTGGAATTTTGGCTCATTCCACCAGACAGAACTGGTGTAGCTGAGTCAGGATTGTAGGCCTCCTTGCTCTCACACGCTTTTTCAGTTCTTCCCACAAATTTTCTTTTGGATTGTGGTTAGGGCTTTGTGATGGCCACTCCAATTCCTTGACTTTGTTGTCCTTAAGCCATTTTCCCACAAGTCTGGAGGTATGCTTGGAGTAATTGTCCATTTGTAAGACCCATTTGCGACCCAGCTTTAACTTCCTGGCTGATGTCTTGAGATGTTGCTTCAATATATCCACATAATTTTCCTTCCTCATGATGCCATCTATTTTGTGAAATGCACCAGTCCCTCCTGCAGCAAAGCACCCCCACAACATGATACTGCCACCCCCATGCTTCACGGTTGGGATGGTGTTCTTCGGCTTGCAAGCCTCACCTTTTTTCCTCCAAACATAACGATGGTCATTATGGCCAAACAGTAAAATTTTTGTTTTATCAGACCAGAGGACCTTTCTCCAAAAAGTAAGATCTTTGTCTCCACGTGCACTTGCAAACTGTAGTCTGGCTTTTTTATGACAGTTTTGGAGCAGTAGTTTCTTCCTTGCTGACAACCTTTCAGGTTATGTCGATATAGGATTCGTTTTCCTGTGGATATAAATACGTGTCTACCTGTTTCCTCCAGCATCTTCACAAGGTCCTTTGCTGTTGTTCTTGGATTGAATTGCACTTTTTGCACCAAACTACGTTAATCTCTAGGGGACAGAATGCGTCTCCTTCCTGAGCTGTATGATGGCTGCATGGTCCCATGGTGTTTATACTTGCGTACTATTGTTTGTACAGATGAACGTGGTACCTTCAGGTGTTTGGAAATTGCTTCCAAGGATGAACCAGACTTGTGGAGGTCCACAATTTTATGTTTTTTTTTCTGAGGTCTTGGCTGATTTCTTTTGATTTTCCATGATGTCAAGCAAAGAGGCACTAGGGATGGGCGGATCGATATTAAAGTGTCGATACTCACACAAAAATATTGATTCTAACATTAAATTTTTTTAAGTAGATATTATCATTTGGTAACCATGAACAATAATCATAAGCTTGAAAGTGAAATAAAAAGGATAAGGCCATATTAGCAAATACTTGTGCAGGATGGGAACTATTTTTCCTCCGCTCATACTTAACATGCAGCTGAAAGACACAAGCAGACTAGCTTGCGACATCACAAGGATCGTTCAAACAAGAGGGATCAGTGCCTTGTAGAGGTAATGATAGAAAATCAGAGAAACAGCTTCTGGAGAAAATTCACACTAAAATAACAACATATCTAAAGGTGACATTTCTTATAATGTCACCTTTAGATATGTCATATTCTTAATAATATCTGTGTGGTAATTGTGTGGTAACTATGGTTTAACTAAATACCATGGTTAAACTATAGCTACTGTAGTGAAACCATGGTTAATTTTTGCAAGGGTAAACAAAACAGAAGTCTAATAATTTTCTCTTTAGGCTCACACATGTAAAAAATAAAATAAAATAATGGCTTGAATACTGAATAAAAAGAATATTTTAAATTACCCATTAAATCCCAAGAAAAAAAAAGAAAAAAAAAAAAGAAAATCAATTTAATAGAAGTATTGATATCGGTATCGACGATGTTGGACTTGAAATTATTGGTATCGGATCGAAAAGAAAATAAGTGGTATCGCCCATCCCTAAGAGGCACTAAATTTGAAGGTAGGCCTTAAAATACATCCTCAGGTACGCCTACAATTGACTCCAATTAGCCAATTAGCCTATCAGAAGCTAATTGCCTAAAGGCTTGACATCATTTTCTGGAATTTTACAAGATGCTTAAAGGCATAGTTAACTTAGTGTATGTAAACTTCTGACCCACTGGAATTGTGATATAGTTAATTAAAATTTAAACAATCTGTCTGTCCAACAATTGTTGGAAAAATTACTTGTGTCATGCACAGAGTAGATGCACTAAATGACTTGCCAAAACTATAGTTTGCTAATATGAAATCTGTGGAGTGGTTAAAAAATTTGTTTGAATGACTTCAACCTAAGTGTATGTAAACTTCAACTGTAAGTAATTTCTTGCAACTGGCCCATGTCTGGCCTGTTGACATAATAACATTGAAGCCTAGGATTTCCTTTTGGATTTTGTCATATTTTAGCAGTTTTGGTGATTTTATTTTCAAAAGAGCTGCTTTTGTCATTTTGAATTTCATTTAATCATTAAGTTCAAAACGAAGCACTTTGCTGTAGTTTGTTTCTCTTTTCCTCCCATGTTTCTGTCCTTCCCTTTTAAATGGACCAGCTTAACCAGCATACAACTCCCATGCTGGTCTAAGCTGGTTAGATGCTGGTCTAGCTGGTGGACCAGCATAAACATGCTTTTCACAAGCAAAACCAAGCTTGAAGTTGATTGAGACCAGCACACCACCATTCCATGCTGGGCGACCAGCCCACAAAACTATTAGGCAGTTGGTTTTAATGTTGTGGTGTATGCCGTTTTCATGGCAGTGGATTATATTCATTTTGAATGAACGTGCACATGCCCCCTATTTACAAATGTTAGGAATTAACTAACGTACACACATTATTCTAACAAATCTGGGGAGGATGAAGCGTTTGTGAATCCGGGGGAAAGTTTTCGGGAAGGTCCATTTTTAATGCACAAATTACTCTGAATTTACTCATATATTTACAAAAGTTTCATGAATGATTGATTCATTCATTGACCATTTCTGCACTTTATGCCTTTGCACCTGTAGATGGTGGCAAATGACCATCTTTTAATTAATTGCATTGCACCAAAAGCATTATTTCATGACCAGAACAAGTCTAATTATCCTTAATTAAAACGTGCGTGTCTTCAGTTCTACTGAGACTTCAGCACTGCAGAGTGTTCAAGCATCATAAGCGTTTCCCCACAAATGACAACAAATGCATCGCTATCATACTGTGAACTGCTGAGCATGACTATGTATCAAGCTTGTAGCTGTAAAAAAAAAAAAAAGACAGCAATGCTAGCATACAAATTAATCACAGGTTTCAATAATGTGCGTATGTCATTGTATGGTGTGGTTATCACTCACTTTTATTCATAATTAATCTGACCCCTTTTTTTGCTCAACAAGATTGATTAACTGAACTAGCGGCATGCAGCTCCTCTCATTCAGCTGATCCTCGTTCAAGAACGAAATGACCGACGGGTTCAGTAAAGGGGTGTATTCATTAAGTGGGTCAAACCAATGATATGCACCGTTGCCGTAAAACCCGCCCTTAATACGCCGCCCTGCAACCAATGTCACACTTCCTGGCCATTTCACATGCAAGCTAAAGTTGAGGTATCAGACTCTGGAGACTAACTAGCCCTCGAAATTAACATGGCTTTGTACTGTGCCTGCTTTTTTTATATTTTTTTGGAACCTGTACCGTTGTGCGCTGGATACACAACTTGGCAAGTTCGGCAACAATATACATAATCATGTCTTCGTTTTCGGTGCCGCCAACCTGACGTTGCACATTTTCTTTTCTTTTTTTATAATAGTTTTATTAAGCAGATTTCAAAATGATTAGTATACATAACAATCTGCCAATTTTCTATTTTTACATACAGTATGTGTATGTGTTAACAATTTTGCAAATATACAAACAGAACAACCCTGTGTCCCCCTCCCACCCCAACCGAAGATACACCCCCTCTCCCCCCCAAAAAAAAAAGAAGAATAAAGAAGGTCATATCTGCAGGCAAATTTATATTCAGAGATCTAGTGATGTTAGTGTATCGAGGATTCCAAATTTTATAAAAAGAGTCGACAGAGTCTCTTATGGTATACTTAAGTTTTTTCCAAGTGAAGAAAGGACATTAAGTCCTTCAACCATGAGGTAGTAAAAGGGGGGTTTGCAGATTTCTAATGCAGTAATATGCATCTTCTGGCTATAAGGGAAGCAAAAGCAATAATGTCAACCTGGCTCTTGTTGCAGAATCCTTCCATAGGAG
Organism: Myxocyprinus asiaticus; assembly: GCF_019703515.2. Lineage (NCBI taxonomy): Eukaryota > Metazoa > Chordata > Actinopteri > Cypriniformes > Catostomidae > Myxocyprinus > Myxocyprinus asiaticus. The sequence goes on from NC_059378.1 coordinate 32,926,543, forward strand.
ACACTCCAAAAATTGTGACCAATGGGCAAGGGCTCAGAGACATTTTGAGAGCCTTTGAGAGTGTGCTGAAGAAGGATGACCAATATGAATACAATTTAGGACATGTATAGAATGTATGTGGTGGTCTGCTGGGGATTGTGAGCATCTAGTCATATGTCATCCTCTACTAATGACAGTTTTCTCAATTTTACATTGGTATAATGAATCCTATGAACCACTTTAAATTGGACCAAATTCAAACTGGCACAAATATAGGTGGAATTAATTTTAGCTAGTGCATTCTCCCACAGATCCTCCTCAGCTCCTAACTCCTTTTCCCAGGCTTCCTTAAGCGGGGAAAGAGAGGGTAGTTGTGTGGAATATAAAAGCATATATATTGAAGAGATACGACAAAGAGATCTTGGAATTGACTTTGGCTGATGAGGAAAAGAGGTGAAGTGAGTTCTTGTGAAGTCACAGTTGAAAATATCTGAATAAGCTAGATTTAGACACATTGAACTTGGTAACCAAGTCATAAAATTATATAAATGTATTGTTAGAAAACAATTAGTGAAACGACACCAAGCCCTTCTCCCTCCACCGCATAAAAGTTGAAACCGTAGTGGGCGGTAAAAATAAGTGGTTACCACAGATAGGCATAAGGGCAGACAATGAATTTAATCCAAAATGCTGCCGAAACTCTTTCCAGATCTTTAATGAGGAAAGCACAATAGGGTTATTAGTGTACTTGAATGGGTGTGTTGAACGGGATTCGAAAACGAATGCAGGTAGAGAGGACAACGTACAAGAGTTTGCTTCTATATTTCACCAGTTGGTATTTGGAGAATTACACCACCCAGTAATTAACAATTAACGAAAATGGTAAATTACTTCAGCGTTGAAGATATACTTTAATGCATTCTATCAGTTTATAAAAATTTTCTCTGTGTAGTGATTTAAACGAGTGTGAGATACTGTATGTACTCCCAAATATCGGAAACACCCCGGAGACATATGAAAAGGAAATTTACTTATGGGGATTTGTTTGCCAGGTCATTGATGGGAAAACATTTGCTTTTAGTAATATTTAGCTTATAACCTGAAAAGGATCAGAACTCCTTCAGCAAATGCGCTATATCGTTCATGCAATTAATTGGATCCTGAACATATAACAAAAGAGTGTCCGCATATAACGAGACACGGTGCTCCTTCCCTCTTCTGCGTATGCCAGAAAACTTTTTTAAGTATATTTTAAAGCAGTAGAGAGGTACTCTATAGCTAGTGCGAAAAGTAAAGGTGAAAGCGAACACCCTTGACGGGTACCGTGGGTAAAGGGAAAATAAGGCGATGTCTCCAAATTTGTTTTCACACTAGCTGAGGGGGCAGAATATAATAAAGGTACCCATGAAATTAATTTAGGCCCAAATCCAAATTTTTGTAGAACTGTAAATAAATATTCCCATTCCACGTGGTAGAATGATTTCTCTGCATCTAATTAAAGGACCATTTCTGGTTTTGGGAGCTAGATGGAAAAAAGATTACATTTAATAATCTGCGTTCATTGGACGACAATTGGCGACCCAATATAAAACCTGTTTGGTCATCTGACACAATGCTATATAGACAAGCATCTAGACGCTTGGCCAATATCTTCACTAATAACTTAACATCATTATTGATTAAACTGATGGGCCTATAGCTGCTGCAAAGTTTAGGGTCCTTGCCCTTCTTCAGTATTAAAGAGATTAAAGCTTGGTTTAAAGATGCTGGTAAAAAGCCCTTGTCTAATGAGTCATTAAAAAGATCCAATACATAGGGGGATAGCTTTGCAGAGAATTTTCTTTTAAATTCTACAGGGAAGCCATCGGGGCCGGGAGCTTTATTATTCCACATAGCAGCAATACAGGAAGTAATTTCCTCCAAGCGAAGAGGCTCATTCAAGTGCTTAGCCATATCTGAATTTATCTTAGGGATATCTAATTGGGAAAGAAAAGACTGCATGACAGTGGCATCTAAGGGCAGAGGTGGGTAGAGTAGCCAAAAACTTTACTCAAGTGAAAGTACAATTACTGAAAAAAATAATTACTCAAGTAGAAGTAATAGTAATAATGTAAAAAATTACTCGAATAAGAGTAAGACAGTATCCAATAAAATTAATACTCAAGTAGTTAGTAACTAGTTACTTTCACATATAACATAATTGATGTTTACTCTCCTATATTCCAGTACATGATACACATTTAACATGCATTACAGAATGATTAATAATAATAATAATATTGATATTATTGTTAATAATGGAAATTGTCATCATTCACCACCATGTTCTTTCATGCATCAAATTAAAGGGATAGTTCACCAAAAAATTTTAAATGCTCTCATTTTCTCACCCTCATGCCATCTCAGATGTGTTTGACTTTCTTTCTTCTGCAGAACACATATGCAGATTTTTAGAAGAATATCTCAGCTCTGTTGGTCCATACAATGAAAGTGAATGGTGACCAGAACTTTGAAGCTCCTAAAAGCACATAGAGGCAGCATAAAAGTAATTCATATGATTTTCAGAAGCAATATGATAGGTGTGGGTGAGAAACAGATAAGTATCTATAACTTTATAATATATAAAGTCCTTTTTTTACTATTAATTCTCCTCCCTGCCCAGTAGGTGGTGATATGCACAAAGAGTTGAATCACCAAAAACACAAGAAGAAGAATGTGAAAGTGGAGATTTATTAGTAAAAAAGGATTTATATATTGATCTGTTTCTCACCCACCCTTATCATATCCCTTCAGAAGACATAGATTGAACTAGTGTCATTTGAATTCCGTTAATGCTGCCTTTATGTGCTTTCTTAGCTTCAAAGTTTTGGTACCCATTCACTTGCATTCTAGTATAAACTAAGAGAGCTGAGATATTCTTCTAAAAATCACTGTGTTCAGCAGAAGTAAAAAAAAAACAAACACATCTGGGATGGCATGAGGGTGAGTAAATGAAATACAGAATTTTCAATTTTGGAAAAATTATTCCTTTAAGGAGATGTTAGACAGAATGCTAACCTTAATCAACATTTACTTTCACTGCATGTTTTTTTTTTTCCCCCTCCATATTTTGAAAATGAATGGTGACTGAGACTGTCAGCATACAACATATTTTGGGTTCCACAGAATACAAAAAGTTTCACGGAGTTGGAAGAGCATGAGGGCAGGGAAATGATGATATAATATTAATTTAATGCTGAACTATCATTTAAAGGATGCTTCTCAGATTTGGACGAATCTGTCAATTAGAAGAGAGGTTTGGAAACCTTTTTCTAGTAATTATTACGGTGAAAAATGTGAACAATGTGAACAATGTCACACAGTCCAAAGTTATATTTAATGTTTAATTATAAACTGAAGCAAGATCATGCTTTATTCATGCCTTCTGTCTTTATTTCACAGCTTTTTACGTCCTGCATGAATTTAGTTCAGTGTAGTTCCAGTATTGTCACTGTCGAAAGAATTTAAAGAAGTAGTTTTGTACACTAAGGGTGAATTGCACCTTATCTCTGTGTTCGGAACCTTGTTTTCCATAAGACAAAGCCGCCCGCATCTGTCAAACGCTGAGCACGTGCCAACCTTGCACGTGCAGAAATGCTCACAATCGCTATAGGCAGGGCGAAACATTTGCACTTAATGTGGATGTTTACAAGGATTTATAGTGTAGGTACTGATATGTTGCAGCGCTGATATAAAAATTTACAATTAGAAACTGAGGTCATAAGAGCCCACAGTTACAGATTCATGCTGATAATGAATACGTTTCACCATGACACAGACAAGCCCACATTGTCACAATCTCTAAAACTTACCTCACCGTGTTTTCTTAAGTTGGAGCTGCAGTTTTAATCTTGAAATATGTCCTTGTCTTGGTGTAAAATGACGGCATTGCGTGGAGTGAAGAAATGTATGTTTTGTGTGCTTGCTGCTGTAGTGTTGAACGCAACTTGTGTGACAGCGTGCAGCTGTGAAGTTCCGCTGTCGTAAGAATCCCATTCAAAAATCTCAATAAATTACGTATTTATTAACACTTATTAAATTAAAACCAGTATTGTAACGACAGGAACGCTACTCATTGTAACGAAGTAAAAGTACATTTTTTTCATCAGAAATTTACTTGAGTAAGAGTGAAAAGTACCCACCATAAAATCATGCAAGTAATTGTTTTCCCAAAAAGTTACTCAAGTAAATGTAACGGAGTAAATATATTGCGTTACTACCCAGCTCTGTCTAAGGGTGGTTCAAATTCATAAAGATTAGCATAGAAAGAAGAGAATTCCAAATTAATTTTAACTGGATCCGTTATAAGCCTGTGTGAGAAATCATATATCTGTGAGATAAGGTGGGATGCAGATTGGTGCCTAAGCTGGGAGGCTAGTAGATGGCTAGCTCTGTCTCCATGCTCATAATATCAGAATCAGAATGAGCTTTATCAGAATGAGCTTTATTGCCAAGTATGCTTGCACATACAAGGAATTTGTCTTGGTGACAGGAGCTTCCAGTGTACAACCATACAAAAACAATACAAAAACAGCAGCAAGACATAGATAATAATAAAAAATAAAAAATAATTATACACATATGTACAGACAGACATACACATGGGTAGTGCAAATAGAATACAATCTGTTATGTACAGTGTAAATACAAATCTGTTATGTACAGTGAAAAAGTTTTTTTTTTTTTTTCAGAGGAATGAAATGGCAAAGGAGGTTGGATGTGTTGGATAAATATAAGAAAGACTAAACTGTGTATTGCACATAGTTATTGCTCAATGGGGCAATTTAACTGTTCATGAGATGGATAGCCTGAGGGAAAAAACTGTTCCTGTGCCTGACAATTCTGGTGCTCAGAGCTCTGAAGTGTCAGCCAGAAGGCAACAGTTCAAAAAGGTAGTGGGCAGGGTAAGTGGGGTCCAGAGTGATTTTTACAGCCTTTTTCCTCACTCTGGAAGTGTATAGTTCTTGAAGGGGGGGCAGGGAGCAACCAATAATCCTCTCAGCAGTCCGAACTGTCCTTTGTAGTCTTCTGATATCTGATTTCGTAGCTGAACCAAACCAGACAGTTATTGAAGTGCAGAGGACAGACTCAATGACTGCTGAGTAGAACTGTATCAGCAGCTCCTGTGGCAGGTTGAATTTCCTCAACTGGCGAAGGAAGTACAACCTCTGCTGGGCCTTTTTCACAGTGGAGTCAATGTGTGTCTCCCACTTCAGGTCCTGTGAGATGGTAGTGCCCAGGAACCTGAATGACTCCACTGCTGCCACAGTGCTGTTTCGAATGGTGAGGGGGGTCAGTGCTGGGGTGTTCCTCCTAAAGTCCACAATCATCTCCACCGTTTTGAGCGTGTTCAGCTCAAGGTTGTTTTGACTGCACCAGACAGCTAGCTGTTCAACCTCCCTTCTGTATGCAGACTCATCGTTATCTCGGATGAGGCCGATGACAGTGGTGTCATCTGCAAACTTCAGGAGCTTGACAGAGGGGTCCTTGGCGATACAGTCATTGGTGTAGAGGGAGAAGAGTAGTGGGGAGAGCACACATCCCTGGGGGGCACCAGTGCTGATTGTACAGGTGCTGGAAATGAGTTTCCCCTGTCTCACAAGCTGCTGCCTGTCCGTCAGAAAGCTGGTAATCCACTGACAGATAGACAGATAGGAGTATAGCTGGGATGATGGTGTTGAAAGCCAAACTGAAGTCCACAAAAAGGATTCTTGCATATGTCCCTGGTCTGTCCAGATGTTGCAGGATATGATGCAATCCCATGTTGACTGCATCATCCACAAACCTGTTTGCTCGATAAGCAAATTGAAGGGGATCAAGAAAGGGTCCAGTGATGTTCTTCAGGTGGGCCAACACCAGTCTGTCAAATGATTTCATGACCACAGACCTCAGGGTGACAGGTCTGTAGTCGTTAAGTCCTGTGATTTTTGGTTTCTTTGGGATGGGGATGATAGTAGAATGTTTGAAGCAGCATGGGACTTCACACTGCTCCAGTGATCTATTGAAGATCTGTGTGAAGATGGAGGCCAGCTGGTTAGCACAGTATCTAAGACATGCAGGTGAAACGCCATCTGGGCCCTGTGCTTTCCTTATCCTTTGTAGTCGAAAGACACGGCTCACATCATCTTCACAGAAGATTGAGTAGCAGGTTGAGTAGCAGGAGGGGGGAGGAGGGGGGTTGCAGGAGGTGTTTGTGTTTGTGTGAAGTGAAGGTCAGAGTGGGTGTGGGGTGTGAGATTGGGCCTTTCAAATCTACAGTAGAACATATTCAGGTCGTCAGCCAGTTGTTGGTCCACCACAGGGTTGGGGGCAGGAGTGCTGTAATTCATAAGTTGTTTCATGCCACTCCACACTGATGCAGGGTCGTTAGTTGAAAACTTGTTTTTCAGCTTCTCAGAGTATCTTTTATTTAGCCAGTCTGATTCCCTTATTCAGTGTGTTCCTGGCCTGATTGTACAAGACTTTATCCCCAACTCTGTAAGCATCCTCTTTGGCCTGACGAAGCTGCCTGAGTTCCGCTGTAAACCATGGTTTGTCGTTGTTAAATGTTAAATAAGTCCTAGTAGGAATGCACATATCCTCACAAAAACTGATATATGATGTAACAGTATCTGTGAGCTCGTCCAGATTGGTGTCTGCAGCCTCAAAAACACTCCAATCAGTGCAGTCAAAGCAGGCTTGTAGTTCCAGCTCTGCTTCGTTGGTCCATCTCTTTACAGTCCTTAATACAGGCTTAGCAGATTTTAATTTCTGTCTGTAGGTTGGAAGAAGATGAACCAGACAGTGATCAGATAGTCCCAAAGCTGCTCTAGGGACAGAGCGACATGCATCCTTTATTGTTGTGTAGCAGTGATCCAATATATTTCTGTCTCTGGTTGGGCATGTGATGTGCTGTTTGTATTTGGGCAGTTCACGTGTGAGGTTTGCTTTGTTAAAATCCCCAAGAATAATAATAACTGAGTCCAGGTATTGTTGTTCCATGTCTGTGATTTGATCAGCCAGCTGTTGCAGCGCTGTGTTCAAACACGCGTTTGGTGCGATATACACACTCACCAGAATAAATGAGGAAAACTCCCACTGCAAGTAGAAAGGCTTACGGTTAATAAAGAGCGCTTCCAAATTAGGACAGCACATCCTCTTTAACGTTGTTACATCTGTACACCAACTTTCATTGATGTAAAAGCATGTTCCACCACCTCTCGTTTTCCCCGTTAACTCCGCGATGCAATCCGCTCTGAACAGCTGAAAGCCCGGCAGATGTAACGCACTGTCCGGAATGGATTCACTCAGCCAGGTTTCTGTGAAGCACAAGGCAGCAGAGTTTGAAAAGTCCTTGTTTGTGCGGGTGAGGAGATGTAGTTTGTCCGTTTTGTTAGGGAGAGAGCGGAGATTTGCTAGATGAATGCTCGGCAGCGTTGTTCGAAAGCCACGCCGATGGAGCCTGACCAGCACGCCTGCTCATCTCCCTCGCTTGCATCTCATAGCGCGTTTAAACAACACAGCCGCGCCTCTGACTAGAATGTCAAACAAAACGTCCAAATATTCGAAATCCAGGAAAATATTTAATGGTGTATGCTGTCGAATGTTCAGCAGTTTGTCTCTGGTAAAACTGACTGAAAAAATATTACTAAACATAGGACAAACAAAAAAAAATAACAAAACAATAGAAGTGCTCCACACCGAGGCGGCCATCCGCGGCACCATCATGATGTAACTATCTAATAGTTATACAACTAATATGTAGCTTTTGTTCGTTTCAGTAAATACTCAGCTTTATTGGTTGATAGGAAGTCAAATTCTGTTTGTAATTTTAAGCATTGAGTTTTCAAATTGGGGCTTGATGTGCTTGCATTTTGCATCTATTTCTAATATTGCATCAATGAGTTCCTGCTGTTTCAGTTTCCTAGCTTTGACCCGGTATGCATTAAAAGAGATAATGCTGCCACGTATAAATGCTTTAAATGTTTCCCACAATAGTGTTGGCAATACTGTGTCTGATTTGTTAGTTTCCAGGAAGAAATCAATGTTCTTAGAGATGAAATCACAGAACTCTTTATTAGCCAACAACCCAGTATTAAGCTTCCAGCCGCTGGAGTGTCTGTATGAATTTGAGTGGAAAGAAAGGTCTAAAATATGTGGGGCATGATCCGAAATTACAATAGCTGAGTATTCTGTAGACCTAACTAGAGGTAGAAGGGCTTTATAAATAGAAAAATAATCGATACACGAGTAGACCCCGTGGACATTCGAGAAAAAGGAAAAATCTTTAGAAGTTGGATGAGAAAAGCGGTAGGGATCCACACATCCTATTTGGTTCATAAGGGATAAAAATGTCTTAGACATCGAAGTGGGAGACTGGATCAATCGTACAATTTAAACCCCCTCCTAATATAAGACCGTGTGTGTCTAAATTTGGAAGATGCGAAAACAGCATAGTCACAAAACTAGGACTATCACAATTGGGTGCATAAACACTAACTACTATGATGGGAGTTTCGTATAAGATGACACATACTATGATATATCAACCCCCAGGATCAGAAAGTTTTGAACGGGACAAACTTTAGCCATTTATGTATTAAAATAGCAGCACCCCTGGCTTTGCTGTTGAAACCCGAATGAAAAACTTGTCCAACCCATGGTTTACGAAGCCTAGCCTGGTCATTGATTTGAAGGTTTGTCTCCTGTAGAAAAGCGATATCAACAGACAAACTCTTCAGGTGTGAAAACACTTTAGATCGCTTAATCTGTCCACCTTGTCAACGTATATTCCAAGTAATACATTTAACAGCATATCCAGCAAACCCCCCTGTGTTCACAGTAGGACAATTCATTTATAATATAGCAAAACGAAAAATAGAAGTAAAAATGAACTATCACTCATCTTTTCAACATGACAAGATGCCAGAACCTGTGATTACACAACCGATTTACCATGTAGTCTTGTCAACTCCTTAAAAGTAGATTAGAACACCTTGAACAAATATCTGAATATTAGTAAAATGTTATTCTGTGACTTAAAATGGTAATAAAACCAAGGCAAAGCAGTGCAGCATTCATATATCCAGTATCTAAAGGACTGTCACAAAACAGTGTGCCACATGTAAATGTAAAAGAAACAATAATAGATAAAATTCTGAAATGACTAGTAACAGTTTGTTTTAAGATGCATATGTAGAGCGGTTACCACTCATTTAAAAAACAAACTCTGAGCAACCGTTAAGTAAGCTTACGGTGATTCGTGATCAATGAGTTTCACATCCAGCGACTTTTGCTTAAAAGGTGTAGCAACATCAGTCTGTTCCCTCAGGAAAGTTCTGACAGTAGAATGTCTCAGCTGCCTCGGGGGAGTCAAAAAGTTCTCTGACCCATTATAGCTGACTCGAAGTCGAGCAGGGTATAGCATGCCAAACTGCACACCTTGCTTGTAGAGAGCATCCTTGATTCTGTTGAAAGCCACCCGCTTCCTTGCTAATGCTGTGCTGTAGTCTTCGTACAACTTGATTTTATGGCCATTATAGGAAATGTCCTTGTGCGTTTTTGCCCATTTTAAAACCATCTCCTTCACAATGTATCGATGAAATCTGATGATAAGTGGTCACGGATTTTCCTCAGGCTGAAGTTTGGGCTTCAGGCTGCAATGGGCGTGATCCAACTTGGGTCGTTCAAAGAGGGAGTCACCGAGTAATTTGTGGAACAAGCTAGACATGAACTGCCTCACGTCCTTCCCTTCAATGCCCTCAGGCAATCCTAATTTTCCTAATATTCTGAATTTTCCACATTGGCTTTAAGCTCCACATTTTCCTCTTCCACGCGTGCCAGTTTTAATTGCAGGGCGTTCACGTCAAGCTCTAGCTGTGTTATTCGGTCACTATGATCAAAGAGGCTTGTTTCCATCTCGCTAATAGTGGATGCTTGAGTTGCCAATGTTGCACCAATTGAGTCAATGGAAGATCGAAGTGGTTCCAATGAGCTATTTAACAAAGCGACAAACTCTTCAGTCATGTCTTTTCTGAATTTTTCTAGTTCTTTAATCAGAGACCTGATTGTCAGCGTTGTAGATCCAGACTCGTTATCCACCATTTTGCTGCCTTCGTGGCCGGCCTGCGTGTGTTGGGCTTGAATATGCTGTTTACCACCGGAACTCGTCAATTTGCTCATTTGGATTGAAGCTCGGCAAATGAGGTACACAGAGAAAAATAGAATGGGTTCGGTATGAAGACAAAATAGGGTGTAGACACTGCACGTCTTAACACCGCATTACCTAACCAGAAGCCCTGACGCTGCACATTTTCATCAGCCCAAATGTTCAGAAGAGCACTGATTATGTCTACTGACCAGTATTGATGATTCTCTGTTGATCTGTTTAGGTAAGCTGGTAGATATGGGAAATGAGTATCTTGGTGTTAAAACCTCTGACCTGACTCTGCGAAACTCCGCCTTTGACAATGAACCCGCCTCAGTCCCCTATTGGCCTTCTTTGGCCCATTGGTAATCGGCAGGCCAAAGGCCATTTGCCCAGAGAAAGCTCCGAGGAGGCTCGATGAAGACTCGGAAATGACAGCGGGAATGCAACTGACCCTGGCACACACTAGCATGCCCTCATTTGGCCCGATAGTAGAAATGCAGCTAATATTTGTACAGGAAGAGCAGAGCCTCACCACTTTGGGGCTTACTTCTGGGGCTGGATTCACAAAAATGTTCTTAAGAAAAAAATTAAGAAAGTCCTTAGGATAAATTATAAGAAGTTTGTAAGAATGTTCCTAAGGGCAATTCTTGAAAAATTCTTAAGAAGTTCTCAAATATTTTCTTAAGAACATCTTAATTTTTTTCTTAAGAATAAAAAGACAGGCTTTGAAGTTGTCTGATCAGCCTGCTCATAGGCTTGCCTTGTCACATAGCCAAAGTCAATACTTCAGCACTGCTAAATCGTAATGATACATTTATCTATTAATCTTTTTTTTTTTTTTTTTTTTTAAGTAAAAAGCACCTCACAATCATTTTATGTTATGTAAAGTGCGTGAGATGTGTTCGTTTAACGACACTACCTGTCATAGGAGAATTTACTTGCTGCTAACCATTTGATAACTTTTAATTTGACATGGAGGAAAAGAAAAGAAACAAAAACTTCAGTAGACAAGAGCTGAGGAAATTACTGCAAGGAAAAAGTTATCTTGGGAAGCTTGATAATAATAATTATTATTAATAATGATTGGTCACCACATTAATAAGCTTCAGAACAACATTTATTGTTGTTTGAAACATTTACATGGTTTGAAAGCTGAAAATAAAAATATCATTAAAAACAAAACTGTCAAAAAAAATGTTTGGGTCTAAAATCACAAACAGCCCATTGTGACTCAAAATGAAAAACCCAGTAAATTAATTAAACATCTTAACTTTTAGAATATAAGACTAATGTGAGGTTATCCTAACTTTAAGATGCTTGAATGCTTCATACGTTTTTTCTTAAGAACGATCTTGAGAAAAAAGATAAGAACTTTCTTAAGAAGTTTTTTTGGGAATACAAAATATTCTTAACTATTTTTTGAAGTTAGAAATTAAGAAGAAAATGGTAGTTAAGAAGAAATTCTTCTTAAGAACGTTTTGTGAATCCAGCCCCTGGTTAGAAGTGGATCCGTTTGCACTGGTATAGAATTTACCCTAGATGTCTGTTGGTGAGCCATAGTGTTAGCTTACACACAGAGGTAGGTGTGTATGTGGACAATTAATGGCCCCAGGAAAAGGTTTTGGTGCGGAGGTACGATGGGATCTGTCCACTAATACTTGCCTGTCCGAAGCATCAGCGGCAAATATCTCCAGTAACAGCATATTCACAAAGTCCGCTGATCTCAGCTGCTCAGTTGACTCAGGCAAACCCCTGTATATGAAAATTTCGTCCTGCGAGTAATAAAAAGGGAAAGTCAGTAACAGATTGTTGCATTCAAAAGTGTAGTGCTGCATTTCTTTTGGTTTTATGCAGAGGCATAAATGTATTATGTAGCTTATGTAGCTTTCTAGTTGATGATGTGGTACCATGACATCTTAAAGAAGCCTAAAGCCTAGTTTGTCCTCTTGTTTTGAATGCCACAGTATGGGTCATAAAGGTCCATTGAGTCTGCTTGAGCACTCTGTAGTGTGGGCTTAGTCGGATTGCCACTTCTATGGAGGATAATAAAAATGCTAAATGAGGTACACTCATAAACCATAACCCATCTATGGTCTGATTTAAAAAAAAAAAAGTAAAACCTTTTGTAACCCCTTTTTGAACACCAAGGCTCTCTAAAAGCTCTTGTTCAGAAACTTTTGAACAATGTTATGTCTGTGGCACAAACAAAATGCTGACTGTTTATGGGAAACGCTTTGTCTTTTTTGTAGGATCAACAGCTATTTTGACTTGTGGCACAGAAAAACAACCATTTGATCTGTGAACTGCTGATGTTGGGGCATCAAAAGTGGTTTAATTGGAATCCTTTGGGAATGAAACAGTTGGGCCCTTGAAGAAAGTTGTTTAACAATTTAAAAATTATAAACTATAATAAGGAGTTTACCATGTGGTGTTGTGAGTTCTTATAAACCTCTCTGTCATGTACATTTAACTCCAACAATAAACATAGTGTACAAGTGTTCAGTATGTCCAGGAATTTAAAAAAATAGTCATTTTAATATACTGTATGGCTGTGACAATAATTCAGGTTTATTGAAAGATAGTTTGGTGTTGCTACTGTATATAAGTATTTTCTTGCAACTGGCCCATGCCTGACCTGTTGGCATAATAACATTGAAGCCCAGGATTTCCTTTTGGATTTTATCATATTTTAGCAGTTATGGTGATTATGGTGATCTTATTTTCAAAAGAACTGGTTTTGTCATTTTGAATTTTCATTTAATCTTTAAGTTCAAAACTAAGCACTTTGCTATAGTTTGTTTCTATTTTCCTCCCATGTTTCTTCCCTTCCCTTTTAAATGGACCATCTTAACCAGCATATAATTCCCATGCTGGTCTAAGCTGGTTAGTGCTGGTATGGTGCTGGTCTAGCTGGTGGACCAGCATAGCCATGCATTTCACAAGCAAAACCAAGCTGGTGAAGTTGGTTGATACCAGCACACCACCATTCCATGCTGGGTGACCAGCCCACAAAACACAATGTAAGCTTGCGACCAGCAATGCTGGTCTTTTCAGCAGGGTTCTCAGCCCCTCACCTACCCAATGATGCGTAAATGCATAGCTTGTTTTTTTAGTGAAATCTGGCAACACTCTTAATCGCTTTGATGCATATGCTGCCCCTCCCTTGGAATAATATATTTGATAGGATCAGTGGTCAGTGCTAACCAGAGTAGACATGGGTGTATCTATCAGTAACAGAGGACCTGGAAGATTGAATAACTAGCATCTATTGAATGACAGACTGAAACACAATGTTTTCTTGCTCTGAAGTACAGCAGGATCCTCAAAATAGAGTCCTGCATCCTCATTCAGAATTTTGCTGCATTGCTGCATTCATTGTGTTTTGAATTCAAACCTCCAGGAAGCTTTTTGACAATGGAAAAAAGACAATAGAAAAACAATGCACTTGTAATGCAAAGTGGTCTAGAGGAGCATTTTTGGCAAGCAGCCAGACCACTTTGTAGATTTTTGGCTCCACTAAGATGTTCAGGAAACTTTAGTGCTAAGTGCCTCATAACGATGCAGGGTACCGAGTTCATTGTCATGGTAAGTGTTTTAAATCTACCATAAATACTTGAACACCATGAAATCAAAACTGGACATTTGTGACTATTAATCCATGTCTTTTAGCTTTGAGGTCATCTATATACCATCATATTCCTAAAAGTTAACAAATAACTTTTTAGCAGCTATACATATTTTAAATTTTAAATACTTTTCGGGGAAAATTGGCCCAAAGCTATTCACTCATATTACGCTCATGGGCATATCCACATTTTTATACCATAAAATGTTGTCTAGAATGCGAATGTCCCCTCCTAATACTTGTTTCTCATAAGCAATGCATCACCACAGCGGCATTTTTCCTGCACCATGAAAATGTCACAGACAGAATGGTGCCTCCTGAGTTCAGATGATTCTGTCACAGGCTCAACAATCTTCAAATATTAACATGTATTTAACCGCAAAATGTTTTATTATACTTAGAAATACATTCTTTTACATTATACTATCATATCAATATTTGACATACCCTAACCTAACCCCATTCATAAAACTAACCAATTATCAACAACAATATAAAACATGTAACAAACAGGTAAATTTAGTCGCAACAATTTTAGTAAGATTGCACAATTATATAGATATTTTGAAGGACCTTACCCCACCCCTACACCTAAACCTAACCAGTACTCAATAATACAAAAGTAATAATGTTACAAGCAAATACAATTTTTTTTCCGAAAATGACTAAAAGCAATATAGTGTATTCCAAATGACTCATGCTGCATTCAAAGTCCTCCGGTGTCACATGTGAAACATGTGAGAAACATAGTGAAACTAAAGGTTCTACTTGCTGAAATTTTCCTCTCCGTGAAGACAGTGAAGTTTTTTCTTGAGAGTGTGTTGGCACATTATATATATTTACTGTATAAATGGAAATTCCAAGGCCCCAAAAAGCCACACTTAAACGTATGAATTTCAATGCAAAAATAAATTAATTTCTTTACAAAATGAATCACATAAATCAGGGGTATTCAAACTGGGCTCCGAGGACCCCCGGGGGTCTGCAAGGAGGTAATAGGGGGTCCGCAGAAAATATTAGACAAAAAAAAAAAAAAAAAAAGTATAAAAATGGCAAAATGAAAACCATTACATAAAAAAATAAATAAAATAAAATAAAACAAAGTTAACATTTACAGAATTTGACATTTATTACCATTTCATTCTGCTTTACAAAGACTGGTCGTAAATCACGAGAATAAACTTGATTATTTATTCTATTAACAGCCATAGATTTTTAACAGTAAGGAACATAAAAAATTCTGAATATAGTTTCATATATTCTGAAATACTATATTATATAATATATTATGTATTTCTAAGTGTTCGTCTCTCCTTCCTTTCCAAACTATCAAACATAGTTTGTGTTTGTGTATCTCTCTAAAGAGTTTCTCCCTGTTAGGGAATATTCTCTATAAACTTGCTTTGAATTTGTATTAGATTATTTATTTATTTATTTTCCTCCCCTTTTCTCCCCAATTTGGAATGCCCAATTCCCAATGTGCTCTAAATCCTTGTGGTGGCGTAGTGACTCAATCTGGGTGGCGGAGGACGAATCTCAGTTGCCTCTGCGTCTGAGACCGTCAGTCCACACATCTTATCACGTGGCTTGTTGAGCACGTTCCTGCGGAGACCTAGCGCGTGTGGAGGCTTCACGCTATTCTCCGCAGCATCCATGCACATCAACTCACCATGCGCCCTGCCGAGAGTGAGAACCACATTATAGCGACCACGAGGAGGTTAACCCAACGTGACTCTACCCACCCTAGCAACCGGGCCAATTGGTTGCTTAGGAAGCATGACTGGAGTCACTCAGCACGCCCTGGATTTGAGCTTGTGACTCCAGGTGTGGTAGTCAGTGTCTTTACTTGCTGAGCTACCCAGGCCCCCTTTTTTTATTTATTCTTGTGTGTGAAAGCACTGTACCAATAGATTTAAATTGAAATTGTTGTTTAATTGCTTACCTTCAGGTTTATACATCTAACATTACTCTAATAGTGAGTAGAAAAAAACTACTGTAAACTTCAGTAAATATTTCACAGATAATATCTGAATTATTTAAGCTTTAGTACAATGATAATATAAAAGGCAATTATGTTTTTTATTTTAAATTTTTTATTTAAAATCAGTTCCCCTCAAGTTCACACTGGTGTTTTAGCAGAGTAACCACAGATAGTTTGTCACCTTAACTATGGGTATGCTCCATCCAATGTTGGACATCCAGAATGGGTCCACATATTTTTTATCCTAATTTTGAGCTGTTGACCTATTTTATTATTAAAAATTTAATAGACTTATTTTGTGAAAGGTTTTGCTTGAAGTGTGCTTGTGCTGTCTTTCGTTTAAATGGCACATGGTTTAAATATTTTGCTCTATTTTGTTCTTTATCTAATGCAATAGGATTTATTTTTTTACCTAAAGCTTAAGTGCCCAAATACTTTTTGTAGCAACTATATATATATAAACTAAAACACCTAATTAAACAAGACATCATCCAAATATCATACATTATCCAAAGGATGTGACTGTGAGTTTGATATAAAACACTGTGTACAGAAAGAGGGTGAGTGTGTGTTCTTCCATGAGGTCAAAGTTTCCAGGAAATGAGTCAAAGGAGAAAATAACAGTGACGGTGTAATTTTAATGTGACATTCCAAAGAGAAAGACATGCACACAACATCACTCAAATTGGATATAGGCCTACTTCTTTGCATTTCTTTTTCCAAAACACATGAAATGCATAAAGCATTTTTGAGAATTATGCTGAATTTATTTGATAGGAAGGCAAATAGGGAAAATAAAAATCTATTTTCAGGCCAAGTTGTTAGTTCAGAACAAGTTTAGATAGCAAACTTTAACTATATGAAAAGTTCAGAGTACTTTTCTTCACAATGTTCCAGTTAATGGCTAGAGCCATTATTTAGTTGGCCGAGGTTTGTATGATTTATTTCTCTAGTTTGGAAAATCAGATTCCCAAACAACTCATGAAATGTATCTGATAGCCACGTCTGAGAGCTTGAATCACAGCACAACAATGCAGTACTGAAGTGCAGAGGTATTTGAGATCCTGTTGTTATGTGTTATGTTTGGAACTTGTTTGAATTTTTGTGGTAAATATCAAAATTGGCAGTCTAGGTTGCTGGAATATCCAAAATGTATTTCTCAAAATAAAATAAAATAAAAAAACAGACTGATCTCACAGTGAATATGGAAACAGCAGGTTGACTTTTCTTGAGCTTGTGCTTACAGAAATTCGAAGCACTGCGCCTGGTGGCCGAAGCCGGAAGTGTTATTGAACATAAGAGAATGTGTGAGCACCAGTTTCTGGGTAAATTATTTTTTACCCAGAAACTGGTGCTCATACATGTTTTATTAACTGTACCCCCAAACCTCAACCCTAAATCTAACAATCAGTGAGTAAAAAAGTAGTCTAAGGGGGAAAATCGAACCTCTGAATTGAGCTCATCACTGATTTGCAAACACATTTACTTTCTGGTTTCAATTTGGGACGAGAATCCACCCTAGTGAAAAAATAATATACTTAAGCACACTTTATTCTTGGGTGCTTCAGTATAGTAAAGTGTATTGCTGGCAGACTATAAATTGGTATACTTAAAGTCTGCTAAATTAGAACAACTAATTTTGTACTTAATGCACTTAAGTTTGCCGAAAGCAGTGCTGTGGTGCAACTAAAGATGTGTTAAGTATACTTGGTTGTGCTAAAATGGAACTGTTTCAAGTATACTTTAATACACTTTAAATATCTACCCTTGTATTTCATTTTTGAAATACACAGAACTGAATCAATGTGAACATATAATGTATTTTGCTGACATTACAATTGCAACTCCATAACACTGTAAGAGTGCTGGACATACTTTAATGTTATATAGATAATATATTGCTGGCCCACACCACAAATGAATTTCAGCTGGCATTAATATATGTACTTCTCACACTTCTATTAAAAGTATTTTAGCATGGGTATTACTGGGAAGAAAGTTGGAGAAAGAAAGCATTGTGTTGTTTTAATCACTGTTAATTAACAATATACACACTGAATAGCTGCATTTAATAGTTCACTAATATACACAGGATCACAGCTGTCTCAAAACAACACTAATCTCATTCAGGGTAATTAAAAAATAACCCCTTTTCATAAAATAAAATGACATATTTAACATTAAGCTGAACTCTAAACATAACTATAACCCAATTACTTTTAAATGTTAGTTAATAAAACCCCCAAACAGTCCCCAAAACCTACACAGACCTACCACATTAATTATGCAAACACAACAGCCAATAGCAAGTCCCCAAGCAGAAACATCAACAAACACTGCAGTATATTCCTGGAAAGGACTGTAATTCTATGTAGTTTTAACCCCTGACATTTTTTAAAAATAGGTAAACGTGCCATTTTGCCTTCTGCACAAAGTGAAAAATTGCAGACGTCTGATTGATCCATCTAATCACTGATCTACAAAGGCCCCTGGCCAACAGTGGCTAACTTGCGGGTAATAAAGTTACAAAGTCAGCAGCATAAGACAAAATGGGATAATGAACAAATATTGCTTTGCAACCTATTATTGGGAATGAGGAAATTACTTCAACCCTTACCTCTTCAAGTCACACAATGTCAAATGGAATATGCTGCATTAAAAATGGTATAAAACACAGGGCATACTGTACTTGTGTAACATTGTTGAATGCAGACACAAACAACAAAAGACTGATTGAGACTTATTTAATAGATACATCAAGAGGAGGAACCCATACACAAGATCCCACAGTTGAACCAACTCAGTGTTCCAGTAGAATCATCATCAATGGCTTAACAGACAGCATTTCATGTTGTTGAAAAAAATGTTTGAGCAACGATTTGTGTGAACTGAAAATAATGACAAGCACATAGCCAGTCTCTCTCAGCGGAAGCATATTTAAATATTTTTAGTTTGATTGCGTCAACATTCGAACTGTGTAAGGGGACAGTTTTAGACTAATATTTATTTAGATAAATAACTAATCACTGTGATTTTGACAATCTTGGAAGCTGGTCTGGTATAAATTGGGTGTACAACACACTCTGCATACTGCCTACTTAATGTTGTTGTGATGATGTCACAACCAGCCTATTTGAGGGCCCCCCACTTCAAAACGGGTTCTGGCGCGGTGACTGCTGCACATGTAAATTTAGTATCACTCTTATGTTTTAAGGAATGTGCAATGTGCAATTAAAAAAGTACTCAAAATAATGTTTTAAATATAATTTTTGAATTAATAAGTTTCTAGCATTAGTAACCTCTTGCTATAAGACATCTGAGTTATAAGACGTTTGTTCTCTGTTAATGTGATAATAGGATGTTGAAATGCAAATGAAATATGCATTCTTATAAGTTCTCAGAACAGACATGGCATAATTTAAAATATACTGTATACATACAGTATATACAGTATATTAGGAACATATTTCTAAGTCATATTACTCATTTGTTTGTGCTTGAAGAAAATTGTTATGACAATTACATTTAACACTGTTCAAACAAGTTGTAGAATCATAAAACTTGCTGTAGATGTAAAAGTTGTAGATGGAAACAAGCACCTAACCAGTGCACTTTCTCAAAGCACACTATATTTGAACTATATACTTCTTCTAATTGCGTTTGTAAAAGCTATACTTCTTTACCACTTAATTTGTAATGATCAAAATTCCTCTGTATGCATTTGAAGAAAGCATGAAATAAGTGCAATTACATGGTACTTTCAATTAGTACATAGATATGTTAATGTATTTGTAGTATACTTATCATGAAATAAATTTATTTTAAATACAATTTGGTGTATTACTTTTTCACTAGGGCAGGTCTCCCATACTACTGATGCAACACTCGTGCAACAGGTGAAGGTAACTGATGCAAAAATGTCTGATTAGAGATGGCTCCGATTTCAGGGTACTGGAACATTTGGGAAGCAACATGCCGAATTCCTGTGTATTCATGTTAAAAAAGCATGCTGGAAGTAGTGTCCTGTTATTTTATATTGTTTTATTTGTGTTATTTATTTTTTGTACTTTTTTATTCTTGTGCTTTTCTTTAAAGATATGAACTGCTAATCTTATTAAAATTACTTTATAAAACAATATTAAATTGTGTCTGGGTAAATGTCTATTTTTAGAAAATAAATGAAAGGTGGAATTTGTAAAAATTGCACCCAATGAACCCTTTTCAAAGACTGTGATGCATTTCTGCCTTAATTTAAGAAGTGTACATAAATCTAGCAAACTTTTTCATATCTAATTTTTTTTTTTTATTATTTAACATAAATTTATAGCATTCTTTGTTATATTACCCTGGCATTCATTAAAAAAAAACAAAAAAAAAACAGTCAATACAGCTGTAAAAGGGCTTTATATACAGCTGCTGAGGGAGTGACAGTAAATTTGCCATATTTCTCTCTTCTGACTGCCGTATTCCATCTTTCTCTATTTTTGTCCTCTTTTTGAAAGTTGTGGAATTATAATAGTTGCTGTTGGAGCAAACGAGAACACAAAAATAATAACTGCTATGGTTTCCCAATTACCTCTATAGAAGTTTACCCCACTGTATTTTACTTTCACAAGTTTGCATGTCCACCTGAAGTGGAAATGGTAAACAGATTAGTAAGGGTAAAATATTTTGCTAGCTGTCCGTAAAGGAGGGGCTTGAGCATGAGGCTTGACTCGAGCTCTATGTTTCCACAGCAAGCCCTTTGTATGGCCAATAAATAAGTTCACATGTTTTAGTTATATACAGGTGCATCTCAATAAATTAGAATGTCGTGGAAAAGTTCATTTATTTCAGTAATTCAACTCAAATTGTGAAACTCGTGTATTAAATAAATTCAGTGCACACAGACTGAAGTAGTTTAAGTCTTTGGTTCTTTTAATTGTGATGATTTTGGCTCACATTTAACAAAAACCCACCAATTCACTATCTCAAAAAATTAGAATACATCATAAGACCAATAAAAAAAACATTTTTAGTAAATTGTTGGCCTTCTGGAAAGTATGTTCATTTACTGTATATGTACTCAATACTTGGTAGGGGCTCCTTTTGCTTTAATTACTGCCTCAATTCGGCATGGCATGGAGGTGATCAGTTTGTGGCACTGCTGAGGTGGTATGGAAGCCCAGGTTTCTTTGACAGTGGCCTTTAGCTCATCTGCATTTTTTGGTCTCTTGTTTCTCATTTTCCTCTTGACAATACCCTGTAGATTCTCTATGGGGTTCAGGTCTGGTGAGTTTGCTGGCCAGTCAAGCACACCAACACCATGGTCATTTAACCAACTTTTGGTGCTTTTGGCAGTGTGGGCAGGTGCCAAATCCTGCTGGAAAATGAAATCAGCATCTTTAAAAAGCTGGTCAGCAGAAGGAAGCATGAAGTGCTCCAAAATTTCTTGGTAAGCGGGTGCAGTGACTTTGGTTTTCAAAAAACACAATGGACCAACACCAGCAGATGACATTGCACCCCAAATCATCACAGACTGTGGAAACTTAACACTGGACTTCAAGCAACTTGGGCTATGAGCTTCTCCACCCTTCCTCCAGACTCTAGGACCTTGGTTTCCAAATGAAATACAAAACTTGCTCTCATCTGAAAAGAGGACTTTGGACCACTGGGCAACAGTCCAGTTTTTCTTCTCCTTAGCCCAGGTAAGACGCCTCTGATGTTGTCTGTGGTTCAGGAGTGGCTTAACAAGAGGAATACGACAACTGTAGCCAAATTCCTTGACATGTCTGTGTGTGGTTGATGCCTTGACCCCAGCCTCAGTCCATTCCTTGTGAAGTTCACCCAAATTCTTGAATCGATTTTGCTTGACAATCCTCATACGGCTGCGGTTCTCTCGGTTGGTTGTGCATCTTTTTCTTCCACACTTTTTCCTTCCACTCAACTTTCTGTTTACATGCTTGGATACAGCACTCTGTGAACAGCCAGCTTCTTTGGCAATGAATGTTTGTGGCTTACCCTCCTTGTGAAGGGTGTCAATGATTGTCTTCTGGACAACTGTCAGATCAGCAGTCTTCCCCATGATTGTGTAGCCTAGTGAACCAAACTGAGAGACCATTTTGAAGGCTCAGGAAACCTTTGCAGGTGTTTTGAATTGATTAGCTGATTGGCATGTCACCATATTCTAATTTTTTGAGATAGTGAATTGGTGGGTTTTTGTTAAATGTGAGCCAAAATCATCACAATTAAAAGAACCAAAGACTTAAACTACTTCAGTCTGTGTGCATTGAATTTATTTAATACACGAGTTTCACATTTTGAGTTGAATTACTGAAATAAATGAACTTTTCCAAGACATTCTAATTTATTGAGATGCACCTGTATGCATTGTATGCATATTGACAAGTGTGAACAGAAAGTTGGTTGTGCGAAGGCAAAAAAAGAGAGAAATGTCTGTAGTCTTCACTGACCCAAAACAACACATATGAGCAGAGCAAAAGAGAAATCAAATTACCTAATTGACAGGGAGGAGGGAAGCACTGCAGCTGTGATGCAGGAGCTAGTAGTGAAAGAACCACTGAGACAGTGGAGTAGCTGAGACTGAATAGATAAGGAGCTCCTGTGGCAGCAGAGTAGAAGCACTACTGCGGCAGTGGAGTAGTTGAAACAACAGTAATAGTTCTCCTGCGGAGGTATAGTTAAAGTACTGCTGTGGCAGTGGAGTAGTTGAGCCAAGATTTAGGTTGTTACTGTGGTAGCAGAGTGAAACTACTTGCTGCGACAGTAGAGTAGTTAAGACTGAATAGCTAAAGGTGCTCCTGTGGTGGAAGGCAGGGGAAAGCATTATGACAGGGAAGTAGTTGAGACAGATTAGTGAAGGTGCTCCTGTGGGAGAGGGGACTGAAAGCACTGCTGCAGCAGTGGAGTAGTTAGGACAGTAGAAATGGTGCTTTGAAGGAGATTAATAAAATCCATGCTGTTTTATGCAAATGAGTTAAATAAAACTGTCATGTGACTCCTGTGAGGGAAGCAATAGAGAATCTACGGATACAATTGTGAAAGAACAGTGCAGATCCACGGATCTGAAAAGGAAGTTGTAAAGGTCACAACACGCAACTGAAAGGTGGGTGGGGGTAAAGAAAGCCAGCTGATGTATCAAGTGTGGAAACACTTGTAGATGCACTTCAATAAAAATGTGTCAGAAACTCAGAAACTGTGAGCACTTGTTGAGTAAAATGGAAATTGTCCTGCAGATACACCTGTAAGGGAAGCAAAACGTTAGGACAATTATTTTTGCAAAATATAAATAATTTTGCATTTATAACATTTACAAATAATATAGCAGTAAAATTATTACATTGTAAAAATGTAAAATTAACAATCGAAACTGTGGTTGATTTTGTCAAGTTCTGTGTGTCGTATCGCTGTATTTGGGCTAATTTTAGTCAGGAGCATCTGCTATAAGTAACCATGTGTGTTTTCATATTCTGTTGTGTTTTATGAAATAAGTAAAAATGCAATGAAAAGCCACATCTCTTTATAGCTTTGTGCAAGTCATATCAAAAACCACCTTCACTCGCAATAGTAGAAGATAAAGTTCACCCAAAAATGAAAATTCTCTTATAATTTACTCACCCTCATGTCATCCCAGATGTGTATGACATTCTTTTTTCTGCTGAACACAAATGAAGATTTTTAGAAGAATATCTCAGCTCTTTAGGTCCTTACAATGCAAGTGAATGGTGGCCGGACATTTGAAGCTCAAAAAAATCACATATAGGAAACATAAAAGTTATCCATATGACTCCAGTGGTCAAACCTCAGAGGTTCTACCTCAGAGCATCCATAAAATGTATGCAGCAAAGATGAACAGATATGTGTAATGAAAAATGTAAGGTACTGCAGATTATCTTAGTCTTTCAAATGTTGGTAAAACAAGCCCTGATTATTTTAATACATATCTGTGAACAGAGCATGGAACACAACATGACCTGCAGAGACCAGCCCACCTTGGTGTCTCAGCCATACTACAGAGTGGACCTCTTCAACAGACAGATGAGAGGTGTACTGCTCACCTCGCTTCTGGTCACCAGCATCGAGAACAAAACAATAGCTCATATAGGCACATCAGATGGGAGGCTACTGCAGGTAGGTCCTATAAATCATAAAGAAAAAGACATTAACTAGCTTTTCCAGTTTTATTAATTTCTATATTAACTGAAGGTACAATACTGTATGTGTTATATGTTGTGGAGTTTAACTTCAGTTCTTCTCAAATTACAGCTTGTCCTGAGAAGGTCTAGCCCTATAATCTTTGCCAATTACTCCCTTGTTGAGAACCAGAAGGTGTCATCCACCGCAGCGGTTCTCCCCCTAGAACATCTACTGTTTGTTGTGGGAGATAAGGTACATTTAAAAAAGAAAATAAAGAATTTTTCCAATTTGTACATTCTATAAGCAAACACAGAAATGCTTGAAAAATATCTCATGTTCAGAATTGCATACTACCATACTACTTGTTCTATTCAGTTTTGGGGGGTAAAAGTAGCGACGCTACTAATTTAAAGGGGTCATGAAATGCTCTTTTTTTATATAGTTTTACACAATAGTTTTGCACCAAAACGGTCACAATTTAGTAATATATGATCATTTTTCACCCTGTCTCTGGCCCTCTGTCTGAAATGCTCAGTTTTGGCTTAAGTGCCTCCTTAAAACCTCAACGTAAACAACCACTGTTAAGATTGGTTAACAGCATGCAGCCCCTCGAAATCAGCCATATTTGAAACTCAGTTGGAAGAGAATGAATGAGCCCCTCAACATTATAAAACTAAATTTCAGGGTTTAAACATAACGCACATCCAATACATTGCATCCGAATATATTAAACTGCTAAGCTCAAGCGCAACTGTTAACACTCAGCACTATAAACTATCAAACAGTCATGATATTTGAAATATTCATGAATGAAATGGTTTACTTACTGTTTTGCATCGGGTCCAAGTGTTTTTAACTGCACAGTCCTTCAATAATAGTTGCTTTGCAAAGCTTGAATCGTATTATGACTGGTTCACAAGCAATCCACACTGACATGAGCCAAAAAAACATACATTCCATGCTGAAATACGATGATGACACATCCATATGGCGCACACACATAGTCCAAAGTACGGTGTGAACTAGACGCACACACATGCAGCATCACATCACCGGAAACATATTAAACCAGTCAATGATGTCCATCTAGCGCATGTTTTCATACACCAACAATCAAAAGAACACGTCTATGATGCGTTTGTTCTCAAAACAGCAAGAGGCAGAGCAGCTGAATGAAAGATAATGGAGTCTCCTCTTCAGAGTTGTAACTTGACATTGCGTCTTTTACAAGCTGCGTGAGATATGTATCAAGTGGTCAAAGATTTCTGTCTAGAGCATGAATATATAAAAAAATTATCTTAAATTGGGGTGGGGCCAAGGCCAAGGGATTTTAAGTAGGTGTTGATATTTTTTCGTTGAAGAGGCGGTCATGAATTAATGTACCCCTAGTGACATAGGGTAGTCGAGGAAGTAGAGAACGAAGTGTTTTTGCAGCTTGGTTTCAATAAATGCTTTTATTGCATAGGGGATTAAGTTTTGAGTTCTGAAATTTACAGTATGTTTTTATAGTAGAAAGACCTCTTATATGTCCAAATATCAAATGTATTGAATTGGTTGTTAAATTAAACAATTCACCAATAATTAGTAGTAGAAAGTCTGTTTCATTTGAGTGAATTGGTTTGTTCGGACAGTTCATGTAAATAAACAAGTTCAAATAAATGATTCTCCAATTCACTTGCATGAGCCCCTGAGATTTTTTAACGTTTTTTTTTATGGAATTATTTAGTCAATTTCTGTTGTTTATCACCAGGTTCGAATAGGGTGTTTTCTAGTTTAATTTATTCTGAATCAGAATGGTATTTATGTGGCACAAAAGCAAAAGATCTTTTTAAATATATAAAAATAAAATATTATATTATAAATATAACTAAATTTATTGTCAATATAACTATATTTATATGTACTAATATATAGAACTATTTATGAGATAACAAAATTTAATTCTGTAAATAATTTTCTTTCTTAAATAGCTCCAGTCAAACAGTCAAATACAATTCAAAATGCTTGTCTGGCGAGGTATTAATAGAAACACAGTCAGTTATGTTATTTAAAAAATGTTATCAAAATATTTGATCTGTGCATTAGGACTAGTGTAAATGCAGGCTGATAGACCTTTCGCTGTCTATATCGTTAATATTAATCAAACAACAACAAGAAAATGAGACAGCCATTCATTGCTTTTGGCTGGATAACTTTAGTAGCTTTAAAAATTATTATTATCATGCTGTGAAGACTGCTATCTATGTAGTTTTGTTACATTTAATTACTTTTTTCAATTTCTGAAAGTTTACTTGAATACTTGAAACTGCTGTTAGAAACTTTAAGGAATGCTTTCTTAATTTGTTTCTTTTTTCTTATTTTATTACTGTTTACTTTTCACAAATAATTACTTGAAAAGTTGAAACACTGTTTACCTAATTCAGAAATTAGTTATTATTATTTTTGGTACTGAGAATCGTCAAATTTCACTGGTATTGGTGAAGACTACTGAACTTTTGGTATAGTGACAACACTGATTACAATGCATGGTAGATCTTATTATAATGGCATAAAGAAAAAAGTAGATCTCATGCCATAGAAGTGTGAGCACCCCTGCTTTAGCCCTATATTAACAGTATTTATATTCATAACTAACAGATGATTCAGGTTCCTCAAAGAGGCCCCGGCTGTCGTCACTTTCTGACATGTGCCATGTGTCTGACCGTGCCCAAGTTCATGGGTTGTGGCTGGTGCTCTGGCCAGTGTACCTGGGCATCTGAGTGCAGGGCCCACTGGGGAAATGAGTCATGCCCGCCTGGCATCACAGAGGTGAGATGTGACCAAATGTAATTAAACAGATCCTTTATGTTTGATATTACAAACCAGGGGCATACTTGAATGCTGTAGCAAGGTAGAATAATGTCCAAGTATATCTAACTGCAATCCATGCCTTGAATTTGTTGTCAACGGTGACTCTTTTACGCTTACAATCTGCAAAAAGATAGCAACACTAGAAATAAATGTTGGATCAAAATTTAAATGCATTTTTAACCCTTCCAGAAATTTAGATATTTTCCAATCTGGTTCATAGTCTGGAAAATATTTGAACTAGTTGTCTATAGGAACATTGGTTTATTTGGCCAACATCCTATTTGTGCTAGAATTTTTATTTATTTTATTTTTTTGTAAACAAATGTTCTGTGTAGTTTTTCCCCAAGACAGCGCCCCCTGATGGTCAGACTGAGATGACTCTTTGCGGATGGGAGTTCCAGTCGCCCCTGAGACCCGCTATAACGACCAGAACCCATGAAGTGAAGCTGGGTGAGACCACCTGTGTGGTCCAGCCTCACAAAAGCAACAGCACCCAGTCAGTATTGTTGAATCCCTGTTCTTACAGAAACGACACAGCTGTTAAAGTTGCTTTGTTAAAGCTAAAATGTGTAATATGTGTAACACCAAACAGAATTGCAAAAACAATCACTTTTATCTTACAAATTTCAGAAGCGAGAGAACTCTTTTAAAAGCACCAGTGTTACACTTTTAGATGAAATCAACCTACAAGTGTCTTAATGATAGTTGACTGCATAATCAGCTGGAAAACGAGAGAATTTTAACTTTTAAAAAATTACACACATCAGCTTTAACATAATACTGAAAGGTGCACTCAGTAATTTTTTATGCATGTTGTCTTGGACTTAAACTGACACTAAGGGGCATGGATGCAGCATCATTCAAACTCAGTTGTTTTTAGTTACTGATGCTATTGCTTAAATTCACTATTTACAGTCAGCCGTGATTTTTTTAATTCATGAGTGAAAGTGTCTAATAATAGGGCGGTTAATAACTGAGATTAAGTAGTATTTGGCTGGTCATGTGATCTTAACATGGCAGCCCCCATGAGGGGACCCTCTCCATGTAAAATCAAACAGCTTTTATAAAGCTACAGATATGACTGGCTCATGTGAGTGGTCATGATGTTATATTAAATAATTTGTTAAAGATACACTATGTGTCAGAGCTGTAGCCTAGCGGGCTGTGCTTTTGACATGTGGTGCTGATGCATTGCAGGTGACCTGAGTTTGAGTCCTGGCTCATAAGGTCCTATCCCATTCCCACTCTTCTCCCCCTCATATTTTGTCACCTCTCTACTTTCCCTATCCCATTAAAAAGCCAAAACATCATAAAAAAAAGAAAAAAAAAAGATACTATGTAACTTTTGGCCGTCTAGTGGTTGAAGCATAAAACTGCAAGTTACTTGCGGTGGAACATTTTACGTGAGTTGTGATTAAACACTGCTCTTCTGGCAGATTAATCTAATGGTTTGAGTGAGGACTCGGAAGATTACCTACAGAGCGGAGTCATGACGAGCTATTTTCATGTTGATATTATGTTATTTGAAAAAAATGTATAACCAATATATTACTTACTATTATATATTAATATAATTTTCCACTTTCAATGAGTTAATTTTTTTAACCAACATCAATCCTGATCAATACTACCAAATATTCATTAATTTTCAGGATTTTAACCCTTTAAATGCCAGTTTATGTCAATGATTAGCAACAACATTGATTTTGATGCATTATAATATTTTGTGCAGTGTCAGATAAAAAAAACCCCCAAAAAACACTCAGGACCTTAGAGGACAAAAATGTCAGCGTAAAAAAAAAAACTGCCATAAAAATATTATATAATAATATTCTTTTCTACTTTCACTGACTTAGATTTTTAACCAACATCAGTCCTGATCAAAACTACCAAATATGCATTCATTTCAGGATTTTAACCCTTTAAATGCCAGTTTGTTTACACAATGCCACTGCTGTTTTTCACACACACACACACACACACACACACACACACACACACACACACACACACACACACACACACACACACAAATTTCTCAATACACACATACAAAACACACTCACACAATTTTAGCTGCATCATTTATTCAATTGGCCTGCAGTGCTCTATAATACTGCAAACAGAAAATAGGAAAATAGCATGTATTTGCTCCATAGGATAAACATGAGAAAATGGCGTCATCTGGTTTAATGGCACTGGGAACAAATATTGCAGTTTTAATGGGGACTTTTTTGTCCTGAAGGTCCTGAGTGAAACTATTTTGTGTACACAGTGTATTATAGATGTATTATAGGAACTGAGGTTGAAATATCAAAATTCTCCCAAAAATAAACACCTTAGGCTGACACCAAAATGATCGAAAAACAAAAATGAAAAAGACAAAAATGTCCCGAAGGTTGCACAAGGGTTAAGAGGTGAAACTAGTGAAATGGCTGATATGAGTCCAATTGTAGACACTTTATTTTTATATTACAATCTACAGCCTAAGTGGACAATGCAAGTGAACCATCATACTACAATAGTAGGTCTATGCACTGCAAACAATAAAAGACTGTATTATAAAAATGCAAAACGAGAATTTAAAAAAGAAAGAAATACTTTATTGAACATGACAATAATATGCAGGAATATGCAATATAACAATTACAATAATACATTTGTAATAGTTTTAGAAGTTACAACAGAGAGATGGTTACACGCTAAACAAATGAATAAACATTTCTGTTCTTTGAAATTGGTACATTATAGACAACTTGAGATGAGCATAAATTCATGGGGAACCACCTTGTACCTATTGTGGATTTTTAGATCTGTTTAAACATCTGCTAAAAGTATAATCCATACATGGATTTATTGCTTCAAAAATACTTTTTTGGCTTACACGTGCTTGCAACGTTTAGACCGTCTCGGTTACTGTCGTAACCTCCATTCCCTGATGGAGGGAACGAGATGTTGTGTCAATGTAGTGACACTAGGGGTCGCCCTTGGGAGCCCCAAACACCTCTGATCTTTGAGAAAAGGCCAATGGGAATTGGCGAGTGGAATTTGCATGCCACTCTCCCGGACATACAGGTATAAAAGGAGCTGGTTTGCAACCACTCATTCAGGTTGTGTGCTGAGTAGCCGAGACAAGGTCCTGGCCATTTCAGCGGGTAGTTCAGTGTTGTGGCAGGAGAGACACAATATCTCGTTCTCTCCATCAGGGAATGGAGGTTACGACAGTAACCGAGATGTTCCCCTTCTGTCACTCACTCGACGTTGTGTCGATTTAGTGACACTAGGTGTCCCTATACAACACGGCACGACTAACTGAACTGTGTTACGTGGACTGGCAGTGCGAGATGAGCAGACCTCTGCGTGCCTTGTAGCCAGCGCACCCGGCCGTCACGTATCCTCCGCCCCAAATTAGGGACCGGCTGACCTAGCCGTGGCCTCTTCTCTTTTTTCTCCCCAAAAGGAACGAAATCGTTCAGCTGGGGGCCATATAGGGTCCATTCGTCAGGGGGTGTCCCTCCCAAGGGGAGAACACACCCTGCCCGGAGGGGGGGACATTTGAGTGGAAATACGTCACATGGTCTTACCGAGTCTTGTCGGAAGCATCTCATGTGGAGAAGTCCCGTGGTAGGTCCTACCCGAGGGGGGAGGAGTTCTACAAACCAGGTGACCGGGGGCAGAGAGACCTCTGCCCAAGGAAGAAGCAGTTTACCAACAGAGAAATTTTTTTGTGGAAGATACATCACACGGGGTTACGTATGGGCAACCAGTGCATGTGGAGCACCAGGGCCTAGTTAGCACACATACTGGGCTGGCAGCGAGTTTCTCCGTAAACTCGCCTGCCACAGGGCTAAGGAGGAAGGACATCCACAACTTCGTGAACACGACTGGGGGTAAAAAGAGCACGTCTTCACCTCAGGGGCGGGGAAAGTTGCTATGCGTAAGCAGTACACCCGGTCAGCTGTCCCAGAACTTACCTGTTCGTACCTGACAACACATGGGACGAGACCGGCTCAACCTGGAGATTATAGAATCTCGCAAAGGTGTTGGGTGTTGCCCAGCCCGCTGCTCTGCAGATGTCTGCTAAAGATGCACCATTGGTCAGAGCCCAGGAGGCTGCCACACTCCTAGTAGAGTGGGCTCGTAGCCCCAAGGGGGGCGGCACATCCTGGGCGTGATATGCCATAGCGATGGCGTCAATGACCCAGTGG
This sequence comes from Myxocyprinus asiaticus, assembly GCF_019703515.2. Classification (NCBI taxonomy): domain Eukaryota; kingdom Metazoa; phylum Chordata; class Actinopteri; order Cypriniformes; family Catostomidae; genus Myxocyprinus; species Myxocyprinus asiaticus. Next base: position 32,957,490 of record NC_059378.1, read on the forward strand.
GCAATCCTCTGTTTGGAGACAGCGCTCCCTTTCCGCTGTCCACCAAAGCAGACAAAGAGCTGCTCGGAGCTCCTAAAGCTCTGCATGCGATCCAAATAGGTGCGCAAAGCACGCACCGGACACAGCAACGCCAAAGCTGGGTCTGCCTCCTCCTGGGTCAGCGCTTGCAGGTTCACCACCTGATACCTAAATGGGGTTGTGGGAGCCTTGGGCACATAGCCCGGTCGGGGTCTCAGGATCACATGAGAGTAACCCGGACCGAACTCCAGGCACGTTTCGCTGACAGAGAAAGCCTGCAGGTCCCCTACCCTCTTGATGGAATTGAGCGCAGTCAGGAGGGAAGTCTTCAAAGAGAGTGCCTTTAGCTCCACTAATTCCAGGGGCTCAAATAGAGCTCCCCGTAGGCCCCGAAGGACCACAGAGAGGTCCCACGAGGGGATGAGACACGATCTGGGGTGTTTAACCTCCTAGCGCCTCTCAGGAACTTGATGAATAAGCTGTGCTTTCCTAAATACTTACCGTCTACTGCATCTTGATGTGCCGATATAGCGGCTACATACACCTTCAAGGTGGAGGGGGACAGCCGCCCCTCCAGCCTCTCCTGCAGGAAAGAAAGCACTGATCCGACTGCGCATATCTGGGGGTCTTCGCATCAGGAAGAACACCACTTAGCGAACAGATGCCACTTCAGGGCATACAGGCGCCTCATAGAAGGAGCCCTGGCCTGAGTGATTGTGTCTACCACTGCAGGTGGTAGGCCACTTAGGTCTTCCACGTCCCGTCAAAGGGCCAGACATGGAGGTTCCAGAATTCTGGTCATGGGTGCCAGATGGTACCCCGTCCCTGAGAAAGAAGGTCCTTCCTCAGGGGAATTCGCTGGGAGGGGGCTGTCGTGAGAAGCGTGAGGTCCGAGAACCAAGTATGGGTGGGCCAGTAAGGTGCTATTAGGACGAACTGCTCCTTGTCCTCCCTGACCTTGCACAGCTCACTTGCGTAGCCCCGGGGGCTTGACCGAATCGACTCCAAATGAGATGGCGGGTGAGTTGCGACATGAGACGATAGTGCACACCGCCTTGGCGGTTGATGTACGCTACCATTGCCATGTTGTCCGTCCAGACCAACATGTGCTTGCCCTGGATTAATGGCAAAAGCCTCCGTAGGATGAGCAATACTGCCAGCAACTCGAGGCAGTTGATGTGCCAATGCAGTCGTGGACCAGTCCAAGGACCGGCGGCTGTGCGCCTGTTGCCCTTGGAAGCGTCCATCATAACCACGACGTGCCTGGAAACCTGCTCTAGGGGAACCCCTGCCCGTAGAAATGCCAGGCCGGCAGACGGCGGCAGACCGGTGTGACGAGCACGCGGCATGCGCCATAGTGCGATGCCCATCTCGGGACTCGAGTCTGAAGCCAGTGCTGAAGCGGTCTCATATGCATCAACCCGAGTGGCCCCAGGAGCCTCTGAAATAATTTCAGTGGGACCGACGTTTTCCACCTGAATGCTCTGAAAGTGCACACTCGCTCGTGAGGCATGCCATCATTGAGACTCCATGCCGAGAAAAGAGATGCTCTGAACCGGGGAGAGCTTTCTCTTTTCCCAGTTGACCCGAAGCCCCAACCAGCTGAGGTGCCTGAGCACCAGGTCCCTGTGCGCACACGACAAGTCCCGCGAGTGAGCTAGAATCAGCCAGTCGTCGAGATAGCTGAGGATGCGAACGCGCACTTCCCTTAACGGGGCAAGGGCTACCTCTGCGACCTTTGTGAAGGCATGAGGTGACAGGGACATACCAAAGGGGAGGACCTTGTACTGGTATGCCCGGCCCTCAAAAGCAAACCGCAGGAAGGGGCCCCAAGCTCTGAGCGAGGGGGACCAAGGGGACAATCGCGTCGGACGTACTGGCAGGTGGGGCCTCGTGATGGTGTGGAGCCTGAGGTGCCAATCATGGCCGTGCTGAGTCCAGGAACATCGAAGCACTTACCTGGCTCCTTACACCCACCGTAGGAGCGGTCTGGGACGGGGGAGGAGGGGAGTTGTCCTTGCGACCCATCATGACCATCATGTTGAGGGTGGGATTGTGCCACAGCTGGGCATGCGGGGGCGGGAGGCCCACCTCCGAGGCGCTGTACCTGCCAAAAATAAACGGAGCCCTGTGGTTGTGATAATGACGGCCGTGGATGCCGACTGTGTGACCCAGGAAGTGAGGAAACCGCACTTTTCTTGAAAATGTGGGCAAAATGATAAGAAAAGGTAAACAAGGATTCTCCGCCCGGCCCTCCACCAGGGGAAGGAGTGGTGCTCTTACCAGTTCCTGTGTAGCGGGTCTCCGACTTCCTGGGCTGCCCGTCTCAGGGGCGCTTCGAAGCCTTCCTTGGGTTCTTGGCGGCCGGCCATGTGACGGGTGGCGTCTGCTTCCTGCGGGCAGCTCCATGCCGGGGCCGGCCTGCAGGGGCGGGCTGTGGCGGAGCTGGTGTTGTTGCCGCAGTGGGACACCCTTGGCAACGAGCAGACGGGGTGCGGGATCAGGGTTGGATGGCCTCCGTCTGCTTCCTCACCGTCGAAAACTGCCGGGCAAAGTCTCAGATGGTGTAGCCGAATGGGCCAACCTGGGAGATGGGGGCGTCAAGGAATCGTACCTTGTCAGCCTCCCTTGACTCGACAGGTTGTGCCAAAGGTGGCGATCCTGGACCACCAGGGTGGACATCGCCTGCCCAAGAGTCCACGCCATGACCTTTGTCGCCCGGAGGGTGAGATCGGTTGCCGAGCGCAGCTCCTGCATCAGTCCTGGGTCAGGACTACCCTCGTGCAGTTCTTTGAGTGCCTTGGCTTAGTGCACTTGCAGGAGAGCCATGGCATGCAGGGTGGAGGTGGCCTGTCCAGCAGCACCGTAGGCTTTAGCCGCCAGTGACAATGTAAGCCTACAGGCCCTGGATGAGAGCCTCGGATGGTTCCGCCAGGTGGCGGCGCTCTGTGGGCACAAGTGCACCGCGACGGCCTGATTCACCTGGGGAATCGCCGAGTATCCCTTGGCCGCCCCACCATCGAGGGTAGTGAGAGCGGAGGAGCCCGCGGACCAGGTCCGGGCAGTGATCGCTTGAGCTCATCATACACCACCGGGAAGAAAGGTACCGGGGCAGGGCGTGGCCGTGAGCGGCGCTCTGGGCCCAGTAACCTATTGTCGAGCCGCAAGGGTTCAGGGGGGAGTGGAGGTTTCCACTCCAGCCCGACGCTCGCAGCCGCCCGGGCAAGCATGGCTTCCAGTTCTGCATCAGCCTGTGACTGGGCTACCACACCTGAGGGTGGGAGCCCAGCCGAGTCCTCCACGCTGGACTGGACGAACCCGCTCTCAGATGCTGCTATCGATAACTCATCCTCCTCATGAGCTCCAAATGAGATCGCGAACTCGCCCTGAGATGAGCCTCATCCCAGCATCCCGGTGGAGAAGCTCCCACTGAGGTCCCCAAATCACCCCCGGTGCTAACCATCTCTGCCTCATACCCGTAGGTTGAAGGACCGAGGCGGGGAGCCGCTGGGATGGATTTCCCTCTGATGAAAGAAAGCTGCGACCGCAACGTTGCCATGGTCATGTTCTCGCAATGAGGACACGAACCATCCACGAAAGATGTCTCCGCGTGGGAAGCACCCAAACATGTGAGACAGCGATCGTGGCCGTCAGATGCAGAGAGATAGTGACCGCAACTAGGAATAATACACAAACGAAAAGGCATCTTGAAAAAGACGCTTTCGTAAGTGCCACTCTTTTAGTAGAAAATATACTCTTTATGAGTAAAGAATATACTTTTTTAGCTGCTGAAGTGCCCAGGGGCGTTCTCCGCACAACACCGTTGCAAGAGGGGGAGAAACCGCTGTAATGCGCCGTAAATCCAACAGCTTCACTCGATATAGAGGTGAATGGATCGGCAGAGTAATTCAGCTCGCTGAACACAACTGCTCAGCTCCGAAGAAAAAACTGAATGAGCGGTTGCAAGCCAGCTCCTTTTATACCCGTATGTCCGGGGGAGTGGCATGCAAATTCCACTCGCCAATTCCCACTGGCCTTTTCTCAAAGATCAGAGATCTTTGGGGCTCCCAAGGGCGACCCCTAGTGTCACTACATTGACACAACGTTGAGTGAGTGACAGAAGGGGAACATTAGGTCTTCCTCAGGCAAAAAATTAAAAATGAGAAAAAATAGCTTAAGATATGTATATCTATCTAATATAGCCTAAGAATGATGTATGCCTGCGATTTTGCACCGAATCTAATGCGATAGCTCAAATTCCCTCAAAATAAAAATCATTTTTGTAGACTTACTGCAGTAAATCGGGGTAAGACAAAGACACGGTTTTGAACATGAATTTTTTATGTACTCACTATGTACTCAGTTTTGTTAATTGTATCCAAAAAAATCTGACAAAGTGCAGCTTTAAGAAGTACAACACAACTTTAACATGAAAACAAACTTTAACATGAAAACAAAAGACTTGATTTTACATATTTTAGTTGACATAAGCATTCATAATTCTCACAAAGATAACTGCCACCAGATTTTGTATGCTAATGCATTTTATATTCCTATTATTTTCTGTCCAGCCTAGTGTGCAAGATCCGCTCTGGGGTGTCAGAGCCACTTTTTAAACCTGTGAACGTCACAGCCAAAGTGCATGAAGGCCGAGTAGAAGGCCGTTACTATATTGAAGGAAGTGCAGAGATGCCTGGATTCACCTTTGTGGTAATCAATACATTTGTTACATAAGCAAAGCATAGTTAAAGTGATAGTTCATCCAAAAATGAAAATTCTCTCATCATTTACTCACCCTCATGCCAACCCAGATGTGTATGATTTTCTTTCTTCAGCAGAACACAAATTAAGATTTTTAGTAGAATATCTAAGCTCTGTAGGTCCTTACAATGCAAGTTAATGGTGATCAGACCTTTGTAGTGCCAAAAATCACATAAAGGAAACAAAAAAGTTATCCATATGACTCCAGTGGTTAAATCCATATCATCAGAAGTGATATGATAGAGAGGGTGAGAAACAGATCAAATTTTTTTTTTTTTTACTAGGGTGACCATATTCTGGTTTTCCAAAAAGAGGACACCTTTTGGGTGATTGGGGTGGGGTGGTATAATAGGGTTCAAAACAGTGTTACTATGAATGCAAACTTTAATACAGTGAAAAAGACACTCTATTAGCATAACATAAATATATATAAATAAATAAAACTTTCCAACATTCTTTTGAATGTCCATGTACTAAAATAAAATATTTGATGCCATGAGTGTACCTTCATTTACTATTACTATTATTTTGAATGGCCATGGAAAATGAAGCAATGTGATAACAATTTTACCTGGTTGCAAAAAGTAGTCCTTTAATTTACCTGATGAACTTTCACCTTTTGCTGACCCTTTATGCTTCCAAGAGCTAATGTGTGCTTCTAAATCACTGACACATAAGTGCCAGCTTTACATGTCATACATTCTGTTTCCCACGGATCTCAACCTGGACGAAAGCATGGGAATTTTCTGTGCAAATCTTCTGTAAATTTGCACTTTCTTTTGGGCATTGTTTCCACTCAGCTGTCATTTGCTGCTACTTTCAAGCAACTGTTTGATGCTGAACACAACAGCGCTTTGCGTGTTCGTGGAGAGATTGACAGGCAGGAATTTGGCCAATAGTTGCTGCAAGCCTCTTATAATCGACCAATTGGTGTGCGAGAAGGCGGGACTTACAAAGAGGGGTTAAAGCAATGCAAATATGCGTGCACACACAATGAAGTATTAGATCAGATGCACATCATAATGCAACTAAAGCCGAATCCCAGACATTTTTTAGCAAATTTAGAAATCCCGGCCAGATGCTTTTTTAAGGTCCGAAAAAGAGGACATGTCCAGGAAAAAGATGACATATGGTCACCCTATTTTTACTCTTAATCTCCACTTTCACTTTTACATCTCAAAGCCACATGTGGTGCCTGTTTAGTTTCACTTTCACATCTGGAAGTGAAATTGGAAATTTAAAGTAAAAAATGACTTGAATATTGATCTGTTTCTCACTAACATCTATCATAGGGAATGAGGGTGAGTAATTAATTAGAGAATTTTCTTTTTTTGTTGAACTATCCCTTTAATATCCTCTTTTGAAAATCCTTAAAGGACCAGCAGCTTACTTGACCGGAAGAGCTGATTAACATTCGTTGACCTTTTCCAGAATATCTGGCCAGCCTGTTTACTTATAAACACTGTGTATCTGTTCAGGTTCCAAACATCACTGAAGTTCAGCCTGATTATGGGCCTGTGAATGGGGGAACCCTAATCACCATCACAGGCCCTTACCTTGACTCTGGGAAGAACAGGAAAGTTACTCTTGATGGGGAAATGTGTCCCATCCAAAGGTGTGTAATGGTGTGTTGTGATTTTAAATTGTAATGGAACAGGTTCCTTTAGAGTGAATGTTGTTCTCTCTCTACAGTGTATCTGTGGCCAGAGGAAATCTGTCCTCTATCATTTGTCTCTCTCAGCTTGTAACAGAGGTAAAAGATGTGGTACTCCGTGTCTATATTGATAAATCCCGTGTCGCCACCACTAAAGTCTTCCGTTACAAGATGACACCTGAGGTTCTTGCCGTGCTGCCGGATTGTAGCTTCGACAGGTATAGATGCAAAGAGTCACTGCAGTTACTCTCTGGCATTTAAAAAAAAAACTTCAAATGGACACAATGGATTCTAAAATGCTATAGAATGTCTAATATGATTTATTTTTTTGCTAAATTGCAGTGGGTCAAGAATCGTCATTGAAGGCAGGAATCTGGACTCGGTCTACAGAACTGTTATTTATTTTAAACCCAAAGAAAACCACCTAAAACCTGTTGTAACTGTATGAACTGTAAACCTTTGGTTCCTTTATAGATATCTTACAAATGATTAATCATTTCGCTTGCAGTGTTGATTCATTACCCTATTTCTTTAAAAGCTACAATATTAAGTTATATGCCGTTTTTCAAATTTTCCTTGTTTAAAGGGATAGTTCACCCTTAAATGCAAAGTCATCATTTACTCACCCTCATTTTGTTCCAAACCTGTAAAAGTTCATGTCTTCTGTTAAACACAAACAGATATGATAGGCAGACTGTTAGGAACTGACAGTCTTTGACACATTTCACTATCACTGTATGGACAAAAATGCATCAAAAAATGAATCGTGCTTGATACTAACATTCTGCCTAATATGTCTTTTTGTGTTCCACAGAAGAAAGTCATTTGTGTTTGGAACAACATGAGGTTGAATAAATTATGACATATTTGTCATTTTTGGTTAAACTATCCCTTTATGATTATGTACGGTGTATACGTTTGGGTGATTTCTGCTCTTTATCTTTAATGACCACAACAATTCATAATTTTCCCTAAGCTTTTACCTCTTAATTAAAGATATTCTGTTTAAGACACATGTGCAGTGCATGTCAGAGTTTATTATTGTTTATTTTGAGCTTGTGGATTGCAACTTCAAAGCATCAGTCATTCTCTTTGTTTCATGTTTCTTATTGGTATTTTCTGTAGGAGTGCAGGGGTAAAGCCAATCCCACCCGACTGGAATGCATCACCCCTGTTTTCCATCGAGATGAGACTGAAGAGGGTGAGCTCTCATTTGATATGGATGGAGTGCTTGGCCTGTGGAAACAAGACTTCTCTTACCACCCCTATGGCAGGCCCATCCCGTTTGAGACTGAGGGTCACATACTAAGACTTTATCCTGGGTTTGATGAAGTGTCCTTGCATGTATGTGGATCAGTCAATCAGTCTGTCTATCTATCTATAACTAAAATTTGTTGAAGGTGTATGTCACCACATTTGTTGTTGTTTATTTTTTTCTTCCACAGCACCAGAAGCTGAACCTTGTGAGTTCTTGCATGTCGATCACAATGACGGTTGGAGATGTTGACTGTGGTGCTACAGTTCTGGATAATGAAATCACCTGCAGGATTCCTAATAATCTCACCATCCCAAGTGAGGGCTTACCTGTGAAGGTGAGAGTTGGAAGTATTAATGTATTACATTTTAAGTCTTTAACCAAAGAAACTAATTTGATTAGGCAGTAAGATGCTCCACTTAGTTGGACTATCTTACAATAACACACTCTCACTCTGACATCAATGTTTTCTTTTGCCAGGTAACAGTTAACGGGTACACCCATAATGTTGGTACTGTAATCTTGGTCAGTAACCACTACATGGTTGGTATTGTGCTTGGCATACTGGCAGCTCTGGTGACTGGTGCGGTACTGGCCTTCATTGTCCTAAAACACCTGAGAAAGCAGAAAAAAGGTGAGCAGAAATATGTCAGTGCTTGTTAAGCTGTTTCATGGGTTCTTTAAGCATAAGAAACAAAAACTTCAAACTAAAATTTTGGTCTCACTAAACAGTGTTTTTTTTTATCCCCAGATTCGCTGACAGAGAATCGCCTGTCTTATTTTTCCCACAGTCGTTCCCGTAACAATAGTGTGGAATTAAGTCCCTTAGGAGACTACAGACGTGGTGAGACAACAACATCAGTACATCAACAACAAATTATAATCTCATACAATCAATTATCAGTGTTTTATTATCAGTTTTTTAATTTTTCACTGAAAGTGTAAGGTTTTTAGATTTGATAAAAACCAGAAAGATCCAGTGTTGGAGTAACTTACTAAAAGTAGCTACGCTACTAACTTAACTACATTATTCAGTACCATGACAGTAGCTCAGTGTAGCAGGTTCGTTATCTGTGCAGTGGGTCAGGAGGCAGCGGACTGTCAATGTGAGTATTTTTATTACTGCTTCAGCGTCATTCACAAAACTTAAACAAAAAGGGCACACAGTGGCCAAGTAGTTACACACACAAACAAGTAAATGCTTCTGTCACGCACACACAGGCACAGTCTCTCTCTGATCTCTCTCTCTGCCACTCTGCCACCTCGTGCGCCTTTTTATGTCTCCCTCCACCATCACTACAAGAAACAGGTGTTAGAGATAATGATAACTCAGGTGACGAGCCTTACCGCACTCTCTCTCCTGCAGACAGATACACGACCGCGCCCCCATCACCACATATCCCCACCGCCCGACTGAGGCCAGGGCAACATCCGGCCTGCCAACCCCTCCATTTCTGGAGAGAAAGTCAGCCATAGCCATCTGCACCCCTGGTCTGTGGATCACCTCAAATTTGAACGGCTGAAGTGCCAGGCATCAACGGATGATCCGTGCATTGGTATCCTTCATGCGGTGGAGCCACTGGAGTGGGGCATGATCTGAACAGAGGGCGAAGGCCTGCCCCAGCAGGTAGTAGCGGAGAGTGAGGACAGCCCACTTGATCGCTAGACACTCCTTCTCCACGGTGCTGTACATAGTCTCTCTCAGCAAGAGCTTACGACTAATGTACAGCACTGGTCACTCCTCCCCCTCCACCTCCTGTGAAAGCATCGCCCCCAGCCCTCTGTCTGATGCATCCGTCTGTAAAATAAAGGGGAGAGAGAAAAGCATATAAAAGCGGCCCCCAACAAAGCACAGATTTTATTTTTAGGAAAGCCCGTTGGCACGACTCCGTCCACTGGACAGGATTGGGTGCCCCCTTTCTAGTAAAATCAGTCAGCGGGCTGGTGACGTCAGAGTAACTAGACACAAACCTTCGATAGTAGCCAGCCAGCCCCAGAAACTGTCTCACCTCCTTTTTGGTCTTGGGCGTCAGACAGGCCACGATCACTGCGGTTTCGTTAACCTGGGGACACACCTGCCCGTGACCCAAGTGGAACCCCAGATACCGAACTTCCACCCACCCAGTTGCACACTTCAGGTTGGCCATGAGCCCCGCCTGTTGCAATGACCTCAGGACAGCTCTCAGATGTTGCATGTGCTGTCTCTAGTCATTACAGCAGCATATGCTGTATGTGGTCTGAGAACTTTATCCACGAGACGCTGGAACGTGGCGGGGGCCCTGAACAAACCGAACGGAAGGGTCACAAATTGGTGTAAGCTGAACGGTGTGGAAAAAGCCATTTATTTCTCGGGAGATTGGAGTTAAAGGGATCTGCCAATAACCCTTTGGTAAGTTCAGTGTCGAATAAAACTAAATAAAATTGAGCCGCGCCCAACCGATCGAGCAACTCGTCAATATGAGGCATTGGGTATGCGTCAAATTTGGACACTGCATTCACTTTGCGATAGTCTGCACAGAACCAGACCGTCCCGTCACTCTTACGTACCAGAACCACCGGGCTGGCCCAATCGCAGTGTAACTCTTCAATGACACCAATTCTTCCTGAACAACCCTTTTTTGTGTTCAGGAAAGCGAGAACACGTCTACGAATTCCGCTTGCAACTTGGTCACATCTGTGAGCTGCAACGGTGAGAGGTGGTCTCCACACGGGACCTGGGTGAATGAATTAGGTTTGAGAGTCACCTACGGCCCAAGCTCCGCCCTCTCCAGGACTCCCGTTGCCAATGCCACAGGGACTGCCTCCCTCCACAATTTTAGGAGGCTGAAGTGGTAAATTTGACCTGCAATGCCCCTGTCCATTCGCCTAACCTCAAATCGAGATCTCCGACTCGCCGTGTGACCTCAAAGGGCCCTTGCCACTTGGCGAGTAATTTAGAGCGTGAGGTGGGCAGCAATACAAGCACTATCTCCTGGTGCAAACTCCCGTAGTCGAGTGCCCCGTCATACAGTCGGCTTTGATGTTCCTGAGCTTGGAGCAAATTCTCCTTTGTTAACTGACCCAATGTGTGGAGTTTTGCTCTAAGATCAAGAACGTATTGAATTTCATTCTTACCATTTGAAGGTCCCTCCTCCCAAGCTTCCCGTATGATGTCAATCACATCGCACGGCCGATGCCCATACAGCAGCTCGAATGGGGAAAACCCTGTGGAGGCTTGTGGGACCTCTCGCACTACAAATAAAAGGGGATCGAGCCACTTATCCCAATTTCTAGCATCTTTGTATACGAACTTACGAATCAAATTCGTTCCACCAACCCATCCGTTTGTGAGTGGTAAACACTGGTGCGAATCGATTTAATACCTAATAATTTGTACAGTTTGCGTAGTGTTCGTGACATAAAGGTAGTGCCTTGATCAGTGAGGATTTCTTTTGGAATTCCCACTTGGGAGATCATTCTGAAGAGTGTTTCCGCAACACTAAGTGCTGAGATGTTGCGTAGGGGCACTGCTTCCGGATATTGTGTTGCATAGTCCACCAGAACTAACACAAAGCGATGCCTGCGTGTGGTCTGTTCTAACGGCCCGACGAGGTCCATGTCAATAATTTCAAAGGGGACCTTGATTAGCAGTAGAGGGTGCAATGGCGCTTTTGGGATGGCAGGTGGATTCACCAACTGGCATTCACAGCACACCGCACACCACTTGTGAATGTCCCCATGAATGCCCAACCAAAAAAACTAGGCCATTATACGGTTGAGTGTTTTTTCGTGACCTAGATGGCCATCCATTGGATTATTGTGAGCCACCTGGAAGAGGGTTTCCAGACAGCTCTTCTTTACTAAGAATTGGGTTGTATTTTCTTTTTTTTTTTTTTTAGTGTCCTGCGTCACTCGATACAACCTATCTTTGATAATTGAAAAATATGGGTTTGTGAGTGTGATGTCAGGCTAGAGCTGTTGATCATCAATTACTCTCACATGGTCAAACGCGTGTTTGAGAGATTTGTTACGTGACTGTGCTAGAGGGAAATCCCCCTCAGGAAACCCCCTGAGGATGGGAACTCTCTCTCATGCATCATCTTGACGCGGAGCAGACGTAGATGGCTCCGGCACCGCCTCTCCAGCCATAGCATCGCACATCACACACCGAGACAACATTTTACAGGACCCATCCACACATAGGGAATCCCTTAATAGATTCTTGAAATCAGGCCAATTCATTCCCGAAATCAGTGGATGGGTGAGGTGGGAATTAACCGCGGCCTCTACTCTATACTTTTTTCCCCTGAATAGTATTTCAGTGGTGAATATCCCTGTGCACACACCGCACCCTCACCCGTTTACCCATGCCCAATGCCCCATCTTGCACCAAGCGTTGGTGAATGGAGGTTTAATAACAGCCTGAATCCACCAAAGCTTGGTATGTATCCCCTTTTAGACTTACGATACATATGATATGCCCCTGCCCAATCGGGGGTGGCCTGTGGAGCATTAGGGATCCGAACCAGTGTCGCCACCTCCATCGCCGAGCACTGATCCTGGAAGTTCCCGGCTTCCCCGCAGTCCCAACAGAGCAGCCCAGGCTTCCCTACCTCACTCGTGAGGGCGGTCCCTTCATTCTGGGGAGGAGAGCGGAGAGAGACAGGAGAAGTGGGGGACACAGACAAAGGGAAGGACCCCCTAAATCGGGGTAAGGGGTTTGGGTGGGGTTGAGATGCAGGGGAGAGAGAGAGAGAAGAGAGAGAAGGAAGAGCCTCTGGTTCACTGCCTCCCGGAAATGCCGCCATGTAGTCCTCAGCCAGCTGGAAGGCCTCCTCCAGCGACGCAGGGCGGTGGCACTGGACACCCTCTGCCATCCCCCGAGGAAGCTGGTAGATGAATTGCTCCAGTGTTACCAGGTTGACGATCTCCCTCAGCCAGCAACCATTTCTGGCAGGCATCCTGAAGCTATTGTGCAAAAGCAAATGGGCGGCCATGTTTCCCGAACTTCAGGGACCTGAAACGTTGGCGGCTCTGTTCGGGACTACGGCCAACCCGTTGCACAATGGCCTTCTTCAGGTCTTTGTACTCAAGGAGGCAGTCAGCAGGAAGTTGCTGGGCCACTAGCTGTACTTCCCCGGAGAGTAGTGGTAACAGGTGGGCCTCAGGATCATCGCTTGGTCCCATTTTGATGAGAATCACTGGTGATATGGGCTCCAGGGTCACAGCTGCAGCCCCCTCTCGGTCCATCAGGCTCCGGAACATCTGTCGGTCCTTGAGCCTGGAGCAGGAGTTGGAAATGCTGCTCCTGCTCCAGGCATAACTTCATGAGGGCCTGGTGTTGTGTTTGCTGGATGCTGGCAAGGGACTTGATGACTTCGCCCAGTGGTGAAGACTAAATGACGATGTTGTCCTCCAATAAATCTCACACACATACGAGTAAATGCTTCCGTCATGCACACACAGGTACAGTTTCTCTATGGTCTCTCTCTCTGCCACTCTGATGCCTTGTGCACCTTTCTATGTCTCCCTTCACCATCACTACAACAAGAAACAGGTGTTAGAGATAATGATAACCCAGTTGACGAGCCTTACCGCTCTCTCTCTCCCGCAGACAGATACACGACCATGCCCCTATCACCACACTCAGCTAATTTCACAATAGTGTAACTTTTCGAGGAACGAAAAGAGTAGCGCTGTATCATCAAAGCTACATTTGTAACATTACTGCACAGGCAGCAATGGAGCCGAGGGAGTGATCAAATATGCTCACCTAAATTGTTCTCTCTCTCTCAAATGTAGTGCTGGAAAATCCAAATAATTTAAGTAAGTCAGCTTGTTTGGATGGTTTATGAAAACAAACTAGTTAACATAAATGGTTCACTAATTCACTCAAGCCCCTGTGCAGCCTTAGAGGGACTCTGTTTACTTCTTAAAGTTATGAGTAGCTTGCAGCTTAGGAAGCTACAGTTTCAAAGTAGCTTCCCCAACATTAGTATCATTAACCCTTTCATTTTGTTCTTTATCCCTTTTAGAACTACCCCTCACAACTATTACTACACCCAGCGCGGCCGTGGCGTTTCCTGGCCTGGTCTATACCGGTGCCCTGGACACAACCCTGACCCCACTTATGCCCCCAGAGAAGATTACCATCACCAGCTTTCGCCCAGAGCTCCTGGAAGAGGTGAAGGATGTGCTGATCCCAGCCTCCATGCTGAAGGTCCACCACCACCAAATCATTGGAAAGGGTATGTTTATGACAAAAAAGCATGGCAGGCAAAGGGAGTTACACCATATGCTGAAAACAGGTTTTATACACATTTTCATTTTGGTCACATCTAAGGTTTTGGTGGGGATTAACAAGTTTCTTTTCTTGTAAAAGTAATTAGAAATAGTATAAGGTCATATTTTGGACATGCTTGCTGGTTTGAACATGAAGATGATTTTCAATATAAATAAACATGTACTTTCTTCTTTAGGCCACTTTGGCACAGTTTACCATGGTTACCTCACTGATCACAACAACAGAGAAATCCACTGTGCAGTAAAGTCCCTTAACAGTAAGTAACACCTCAATAGAAAAAGCTTATAAAGTCACTGAAAATGTTTTGCAGAACATAACCAAAATTTCGTAAATTTCCGAAATTACACCACTTCCTGTTGCCTGAAAAATTAGGCCTCTCTTTTTAGTTGAACATGATAAGCATGTGCTTTGATTCTGAAGGAAAACACTGCATCACACATTTCTTTCCCTAATTGCACGTTAATAGCCTTTCATGACATGCTGAAGACCTTTTTGACAACTAAATAGCCTATCATCACCACATATAAATGCACAGATATTTATTAATTAATTTTAGATGGCCACATGGGAAATATTATAATTATTTTTGGGATATATTTAATATTAAGGGTACATTTATTGAAAAGACATTCTTTTATATGCTGATCCCCCTGCATGGACAACAATTGGGTATCTTATTTTTGCTTATTTTAGTAAGGCAAGTCACTCATTTTGAGCTTGTTTTTCGAAACTGGATCACTTGTTTCTTTTGTGAGCTCTGGGAAAACTGCAACTGATATCACCCGCCCTTAGCACAGATTATTTTCATGTTAAAAAGAATGTTATTAACTGTTGTTTTATTTTGTTTTAACCAGTTATCATTTGAAAAGAAGGCTGTGGAACGCTGGAGTCGGTTACTGCTTAGAATGAAAAGAAATTGAAAACATTTAGTTTTTAATCCCTAATTATGGCATTCAGTGTGGACAGACAAATTGCTAGTCACTGGAATCTTATGGCATCGTGTCTCAGTTTTACCCTAAGATGACAAGTGTATTGCAAAAATGTAATGTCACTAATAATTTAACAACAATATTTTATGCAAAATTCTTTTTCATTTCAAAACATTTGAAACATTGCTTCAGAATGCCAAAAGTTCCTGTCAGTTGTCTTGCTTTAATAATGAAGCATGCCGTTTGGCTGTGCCTTCAAAAGGGACATAAGGTGACAAATCTAAACTATGTGGTTACCACATCCTTAGACATAGGTCAGTTTTTTTAAGAGACCACTCCATCTCTGAATGTATATTTACTGATATAAATGCATGCATGACACCTGTATTTTCTCTTACTGTCATTTTGTCTCTGTCTGCTAGGAATAACAGATGTGGAGGAAGTAGAGCAGTTTTTGAAAGAGGGAATTCTGATGAAGGGTTTTCATCACAGTAACGTTCTCTCTTTGCTGGGTATCTTGCTTCCCGAAGAGGGGCTCCCTCTGGTGGTCTTACCCTACATGAAACATGGAGACCTGCGTCACTTCATACGCTGTGAGAAGAGGGTCAGTTGCAAGAATGTCAAATCTAGCACATCTTAAATATGTGGCATTCTTTGCTTTCTTTCTGTCTTGCACAGCAGGTTTACATTCAGATATGAATTTCATTAACTCTGAACCTGGGAAGACACTATTGCACAACCTCCAGCAGTCCAATTCATGTTGTCAAAGACTTAAGTTAGAATGACCCAAAATCACAGTCTTATGTACATGTATTGTCCTGTATCTTACCACAGAATCCCACAGTTAAGGATTTGATAGGCTTCGGGCTCCAAGTTGCTAAAGGAATGGAATATCTGGCACAAAAGAAGTTTGTACACAGAGATCTGGCAGCACGCAACTGCATGTGAGTTTTTTGCATGCTGTCTTCACACAAAGCTAATCCAGTATTAGCAATGATTTGAACAAATTTACAGATTCTGGATGCAAGCTTTAACAGAATAAAATTTGAATTAATATGAATGAAATAACCCTGCTGAAAACACCAGCATTGCTGGTCACCAACTTATTTTGTGTTTTGTGTGCTGGTCTCCCAGCATGGGATGCTGGTGTGCTGGTATTCCCACCAGTCTTTTAAGCTGACTTAACGAGCTTCACCAGAAAGTCCATGCTAGTCAACCAACTTCACCAGGTTGGTTTTGCTGATGAAAAGTGTGGCTATTTTGGTCAACCAGCTAGACCTGCACCAAACCAGAATTAACCAGCTTAGACAAGCATGGAAATTTTCCGCAATTCCTGTCAAGCAGACGCCAGGTGGTTAGAATAGGCAGCAACATCTCCTCATCACTAACCCTCAACACTGGAGCCCCGCAGAGCTGTGTTCTCAGCCCACTACTGTATTCCTTGTACACACATGACTGTGTGGCAACACATAGCTCCAATGCCATCATTAAGTTTGCTGATGACACGACGGTGGTAGGTCTGATCACTGACAATGATGAAACAGCCTACAGAGAGGAGGTGCACACTCTGACACACTGGTGTCAGGAGCACAACCTCTCCCTCAACGTCAGTAAGACAAAGGAGCTTGTGGTGGACTTCAGAAGAAAAGACAGAGAACACAGTCCCATCACCATCAATGGAGCACCAGTGGAGAGAGTCAGCAGCTTCAAGTTCCTGGGTGTCCACATCACTGAGGAACTCACATGGTCCATCCACACTGAAGTCGTTGTGAAGAAGGCTCATCAGCGCCTCTTCTTCCTGAGACGGCTGAGGAAGTTTGGAATGAACCGCCACATCCTCACACGGTTCTACACCTGCACTGTGGAGAGCATCCTGACTGGCTGTATCTCTGCCTGGTACGGCAATAGCACCGCCCACAACCACAAAGCACTGCAAAGGGTGGTGCGAACTGCCAGACACATCATCGGAGGCGAGCTTCCCTCCCTCCAGGAAATATATACAAGGCGGTGTGTGAAAAAAGCTCGGAGGATCATCAGAGACTCCAGCCACCCGAGCCATGGGCTGTTCTCACTGCTACCATCAGGTAGGCGGTATCGCATCATCATGACCCGCACCAGCCGACTCCATGATAGCTTCTTCCCTCAAGCAGTCAGACTTCTGAACTCTTGATCTCCCACGATCAAAATACATCAGCACTGCACTTTATTACCCTTACTCTTATATCTCACACTGGACTGTCATAAATTATATTATTATTATTATATTATGTTCTCTCTTAACAACTGACTATCAACCGACAGCCTGAATGTCAATACAGTACAATACTGTACATTCTATATATATATATATACTTTTTTTTATATATTTTTATTTTTAATTTTTATTGAATAATGTGTATCTATATAGTAAAAAAAAAAAAAAAAAACAGCGTATTGTATACTGTACAGTGTATGTTATTTGTATATTGTTGAGTGTAATTATGTGTATAACAGATGTTTAAATTGTGTTGTGTTAATTTGATGTTATTGTAAATTGGTATATGTCTCATCACTGTCACGACTGCTATGTTGATCGGAACTGCACCCAAGAATTTCACACACCATTGCACTTGTGTATATGGCTGTGTGACAATAAAGTGATTTGATTGATTTGATTGAATGAACACATTTTTCTCAGGCTTGATGAATCATACACAGTAAAAGTGGCAGACTTTGGTATGGCTCGAGATGTCCTAGAAAAGGAGTACTACAGCGTCCAGGATCACAGGAAAGCCAAATTACCCGTCAAATGGATGGCCATTGAGAGCCTACAGACTCAGAAGTTCACAACCAAGTCAGATGTGGTGAGACAAAACTAAAACATATTTTAGTTCTAATCAGTGGATGAGAAGTAGAATTCTTCTTGAATTTCTGAGCTTTTTCTTCTCAACTCTGTTCTCACACTCTCTCTCTTTATGCCTTTACTGTAGTGGTCTTTTGGGGTTTTAATGTGGGAGATGCTCACACGAGGTGCCAGCCCCTATCCTGAAGTTGACCCTTATGACATCACACATTACCTCTTAAAGGGACGGCGGCTGCCACAACCACAATATTGTCCAGATCCATTGTAAGTTTCGAAGAACATTTTCTCCTTTTTCATTTAAAAATTCTTAGTGTAAGATAAAGAAACACAATATTTATATACACTACAACTTCATTTTTTCACTCAGCTAAAGGGATAGTTCACCCCAGAATGAAAATAAGTCGTGTTTTTCCACCATTTGAGGTTCAGAGGGTTTAGAGCTTACTCAGTATTCAGAGCTGTGGAAAAAATCAACCAAAAGGTTATTGTGAATGTCCCTTCAGTTTCCCAACTTGTCAAGCACTAAACAAAGTTAATCATCATTCACTCTCAAAGGGAGCAACTCAATGAACAGACAGTGGGAACAAACACTGTCAAAACAGACTTTATGTTTTCTGAGTGACGCTGAGTGATACGTACAAGCCACATAAAATCACTTTGCAAAAATATAGGTATAGTAATGTGTTTTTATAAGACATGTTTCTTTGAAAGGATTAGTCAGAAAAGTCCACACTAACAAAAAGTACCATCTAATAACATCATTGTACTGTGGTACTGCTATAGTGCTTTGTGGTTAGAAAAAAACAAAAATCATTCTAAAAACTAAAGAATTGGTTAGTGATTGAGAATGTACTAACAGGATGTGGAAACATGACCAGTGACAAGGTTCAGCCACAGAAAGTGTGTGTGAGTGTGATTCTCTATGCAAATGGGTGGTAAAACGCATTGACTCGGAGGTCTTTCAAGTTCACTTTTAAGTTAAAAAAAAATCTGCATGACTTGTTATGCAAGGTTTTTGTATGATTTCACGAAGACAGAATGGCTAATTTCATGTGTGAGAATTCATTTAGAAATAACACATTTAAAGACATTGTTTATTAAACACAATTAAATAGACAAAATGTGGATACTTAATTACTTTTAAATACAATTAATCAGTTTGCACTTTCCAAGCTGAGACATGAGTTAAACTCACCTCTGTATCTGCAGGTATGCCATTATGTTACAATGTTGGGACCCCGATCCAGAAAGGAGACCAACCTTTTCTACACTAGTTTCTGCTGTGATGAGTATTTTGTCAAGCCTGGAGGGGGAGCATTACATCAGCCTGAAGGTCACCTATGTCAACCTGGACCAGCCACGCCCCTATCCCGCCCTAACAGACTCTGCCGATGAATACGATTCATCAGATGCTGATGCACGCTCAGTCTCTAGCTGATTGGCTCACTGGTTTGGTACTCACAAGAAAGGGAACTCTTGCCTTGCTGACAAGATTGTGGCTATGTTTGGAATTGCATACTACCATACTATTTTAACAGTATGAAGTATGTATACTGTTCACAGTATGCAGATACTTCTGTATGCATGGAAAACCCAGAAGAACTACTACATTTGTCAAAATATGCAGTTTACACCACACTGAACGGGATACTGTATCTCGCAATGGTAATGATATCGACTTGACATTCCATTTCCTGTGTGATGTATAAACTGAAACCATCGTGATTTTAACATTTCCTTTTAGACTCCATTATTTCATCCGACAGCCATAAGTTAAGAGGCAAAAGCATTTATTTCTTAAGGCGATAACTGGACAACAACATGCAGTGTGGGAAGGTCAAGTGACAACAGCATGGCATACTACCGTTTGAAACATTTAACTTTGCGTAATGCATACTGATTTGCATACTAGTTTCTTTAGTAGGCAGTGTACAGTATATACTGGACAGTATGCAGTACACCAGTATTCTGTTCCAAATATAGTCCAATATGTGTCGGAATGATGATCAAGGAACATGTTGTTAAACTGGTAAAACATCAAAACCCTAGAGCACTGTTTGACCAATACATGGCTGAGCTCTTAGTCACCATCTAGCCTTGTATGTGGTGTATTTTCCAACTCAACTACAGCCAAATAATGAAGACGTTTTGACTGTAAAGTTGCAAATAAGATACCGGTGCATGTCACTGCTATAAAGGCAACAGTGACTGCACTGAAAGTGTTAACATGCATTTATGTATCACACTGAAGCACTGTCCTCCCTAGGATATATTTGAGTTATAGCGGATGTATATTTAATTTATGTTAAGATTACTTTTTTATTACTTTTTTCTGTAATTACATATACAGTATATATATCTTGGTCTGCACTTTAATTTGAAGGTACATTTGAATCAATGACCCTTTATTTGGCTTGTGATTATATCAGATGCTTCTTGCAAAGATACTTGGAATGAGCCAGCATTGAAAAGGAGTTGAACTGAATGTAATGTATCATTTGCAGGTTTTGCTTCAATAATGCAGGCTGTTGAAATAAGTGAGATTTTGATAGTGGCATTGAAGTTTGACGCACATCTCAGAATAAAGCCCAGTTTCAAGTTAAGAGTGTTTTTGTGTGTGCTTGAATAATCTTGGGTAATTCTTATGTTTTTAGAACATTAAGAAATTTAGCATTGTGACATTTTATTATAACAAATTAGACAATTTATAACAAGTGAAGCACATTTTACCCAACATCCCCCATTCTCAACTGTAATGCAAAAAATAAATAAATTAATTATATCTATCTATATATATATATATATATATATATATATATATATATATATATATACAGAGAGAGAGCGAGAGAGAGAGAGAGAGAGATTTAAATTGTGTACAATAGAGCTACAAATAGAGTACAAATTCAACTCAATTTGTAGAAGAACCGGAAGGCTAATTTGCCATGGTTTTGCTTTGGAATGGTGTCCTATAGGTTTTTATGATGCTTTTTTTTTTAATTATTATTATTATGAGTAAAATAAGGTCTGTGGTAAACATTACTTGAATACGTGGACTTGAAATCTTGGACTTTTTGTTACACAATCATATCTCAAACATGAATTTTGAAGTTGCCATGTTTAAAAAAAAATGTAAGTTGCTAAATAAAGACAAAAACCACAACAAACGTGTGAGTGTACGTGCCTGATGAAACAGAAAACCATTGCAGACAGTCCTTGGGTGCCTCCAATGTATTTCTAGCAAATCAGTCCACTGGCGGCCATCTTTGGAATGCTCCCGGGAAGCTATTTCCAGTCATGAAAGTGTCCTATCCACTTGAATGGGGGAACACTGAAATCTGAAAAAGTTGGTCAATATTACTATCAAGGAACATATTTCAAATCAGCAGTAAAATCTGACAACACTGGAATCATAATTTGTGCTCCTTTACCTTAGATTACACTTAAAAAAACAAAATTGTCTCGGCTTGTATAGCTAATGTGCATGCGTTTTCTCGAGTTGTTTGACAGGCGATGTCTGTATCTAAAAGGTGATTGGCTGTTTTACCTGTAAGACTGGACTTCTAAATCCGTTGACCATAGGCCATTCCAATTTCTCCTATTCATTTCAACAGAAGTGGCCTGTCTCTGACTAAATAGTCTCTGGTTCTCCTCATTTCTTAAATCGTGCACCCTCATTTCCTCGCTCCTCCGTCCTCACGTTTCCTTGCTTCCTTTCCTCGTTTCCTTGTACCACCCTCTCAGGAAACGAGGAAAGGATGAAAGGAAAGGAAATGAGGACTGTGGAATTGTGTAATGTTAAAACAGGAACTAAACTTCCAAAATAAAAGACATTAACAAACCATGAACAAAAACAAATAAAACCATGACATATCCCCCCACTAGGACCAAACAAAAACACAGAGTTCAAGAGGGAGCTGGGGGGGGGGTGTGGCGACTTGACATGGTTACATGGCATGACATGATAACATGGTACGGCAGGATCCTGACTTGGCTGTGGAAGGCGTGGATGCTGACTCGTAGCCATGGCAGGCATGAGTGCAGGACTGTAGAGCAGAGGCGGGCCTGGACCATGGCGCAGAGGCGGGCCTGGACAGTGGAGCAAAGGCTTGCTTGTGACATGGCATGGAGCAGTCTGGGGCTTGGCTGTGACATGGCGTGAAGCAGACTGAGGTGTTATTGTGATGGGCTCAGGCGTTGCTGTGACATGGCGTGGAGCAGGCTGAGTTGCTGTGACATGGCGTGGAGCAGGCTGAGGCGTTGCTGTGACATGGCATGGAGCAGGCTAAGTGTTGCTGTGACATGGCATGGAGCAGGCTGAGGCGTTGCTGTGACATGGCATGGAGCTGACACTGGTGTGGCTGTGACTTGGCATGGAGCTGACTCAGGATCAGGGGCAGAATGTGGTGCAAGCTCTGCAACCATGACGTGGGACCCTGGCTTATCGACCATGATGTGGGACCCTGGCTCGTCAACCATGACGTGGGACCCTGGCTCTTCGAGCATGACGTGGGACGCTGGCTCGTCGACCATGACGTGGGACGCTGGCTCAGCGACCATGACGTGGAACTCTGGCTTGGCGACAATGACGTGGGACTCTGGCTTGGCTTCCACCTCCCTCACAGTGAACAATGAACCACATATCAGTAGGTCGATAAATTGAATCAGGTTGTAGGTACTCCGTCCACCAATCTCTGGAGGAGATTCAGCCCAAAGCGAAAACAGTCCTTGAGAGCAATCACATTAAAATCGACCCTGCTGGCCAGAACACAAAAGTCCTCTACATATTCCTCCAAGGGATGATTCCCCTGACATAAATGAAGAAGCTGAACTGCTGGGTTCATTTTGCAGTCAGGTATTCTGTAACAATGCTGGCAATGACAGGCAGACGATGATGATGAAGCGTAAAACCCAAGTGCAGTGTTTATTTACATCAACATGAAATCCAGAAACTGTGAACAGAAAACATAAACATGAACTAAACTAAACTAGACATGACATGACATGACATGACATGACATGACATGACATGACATGACATTACATGACATGACATGACATGACCAATCCAACAAAGTTACATTCACAATACCTGACAATGGACAATGGCAAACATGAGGCTTAAATACATGGACAAGGGAGAAACATAACAATGATAACCAATGACAAGACAGAACTGATATCAAGGTAACAAGACAATAAACCAATGAAAGCAAGACACATGTACATGGAGGGAAACATGAAATCACATGACCAGGGGACCACATGACATGAAAGAGGGAATCACATGACCTGGCAGGGAAACAGGAAATAACATGACATGGAACACATGACTATAAAACAGGAACTAAACTTCCAAAATAAAAGACATTAACACAAAACATGAACAAAAACAAAAACACATAAAACCATGACAAATTGAAGCAAGTAGGATTTGTAAAATGGAATGGCTCACTCACTCAATGGCCCTGAACTCTAACTGAGCACATCTTAAAACCCTCCTAAAATCTCTGCGCTCTAGATCCCATAGTCTTGTGTCTCACTCATACGGTCTCTTGGGAGCCACAGAGGAGCAAGCGATAGGAGAGGAGAGCGGCTTCAGCTTTGATAACAAAAGTGAGCCGAGAGCCAAGTTTCATGCGCTCACAGTGAATGCAGTCAGTTTCAGTGAGTACTGTTTAGAAAAAAAAAAAAAAAAAAAAATATATATATATATATATATATATATATATATATATATATATATATATATAAAAATATATAAATAAAATATAATATAATTTTGATCATAGTGCCGTGGCGTGTAAGTGAAATGAAATTGTCTTGTACCTCATGGGTCATTGCAAATAAATGTAGTTGGACTAAGTAGCATGTTGTTGTTCAGAGCGCAGCAGTCGTGTTGAAAACATTAGAGGACAGCAAATTTACTAATCTTACTATGGTGAATATTGAACTCATTAACAACAATGCGGTTGTAGTTGGTGTTAAAATAGTTCATCCAGATTAATTTGATTATAGTGCTATGACTCTGTGGAGGTGATGGCATGGTCGAGCGCCTGTCTGACGAGAGAAAGCGGTAAGGACATCCACCTGAGATTAATTGTGACTAATTATCATCTCTATGTTCACAGTGAGAGTCGGAGGAGATAAAGGATGGCCAGTCCACAAAAAGAGAGGAGAGTGTGTGATCAGAGACTTTTTATTATTATATACTGAAAAGCTGGATGTGGTTTCAATTTATGCTGAAAAGCAGTCTTCTGTGTGATATACACTGGAAAATGATTTCTGTTTTATTTTAATAAAATCTGACTCCCTTGGATCGTGGAAACCGGCTCCTGCTTCCTCCTTTATCTGCCCGACAATGAACCTTTGTTTCAGACTCAATTTCAAACAAGTATTGAGTACACTGAATTGTGTATTGAGTAGACTGAATCAACAACTGAAATGTGTCATTCAAATCTGTAATCCATAAATTCTTCAGTTTCACAAACATTTGTTATAATGCACAGTTAGAGAAATTAATTTTGAACTAAATGAATTATAAAATATTTCAGTTCCTTAATATCACCATAAAGGGGAAATACCTATATTAGTATTTCTTTTTTAAAAATATAAACAATTCATACATATAACATTCCAAGACAATTGTTATTACATTTTCATCAGTTCTGATGCAACTGCATCCAACAAATGGCTTATGAAAACCAACAGCACCATCTACTGAACTGTAAATTATACTCCAATTCTCACTGAAGCTATAAAGACATAAAATTAATCTAAATATGAATGCACAATAATGTTCAAATATGATGAGACAGAATCCAATAAAAGCCCATGTCATTCATTTATTTATTCATAAGGAATGTGCTTAATGTGTGGTTGGCAATTCTCAAAAAAGTGAGTGCTGACTTGAACTCACTGTTTCCCAGTTTCTGGTTTCGGTTTTCTTTTCCCGTAACTCTCTTCTGCTCACTCTGTTATGCTGCATTTTAGTAATTTAGTAATTTACATTTTCATTTATGTCATCAGACAAGAGGATGAACTAATGGACATTTTTATGCCATTCCAAATTGTGATAATGTTGCAGTGATTTTGCCTGTCTATATATTGATTTATATTAATTTCTTTAAAGGGTTGTAAACGATTCTCTCTCCTCACTCCAAAAATGTGTGCTATACATGAGGAAGAGGTGGTAAGATGAGCTGATTTTTACATATGTTGTCCCCTATACAAGGACAAATTATACAGAGTATCAGTGTATCTGCTATCACTTAATATTATAAAAATGAGTCTGTGACAGAAAGCCACAATCAACTGATCTTTAAAAAAAATTATTTAGGTCAGCTTGCCCCAGGTTAAGGGTAAGTTGCTTCTGGTCAGTGGGTAAGCCATCCGAGGGTAAGTTGTCCAATTGAATTTTTTCCAATGATACACTGAATACAATTCCACAATTATTTTATATCTATAATTTCTAATCTATTATCTATTTATTTGTTAATTATAATATCCTACTTTACTCTTGTTTCCTTTAACACTGAGGATTGTTATTGCATGTAAAGGATGGAAAAATTCAGATCAAACACTTAGCATAGCCTACAGTAAATACCTAAAGAAAAATAAAAACTCCCTTCTGTAAGTCTTCTTTTAACTTCAAACAGAACAGTTACTGGAACAAATTTGTTCTCTATCTGTCACTCACTTGATATTGTGTCGATGTAGGGGTCGCACTTGGGAGCCCCAAACACCTCTGATATTTGAGAAAGGCCAATGGGAATTGGTGAGTGGAATTTGCATGCCACTCCCCTGGACATACGGGTATAAAAGGAGCTGGCTCGCAAACACTCATTCAGATTTTATCTTTGGTTGTATTCAGTGAGCTGAATTACTCTGCCGATCCATTCACCTCGAAAGCTGTTGGATTTATGGCGCATTATGGCGGTTTCTTCCCCTCGTGCACTGGTCGAGTGCAGAGAACACCCCTGGGTGCTTCAGCAGCTAAAAGAGTATATTCTTCTACTGAAAGAGTATATTTTCCCTTCTAAAAGAGTGGCACTCACGGAGAGCATCTTTTTAAAGATGACTATCTGTTTGTGTTTAATTCCTGGTTGTGGTCGTTACCTCTCCGCTTCTGACAGCCACGATTGCAGTCTTACGTGCTTGGGTGCTGCCCACGCGGAGACAGCGTTCGTGGACGGGTCATGTCCTCACTTCAAGAACATGACCATGGCAATGTTGCAGTCGCGGCTTTCTTTCGTCAGAGGGAAAGCCACCCCATCAGCTCCCCGCCTCGGTCCTTCTACCTACGGGTATGAGGTTGTGTCGTTTAGCACTGGGGGCGATTTGGAGATCCCAATGGGAGCCGCTCCGCTGGGTAACCCCCCACAGACCTCCCATTCCCTAGCACGCTCGTTCACCCCGGGCGAGTTCTGGGATGGGACCGCCGGCTCATCTCAGGGTGAGTTCGCGGTCTCATTTGGGGCTCGCGGAGAGGATGAGCTGTCGATCGCGACTGGGCGACCTCACCTGAAGGTGGGAGCCCAGCTGAGTCCTCAGCGTCAGACTGGACGAGCCCGCTCTCCAATGCTGCGATCGACAGCTCATCCTCTTCGCGAGCCCCAAATGAGACCGCGAACTGGCTTCAGACTCGAGTCCCGAGATGGGCATGGTGCCACAGGGCACATCACGTGGTCATCACGCCGATCTGTCACTGCTTGTTCAGCCCTTGGACGGATCTGGCATTTCTATGGGCAGGGGTTCCCCTAGAGCAGGTCTCCAGGTGAGTCGTCGTCGTCACAACAGACGCCTCCAAGTCGGGCTGGGGCACACAGCTGCCGGCTCCTGGACGGGGCCGCGACTGCGTTGGCACATCAATTGTCTCAAGTTGCTGGCAGTGTGCTCGCTCTGCGGAGGCTTCGGCCTTTGATCCAAGGCAACGACTCAAGTCGTTGCGAGCCACTCACATCCTGGGTGCTGCGGACAAACTGTCACGGCAGGTCATGCTCAGGGGAGAGTAGAGACTCCACCCCCAGGTAGTCCATCTGGTTTGGAGTCAATTCGATCAAGTACAGGTAGACCTGTTCGCTTCCCGGGAATCCTCACACTGCCCACTCTGGTATGCCCTGACCGAGGCCCCCCTCGGCACAGACGCACTGGCACACAGCTGTCCCCGGGGGCTACGCAAGTATGCATTCCCCTCAGTGAGCCTACTTGCACAGACCCTGTGCAAGGTCAGGGAGGACGAGGAGCAGGTCATCCTAGTAGCACCCTACTGGCCCACCCAGACTTGGTTCTTGGACCTCACACTCCTCGTGACAGCCCGCCCCCAGCAAATTCCCCTGAGGAAGGACCTTCTTTCTCAGGGACGGGGCACCATCTGGCACCCGTGACCAGACCTCTGGAATCTCCACGTCTGGCCCTTGGATGGGACGCGGAAGACCTAAATGGCCTACCACCCACGGTGGTAGACATGATCACTCAGGCTAGGGCTCCCTCTACGAGGCGCCTGTATGCCTTAAAGTGGCGCCTGTTCGCTAAGTGGTGTTCTTCCTGGCGTGAAGACCCCCAGAGATGCGCAGTCGGGTCAGTGCTTTCCTTCCTGCAGGAGAGGCTGGAGGGGCGGCTGTCCCTCTCCACCTTGAAGGTGTACGTGAATGCTATAGCGGCACACCATGACGCAGTTGATGGTAAGTCTCTCGGGAAGCACGACCTGATCATCAGGTTCCTTAGAGGTGCAAGAAGGCTGAACCCTCCCAGACCACGCCTCATTCCCTAATGGGATCTCTCCGTGGTCCTACGGGGCCTGCGGAGAGCCCCGTTTGAGCCCCTGGAGACAGTTGAGCTAAAGGCACTCTTTATGAAGACTGTCCTCACGTCCATCAAGAGGGTAGGGGACCTGCAGGTGTTCTCTGTCAGCGACACGTGCCTGGAGTTCGGTCCGGAATACTCTCACGTGGTCCTGAGACCCTGACCGGGCTATGTGCCCAAGGTTCCCACGACCCCATTTCGGGATCAGGTGGTGAACCTACAAGCGCTGCCCCAGGAGGAGGCAGACCCAGCCTTGTTGTTGCTGTGTCCGGTGCGCACTTTGCACATCTATTTGGATCGCACGCAGAGCTTTAGACGTTCTGAGCAGCTCTTTGTCTGCTTTGGAGGACGGCGTAAAGGGAGCGCTGTCTCCAAACAGAGGATCACCCACTGGGTCATTGACACCATCACCTTGGCATATCACGCCCAGGACATGCCGCCCCCCTTGAGCCTACAAGCACACTCTACCAGGAGTGTGGCGGCCTCCTGGGCCCTGACCAATGGTGCCTCTTTAGCAGACATCTGTAAAGCAGCGGGCTGGGCAACACCCAATACATTTGCGAGATTCTACAATCTCCGGGTTGAGCCGTGTATTGTCAGGTACGAACAGGTAAGTGTGCGGGAAAACTGGCCGGGTGTACCGCTTGCGCATAGCGCCTTTCCCCTCCTGGAGGGGGAGACGTGCGCCTTTACCCCCCAGCCGTGTTCATGAGACCGTGGACCCTGGATGTCCTTCTTCCTTAGTCCTGTGACAGGCGAGTTTGCGGAAAACTCGATGCCGGCCCAGTACGTGTGCTAGTAGGCCCTGTACTGGGGTAGGTGCTCCACATGCGCTGGTTGCCTATCTGTAACCCCATGTGATGTATCTTCCGCGAGATGGTTTCCCCGTTGGTAAACCCGCGTCTTCCTTGGACAGAGTCCCCTCTGCTACCAGTCGCCATGTTTGTAGAGCTCCATCCCCTCTGGGTAGGATCTACCACGGGGACTTCTCCACATGCGACACTTCTGACAAAACTCGGTAAGACCATGTGATGTATTTCCACACATTACCTCCCCTTTGGGCAGGGTGTGGTCTCCGCGGTGTCTTCCCCTTGGGAGTGACACCCCCCTGACGTGGGCACTTATGGCCCCCAGTCGATCAATTTCCACTCTTTTTTGGGGAGAAAAAAGAAGAGAAGAGGCCACGGCTGGGGCAGCCTGTCCCCATTTTTGGGCAATCGACTTGTCCCCGAGGTGCAGGGGACCATAAGACACTCGTAGGAGCGTTGGGGGAGGTTAAGTGATGGCCAGTTGCGCTGGCTACGTGGCAAGCAATGGCTTGCCCATCTCGCACCGCCAGTCCACGTAACACAGTTCAGCTAGTTGTGGCGTTTCATATAGGGACCCTTAGTGTCACTACATCGACACAATGTCGATTGAGTCACAGATAGGGAACGTCCTGGTTACTTTCGCAACCTCCGTTTCCTGATGGAGGGAACGAGACGTTGAGTCCCTCCTGCCACAACACTGAACTACACACTGAAATGACCTTGTCTCAGCTCCTCAGCACAAAACCTGAATGAGTGGTTGCGAGCCAGCTCCTTTTATACCCGTATGTCCGGGGGAGTGGCATACAAATTCCACTCGCAAATTCCCATTGGCCTTTTCTCAAAGATCAGAGGTGTTTGGGGCTCCCAAGGGCGACCCCTATTGTCACTACATCGACAGAATGTCTTGTTCCCTCCATCAGGGAACGGAGGTTACGAAAGTAACCAGGACGTTATGATACAAACTTATAGCTGTACTAAAATCTTTGGCGAAAAATAAAATCACTCCTTTAGGTCCTCGCTTAATTGTAAACATAAACCGAACCGTTAGTTTATTAGAACAAATTTGTTTCATCAAAAACCAGTGGCTCAACTTTCCCGTGACTGTTCGGTTAATTTTGCCACATAGTGACGATTTTGGAAAAAAATCACTAGCTTAGTGCTTCAGGGCTAATATTGTGGCTTGTGCTAATCAAATCTTGGATATTTATACAAGATATACACTGTTATGCATGATGTGTCATTTTGTAGGCCTACCTGAATAAATTTGCTGTGGCACAACAATCAGTAAGCCTCAAATGTAAAAAAAAGTACTTTGGTCAGCAAAAACACTTTTTGTATAAAAAAAAATACTTCCCTCTTTTTCCATGTGCTTCTCCTCTTCACAGCCAGATAGAAATTATGGCAAAAAAAATATTTACTGCTGCCTAAATACATTGGGGGATCAACTTACACACAGGCTCATTTTACCCCAATCTCCCCTACTGTTTATAACAACTCCCTGTTATCTCGTCGTCTAAAAATTATTTTCTAATAGCACACACAGAAACAGCAATACATATTCCGTTACAGCAGACAAAAGGCATTTACATGAGGCAAACATAATCTACTGTAAATATGACA
The DNA here is from genome assembly GCF_019703515.2 of Myxocyprinus asiaticus. NCBI lineage: Eukaryota > Metazoa > Chordata > Actinopteri > Cypriniformes > Catostomidae > Myxocyprinus > Myxocyprinus asiaticus. The sequence goes on from NC_059378.1 coordinate 32,987,465, forward strand.
CTGATGTTTAAGCACAAAAAAAACAAAACAAAAAAAACCCACGTACGCATGCTGTTCAGTTTGTGTAAAAACATTTTCATGTCAGTTTCTGCCCTATATAAATCCTGATTTGTTCCTCACTTTAAATTTAGGATTACTTAGGAAACTATGTTAACACATTAACTATGACCACATTTTCTATCATGTAGGTCTATGAAAGATAACTTATGGGCGGAGCGACACGTGTAGCGCCACCCCCCGTTCTGCCGGCTGCAGCCTTGACATCAATTTGTAGGCGAAACCAGAAGTCTAATCCCTCGGGATTTTCCTATGGGTTTTTATAATGGGGTTTTTGAACTTGTGTAAAATGTGTAAAATAAGGTCTGTGGTAAACATTACTTGGTCATATGTGGACGTTTTGTTTGACAACATAAATTACACAAAGTCATACATTAAACGTGAAATTTGAAGCTGCCGTGTGCGTTTTTATTTTTATTTTTTAAATATGTAATTCAATACAGCTTAAAAATTCACGTTTGAGGTATGACTGTGTGTGTAATTTATATTATAGAACAAAACATTAATTAATATATATATATACAGGTGCATCTCAATAAATTAGAATGTCATGGAAAAGTTCATTTATTTCAGTAATTCAACTCAAATTGTGAAACTTGTGTATTAAATAAATCCAATGCACACAGATTGAAGTAGTTTAAGTCTTTGGTTCTTTTAATTGTGATGATTTTGGCTCACATTTAACAAAAACCCACCAATTCACTATCTCAAAAAATTAGAATATGGTGACATGCCAATCAGCTAATCAACTCAAAACACCTGCGAAGGTTTCCTGAGCCCTCTAAATGGTCTCTCAGTTTGGTTCACTAGGCTACACAATCATGGGGAAGACTGCTGATCTGACAGTTGTCCAGAAGACAATCATTGACACCCTTCACAAGGAGGGTAAGCCACAAACATTCATTGCCAAAGAAGCTGGCTGTTCACAGAGTGCTGTATCCAAGCATGTAAACAGAAAGTTGAGTGGAAGGAAAAAGTGTGGAAGAAAAAGATGCACAACCAACCAAGAGAACCGCAGCCGTATGAGGATTGTCAAGCAAAATCGATTCAAGAATTTGGGTGAACTTCACAAGGAATGGACTGAGGCTGGGGTCAAGGCATCAAGAGCCACCACACACAGATGTGTCAAGGAATTTGGCTACAGTTGTCGTATTCCTCTTGTTAAGCCACTCCTGAACCACAGACAACGTCAGAGGCGTCTTACCTGGGCTAAGGAGAAGAAGAACTGGAGTGTTGCCCAGTGGTCCAAAGTCCTCTTTTCAGATGAGAGCAAGTTTTGTATTTCATTTGGAAACCAAGGTCCTAGAGTCTGGAGGAAGGGTGGAGAAGCTCATAGCCCAAGTTGCTTGAAGTCCAGGGTTAAGTTTCCACAGTCAGTGATGATTTGGGGTGCAATGTCATCTGCTGGTGTTGGTCCATTGTGTTTTTTGAAAACCAAAGTCACTGCACCTGTTTACCAAGAAATTTTGGAGCACTTCATGCTTCCTTCTGCTGACCAGCTTTTTAAAGATGCTGATTTCATTTTCCAGCAGGATTTGGCACCTGCCCACACTGCCAAAAGCAACAAAAGTTGGTTAAATGACCATGGTGTTGGTGTGCTTGACTGGCCAGCAAACTCACCAGACCTGAACCCCATAGAGAATCTATGGGGTATTGTCAAGAGGAAAATGAGAAACAAGAGACCAAAAAATGCAGATGAGCTGAAGGCCACTGTCAAAGAAACCTGGGCTTCCATACCACCTCAGCAGTGCCACAAACTGATCACCTCCATGCCACGCCAAATTGAGGCAGTAATTAAAGCAAAAGGAGCCCCTACCAAGTATTGAGTACATATACAGTAAATGAACATACTTTCCAGAAGGCCAACAATTCACTAAAAATGTTTTTTTTATTGGTCTTATGATGTATTCTAATTTATTGAGATAGTGAATTGGTGGGTTTTTGTTAAATGTGAGCCAAAATCATCACAATTAAAAGAACCAAAGACTTAAACTACTTCAGTCTGTGTGCATTGAATTTATTTAATACACGAGTTTCACAATTTGAGTTGAATTACTGAAATAAATGAACTTTTCCACGACATTCTAATTTATTGAGATGCACCTGTATATCTTCTGGGTTTTTGGACTAGAACCTGAACAGCTCTATCCACAGTTTTCCTGAGCAACCACTGGGCGGCGCCATGATGATTCTAATCTGTTTTGTATTTCTAATCTTGAGACGCCAAGTAAAAACTGCCAAAACGAGCAATACAGAGGAGAACAACAACCACTGAAGTGTTACTTGGTGTAAAAATGAATTACAGGCTCAACTTGTGCAGTTGTTGGCTCATAACAATAACAATAATTAATGATATCAACATGACTAACCTTGACCAACGATTCATTTCATCTACACACCCAGGTGAGGCACTGTCTATAAAAAAAAAAAAAACAGTCATCTCGACTCTGTGAAGTATCGGCATGTTTTTTTTTTTTTTTGTTTTTTTTTTTTTACAAATGTAATATCTAAAACATTACATTACCCACTAAGAATATGCTGATGCGAGTGAAAACACTGGAGACCGGAGACAGTTGAATCGTGGAACACTTCCACGTTCAGGAAAAAGGTGGATTGACATGTTTCATATGACGTCACTGTATGACTGCGCCACTATGTTTGTAATCAAAATTCCATATACCTTCAATGTGCTACGCTGTGGGATGCGACAAAAGTTGGCAACATTTTTGTTTCCAATTATAAATCTTGAAAAGGTGATAATGCTGTTTCATCACCAGAGCCTAAATGTAATTTTTCTTTCAATATAAAGTTTCTCTTTTAAGTGACACGGCTTCATTTTGCCAAAGACAAGCAGTGATGAAGGGGGAGAGCAGGGATGAAAACACTTGTGGGTCTTTGCTAATTTATTGAGACATGTAAGTTATCTGCACACGTGTCAATTATATTTATACAGTGAAACTGGAAATGCACATAGGATGATGTTATTTATTACACCCAGACTGTATAAAGGTATCTATGCCATGTAACACAATGTAATAAATAAAAAAGCACTATCATGTAAAAATATAGTATATATTTAATGTGTAATTACTGTAATGTTAGTCAATAAACAACACATCATAAGATTATGAAGCACAGACTTTATTCACACCTCCAGACTACAATGTAAAAATATGTGTATTCTTCATGAGTTAAAAGCAGCTCTTATATTCATACAGACAGGATCATCACAGACATTTTGTAATATTTTTACCAAATCAGAACATATAACCACACAAACGTGTAACTTCTGAATGAGAAATTTTTACAGTGATGAACCGATAGACGTGTGCAGGGCCGTAGATAGTGAGGGTGAAAGGTGGCAATGATTCTAGGGGCCCAAAGGTCCAGGGGAGCCCACAACAAATTTGAAACTGTATTATTTTAATAGGTAAGGGGCCCAGAGCAATATATATTCATGGGCCCAGAATTCCTTGCTATGGCCCTGGACGTGTGTCACACATCAGACTCGTTGGTGTACGGAGATGAATCACGGATAAAATATATTGAAATGTCTGCGAAAGTAAAATTTGGCAATATTTGTGCTGACATCAGACCTGTATACAACTTTCCTGGGAATTGGCATGGATCAACAGCACTTTTTGAGATTTTCTTGATATCGTTTTTCATGTGTTTTTCCATTAACTGCCATTGTTTCCTCCCGCTGATGGTCACAAATATGGCGGCTGTGGGGAAAAAGTGACATCACTGAAACAGGTCAATACACTTGGGTCCTTCTCGTACAGTTTGAAAAGGTTTTTAAGCTAATACTTCAGGTTGGCACTAGGGGTCAATAAAGGCCTTTTTAATGGTGGAGCAAATGCTGATTATTCTCATGATATGCTGCACAATAGGGAATAATACACTATTTTGACATTTTAAATATACAATTTTCCAATTACACTATTTTGACTTTATATCATTTCACATTTTAAATATTCAGTTTTCCAATAAATACTATTAATGCAATGTGATTATGCCTTTTTATGAGTGCGAGTCTTGCAATACTATTGAACTGCAGTATAATAGTGATCTATAGTCACTATATGCCTAATATTAAATTATGAATAACCTTCATTGTAATTCAGAGTCTAAAAACAATATAATACAACCTGAAACATTGAGCTGTGAAACTGTGCAAAACATGTTGGCTGACAGTGTCTATCTGACTGGGGAGAGAAAGAGTGCTGCCTAGATGACAAAAGCTATAAAGAACTCTAAGTTCAGAGTAAGTCAATACAAAATTGGAGAACAAACATCATAATGTTGTTTTCATCCCTCTTATGTCCCTTGCTCACTTACTTTGTTACAAGATAAAAAGAACAAGAGTAAATTCTCAGAAGATACAGCCTTTGATTGTTGCAGAGACGAGCATGTGTGTGTGTGTGTGTGTGAGACAGAGAGATTGAGAGAGAGAGAACATTTACTACTGGGTGAGCATGGATGGAGAGCAAGTTGTAGACAAAGGCCATATAGTCTCAACCTGCATCCTCATACACTTTCATTGTGTTCTAACTGCTTAGATTTAGACCTGTGTGACCTGTGCTCTTCCAACCGTACACATCATACGCCAACATACAAATCACAAGTCTCTTGAAAGCAGAAGAATTTTTAGTTCATTTTACTTGCAGTTTATTTAATAGTATCACCAGTGGAAATGGCAGGTTTGTTTTGACAAGTCCAAATGCTAATGTGAAGTAATTTTTATTTTCAACCTTGTTTTGACTGACAAACTAGACATTTCTTTAAAGCAAACTGCTGCTTAAAGCTAGAAACCTCATACACACTATGAACCTGTCATCTGTCACAAAAACAAAAAACTCCTCAATCCAATCCACAATGAATTAAAAGTGTGTTCCATTGCTATTTTGTCTAAAATAAGGTGCTGTCAGTGATTTGTTTCTTGCCAATTATTGAACTTTAAAACAGAAATAAACAGTAATAATAATATAATAATAATAATAATAATAACAACATTTAAAATTATGGTTTATCTCAATAAACTCGCTTTACCTCAATAATCCCCTGTAACTGAACACTTTCACTTGCAAAATACAGGGTGGTAAAAAAAAAAAAAAAAAAAAAAAAAAAAACTGCCAATGAAAACTATGCTAAACGATTTACTTATTCAGAATCAGAATCAGAATGAGCTTAACTGCCAAGTATCCCTTTTCCTCACTCTAGATGTGTACAGTTCTTGGAGGGTGGGAAGGGGAGAACCAATGATCCACTCAGCAGTCCGAACTGTCCTTTGTATTCTTCTGATGTCCGATTTGGTAGCTTAACCAAACCAGACACTTACTGAAGTGCAGAGTACAGACTCAATGTCTACTGAGTAGAACTCGATCAGCAGCGCCTGTAGCAGGTTGAACTTCCTCAACTAGCGAAGGAAGTACAACCTCAGCTGGGCCTTTCTCACAATGGAGTCAATGTGGGTCTCCCACTTCAGGTCCTGTGAGATGGTAGAGCCCAGGAACCTGAATGACTCCACTACTGCCACAGTGTTGTTCAGAATCGTGAGAGTGGGTAATGCTGGGGTGTTTCTCCTGAAGTCCACAATTGTCTCCACTGTTTTGAGTGTGTTCAGCTCCAGGTTGTTTTGGCTGCACCAGATAGCCAGCTGTTCAACCTCCCTTTGGTATGCAGACTCCTCAGCATCTTGGATGAGGCCGATGACAGTAGTGCTGTCTGCAAATTTCAGCAGCTTGACAGATGCTCCTTATTTATTTATTTGTAACAAGTTGTTGCTCACAACGACTCAGTGACGTCAATTTGTTGTTTACAAAAAGTCGTTGAAGTACGGCAAAATTCATGCAAATGCCTTTATGCATTTTTAAGATATGAGCAATCAAACATAGTGGTCCTGTTTTTGTGGGCCACCCTGTATATTAATCATGGCTGACTGCACATGAGTGCATTTCCACAATGACATCGTTAACTGAGAACTTCTTTTTAACCTTGATGCTGCATCTACGCTGCAATATAAACACAATTATTACTGATTGCACCTTTAATTTCTTTGTTTGAGTGGAGCTTGACCTGTGAACCCTGAGAATGCACGTAATATTCCGGAACCTTAAAATTATCCCACTAATAACATTAAATGTGATGACTTGAAATGTACATAAGTTTTTCCTATACATATAATTATTTTTTCTTCTTAATTCCTTATGTTTTGCCATGGACACAAGATGTCTTGCCATAGACACACACTGTATGTGTATGTACAGACACATTGATGACCCCTAAAAAAATACTTTAATGTTATAATTTAAGTCAGTAATTTCAAACAGCTTTGCTTTTGTGATGATACATGGCTCATAATTGAACAAGATTGAAAACTGTGATTAAATTGGCAGGAGTGTTAGATTGATGCTACAGGTATGAGAGAGAGAGAGAGAGAGAGAGAGAGAGAGAGAGAGAGAGAGAGAGAGAGAGAGAGAGAGAGAGAGAGAGAGAGAGAGAGAGAGAGAGAGAGAGAGAGAGAGAGAGAGAGAGAGAGAGAGAGAGAGAGAGAGAGAGAGATATTTAGGTGGTTATGTTAGAAAGACAGCTCCAGAGCTACCTCGCAAAGACAGAGAGATATGGGTAGAGAACCAAATCCATTCCGGCATGTGTCAGGGTTTGAAAACACATCCAGGTTTGGGTTCTGAATCTGATCCGTGGGGATCTGTTCCAGAAGTGTAGCTCTAACTCACTCATTATTGAGCTCCAAACAAAAGTTCTGCAGGGGCTGGGAGAAGTAGTGGGGTAAAAAAAGAAGACTCACTCTACTGGAGCTCTGTCAACACCTCAATAAAAAAAAAAAGCTTCCCCCCGTAGATGTATCCTGCATCTTTAATGGCAGCCATCAATAATTTAGCTTTTTTTTTTTTATTTTATTGTTTTTTTATTTTAGATAGAAGATAGGCAAAGAATATATCATGTTGTGTGTGTGTGTGTGTGTGTGATATATATATATATATATATATATATATATATATATATATGCAAAAGTTTAGGCACTTGTGAATAATGTTGCATAGTGAGGATGTCTTCAAAAATCAAATCAAAATCACTTTTATTGTCACACAACCATATACACAAGTGCAATAGTGGGTGAAAGTCTTGGGTGCAGTTCCGAGCAACATAGCAGTCATGACAATGATGAGACATATACCAATTTACAATAAACATCAGATTTACATAACACAATTTACATATCTAATATACACATAATTACATACAACACAATATACAAATAATAATATACAATGTACAGTATACAATACACACAATATAGAATACACATTATACAATACAAATAGTATATGTAGTATATATAAAATATATAGTAGGTTGTATTTTACTGTATTGACATTCAGGCTGTCGGTTGATAGTCAGTTGCCAGTGTGTTATTAAGAGAGAATATAATTTATGACAGTCCAGTGTGAGATAATAAGATTAATAAAATGCAGTGCTGATGTATATTGATCATGAGAGATCAAGAGTTCAAAGTCTGATTGCTTGGGGGAAGAAGCTGTCATGAAGTCGGCTGGTGCGGGTCCTGATGCTGCGATACCGCCTGCCTGATGGTAGCAGTGAGAGCAGCCCATGGCTCGGGTGGCTGGAGTCGCTGATGATCCTCCGAGCTTTTTTCACACACTGCCTGGTATATACACTATATTGCCAAAAGTATTGGCTCACCCATCCAAATAATTGAATTCAGGTGTTCCAATCACTTCCATGGCCACAGGTGTATAAAATGAAGCACCTAGGCATGCAGACTGCTTCTACAAACATTTGTGAAAGAATGGGCCTCTCTCAGGAGCTCAGTGAATTCCAGCGTGGTACTGTGATAGGATGCCACCTGTGCAACAAGTCCAGTCGTGAAATTTCCTCGCTACTAAATATTCCACAGTCAACTGTCAGTGGTATTATAACAAAGTGGAAGCAATTGGGAATGACAGCAACTCAGCCACGAAGTGGTAGGCAATGTAAAATGACAGAGCGGGGTCAGCGGATGCTGAGGAGCATAGTGCGCAGAGGTCGCCAACTTTCTGCAGAGTCAATCGCTACAGACCTCCAAAGTTCATGTGGCCTTCAGATTAGCTCAAGAACAGTGCGTAGAGAGCTTCATGGATTGGGTTTCCATGGCCGAGCAGCTGCATCCAAGTCATACATCACCAGGTGCAATGCAAAGCGTCAGATGCAGTGGTGTAAAGCACGCCGCCACTGGACTCTAGAGCAGTGGAGACGCGTTCTCTGGAGTGACGAATCACGCTTCTCCATCTGGCAATCTGATGGATGATTCTGGGTTTGGCGGTTGCCAGGAGAATGGTACTTGTCTGACTGCATTGTGCCAACTGTGAAGTTTGGTGGAGGGGGGATTATGGTGTGGGGTTGTTTTTCAGGAGCTGGGCTTGGCCCCTTAGTTCCAGTGAAAGGAACTCTGAATGCTTCAGCATACCAAGAGATTTTGGACAATTGCATGCTCCCAACTTTGTGGGAACAGTTTGGGGATGGCCCCTTCCTGTTCCAACATGACTGCGCACCAGTGCACAAAGCAAGGTCCATAAAGACATGGATGAGCGAGTTTGGTGTGGAAGAACTTGACTGGCCTGCACAGAGTCCTGACCTCAACCCGATAAAGCACCTTTGGGATGAATTAGAGTGAAGACTGTGAGCCAGGCCTTCTCGTCCAACATCAGTGTCTGACCTCACAAATGCGCTTCTGGAAGAATGGTCAAAAATTCCCATAAACACACTCCTAAACCTTGTGGAAAGCCTTCCCAGAAGAGTTGAAGCTGTTATAGCTGCAAAGGGTGGGCCGACGTCATATTAAACCCTATGGATTAAGAATGGGATGTCACTTAAGTTCATATGCGTCTAAAGGCAGATGAGCGAATACTTTTGTCAATATAGTGTATGTCCTGGAGGGAGGGAAGCTCACCTCCGATGATGTGTCTGGCAGTTCGCACCACCCTTTGCAGGGCTTTGCGGTTGTGCTTTGCTGTACCAGGCAGGGATGCAGCCAGTAAGGATGCTCTCTTCAGTACTGGTGGAGAACCTTGTGAGGATGTGGTGGTTCATTCCAAACTTCCTCAGCCATCTCAGGAAGAAGAGGCACTGATAAGCCTTCTTCACAACGGCCTCAGTGTGGACGGACCATGTGAGTTCCTCAGTGATGTGGACACCGAGTAACTTGAAGCTGCTGACTCTCTCCACCGGTGCTCCATTGATGGTGATGGGGCTGTGTTCTCTGTCTTTTCTCCTGAAGTCCACCACAAGCTCCTTTGTCTTGTTGAAGTTGAGGGAGAGGTTGTGCTCCTGACACTAGTGTGTCAGCATGTGCACCTCCTCTCTGTAGGATGTTTCATCATTGTCAGTGATCAGACCTACCACTGCCGTATCATCAGCAAACTTAATGATGGCATTGGAGCTATGTGTTTCCACACAGTCATGTGTGAACAGGGAATACAGGAGTGGGCTGAGAACACAGCCCTGTGGGGCTCCAGTGTTGAGGGTCAGTGATGAGGAGATGTTGCTGCCCATTCTAACCACCTGGCAACTGCTTGACAGGAAGTCCAGGTTCCAGCTGCACAGCGAGCTGTTTAAGCCCAGAGCCCGGAGTTTCACATAAAGCTTGGAGGGCACTGTGGTGTTGAATGCTGAGCTGTAGTCTACAAATAGCATTCTCACATAAGTGTTCCTTTTTTCCAGGTGGGAGAGAGCAGTGTGTAGTGTAGATGCAATGGTATCATCAGTGGAGCGGTTGTTGTGGTAAGAAAACTGCAATGGGTCCAGTGAGGGAGGCAGCACAGAGCAGATGTAATCTCTGATTAGTCTCTCAAAGCATTTGCTGATGATGGGGATCAGAGCAACAGGATGCCAGTCTTTTAAGCAAGTGATTTTGGATTGCTTTGGTACAGGCACAATGGTGGACATTTGAAAGCATGTGGGGACCACAGACAAGGAGAGGGAAAGCTTGAAATTGTCAGTAAAAACACCAGCCAGTTGGTTCGCACACACTCTGATGACACGGCCTGGAATGCCGTCTGGACCCACGGCTTTATGGATATTCACCCGTCGGAAGGATCGGGTTACATCCACTACAGAGACGGAGAGTGAACTAACCTCTGTAGCTTCGGCTGCAAGAGCTCTCTCCGCGAGGGCGGTGTTATTTCCCTCGAAACGAGCATAAAAAGTATTTAGCTCATCCGGGAGAGAGGCAGCTGTGTTCACAGCAGAGTTTTTATTCCCTTTGTAGTCCGTGATGATATTAATTCCTTGCCACATGCTTCTAGAGTTGGTGGTGTTAAACTGTCCTTCAATCTTGTCCCTGTACTGGCGTTTGACTGCTCTGATAGTTTTGCGGAGTGCATAACTGGCTTGTTTATGCTCCTCCACATTCCCGGAATTAAAAGGGGAGGTCCATGCATCAAGTGCCACGCGAACGTCGCTATTTATCCATGGCTTCTAGTTGGGGTAGATCCGTATTATTTTGGTCGGAACAACATCCTCTACGCACTTTCTGATGAAACACTTTACGCTATCAGCATAAACCTCGATGTCGTCATCAGAGGCTGGCCGGAACATCTCCCAGTCCGTGTGATCAAAACAGTCTTGTAGCTTAGAATCTGATTGGTCCAACCAGGACTGGTTCGTTCTGAGGGTGGGTGCTTCCTGTTTCAGTTTCTGCCTGTAAACGGGCAGAAGCAGAATGGAAGAGTGGTCCGATTTGCCAAATGATGGGCAGGGGAGGGATTTGTAGCCATCCCGGAAGGGAGAGTAGCAATGGTCCAAAACCTGGTCCCCTCGTGTGTTGAAACTGATGTGTTGGTGGTATTTTGGTGCAATTGATTTGAAATTGGCTTTGTTAAAGTCCCCGGTCACAATGAACACGGCCACAGGGTGTGCAGTTTCCTGCTTGCTTATACTCCCATATAGTTCCTTGAGTGCCCGGTCTGTGTCGGCTTGTGGGGGGATGTACACAGCAGTCATAATGACCGCTGTGAATTCCCTCAGTAGCCAGAATGGTCGCCACAGAAGCATGAGAAATTCCAGATCAGGAGAGCAGAAAGACTTCACCGCTTCATAGAATGTACGTTCCTCTGATCACACCAGGATTTGTTGATCATAAAACATACACCACCACCTCTGCTTTTACCTGAGATGTTTTTCGCTCTGTCCGCTCGGTGCATGGAGAACCCCGCGGGTTTGATGGCTGAATCTGGAATCTCAGCAGACATCCAAGTTTCCGTAAGGGAGATAATGCAGCAGTTCCTCGTCTCTCGTTGGGAAGAGATCTACGCTCTCAGCTCGCAGAGTTTGTTGTCCAGAGACTGAGCATTTTCCAGTAGAATATTGGGTAGCGGGGGTCGATTTGCGCGACGTCTTACTCTGATGAGTACACCGGCTCTCCTTCCCCTTTTCCTTCTGTGTTTCTGCAGCCGGGCTGTCCAGACAAAGGGCTCCGCTGTCGTGTTTGTAAACAGTGGGACGGCATTGAGGAATTTAAAGTCCGGTTTACGGTGTACAATTGCAGAACCAATTTTATCTGGAGCAGATGGGTCACAAAGAGCCAGGTAAGTACTTCGATGTCCCTGAACAGCGCCATGACATAGTGTGGCACCTCAGGCTCCGCCCCGCCATGAGACCCCACCCGATTGTCCCCTTGGTCCCCATCTCCTGGAACTTGGACGCGTGGCTTGCGCTTTCCAACCCGTCGCGACGGTTGGTCCGGACCGTCTGACTCAGCTACGCAATTCACTTCACCAGGCGTCCGCCCAGGTTCAGCGGCATCCACTTCACCTTGGTGAAGGGCGAGAACACTGCTACCTTGTGCACGGAGATTGCTACCCTACTACGGAAGGATGCGATAGAGCCTGTCCCTCCGGCCGAGATGAAGAAGGGGTTTTACAGCCCCTACTTCATTGTACCGAAAAAAGGCGGTGGGTTGTGGCCAATCTTGGACCTGCGAGTACTGAACCGGGCTTTACACAGACTCCCGTTCAAGATGCTGACGCAAAGACGCATTCTAGCGAGCGTCCGGCATCAAGATTGGTTCGCGGCGGTAGACCTGAAGGACGCATACTTCCATGCCTTGATTCTACCTCGACACAGACCCTTCCTGCGGTTTGCATTTGAGGGTCAGGCGTATCAGTACAATGTCCTCCCTTTCGGCCTGTCCTTGTCCCCTCGCATCTTCACGAAGGTCGCAGAGGCAGCCCTTGCCCTGCTAAGGGAAGTGGGCATTCACATCCTCAACTATCTCGACGATTGGCTAATCCTAGCTCACTCCCGGGATGTGTTGTGTGCACACAGGGACCTGGTGCTCTTGCACCTCAGCCGACTAGGGCTTCGGGTCAACTGGGCATCTCTTTTCTCGGCTTGGAGTTGGACTCAGTCTTGTTAACAGCGTGTCTCACGAGCGAGCGCGCACAGTCGGTGCTGACCTGTTTGAAGGCGTTCAGACAGAAGACAGCGGTTCCACTGAAACTGCTTCAGAGGCTCCTGGGGCATATGGCATCCTCAGTGGTGGCCACCCACTTGGGTTGATGCATATGAGACCGCTTCAGCATCGCGTGGCTATCACGCCGATCTGTCACCGCCTCTTCAGCCCTTGGACCGACCTCACATTTCTACGGGTAGGCGTTCCCCTAGAGCAGGTCTCCAGGCACGTCGTGGTTACGACAGATGCCTCCAAAATGGGCTGGGGCGCTGTATGCAACGGCCACGCAGCTGCTGGCTCATGGACGGGCCCGCGGCTGCGTTGGCCCATCAACTGCCTTGAGTTGCTGGCAATTCTGCTCGTTCTGCGGAGGTTTTCAGCCATTGATCCAAGCATGTGTTAGTTCAGACAGACAACACGGCAACGGTAGCATATGTCAACCGTCAAGGCTGTCTGCGCTCCCGTTGTATGTCACAACTCGCCTGCCATCTCCTCCTCTGGAGTCAGCAGCACCTCAAGTCGCTGCGAGCCACTCACATCCCGGGTGACCTCAACACTGCAGTGGACAAGCTATCACAGCAGGTTACCCTCAGGGGAGAGTGGAGACTCCACCCTCAGGTGGTCCAGCTAATTTGGAGTCGATTCGGGCAGGCACAGGTAGACCTGTTCGCCTCCCAAGAATCGCCCCACTGCCCGCTCTGGTATGCCCTGACCGAGGCACCTCTCGGTATAGACGCGCTGGCACACAGCTGGCCCCCTGGACTTCAAATATGCATTTCTCCCAGTGAGCCTACTTGCACAGACCCTGTGCAAGGTCAGTGAGGACGAGGAGCAGGTCATCCTGGTAGCACCCTACTGGCTCACCCAGACGTGGTTCTCGGACCTCACGCTCCTTGCAACAGCCCCCCCCTGGCGAATTCCCCTGAGGAAGGACCTTCTTTCTCAGGGATGGGGCACCATCTGGCACCCGCGACCAGACCTCTGAAATCTCCATGTCTGGCCCCTGGACGGGACGTGGAAGACTTAAGCGGCCTACCACCCGCGGTGGTAGACACGATCACTCAGGCTAGGGCCCCCTCTACGAGGCGACTGTATGCCTTTAAGTGGTGTCTGTTCGCTAAGAATGACTCTAATAAATCAGAACATGTAACATAACTGTATATAGGAATTAGTATCTCCTTGTTTTTATTTGATTATTTATTGTATTAGAGCAGCAAATGCATTGTGCTGTTAATGAAGTAGGAATGTAATGAGCAATACCAACCACTAGGTGTCAGAGCGCACACAGCAATAGATGATACTTCCGCTTTAAGAGGAACAGATTTGTAGACACTGAAGTCAAGAAAACACTCCGTGATTTAACGAGCGATAGGAGCACCAACAGAACGCGAGAAGCATCGTCTTAACAGATGTAATCAGATCCCATACGTTGAAGTACTTATGCATTATGACGTGCATGAACATTGGAGCCTCATTCCCCAATGGGACAACGCTCAGGGCTTGTTTACCTGCGTGATCCAGCTGCCACGCTGGCGGAACGCACGATAACATGATAAGTGAGAACCAATTACATTAGTAAAATTAAATATTGCCACTTGAAAAGCGATTTTGATAAGGGATATGGTGCACAGATATTTTATATTGAATTGAGAGAATTGATAGCAGAAAGTCTAGAACCCCATCATACACCAACTATTTGCATTGACGATTGTTCCGCTAAAGAAAATTAGATGGAGAATTTAGCGTATTTTCCTGATGAAGACCAGCTGCGCTATGGAGCGTGAACATCATGGTGAGTAGACCACGATGTATAATCCAACATGAAGCGACTGGAAATGAGAGGCATTGCGTGTGATGTGAAAACAACGGAAGTATGCCAACATTGAGAGACAGTTGAGAGGTCTTATAAAGTGGAGGCTGTATTGTGATTGGATGGGATCCTTAATAGAATGAATCCCGAGATCTTCCCACTAAAACTATGCCTACACTTGTAGTATGCAAACGTAGAAGGTCATCAAGGTGCATACAGAAATTAGCATACTGATCACAGTATACATAGTAAGGTATTATGCTATTCCAAACATAGTCCTGGGGCCTCATGTAAAACATTGCATACAATGTTGCGTACACCGCTTCTCACGCGCATTATGAAATTTATAAAAAGTAAAGTTGATGTTAAATGTGTGCACCACAACGAAAGTGCTACCCCTTGCGTTTGCACTCTTTTACTGCTGTGTGTGAATTGGTGACTCCAGCTGGAAGTAATGAACTGAACAGACTGATCATAATCTCTGCTTTTCATTTAATAAGCCAAATTTAGTATAAAAAAGTATGTAGTTAAGCACTTGAATCAGAAGTTATCCCATCAGTATTACGCTGTATTAATTTTATGTAACTAATTGAAAAGGCATTAAAATATAACCTGTTAAAAGGAAATATTGGCAATGGATGCACTGCGTTTGGAGGACTTTCCCGTGGCATAATATAGAGGGAACATACTTAAAATGACAGCAAGGATTTCTTGGATTGTGATATTTTTGGTTTGCAGAGGCTGTGCACTCGGAATTATGTTATAATACAGAAATCATGCCCTAAAGTGAAAACAGCATTTGATGCGCACTTGACTCTTACTGACTTGAAATGGTTGGTAAAACAGATGGTATAATGATAGACACTGCCGGACACATTCAGTAGTCGAGCAGACCAATAGAGAGACTGTATTAGGGTGTCCGGATATGTCTCATCAGTAAAAAAGTACTGTAATGCTGCAAACAGTTACAGCAATGCACATAAAAAGCACATAAATTATGTTGCCTGCTCCCTTTCATCCTGATAAAAAACATAATGAAAATAACTTTTGCCATTTAGCTGTTTTTCGAATATAAAACATCCGTTCGAATATAAAACAAAATTTAAGCTTGCACATTTAATTTTTTAAAGTTATTTTAGTAATCTAATAATAACAGACAATTGTTTAACACTGCACAAATCATTTTAACAGTCTTTGTTTTGTTTCCGGTATTAAATATTTAATTTCTCCATAAAAACACCCTTAAAATTATTTAACACATTTTCTGAGAAGCAAAATTGCATAGGTTAGATTTAAGGGATATTCAAGATATATTCTCTGAAAAAGTTAATATCTTATTAAATAATGTTTCTCCAGCATCTAACTTATGGGCACAGTCTGTATTATCTCCAATAATCATAGTTTCTCGTACCCGTTATACGCCATAGTCACTTGTCTGGATGGCGATATGCATATGGTAATTGTATGCAGATGAGGTTATGCATAGTAAAAACAGGCGTTGTACACTCCATATATGGTTATTTTGAGGAGGAGACGGGCGGGTAATAAATCACGTGCATGTAAGCACAATCTTCCGCTAGCTGGGATTTATAAAGGGAACTGTGCGCGGGTTCAGGCATACGTATGGTTTTATAAATCTGTGTGGAGCAGGACGTGGTCGTGTGTCTGTCAGTGGGGAGAGAGAAAGCGGAAAGAGCCATCACCTGGTGATTATTGATACTAAACATCTGTGTCTCATTACAGTGACGGTGGAAACGGGCTTGAAAAAGGCCAGCGGAATGCCAGAAAGGCAGAGAGAGTACGAGCCACACACACACCGTGAAGCTCCACGCTGAAAAGCTGTTATATGGACTGATTTAAGTTTGTAAAGCTGTGTGTGCCAAGTGAAAAACGCTTGCTGGAAAGCAATTTGAGTTAAAATTCTGGAAATAAAATTGAACTTACGTGGACTGCACCGCCGACTCCCGCATCCTCCTTTCCCCCTGATCTTTGACGAACGTTACACTGGTGCAAAAACCTGGAAGTGGGAAGAAGACTGGTCGCCATGGACACCTCACCACTGGGCAAAGTCATCCGTACCCTGGCTAGCATCCAGGAGACTCACCACCAAGCCCTCCTTGCCCAGGAGCGGCATTTCCAGGAACTCCTCCAAGCACAGGTTGAGGATCAGCATGCCTTACGGAGCTTGTCAGCTCCAGGCGGGTCCTCCGCTGCAGCCCCGGAAGCAGCGATGAAGCCACACCTTCTGCTCTCAAAGACGGAGCCCCAGGATGATCCGGAGGCATTTGTGAGTCTGTTTGAGCAGTCGGCCACCTCCTCCGGCTGGCCGCGAACCTAATGGGCCCTCCACCTGCTGCCACTGCTTTCCGGGGAGGCCCAGCTCGCGGCGAAGCAACTACCCACTGAGGACTGCCTGGACTACACAAAACTGAAGACAGCTGTCCTGCAACAGGTTGGCCACACCCCAGAACAACACCACCAGCGGTTCCACTCCCTCACACTGAGCGAAGCCGGCCGCCCATTCGCGTTTGCCCAGCAGCTCCGTGATGCCTGTCGAAAATGGGTGCTAGACGAGGAAGGCCACGGCATGGAGGATGTCATCGAGCTGATGGTGCTGGAGCAGTTGACTGTTTGTCTGCCCCGAAGAACCACAGAATGGGTCCAGTGCCATCGCCCCACGTTGGTGGATGATGCAGTCTAGCTGGCCGAATCCCACATGGCGGCCTACCCGGAAGCTGGTGAGCAGCAATCCAGATCTCTCTCTCTCTCTCTCACACTCTCTCCCTCTTGTTGCTCCTCCCCTTCTTGTCCCTCCTGCTCCTCCCTCTCGCCCTATACCTGCTCCCCGGAAATAGGGAGTGTTCCCAGCCAAACCAGCGCCCCGCTTCCGTGGGCTGCACTATGCGCTGGCCCTCTACCCCTCTCCGTCGCCCTTCCCAGGATGATGTCTCTGCCGCCACGAGTGCAGCCGGGGAGCCTGGGCTGGTCTGTTGTAGTTGCGGGGAGCCAGGACACATCCAAGACAGGTGTCCAGTAATGGAGGTGGGGACGTGGATCCGGGTCCGCGACACGCCACAGACCTCCCCCGATCGAGCTGGGACCGGTAAGAATTAACCCTTTCGCACGTAAATTCTAAATGATTAAACTGATCCCCCCAGCATGAGTTTTTTTTTTCAGCGGTTATTATAAAATGTATAAAATTTTAAACTCCAGTGTGACACATCAAGCTTGACACATGACACTGGGCAGTCACATGACGGTTCACAGCTGACTCGTCTCGCTTGGAGCTGGAGGGTAGAGTGTAGGTAAGTGATGCAAGTCTTGTTTTGCTTTTTTCTTCACTTTAAAACCTTGCTTATTTGTTTAAAACATGTATAAACTATAATAAATGTTTTAACCAATGGCTTATAATGACATTTATTTCTTTTATTTTATCGTGCTTTGAATTTCGCTCCCACGTGCAACTTTTCTGCCAACGCATTACAGGATTGCTACTAGTGAGTACATTTTAAATATTTTTCGATTGAGAAGCTCCCAAAATTGTTTGCAAACACGTATAGACCATGATAAACCCAAGATAAACGCATGAATAATATGTTTATGATCTGTATTTATTGTAGTTTGTTGTAGTTTACGTAATGCTCTTGCTGTTCACTGCTTGTGTAATATTGTGGGCATATTGCACATACGTGATCTAATGTTTTATCGTGTTCACTTTGATCAAATGCTATTGTGTGAGGTATAGCCCAGTGGCGGACTGGCCATTGGGAGAGCCGGGAATTTTCCCGGTGTGCTGGCCGTGAAATGGGGCTGACACGGTGAGTCGGGGATCTCGATTATGAGATTAAACGAACGGATAGAGGCAGAGCATGTCAAATTTACCACCTCAACCTCCTTAAATTATGGAGAGAGGCGGTCCCCGTGTCCATGACAACGGTAGTTCTGGAGAGGGCAGAGCTTGGGCCGGAGGTGAAGTTCAAAGCCGATCCATTCACCCTTGTGGAGACCACCTCTTGCTATCCCAGCTCGCGGAGGTGGCCAAGTTGCAAAAGGAATTTGCGGATGTATTCTTTCCTCTTCCCGGTCACACGAACCTCATATAACATCATATCGAGACTCCACCAGGAGTAGTAGTACGTAGTTGGCTGTACTGCTTGCCCGAACACAAGAAAAAAGAGATTCGGGACAAATTAGAGGCAATGCTCGAGATGTGGGTAATAGAAGAATCGCACAGCGATTGGGCCAGTCCGGTTGTTCTCGTACCTAAGTGTGACGGGTCAGTCCGGTTCTGTGTAGATTACCGGAAAATCAAAGCGGTGTCTAAATTTGATGCCTTTGATGAACTGCTCAATCGGTTGGGTGTGGCTCAATTTTATTTTGACACTGGATTTAACAAAGGAGTATTGGCAGATCCCATTAACTCCATTATCCCGAGAAAAAACAGCATTTTCCACACCGTTTGGATTACACCAATTCATCACTCTTCCATTCGGTTTGTTCGGGGCTCCCACCACGTTCCAGCGCCTCATGGATAAGATTCTCCGGTCACACGCCGCATACGCCGCTGCCTATTTAGACAACATCATTATATACAGTAATGACTGGCAGAGACATATGCAGCATCTGAGAGCCGCCCTGAGGTCACTGAGGCAGGAGGGGCTCACGACAACCCGAAAAAGTGTGCAATTAGACGGGTAGAAGTATGGTATCTGGGCTTCCACTTGGGTCATAGGCAGGTACGGCCCCAAGTTGATAAGACCGCAGTGATAGTGGCCTGCCCAAGACCAAAAAGGAGGTGAGACAGTTTATTGGGCTGGCTGGCTACTACCGAAGGTTTGTGCCTAGTTTCTCTGATGTCACCAGCCCCTTGATGGATCTCATTAAAAAGAGGGCATCAGATCCGGTCAAGTGGACGGAGGCGTGCCAACAGGCTTTCACGAGAGTGAACTCTGACTCTGTGGTGGGCCGCATTTACATGCTCCAAACTTCTCTCACCCCTTCATTTTGCAGACGGGTGCTTTAGAGAGGGGGTTGTGGGCCTTGATCTTGCAGGAGGTGGAGCGGCCCGTGCTGTACATTAGTTGTAAGTTCTCTTTGAGGGAGACTAAGTACAGCATGATTGAGAAAGTGTGCCTGGCCATCAAATGGGCTGTCCTAACCCTCCGCTATGACCTGCTGGGGTGGGCCTTCATCCTCTGCTCAGATCACACCCCAATTCAGTGGCTCCACCGCATGAAGGATACCAGTGCACGGATCACTCATTGGTACTTGGCAATTCACCCGTTCAAGTTTAAGGTGGTCCACTGGCCGGGGCTGCAGATGGTTGTGGTTGGGGGGTTGTGGGTGTTAGCAGGCCAGATGGGGCCCAGGCCTGAGTCAGGCAGTGGTGGTATGTGGAGAGGGACGTAGTCGTGTGTCTGTCAGTGGGGATAGAGGAAGTGGTAAGAACCATCACCTGGTTATTATTGATACTAAACACCTGTGTCTCATTTCAGTGATGGTGGAGACAGGCTTGAAAAAGGCTGGCAGAACACCAGAAAGGCACGAGTACGAGCCACACATACACCCTGAAGCTCCATGCTGAAAAACTGTTATATGGACTGATTTAAATTTGTGTTGACTATTATCATTGAAGCTGTGTGTGCCAAGTAAAAACTGCTTGCTGGAAAGCAATTTGAGTTACAATTCTGGAAATAAAATTGGACTTGCGTGGACTGCCCTGCCAACTCCCGCGTCCTTTTTTCCCCCTGATCTCTGACATACGTTACAATCTGATTTTTTTTTTAATTTAATTTTTTTGTACGCAACAAAATTCGACTTTTGTGCTTACACACACTTTTAGGAAGAAATCAATGCAGAGTATTATTCATGAGGCCCCTGATCAATGATTGAAATATGTCACAGTACCTCAACCAATCATATGCTCAAATTCCTTAACCAATAATGCTCCTTCACTTCATCTGGCAAAACAATTTAGCATTTGGTGATCCTTTTAGAAAATTAAATTGATTTTATGTTGAATGTATTTGCATGATGAGTAATTCATCACAAAATTGAATTGATATTTGTAATTATAATGATTTAGAACAGACTGGTAGTAATTTTTGTTTGCAGTGCATGAAGACACTATAGAAAAGAAAATGGGATTGACCAACTCTGTTGGGTGAAGATGATTGGCATCACCTCCCTAAGTGTGGATGCAGGGCATCTTTTGTTATTCTATTGGCATCCAAGCCCAAACAGACACCTTTGAATTGCAGAAACAAACTAGTTAGTCTCAAGCCCAAAATAATCATTAAAATGGCTTCCTTTCCTCTAAAACCAAATATAGCGAAGACAAATGACAAGCATCTCTGGCCTATTCTTGACACCAGTATGGCTAAAGAACTAAATTGTTTGATTCCTGGCGTGACTATCTTATCTCCTGCTGAATATTACATGAATGCTTTAGTTGAACACAGTCTAACTGCCAAGGTCAGTCTCGGTGAATATTTAGTCGGGAGTAGCGAAATTATTTAATCACAGGCATGCATAATTTTCATATATCAAGGTTGTTATTCAGATGCTCTGTATTAAGTTGTGTCGATTACAAATACAAACATCAGTGAGTAATTTTGTTTGTGAAATAGTGCATTTGTAGCTTCTTATTAATTAGTGACTGGTAAAATTAAAATAGTGTTGGAGAAGCTACTTTGAGACTTGCCAAGCTACTCATAAATTAAAGCAGTTAAAGTACAGTTAAACTACCCTTTTCAGTAGTAAAGGTAGCTACACTACCCGCTATTAACAAAAAGTAGCTAATTAACTACATGGAAGCTATTCAAAGGGGGCATTAAAAAAAAAAATATATATATATATATATATATATATAAGCGATATCACACGAGCAAGAGTGCAGTATGGCGCTACATCAGCACTGCTGTGATTCAGCCGCAGGCCTGGATTAACTACTATTTCCGTCAAGATTCTGAAGTGCACATCGACTGGACAGTTTACCACGAGTTGGACAGCTCTTTTAAACTGTTACTGTTTTATGAATACTGAGGATTCTGACATTCTACTTCACTGACGTATTGTTTTTGGCATACTACTGTATATAGTAGGGCAATATGGATATTTGGACTCAGCTACTGTGAATTTGGTGACAGTAGGTTAAAAGTTCTGCTGAAATCAGTCTGTGCTTACAGAAATGTGCCTCCCAGTGGCCAAAGCTGGAAGTGTTGATGAATGTATTGGCTTGTGTGAAATTCAGTTTCCTGGTGAAATGTCCACTGAGTGGTGCCAAAAGCAAGATGTATTTTTAGTTATTAATGATGTAAGAGTCAACAGATATGCATATTGTATTTACCCTACCCCCTAACCCAAACCCCAACACTAAACCTAACCGTCAGTGGAGTCAAAATTTAATTTTAGAGCAAAACTGCAACATCTGAATCACGCTCACTATGGTTTACATAAATGTGATTACTTCCTGGTTCCCATGGGACCAGAACCCGGTCTTGGAGGTTGCCTGGAAGTTTCTTTAACTGTGAATAATTTAAATTAAATTACTTTGACTACCTTCGTAAAGGTTTTGTTTTTTTTTTAAAGTTTTTTTATCCAATCATGAAACGTTTTGGACTCACCTGTTGACACTTGTATTTAAGGCTGACCCCTTGTGATCAAATCACCCAAAACGCATCTTAATACCACCTGTGTAAGCGTTGTCAGTGTCTGATGGAGTATGGCGCTTGACAGTAATTCGGCAGTATGGGTTGATTTTAGGATACATGAAATTTCAGAAGCAACATGTTGAACGTGTGATCATGTTAAACAAACTGAGCAAGAATGGTAACTGTGAAGAATTGATGTTGAACATAATAACATAATATAATGAAGTCTGTATAAATACAGTGGCCCCAAAAGTATTTGGACATTTAAGTCACATTCAAAATTGCATGAATGTCATTGCATTATATACAAAATATCAAACAAGTGACATCTACATGCAAACAAATGGTGCTAGACATTTTTTTGAACAGAATATCTATTGTTCTATCATTTAAAACCTATCAAACTTCTTTTTATTATTATAATTTTTTTGCTTAAAAACAGTCCTTGTGCAATCTTTATTTAAAATAAATGCCATTGCTTTCATATTTTAATATCTAGTGCAATGATAATTAATACATTTGTAAATTTTCAAATACTTTTTGGAGCAACTGTATATATAAACAAATGTACAGTACCAGATTAGATTGAAAAAGAAGAATTTCTAAAATATGCAGAAATATTGTATACTACAGAAAGGGAAGAAGAGAAACAGACTGGATTGTATGAATAGATCAGAGAATAATAACTTGATATTTAAATGAATTGAGGCAACATCTCTTAAAAAGATGTTTTACCCAGTAAACAGTAACATTTTCATCACAATAACTTTTTTATCTGTACCTTTATTGAAACAAACTCTCACTCAGATTTCAGCCTCAGTAGAATTAAATTGCATTTATGACAGTGACAACAACTGCAGTACCTGTTTTTTCACATTTTCATGTTATCTACACCCACACAATCCCACAAGAGATCTCCCTCATTTCAGGTACTGACACCAGCTCTGCCTCTCAGATCAAGGAAACTGGCCAAGACATAATATTCCTGCCACTCTGTGTTACTGTCCCAGCATGGTGATAAATCTCAGACTGTGAGGAGTTATAATGGTTTATTTTATCTATAGCCATGAGTGCCAGCCAAAAGCTTACTGATGCAGGATACCATAATTAAACCGAGCAGGACTGCAGAAGCAAGTGCCTGATTGACATGAATTTTTAAGCATTTTATGTGCTTTTCTAATGTCTCTGCATTAAGTTAGACAGACAGTCAGAAACCCTTCACACAGTATACAGTACTTTTTTGTGTCTATTTGCACTGTTTTAATGTTTTTCTAAGTAAATGTGCTAGATGGATGACTTTGACAGTCACACCATGTCTTGCTAATTTTCAGGGTCTCTCGTGCATGAGTGTGCAAAATAAGGCAATAAATCAAGCGGTTCCAATGCATTTTGCGAAGACTTTTTTGTAGAATTTAGTTAAATGTTGCTGTTCATTTGCATGTATTCAAAGTTAGAGAGTTTAATGTTGTCAACACAGTTAAGACCCTTTTAATGTTTTTGTTCCATATAAAGACACATTTTCAACAAATTATATCATCATAGTGTTAATATATTTAACGTTTTGTTTAAAACATTCTTTTTTAAAACAAATTATTATGAGAAGTGCCCTTTTTTTGCACTTGAGCCCCTGCCCCCCATAATATCTGTGCACGTCCCTGCCCAACATCACTGTTACACAGCTTCACAGCAGAAGGGAAGGAGAACACAGGGAAGCAGGTTTTTCCAGGCTCAGGTAGGACATTTAATCGCCCACTTCAGTGCTTTACAACTTCACAAACTCATCAGCTTCACAGGCACGTAGTAACTTAAACACATCAGCTTCACAAACATAACAGATCAAATGTAACAGCTTCAAGGAAGGTCTCTCGTCCAATCAGATTCGAGTACCGGAACTAACTGTTGTGTATGTATATGTATGTATATATATATTATACGTATGTATATATAATAATATATATACATACATATACATACACAACAGTTAGTTCCGGTACTTGAATCTGATTGGACGAGAGACGTTCCTTGAGCACTGATGGTCTGACACCATCAGCACTTGGACGCTTCACTGTGTGTATCACTTCGCTTGTGTTTATGCTGTTCTAAACTAAAGTGTAAGAGCAGTGCATATATGTTAAGAGCTACTGTAGGCTATGTGTCTCTTTTTACATCTATTTTTTTTTTTTTACTTTACCAGCCAGCAGGTGTAATATGAGCCAGTTGGTGATGTGAAGTGAATCCGCATCAGCCACTGTTTACATACAACAGCGCTCCGTGATCGCTGCTACACTACTAAAGCTAGGAAATGGCTTTAAACGGCTTTAAACTAACAACTTCAGCATTACGGCTCATCACAGCTGAGAGACACAACAGACTGATTGATTACAGAACTCAAGGAGCTTACCTCTTACCGGAGTATCCACATTGGAGAGAAAATACTGTTCAAAATGGCGGAAGAGATTGAGGTTTCTATAGTGAATGACTCTTGCGCACTGGCTACCGCAAAATAGAGAGGAATACCCCACTTGAACGGCTATTTTACCAATAAGAAAGCTGATCCTCAGAAAGCAGACAGCATATCTGCTTGGGTGTGGCAACAGGTGATTGCACACGCTCTCTCTCTCTCTCTCTCACACACACACACACACACACACACACACACATCCATCCTTGTTTATCTAATAACTTGTTAGAAACAGCATAAGCCCTGATAAAAAAAAAAAAGAATTTTGTCTCTTTCAGGGATTATCATAAACTACATAAATTTGGATTTTTTTTTTTAAATGATTAAATATTAGATAAAATTTACCTCAAAACCAAACTATAGACATTGCAGGCAATGATCTCATGGATCAGTAATATTTTGCAGTGTATAGGGACAAACAGGTGTAAAGGAAAGTGGTGGTTGTTTTTGCTACTGTTAAGTGTTTTGGAACTTGAGAATAAGGGACAAAACATGTCCTACAAAAGTCCTATTTATTTAAAAAATCAAGACATTCATAACAATAAAAATACTGAAAAGGAAGTGTGTATACTCAGGGCATTTATTACTTATATTTCTAAATAATTTCATTAGATTTTGTTTTTTAAATGCATGCAAGAGGTCACAATGTTAAACTGCAAAATAAAAAGTGTTTAAAAATAAAATAAATTCATAAATAATTCAGAATGCAACAGCACACACACACACAAAACAATTGTCTGCATTCAGAAAACTTGCATATAGAATGTTTCCAGTCTATGTTTAAGGTTCTGATTCAGCAACTTATTTGCACAGAACAGGAGCCACAGAGCTTTCTACTGGTTGGTCAAGGCGGACTTATTTACCACTACGATCTACCAGTGGCGGGCCGTGCATTTTAAGTCCAGGCCTTCAGTGTGATTCATGCCATTAAGAAAACACAGTTTCACTATGAATGAGACACCCTGTGCCTTTGGGCATCATGCATTATGTTGCAGCTAACTAGTAATACCAATTGACATTTTAAAAACATGTTCACACACGAAAACCAGAACTTGAAATGACACTTAATGCTCAAGCAAGCCTAATTTCAGCTGCAGCGTGACTGTTTTGTGAAATGAACGTCTCCCAAACAGACATTCAAAAATCATATTTTTTCATATGAATCTACCAAGGAGGTCTATAATACCTGGTAAAATCTATCTAATAATATTTGCGATTTAAATGTTGCATGCAATAAATTTCGTTTCGTCAAAGTACACGGTTATGCAGCGTTCCATTCAAGTTGGATGTGGGATATTCCTATTTGATATCTCCGACCATAAATGCATTCCATTCCCAGATATTCAGAAGGTGACGTTTAAGGAAACAAAACTGCAATGCTCCCGTTACCTTAACTGATAAAACTGATAACTGATAAACAATGCTACAGCGCTAGCATTTGTGCTACAGATGTACGATTATCAAAAGAGATTATAATGTTTTATACACCTGTTTCTGCAGGCATTTGTTAAACAAGTTTTAATATCATCTAATGTGGAATCGAACTCATTTATCGATATTACTTAATAAAGTGAATGTTTATCACTTACTTTGTATATCTCCCTGAGTGTCGACATGTTTGTGTGACATCATGGCCCTGCATCTTGGCGAAATCAGAGTTGAGAATTTCTGCACGAGCCTACAAGTTGTAATTCTGACTTAAAGATGCATTCCATTGCACTTTTCCTTGTAGGAAGTTGTAAAATCCGACTTTCCGAGTTGAATGGAATGCAGCACTACATTTCAAAACTTGATCGGACACTGAATTCTCAAGCAGCATAATTTACACTTAGAAAACTCCTGATGTTGCTATAACAATGCAAAAAGCACTTACCAATTTGCTTGTGAAAATCAGTCCTACTTTCCTGTTTAATAAATTAAGCAATCACACAATCATGCAGAATATCTCCTGTTTTTAAATCCAAAAGGATCTCTTTCTCAACGGCAATACCAGCAGTGATGACAGCCGACTTGTCAGCAAGATCTCGTGCTCTTCGCTTTAAAATTACATCACTTAAAGCGTGATTGCGTCACTCAAGGCCAGCTAGAAGGCCTCGACTGGGACATAGCCTAAAGATCACACCCACCAAGAACAAATAAGTCAATCTAATTGGCTGATGAATCTGACAATCTGACTTTAGTTGTCTATTCATTTGCACTGTTGAGGGATTCTGAAGAAATTCTGAAGGCCTGATGGGGTGGAGCTCAAACTCACACGCTGCTTCGGGCATGCGATTTGTAAAACAGTTGTCACACTTTCACACTTTGATTAAAAATACATAGGCAAAAAGGTGATTGAGAATGAAAGGATGAAAACTATTTATTTATTTGGCATGTTAGGCCAGCAGAGAAGGCTTTGCTGGCCCTGACAATTCGCCACTGCAATCTACTAATGTAAACAGCAATAATTCTATGCATTTACCTCCATTTTGATGGGACTGATCATAGCCTAACATTGCATGTTGTAAAAATACAACATGCACAGATAGTTACCAACAAATATTCTCTGCATCTTAAAACCAACCCTGGTGTTTTGCATGATTTCTAATGTAACATCTGGGATGTACATATGAACAGTTCCTTTATCTGTATTAATAGAGCGAGCATTACATTGCTTTTACATATAAAGAAGAGTTTCTTCTTTGCATCTGCACCAAACCCTTTTGGATGACAAGAAAAAGATGGATCTGGCATCTTCTATGTTTGTGAATTCCCGTATGGCAAATCTGAAATGTAAATATGCCATAACAGGACAACCAGAATGGAATGGCTGTGGTTGTGTTTTTGGTATTTGTGTCTTGGTATTTCTAAAAGATTGTGTTTTGAATGCTGGTCGAAAAACATGGGATGCTCGTGTTCTAACAAGGCTTTTAAATAAGAAAGTCTGCCTTGGTTAACCAGCATTACCAGAAAAAATAAACATCAACTGGTCAACCTGCTAAGTTTTGCTGGTGAATTGTCAATAGTTAAATGATGTCTATAAACAAAGACACAATGG
The DNA here is from genome assembly GCF_019703515.2 of Myxocyprinus asiaticus. NCBI lineage: Eukaryota > Metazoa > Chordata > Actinopteri > Cypriniformes > Catostomidae > Myxocyprinus > Myxocyprinus asiaticus. Next base: position 33,014,954 of record NC_059378.1, read on the forward strand.
CTGTTCTGACATCGATTTTTAAGCTGCAAACAAAAAACCTATAAAACGTCGAGAAGTGTCAAGTCCAAATGAAAGAAAGACTTTGGAAATTTGGTATTTTTAATGGTCTTCACAGTAAAAAAGATAAAGTTTATTAGTGGTACAGATATTTGTTTCCCGGAATGATGGTTCTGCTATGCTTTTATGTAGGGTGAGAGCTCAAAGCTTTTAACCTTTTTCAGTTGTTAAATATTGGACAGATTACATAAACGTCAAGCCAAAAAACAGCTTTTCATTTAAGTGACTGGAGCCAGGTGGTTATGCTGTATGCCCTTGTCTTATGCCCTTGTTTTAAAGCTGCTGTGTTAGAGAATTCTTTTGTAATGTGATCCATTGAATAGCTTACTGAGTCTTGATCTAAGGGACAAAACATGTTTTACATTTTTTTTTTATTATTATTAATTTTTATAATTAATTAATTAATTAATTGTTATATTTGTGACAAAGGTCTCAGCTAATGAACCATGTAAGGGAAAAGGTTTTTTCTGTTAACTCCATCAGACACACTTAAAGCATGCTTTTTTAATTTGATCCTTCCAACAAGAGTGTAAAGTCTTTAATTATCTAAAAATGACTTTCAGTAAAGGAGTATTGTTTAGATCATTCATGCTTTACAGCCTCATAGAAACACATTATATGTATGTGATTATGTGCAGTGATGCTTACTGTCGCAACTGTGTGGTATAAACATCTCAAAATAAGTCAAACATGTTCTCCCACTCAAACAAACCATGCTGTTGTGCAAGTCCAGATGAGCAATGTTCTTTCTCTGCCCCTTGACACACAACCTGACTGCTGGGAAAGCAGCAGCGTTACTCTAGCTTATGAGATGGGTTTGCTGCAATATCACACCAACAAGTTCGCTCTACACATTCACATCCATATTTAATATGGGGAGCTGGCTGCGCTGCCACCTGTCAAGTACCCCTCACATACACACAAAAACACACATATGACCCCTGTGGGTTTGCAGAGGGAGATGAGGGCTCTTGTGAGCATCAAACTGAAGCTGCATTGAATTGCATGGGTACTATTGTTTCTGTACCAGTCAAGAATTACCATTATATAAACCTGACATCATGCTTTTCATAAACGCGGATAGTTGGGTGCATGATTTCAACAGTGATGTCAACATTGTGCGTATGTTGTTAGTTATATTTTATATTTTATAGATGAATACTCTGGGGAGATTGATGTTTAATTAAAACCTGCTTCTTTTTTTTCTTCTTTAATTTAAAGGTTAAGTGTGTAATTTAAATTTAAAAACAGAGCCGTTTACATTGAAATCAATACAAAAAGAGAAAATATTTTACCATTTGAACAATTTATGTGTCAAAGTAGGCTGTTAGCCTCCTTTTTGCATTCATCACGTGGTTCCAACAATTCTTGCCTAGGGTACTGCACATGGAAAAAATAAGTATATATATATATATACACACACACACACACACACACACACATAAAAGGAATAAGCTGCAACTGTCAAAGTTTATTTTTTACCTCCAAAATGAATAAATATTGAATACTGGAGAGATATGCTTTGATTGAAGAGCAGTGAAGGATAAAATGTGAGAATATATACAGCCTGTGTTTTTGCTTGGTGAGGTTTTGCTGCATTCAGCCATGGCCAGCACACTGCATACCACAATCTGATGGCTTTCACACTCCGAATATCATCTCTTACTTACTGTATATATGTACAACAAATCCAAGAAGGTGCGCTTAACTGCATGCATAATGAGAAAAAACATGCATACATGAGATATTTGCATCATTTGTTGTACATGCATGACATTATGGGACAAAAGAACAGTACAGGCATTTTTGCATATAGTATTTAAACGCAAAATCTACATCTTATTCACAAACCATGCATTATCTAGTTTAAGCAGGTACAATCAGTGCTAATATAGCACTGCATCTTGGGTATTTAAAGTAAGCCATTGCCATTCATTTCTGCACAAACACGGCTCATTTCTAAGTAAATTAGGCTCATTATAGATTTTGCCTTTTCCACAAAACTCTTTGCTATTTGCCCGGTGCAGTTAACATTACACTATTACCATCAAAGGAAAGCAGGTGGTAAACTAAATTTTATTTAAACGAAATGGTTTTGTACATTTTCTGTCAATCATGGAAGTCGTTATTCATCAAATAATGATCAAATATTGGAGAAGAGTGTTATAACCTGGCATATGTCCAGTCAAGCTCACTTTCGGCATGTTAAAGAGATGATTTGGGTGTCTGAATCACAGTAGTGGAGTGATGTTGTACAGTCCCGGCAGAGTGAACCAGATCACGGTCGTCTGCTGCATTTTCTGCGATATATCACTCAGAACCGGCCCACAGATTTTGTGGGATTTTGTGAAAGTTATTAATTAGAGACATTTTGTAAATCAAAGGCTATTATTGACTGGTATGTTAAAAGATCTCTTTAGGTTCTCTATTCAGCCAGGCTATGAAAAACTGTAGCTAATACACTGCCTGGCCAAAAAAACAGTTGTATACTCTAATATTTTGTTGGACCGCCTTTAGCTTTTTAGATTATGGCATGCATTCATCATGGCATTGTTTCGACAACCTTATGCCATGTCACAACATTTATTTCCATCCAGATTTGCATTTCATTTTGGAGATCTTGTGTTGATGACGGGAGAGTCAAACCACTCCTTAAAGTCTTCTCCAGCACATCCCAAATACTTTCAGTGGGGTTAAGTTCAGGACTCTGTGGTGGCCAATTCATGTAAGAAAATGATTCCTCATGCTCCCTTAACCACTCTTTCACAATTTGAGCCAGATGAATCTTGGCATTGTTTTCCTAGAGTATGCCCGTGCCGTCAGGGAAGAAAAAATCCATTGATGGGATAACCTCCATTGATGGGATAACCACTCAGTACATTCAGGTTGTCAGCTGACTTCATTTTATTGCCGCACAACTTTGCTGATTCTATTTACTATGACCAATAGAAGTAACCCCAGATCATAACACTGCCTCCAGTACGAAGGTAAATCGGTTGCAATACTCGAGAGCGTGTAGATTTGAATTTGAGAGCTTGTACAATAAATATTTGTATTTATAAGTTGAAATTTACACTCAGCAACAATGAGAACACTTGTCAAATAAAAATCTGAAGTTGAATGTTGCAATCTGCACTCAGACAATAATCAAAATTCAAAGTTGTAGACAAATAGTCACAAATGTCAAATCAAATCAAATCACTTTATTGTCACACAGCCATATACACAAGTGCAATGGTGTGTGAAATTCTTGGGTGCAGTTCCAATCAACATAGCAGTCGTGACAGTGATGAGACATATACCAATTTACAATAACATCAAATTAACACAACACAATTTAAACATCTGTTATACACATAATTACACTCAACAATATACAAATAATAACATACACTGTACAGTATACAATACGCTGTTTTTCTTTTTTTTTTTTTTTACTATATAGATACACATTATTCAATAAAAATTAAAAATTAAAATATATATATTAAAAAGTATATATATATATATATATATATATATATATATATATATATATATATATATATATATATATATATAGAATGTACAGTATTGTACTGTATTGACATTCAGGCTGTCGGTTGATAGTCAGTTGTTAAGAGAGACATAATATAATAATATAATTTATGACAGTCCGGTGTGAGATATAAGAGTAAGGGTAATAAAGTGCAGTGCTGATGTATATTGATCATGAGAGATCAAGAGTTCAGAAGTCTGATTGCTTGGGGGAAGAAGCTATCATGGAGTCGGCTGGTGCGGGTCCTGATGCTGCGATACCGCCTACCTGATGGTAGCAGCCCATGGCTCGGGTGGCTGGAGTCTCTGATGATCCTCCGAGCTTTTTTCACACACCGCCTTGTATATATTTCCTGGAGGGAGGGAAGCTCACCTCCGATGATGTGTTTGGCAGTTCGCACCACCCTTTGCAGTGCTTTGCGGTTGTGGGCGGTGCTATTGCCGTACCAGGCAGAGATGCAGCCAGTCAGGATGCTCTCCACAGTGCAGGTGTAGAACCGTGTGAGGATGTGGCGGTTCATTCCAAACTTCCTCAGCCGTCTCAGGAAGAAGAGGCGCTGATGAGCCTTCTTCACAACGACTTCAGTGTGGATGGACCATGTGAGTTCCTCAGTGATGTGGACACCCAGGAACTTGAAGCTGCTGACTCTCTCCACTGGTGCTCCATTGATGGTGATGGGACTCTGTCTTTTCTTCTGAAGTCCACCACAAGCTCCTTTGTCTTACTGACGTTGAGGGAGAGGTTGTGCTCCTGACACCAGTGTGTCAGAGTGTGCACCTCCTCTCTGTAGGCTGTTTCATCATTGTCAGTGATCAGACCTACCACCGTCGTGTCATCAGCAAACTTAATGATGGCATTGGAGCTATGTGTTGCCACACAGTCATGTGTGTACAAGGAATACAGTAGTGGGCTGAGAACACAGCCCTGTGGGGCTCCAGTGTTGAGGATCAGTGATGAGGAGATGTTGCTGCCTATTCTAACCACCTGGCGTCTGCTTGACAGGAAGTCCAGGATCCAGCTGCACAGCGAGCTGTTTAAGCCCAGAACCCGGAGTTTCTCATCTAGCTTGGAGGGTACTATGGTGTTGAATGCTGAGCTGTAGTCTACAAACAGCATTCTCACATAAGTGTTCTTTTTTTCCAGGTGGGAGAGAGCAGTGTGTATTGTAGATGCAATGGCATCATCAGTGGAGCGGTTGTTGTGGTAAGCAAATTGCAGCGGGTCAAGATTGAGTGGCAAGACAGAGCAGATGTAATCTCTGATTAGTCTCTCAAAACTGACATCAGTTGTTCCAGCTCTTGTGATTGGTCACAACTTCGTTGGCCCCGCCCCCAAATGTGTAAAATGACATTCACATAAATACAACGACAGACACAAACTTGTATTACTTATTTACTTTTGTACTTTAATTCACTTTCGCAGTACAACCACAAATCGGCACTTACCTGTACAACCTCTCAAATCTGGCACTGTAACTTCAAATCTTCTCACCTTGACTTTTGATTCTACTTTTGCAATAAACCTTTAGCAAAACTCGCTTGTGCACTTGTAAACCCAGATACGAGAGAGTAGGCTACCAGTGTTGGGTGGGGGCGGGGCCAACGAAGTTGTGACCAATCACAAGAGCTGGAACAACTGATGCCAGACCTATCAAAATGGATCATCTTAAAACGTGATGACGTCACACAACTGCGCCAGCACCTTTTTTTGTAGCAAAACAAGTCCAAAGGCTGGTTTATGCAGTGGCAGGATAAGTAATTTGACTATATTTTTATTTTTTTATTTTATTTATTTATCCCCTTTTCTCCCCAATTTGTAATGCCCAATTCCCACTACTTAGTAGGTCCTTGTGGTGGCACGGTTACTCACCTCAATCCGGGTGGCGGAGGACAAGTCCCAGTTGCTTCTGCTTCTGAGACTGTCAATCCACACATCTTATCATGTGGCTCGTTGTGCATGACACTGCAGAGACTCCCAGCATGTGGAGGCTCATGCTACTCTCCGCGATCCATGCACAACTTACCACATGCCCCACTGAGAGCACGACCACGAGGAGGTTACCCCATGTGACTCTACCCTCCCTAGCAACCGGGCCAATTTGGTTGCTTAGGAGACCTGGCTGGAGTCACTCAGCACACCCTGGATTCGAACTCACGACTCCAGGGGTGGTAGTCAGCATCAATACTTGCTGAGCTACCCAGGCCCCTACAAGTTATTTGACTATTAAATTATTTAGAGTGAGTTTATCATGTAACAAATCAAATGAGACAGTTGATCAACACAGAATTTGGTGCCGACAGATCACACAAGGATGGCAATGAGAAATTCTCTGAAGAAATGTTACTGCAGGATGTTTGTATTCGGTAAAACTACATGAGGTGCATCAATCCAGCCAACTGTCATATGCCACGAGTTCCATGTTTCCATGAAAAAATTAAACAGAGGTTAGGTACCAATAGGTATATGAGTGAAGAAAGAATCTCAGTTATCACCAGAGAACTGTTCCTAAATTTTTTATCTTTTCCAGATAAAATGAGATTAATTATTGATGAAAACAGAGACAGCTGATAAATCCTTAAATTGTCAGATTGCAGTGTTCTGCTATATTTCAGTAATTTTCTGACATTTATTTATCTTCTGAATTATTTATTTTTTATTAAAATCTTTAAACTGAACAAAGTCTGGTATCATGTTATTGCTTAAGCTTGGACGGAAACATTTCTGATTGTTTTAAAGTGGAAAACACACAACAACTTGAGTGTTATTCTTTCCAAAAAAATTCTCCTCATTTTCACATGAATGGATAATTATATTAATCATGCTTGCTGACAATCTATAGAAGATTAAAAATCATGCCTTTATTATTTCATTATTATTATTTCAGTTAGTTGTTTCCCTTATATGTACTTCTACTTCAATGCTGTAATATTGCATTGTTGCAAATTAGCAAGCAAAGGTTAAATCTAAGTAAGCCATTCTTACTTAGATTAATTGTAATGGTACTGTAATTATTGTAAGAAACCCACTTGTGAAAAAAGATAATATTGTACACAGTGTGCATTCTTGTTTGAAATGAGACTCTTCGTATATTTATCCATTCAGAATAAAACTAAGGTAATTTTTATGTCTTTTACTTGACAGTAATTAATTTCATAGTTCGAGTTAAAAGTCTGTTTAAACTGTTTTATCATCCCATCCATGCTAATCAATCCTTAAAATCAAGCAGTAAAAAAATACACCTTGACACCTTAAGAATAAGATATACACTATATTGCCAAAAGTATTCGCTCATCTGCCTTTAGAGGCATATGAACTTAAGTGACATCCCATTCTTAATCCATAGGGTTTAATATGATATCGGCCCACCCTTTGCCGCTATAACAGCTTCAACTCTTCTGGGAAGGCTTTCCACAAGGTTTAGGAGTGTGTTTATGGGAATTTTTGACCATTCTTCCAGAAGCGCATTTGTGAGGTCAGACACTGATGTTGGACGAGAAGGCCTGGCTCACAGTCTTCGCTCTAATTCATCCCAAAGGTGCTCTATCAGGTTGAGGTCAGGACTCTGTGCAGGCAAGTCAATTTCTTCCACACCAAACTCGCTCATCTATGTCTTTATGGACCTTGCTTTGTGCACTGGTGCGCAGTCATTTTGGAACAGGAAGGGGCCATCCCTAAACTGTTCCCACAAAGTTGGGAGCATGGAATTGTCCAAAATCTCTTGGTATGCTGAAGCATTCAGAGTTCCTTTCACTGGAACTAAGGGGCCAAGCCCAGCTCCTGAAAAACAACCCCACACCATAATCCCCCCTCTACCAAACTTCACAGTTGGCACAATGCAGTCAGACAAGTACCGTTCTCCTGGCAACCGCCAAACCCAGACTCGTCCATCAGATTGCCAGATGGAGAAGCGTGATTCATCACTCCAGAGAACGCGTCTCCACTGCTCTAGAGTCCAGTGGCGGCGTGCTTTACACCACTGCATCCGACGCTTTGCATTGCACATGGTGATGTATGGCTTGGATGCAGCTGCTCGGCCATGGAAACTCATTCCATGAAGCTCTCTATGCACTGTTCTTGAGCTAATCTGAAGGCCACATGAACTTTGGAGGTCTGTAGTGATTGACTCTGTAGAAAGTTGGCGACCTCTGCACACTATGCGCCTCAGCATCTGCTGACCATTTTACGTGGCCTACCACTTCGTGGCTGAGTTGCTGTCTTTCCCAATCGCTTCCGCTTTGTTATAATACCACTGACAGTTGACTGTGGAATATTTAGTAGCGAGGAAATTTCACGACTGGACTTGTTGCACAGGTGGCATCCTATCATAGTACCACGCTGGAATTCACTGAGCTCCTGAGAGTGGCCCATTCTTTCACAAATGTTTGTAGAAGCAGTCTGCATGCCTAGGTGCTTCATTTTATACACCTGTGGCCATGGAAGTGATTGGAACACCTGAATTCAATTATTTGGATGGGTGAGCGAATACTTTTGGCAATATAGTGTATAATTTAGAACTTATTAAAATACATAATTGCCTGACCACGATGACTCACTTTAATCATGATTATTTGAGATTACCATGGTCATGTGCACTTTTAATTTAAATCACATATTGACATCTAAATAAGGGAAATTAGCGAATACTAAAAACACCAGAAAATGCACATTTCTATAGTGCATCCGGAAAGTATTCACAGCGCTTCACTTTTTCCACATTTTGTTATGTTACAGCCTTATTCCAAAATGGATTAAATTCATTATTTTCCTCAAAATTCTATAAACCCCATAATGACAACGTGAAAGAGGTTTTTTGAAATCTTTGCAAATTTATTAAAAATAAAAAACGGAAAGAAAAAAAAATCACATGTACATAAGTATTCACAGCCTTTGCTCAATACTTTGTTGAAGCACCTTTGGCACCAATTACAGCCTCAAGTCTTTTTGAGTATGATGCTACAAGCTTGGCACACCTATTTTTGGGCAGTTTCTCCCATTCTTCTTTGCAGGACCTCTCAAGCTCCATCAGGTTGGATGGGGAGCGTCGGTGCACAGCCATTTTCAGATCTCTCCAGAGATGTTCATTCGGGTTCAAGTCTGGGCCCTGGCTGGGCCACTCAAGGACATTCACAGAGTTGTCCCTTAGCCACTCCTTTGTTATCTTGGCTGTGCGCTTAGGGTCGTTGTCCTGTTGGAAGATGAACCTTCACCCCAGTCTGAGGTCCAGAGCGCTCTGGACCAGGTTTTCATCAAGGATGTCTCTGTACATTGCTGCATTCCTCTTTCCCTTGATTCTGACTAGTCTTCCAGTTCCTGCCGCTGAAAAACATCCCCACAGCATGATGCTGCCAACACCATGCTTCACTGTAGGGACGGTATTGGCCAGGTGATGAGTGGTGCCTGGTTTCCTCCAGACATGACGCTTGCCATTCAGGTCAAAGAGTTCAATCTTTGTTTCATCAGACCAGAGAATTTTGTTTCTCATGGTCTGAGAGTGCTTTTGGCAAACTCCAGGCAGGCTGTCATGTGCCTTTTACTGAGGAGTGGCTTCCGTCTGGTCACTCCACCATACAGGCCTGATTGGTGGAGTGCTGCAGAGATGGTTGTTCTTCTGGAAGGTTCCCCTCTCTCCACAGAGAAATGCTGGAGCTCTGTCAGAGTGACCATCGGGTTCATGGTCACCTCCCTGACTAAGGCCCTTCTCCCCCAATCGCTCAGTTTGGCCAGGTGGCCAGCTCTAGGAAGAGTCCTGGTGGTTCCAAACTTCTTCCATTTACGGATGATGGAGGCCACTGTGCTCATTGGGACCTTCAATGCTGCAGAAATGTTTCTGTGCCCTTCCCCAGATCTGTGCCTCGATACAATCCTGTCTCGTAGGTCTACAGACTATTCCTTGGACTTCATGGCTTGGTTTGTGCTCTGACATGCACTGTTAACTGTGGGACCTTATATAAAAAGGTGTGTGCCTTTCCACCTGTGGTAAACAGAATTTACCACAGGTGGACTCCAATCAAGTTGTAGAAACATCTCACGGATGATCAGTGGAAACAGGATGCACCTGAGCTCAATTTTGAGTGTCATGGCAAAGGCTGTGAATACTTATGTACATGTGATTTTTTTTCGATTTTTATTTTTAATAAATTTGCAAAGATTTCAGACAAGCTTCTTTCACGTTGTCATTATGGGGTATTGTTTGTAGAATTTTGAGGAAAATAATGAATTTAATCCATTTTGGAATAAGGCTGTAACATAACAAAATGTGGAAAAAGTGAAGCGCTGTGAATACTTTCCGGATGCACTGTATATCTCTAGTTCAGATTCAGCAGGAGAATAGATTCAGCCATCAAGTACTATGATCCATTTTGATTGGTCCGGCATCAGTTGTTCTAGCTGTATTAATCACAGTCTGTAGCTGAAGGCCAAAAAGTGCCTCTTCCACCAGTCCTCCATTAAATGTCTGGGGTATATCATCATTTGCAGCAGAATTCAGATGGACACTTCCAAAGTGCAGGCCATAACTACCTGGCCCCAACATACCACTGTGAAGGAGTTACAGAGGTTCCTTGGTTTTGCCAACTTTTATCAGAGGTTTATCCAGAACTTCAGCACTGCCGTCACCCCTCTCACCAGCCTTCTAAGAGGTAAATCCAAAATCCTCTCTTAGTCTCCAGAAGCCTCTAAAGCCTTCCAGCTTTTAAAGACTTCCTTTACATCAGCGCCCATTCTCAGACACCCCAACCCAGACCTTCCCTTTGTCGTCGAGGTAGATGCTTCAACCTCAGGGGTAGGGGCCATACTCTCCCAGCGTCAAGGCAATCCTCCTAAACTGTTCCCTTGCACTTTCTATTCCAAGAAACTTTCTCCATCCAAGTCTAACTATGACGTTGGGAACAGAACTACCCGCCATCAAGCTGGCACTCAAAGAGTGGCGCCACTGGCTGGAGGGCACTCATCACCCGTTTACTGTTATTACCGACCATCACAACCTCAAATGTCTGCAATCTGCTAAACACCTAAACCCACGTCAAGCTAGATGGACACTGTTCTTCACACATTTCAACTTTACAGTCACTTATCGCCCTGGTTCCAAAAATATTAAAGCAGACACCCTTTCCTGGTTGCACTCCTCTGACCAGTCCACATCATCACAGAACCCATACACCCTCCTTCACTCTTCGTCAACCCCTACAGTGGGACATTGACCAACAAATTACCCAGGCAGCTGCCTCGGAACCAGCACCAGCAGCCTGTCCACCCGGCTTAACCTACATTCCATCTGCACTCCGCACAGCTCTCCTTAAGTGGCTCCACTCTTCTCCTGGATCTGAACACCCTGGAATCTCCCATACCCTTGACCTACTCAGGAACAAGTACTGGTGGCCTCATCAAGTCTGGGACGTTACCAGAGTGTGCCATGGAAAAAGCACCTCGACATCTCCCGGCAGGTAAGCTTTTGCCTCTTCCCATTCCATGCCGTCCTTGGTCCCATATTGGTGTGGACTTCGTTACTGACCTTCCTCCTTCTCAAGGGTTTACTTGTGTCTTAGTAGCAGTAGACCGGTTTTCCAAATCATGCCGGCTGGTTCCCCTCAAGGGTCTCCCCACAGCCATGGAGACCATGGAGGTACTTTTCCAACATGTCTTCCGGAACTTTGGACTGCCCGAGGATATAGTATCGGACAGGGACCTCAATTCATCTCAAGGGCATGGAAGGCCTTTTTTAACCATCTGGGTGTCTCAGTTAGTCTCTCCTCAGGTTACTATCCTCAGTCCAATGGTCAGATGGAGAGAAAGATCCAGGGGATAGGACAGTTCCTTCGTACCTACTGCCATACCAACCAGCAGGAGTGGAGCCGCTACCTACCCTGGGCAGAATATGCACAGAACTCTCTCCGCCACCCATCCACTGGTCTCACCTAGTTTCAGTGTGTCCTTGGCTACCAACCACCTCTGTTTCCCTGGTCTGGAGAACATTCTGAAGTGCCAGCTGTGGATCACTAGTTCCGTAATGGCGAACGAATCTGGAATGCCGCTCACGTACACCTTCAACGTGCTGTTCGATGCCAGAAGATCCACGCTGATGCCAGATGCTCTACAACACCCAAGTACCATCCTGGGCAGAAGGTCTGGCTCTCCACCAGGGACATCCATCTCAAGCTCCCCTGTCGAAAGCTAATTCCTCGTTACATCGGCCCATTCACTATCATAAAACAAATTAACCCTGTCACTTACCGTCTAGCACTACCTACACAATATCGCATCTCACCTTCATTCCATGTATCCATTCTGAAACCTTATACCTTCTCCCCATTCTCTTTCAACAGAGCCTGATGAGGGCGACCGTCCATCTCCGCTGCTGCTCCTAGAGGAAGGCCCAGCTTACATCATCAGGGCCATCTTGGACTCTCAGCGTCGCTTGGGTCGACTAGAATACCTCATCGACTGAGAGGGCTACGGTCCAGAGTTGTGGTCTTGGGTTCCCCGACATGACAATCCTGGGCCCATCACTCGTTACGCACTTCCATAGTCAACATCCTGATCACCCAGCTCCTTGTGGTTGAGGCCGCCCTAGATGTCGAGTTTTCAGGAGCTGCCCGTGGCGGGGGGGGGGGGGGGTACTGTCATGCCCTCGTCAGCCTCTGCTCCTCCAAACTCCTCTCACTCTCCTGATTATTAATTATGTCCACCTGCTCCCCATCAAACCATCACTCAGAACACTATAAAGTCTCACTACTTTCCTTCAGTCCTTGTCTAGTCTCGTTTGGATTCGCTTCTAGTGTGTTCAGCTCCTCCTTGAATCCTCTGTTCGTGAGTTATTTACCAGTTGGTTATCGATTATCTCTGTTACTTAGCATCCTGATGTAATCTGTGGTTTTCCCTTGTGTTTCTCTGTTTACCTCTGAGTTGTGCAATAAACTGTATCTGGGTTCTACACCTTGTCTGGGCTTCCTAACAATATATGGATATGCATATCACAAGGACTCAGATCATCTAGTTCCTATAAACGAGCAGTTAACCAGCCCCGCAGCAAATTACAAACACTAATGCAGACTACCACAAAATGTCATGACATTATGATTAGCGGTATCTAATGCAAATAAAAATGATCCTTTCATATATGCCATTCTATGCTCTGACATTACCTTATATTAGTTTACAAATCAAGCAATAATTGCAATGGGAAACAGTGTGCTGTCTATGTGTATTGGTCTTTTGGTGCGCTAGTTACTCTGGTCTCTCATTAGAAGTGTGTTGGGTCATGCATAGAATTATATACAGTATTCTGAAAAATGCCCCATATTGTGTATTTTGAACCCAAATCCAAATTTAACCCAAATTAATTCTAAAAAGTTAACCTTGGTAACATAGCTCATAATCACTCTTCATCTCGCTGAGATGAGGAAAATTACGTGCATTATTGATTTTTTCAAGCGAAATATTAAAATCTGTTTGTAAGATGCCAAATATTGTGGAAATATGAACTTCATTAACAGCGTAGATGGTACCCACATCACAGCTATTTAAAAAATAGATTTTTCCTTAATAAGCTGTGGTTTCATGGAAATATGCTCATGTTCTTCAGTAGAATGGACCTGAGGACAACATGTTTAAAGCAAGTTATGACATCAATGCATCAAACTATTTTCTATAAGGGCATTTAACATTGATATTAAATGAAACTCTGAAACAGCAATGTGAATTGCAGAATGCTCCCCTTTGATTTTTATGTGAGCAATCCTAATTGGGTTCTTTTTTTACAAACTCATTAAATGAACACTACTAATCACAGAAGGGAGAGAATATATGTATGGCAACCTCTTTAACACATTATTTTCATGTCAGCATTGCTATGAAACTAATTATCAGAGGAAATTGGAGTACAACAGTTATAGAAGTGTTGAGTTTGGCTTCAGTTAATCTCAGGGCAGATCCTGTAGGACAGTATTGCTATTTGAATAAAGATTTGTGTTTGCATGTGCCAAGTTTTTAATTAAAAATAATAACAAAAAGGTAATAAAAACAAAAAATAGTTACAAATTCTTGTATTTATAGGTTTAGAGCATGACTATTATTGATTTATTTTTGTATGTTAAAGGTGAATTGGGTTTATCTATGTTAAAAGACTTTCTTCTATCTCAACTTAACATCCAAATACAATGAAATGTAAGTAGGCCTTTCAGGTGAATTTAGGAGAACTCTGGGGTGAGTTAGGTGAACTTTTCGACGTGGTAATTCAGTGCACCTCAGTCTCATTATAGATCATGCTTTATTCACAAATTTAAAGTTATGCATATAACTACTGTTCCCAGAGGTACAACATTTGACTTTGGGCCATTGCGCACTCGCATACACATACTGAAGACACCTCCATTCAAACCTGAAAGGCAATTGATGCACAGTGATGGCGGGTAGCCCCGCCCACCCGGAAATTATAAAAATACTGTTGCCTGCATCGTATCCATCACTCAAATAGGCTCTTCACTGTAGCTATGACATAGTGGGGCTGCGATGTGTTGTACCTCATTTACCTCTGTCTGGGAACAGTAGTTATATACATAATTTTATGTTCCCATTCAGTTGGTACAACACATTGACTATGGGATCTTTATTCAAACCCCATGATGCCAGAAAAACACAATGTTATAAATAAGAAAAGTTTAGTTGACTCACTGGGGTGAATAATTCCTCTGATACAAGATAACACAGAGTGAGCCACCAAGACTGCTGTGACATCCAAATGATAATGGCACATAAGAGTGTGCCCAAGTGGCCACTGCACAAATACCCTCCGCCAAAACCCCTTTGAACAGTGCTCATGAAGAAGCCATGCCACGAGCTGAGTGCATGCACACTGATAGGGAATAATGTTCTTCTGATGACACAATGATTCAAAGGCATGACATTTAAAGGAAAAAACGCTTCTCGTAGTGAGAGCTCTAGCACTTTGAACTGAAGCAACAAAGTTGGATGGCAACCCTGTATTGATTAAATTATCCCTTTCAATGGGAAGGCCCACAGAGCCCACAACTACAGCGAGTGATGCAGAATCTCCCCCTCACTTGGGTGAGAAGATCTGTGTGTAATGAAAGACACCAAGAAGGCTGATGATGTCCGTATACCATGTTTTTAATGGCCAACGAGGGGGTGCGAGAATTAGTGATAAACCCTCCTGACGCTCTCTGTCCATTGGAGAAAATGCATAAAGAAGTGTTTTTGGCCACTTATGCGTGAAAGTGTCTATTCCCAGGGGAGCACATCGATCCATTATGGAGTAGAACATGTGACAATGTATGTTTTCTCACGATGTGAAGAGATCTACTTTGGACTTGCCAAACCTATCCCAGATATGAGAAACAACCTTGGGTTGAATACACCATTCCCTGATGCAAGGTCCTCCCTGGAGAGGTGACCCAGCACATGCTCTGAGAGGTAGAAGATCAAAAGCCTGGAAACAGTCATAATAGCCTTAGGGACTGCATCCCCACCTGTCTGTTCATATATGACACAACCTTCGTGTTGTCCGTTCGTATTAGAACATAACGGTCTCTCAGTATGGAAAGAAAATGCTTTAGGGCAAGAAAAACAGGCAGAAACTCCAGTTTATGTGGAAAGTTGCTTGTTTGGCTGACCACACCCCACTCACTAAATCAATACCAATACTAATACCTCCATTAAATAGATTTTTGGGGGGATAAAATGGGTAATTTTTTTTTTTTAAAGCTATATACAATAATATATACTTGTTACAAACCGTTTTAGATCTAGGGGAATTAGGGTGCAACATTTAAAACACTGTGCATGTACTGGGAAGCAATCACACAAACGAGTTTAATATAAGGTAAAGTATCAGTATTTATTATAGAGAATAATGGGAGAAAAATTAACCCATAATAAGTATTTACATAAATTTACAAATATACAACTTTGAACCAAGCAAAAATTATAAATCACAAAAGGAATGGGGAAAAGAGAAAAGAACTTGGACCGTGCCAAATCAAATAAATAAATAAAACAATAACCAATCTTACTAAAAGAAAATAAACACTCCTAATCTAACCCAACAATTAAACTTCACAAGAAACCCGAATCAAAAGAAACTCTTTAGCGCCGAAGTGCCCTAAATAAACTACTCTCACTATAACCCAAAAATACAAGGGATGGCATACGTCACTAACCTAGTGTTCTAACACATTTGAAACCTCAGTGTGGCACATGTATATCACATGATATCTTACCTGTCCTTTTTCTTTTCCCCGTTTAATAACATCGGTTTTACAACCAGATAGCCAACAAACGGATAAATTAACACAAAGAAAAAAGGAACGAATGAGCCGTCATACTAAGGAATCAAAGAACACAGACTTTACCATAAACATTAACAATGATCAAAATGATACAGGGCAGACAACTACAACAGGTGTGTTTGCCCTGTACAACAGCATGAGTCAAACAAAGAAAATCATCCCGCTTTCCACACAGGTGCTCTCTTTCGCATAGCCTGCCCTCATTGGTAGAGACACGTGATGTCATCAATATACGTCTCCAAGATTGACAGATGAACAAGCCATTTAAATACCCGCGCCAACCTGCTGAAAACTAAAGTGAAGAGCGAGAGACAGAGGGAAAAAAACACTCCAAAACACAAGTCACACTTATCACATGGGACGTAACAATACTGTACATCTATACAGGCCGATTAGGCTACTGTTGTCTTTATAACTTCCCTAAATAAAATTAACCATGGTTTTACTAAAATAACCATGGTATTAGTAGTAAAACCATAGGAACCACAAAATTAAACAAAACAGCCCAGACAGCTTGTGCAAATAAACAGTGCATTTAACGGGCACCATTTTATTCTTAGTTATTCTAGAATACATTGCTCGTTGGTTTGAGTAGCCGGACATAGCAACATTGGCTCAAACAATTGTGTAACTTAGGGTAAGACCATCTGTTTGTTGGACAAATGGGGCAAGTGTCTGGGAACTTTTTTTGAAAACAGCATTTAGTTTTGCTATTTAGTTTGCTTTCACGCTAAGCACTACTACTGTGTGCTACATCTTTTCCCATTGTTGTGAGAGCACTAAATCAGAGTGCAATTTTCATACCAGGGCAACGCACAACTGGCCATGGCTGGGAGAGCTCACACTATCTGTAGCTGTATTCGCACAAGCTGTGGATGTAGATACGAGAGATGTAAATGAAGACACGCAAAATCAAATTTCCTATTTTTGTAAGAAATGGGTAATTGTGATTTCTGAGACGTCTAAGAACCATGTCTATCTCAGCGCAAAGTCTGAACTCAGTCCATGCATTTGCAGTTGGAGATTCAAACTATAGAATTACAATGGCATCTTAAATTATGTCCCTGACAATCACAGTTAATACTAGCCATGGTGTTGTATGTCAGTAGATCAATATGATTAATTATACTTATATCCTCTGTGGCAGAACGACATGCCCATCCCTTGGATTCTTCTTGCCCCGCCTCTTCTGAGTGCTGTCCTTCAGCCAGGCTTACAATGGGAGTGGGCAGGAGAGAGGAGAGGAGCAATTTCATAAGCCTCGTTTGACAGCTGATGATGAGCCGCACCTAATGTGAAAAGAGCCTCATCAGCACTGCCTTTAAAACGCAGAGCGCACCCTCCTTAAGAGACTAGCCTCTAACTCCACTGGCGTCCTCACAAGTCCAGGATCAGAGCGGGTAGGGTATCCATCATGGATTAGATGAGTCTCCGGACCCACTCCCTGGAACCTCTAAATGAGCCGCCGGGGATGAGAGCACGCGTCATGGACAGAAGGCTGGGCAGCCATCCCCCTGAAGCACTGCCGCCAGAGAAGCCGCCACCCATTGCACCCGGGACCAAGAGTGGAGCGTGTGACTTTGACCACCAGACCCAACCCTTTATTCCTGGAACAGCCCTTTTGACACTCCCAGTCCTTCAAATAGCCCCATTTCACAGCTAGAACTCCAGATCTCCCCTTTGTTTTGGACAATTTCCACATGGACATGTTATTTTTTTCCTTTTGGACTTTTTCTGCTGTTTATTATTTAAAATAAAATGCCTCTCCAAGGCCACACCCACTGTATCTGTCTCTTGCTCACCCTGCCACACCTTTATAATTTAGGAGCCTATTTCAAATTAGTCCTGACGAACACCACCCTTTTCACACATATATAAAGAGCTTGTGATAGAGGTATACACTCAAGATGGACGTTGTTACTGTGAAAAATATAGTTAGGACATAACTAGTCTATATTTATATAGACTATATAATAGTTTAAGTGTAGACTAAAGACTCATCTCTTCAGCGGGGCATACACCTAATTTATCCCTCAAATCTTAGTTATGCTGCATTAATCAGGTCCTCCGGAACCAGAAACTCTTCTCATTTTCTATAACTCTGCATTAAAGTGAATGGCAACTACACTAATATTATTGTATTTGTTTCCCTGTCTCAACCTCGGGATGCATATCCTAAGGATACCAGAGTCTGCCAGATCCATCTCCAGTCCTGCCTGATGTCCAATTCCCACTGCTACATGTCACTGAGTGATGATCACTAACTACAGCCTGAGCCAGCCAGACGTCACTTCTGTCTACTACGATGGACTTCACAAAGGGTAATTGCTGCCAACTCCAACCGTAAAACATGGGATACTTCACTGGCCACTACCTGAACCTTGGATTTAGGATGGACTTCACGGAAATGAAATGCCACAAGCTACAAGCTGGACTTACATGCCCCTCACTGACCTCTGCCCACATAATCTTGGTAAAAAGGATGGACTACATTCTCTTAAAATGGAATACATAGACAATAAATGCTTTGCTAACTAAAGCCTTAATCAGCCAAATAATAAAAGACAATGCATCTGTGTCCTCTTTCACAGTTAAATCAGGATGGACTTCAAAGACTTTAAGTCATTAATCTTACAGTTCATTCAAAATCTATATACAGTGTATACATATTCAGTGGCAAGAAAAAGAATGTGAACCCTTTGGAATTAGCTGCATTTGTGTATAAATTTGTCTTAAAATCTGGTTTGATCTTCAACTAAATTAAAATAATAAACAAACACAATCTGTTTTAACTAATAACACGCAAATTATTGTATTGTACTTGTACATATTGAATACATCATTCAAACATTCACAGTGTAGGTTGGAAAAGGTATGTGAATCCCTAGGCTAATGACGTCAGCTAATAAGAGTCAGGAGTTGGCAAACCTGGCATCCAATTAATGAAACAAGATTGGAGGTGTTGGTTAAAGCTACTTTGACTTATAAAAAGCTCTCAAACATTTTGAGTTTGTGTGGCAGACAAGCCTCATGTTCATCGGGAAAGGAGGAAGCAGGAACCGGATTAACAATTAACAAGACTTCAATAATAACTTAAAACACTGAACTGCAACATAACAACAGGACGACAGCTCCGTGTGTGGGTGTCTCTCTCTCTCTCCAGCACTCCTGACTTCTCCTCTTATCTTTCTCCTGCTGATTGGGCCACTCAGTATCAGGCACGCACACTCACAGCCTGGCCACGCCCTCCTCCTCGTCACAGTTTGTTATTCACAAAAAAAATCTGCTGACGTGGACCTTGTCTCGCAAAAAAGAGATCCCAGAAGACCTATGATCAAGAATTGTTGCTTTGAATGAAGTTAGAAAGGGTTACAAAATTATCTCAAAGAGCTTAGATATTCATCTGTCCACAGTTAGACAAATTGTCTGTAAATGGAGATGATTTAGTAATGTGCCTACTCTCCCTAGAAGTGGCCATCCAGCCAAGATGACTCAAAGGGCACACCGCAGCTAAAGACTTGAAGGTATCATTGGAACTGGTTAACATCTCTGTTCATGTGTCTACAATACGAAAAACATTAAACAGGCATGGTGTCCATGGCAGGACACCATAAAGGAGGCTGCTGCTTCCCCCCCCACACCCCCTCCAAAAAAAAAAACAGAAAAAAAAAATAAATAAACAGAAATTAAAAAAAAAAAACATTGCTGCGTGCCTTATGTTTGCCAAAGACCACCTTGACACTCCACAATGCTACTGGGAAAATGTTTTGTGGACTGATGAAACTAAGGTTGAATTGTATGGGAAGAACACACAGCACTACATATGGCATAAAAAGGGCACCGCATACAAACATGAAAACACAATCCCAACGGTGAAGTACGGTTGAGGGAGCATCATGATTTGGGGCTGCTTTGCTGCTTCGAGGCCTGGACCGCTTGCCATCATTGAGTGAAAAATTAATTTTCAAGTTTTTCAAGATATCCTACAGGGACATGTCAGGGTGGCTGTGCGCCAGCTGAAGCTCATTAGTAGCTGGGTGATGAAGCAGGACAATGACCCTAAACATCAAAGTAAATCCACTACAAAATGGCTTCAAAAAAAAAAAATCCACCTTTTGGAGTGGCCCATTCAGAGTCCAGTCAAGAGAGCCATTCACACCAGAGATCCTAAGAATATAGCTGAGCTGAAATGGTTCTGTAAGGAAGAATGGTACAAAATTCCTTCTGAACGTTGTGCAGATCTAATCCCCAGCTACCGGAAATGTAAGCGCAGCGTAGTTCTAGCGGGAAGACTAGCAGCTGCACATCATCGCACCATTAGCTATGTAACTCCTAGCCAATCACATGTAAGCCAATGCTTTAGAAGTCTGATCACAGTCTATCACATTGCGTTTCAGCGTGCTAACATGGCAACCTCCACCACCCCACCACCAGTTGAGTCCCGTCCTGCACGGGGGTAGGCTCCTCACCCCTGCCGGCAGGATATGACGGTTCGGAGTACAACTTTTTTGGACCGCCAGACAGGGCTTACGCCAAAGAGAGACATTACATTTTCTGCTTTATATTCATCAAATAAATGTCATCTTAAATTTCGCTCAAGCTATTTCCAAAGGGTTCACATACGTTTTCTTGCCACTACATATATACAGTATATATATATATATATATACTGCTGTATATATACTGACTGTTCAAACTGCACATTATATGTGGACAGTTCAGATTTTTTTTCTGTTCAGACAGCTGTCACTTTTGCTAGTATGTCCACATTAGTTGTCATAGTAAGGATGCAAACTTACGTATTCACCATGCATGAGAGGTTAGCAATGTATGTTTTCATGAGGGTAGAATCAAATATTACATTCGTCACAGACAACGGCTTAAAAAACGAGAGAGCCTGTTGTCCTGTATTTTAGCAGGTAGTGAAGCAAACCATATATGTATGCCTCATTCAATACCTTATCGTGCTGTGGTGGCTCACAGCCATTGTGTGTTACCGCACCTTCGCGCATCTCTTTTGGTGAGTAAAGTCAATATCTGTATTATTTTAGAGGTTTGCACTGCTTTGGCTGCCCTGTAACATAAACATGACACATGGGTGCGTTCCACTGAGAAGTGATCAGCCCAATGCTCTATTCCCCTCATAGACTTTACCTTCCACTGTTGGAGGGCTGAAAGGTGTAATAAGGTGTGATGTTCAGTCATTCTGAACATCCTTTATAATTCATTTTTAATTGAAAATATTCTTTCAATAATCGAAAATATTCTAAAACGATCTTACAGTGTGGTCATTATTATTGTTTTCCCTTCGAAGTGCCTTGTGAAGGCATCATTTAAGCCATTTGGAATGCAGTACGTTTTCTCAATGAAACAACCTGTCGCACAGAATGAATGACTTAAAAAACAAAACAAAAAAAACAAACACATAAAAATCCAATCTGACTGAGACTGAGACACATTAAGAAAAATCTGATTTTTTTAGCTGATTCCAAACCACCTAGGAATGTGGTTTGGATCAGGCTTGAAAAAATCAGACTTTTTGTGTTTTTGTCCTGTTCAGACTACAAAATCCTAAATGGATTTGATTCAGGTAGGCCAAAAAATTGGATTTTTTTCTGCTTGTGTGAACAAAGCCTAAGACATTACAGCTTCATTTTCTTATACAGCATAATTTTCTGTAAAGCTGCTTTGAAAGTATATGTGTTGTAAAAAGTGCACAACAAATAAAAATGACTTGACTTATATAGTTCACTTATATAGTTCACACAACCCACTTACGCCTGAACTAGGCACATACAAAGTTTTTTTGTTTTTTTGTTATGTTTAAAAAGAAAATGTTTCAGATTTCATTAATGGAAATGAACAAATCTGAGTTTGAAATATAAATCATGGCTGTTACACTGTCTCTAACGGTCATATCAGATTAAGACACAATTTAATCCGGGTTTGAATATTCCTTCACCTTTCCAAGAATCCCCTGTAGTATCTTTCACCCTTCCTGAATCTTAACCCCTGAAATGTGAAGAATTATGACACCAGTCATATTCCTTTGGTTGAATTCATTACAAAATCCCCTTGGTTGTACCCCCAACTCTTCCATTGGTTGATTTATTTGGTTTGTTGAACTGCCAGTTCAGAGCCTTGCTGGTGGGTATGTGGCACTTTCTGAAAGGAATTTGTATATAAACAAAGTTGGTTGAAGTGGGTTGTCTTTTTGGTAAGGAAAGCTGGGTTGTGCACATGTGTGTCACATAGCTTTCATAAAGTGCTTTTGCTGTGATCTTTGTTTATGCGTCTTTGTTTAACAGAGGTATACATGCATTTTTCATAACCCCATTTTTTCCCCAATGTTTGTGCTAAAGGCAGCTTTTTATTTATTGTATATATATATATATATATATATATATATATATATATATATATATATATATATATATATTATGCAAGCTACTTTTACATTACAGTATATTTTACAATGTATGTTGTTTTTCTAAAGAATCCATTATTTATTGTAATTTATGAATCAATTTTTAAAATCTAAAAACAAAATATTTTATTTAATTTAGTTATTAAGCTACTTTTACTTTATATGAAGAACCCCTGATTTTTAGATTAAAATCTAAACTGTTTAAATTATCCAATTATTTGTTCTTCCCTGTTTTGTTACAGAATCATTTTTTATATCAAGATTGTTCTCATATCTACATTTGCTGTTGAAACTACTGTATATATAAAATCATATATTTTGATGTATTTTGCAGTGACGTGCTTTTTACATAGCAGAAAAAGGAAGTGCAACAGAGGAAATTCACCTCTAGCAGATGTCAACACTTGTGTGTGTGCTACCTGTGTGATCTGCGTAATCCGATAGAAAGAGCCCAGAGGCACTCAAAGTGCCAACACAGTATGCAGGTCCATACAAAACAATTAAGCTTACATGCTGTTCACTGGGCCAAATAGCAGAAGAGATTATTTTCCTTACATTTGACCCAGTTCCTAACAAAGTTCACGATCATTATGTATGGAACACTTTTTATACATATTTTGTGGTGAACAGAGGCTACACCGCTGCCGTGGTTTGAAATAAATCGGAATTTATGTGAAATGGTTGGTGTCGGAGTAAGAATCCATGAGGTAACAATCCAGTGTGACAATCATATGGAGAGCTGCTGAAACTCATCACATCTTCTGGACAGACACAGTTGTAATTGTTTACCTCTTTATTTTCCTCTGTCTCTCTACATTTCATCATGTACCTGACAGAACTGTGATTATACTGTTAACAAGGTTCTCAGGGTTGAAGTACTGTTTCAGGATTGGTTTTTGCTGTAGGCAAAGTGTGAGTGGACTTATTGTAGCAATGGAGGGATCTGATTCTACATTGGTGTGTAAGTTTTGTTCATAGCATTGATCACCCTTACAAAAATGGAGAGTTCATGGCAAATTTGCCGCAAACTTGCAAATTTGCCACTGATTATTTTCACATGCAAATGCCCTGCTAAAAAGACCAGCATTGCTGGTCACCAGCTTATGTTGTGTTTTGGGTGCTGGTCCCCCAGCATGGGATACTGGTGTGCTGGTGTCCCCACCAGGCTTTTAAACTAGCTTAACCAGCTTCATCAGAAAGACCATGCTAGTCAACAAGCTTCACCAGCAAGGTTTACTTGGTGAAAAGCATGGCTATGCTGGTCAACCAGATATACCAGCACCAAACCAGCACTAAGCAGCTTAACCCAGCCTAAACTAGCATGGGAATTGCATGCTGGTTAAGCAGGTCTTTTCGGCAGGGTGAGCTTTGTGGAAAACTTGCAGCAAATTGTCTATTGTTGCCAAAGGTTTGCTGCAGGTTCACCACTACCGGTAAAGAGCTGCAAACTTTTGGCAAACATTTGCGGCGAATCACAAGCTCATTTACATATGAAAATATTGACTGGCAAATTTGCCAATACATTTTTGCAGGGGCAGTTACAGCTATCCCAGACAATAAAAACTCTGCCTGTACTAGTAGGAAAGCTCAGTAGGCTGTATATAAGAAACAATGATCAAAATTTGTACATGATGTAATAAGTTAAAACTGAGATCCTTGTCTGTTCAAGATTACCTCCTGTTTACAAATTTGAAGGTCGCTTATTGGATCAAATAAGAGAGATATCATAATAAGTGACTACACATTACTAAGTCTTGCCTTAAAGTCAAAATGAAATTAAAATCAGCCAATTTAACTTATAATTGACCCTGTATATAAATATATTTACTTTGTAATTCTTCATCAAAATGTAGCAACTTGTTCTCCTTCTTGAATCGACTTTTAAGTTGACGTCACTAAGCCCTCTTATTTTTTAACCTCTCCCCTCCCACCACCTGTCATACATACACTGCCTTGGCAAAAAATAAAAATAAATCGCAGTTTGGATTTAAATGAGCAGATACTTAAGGGCCTATGATCGGATCATTATTGCAGTGATTAATATGTTTCAGCTGGCAACAATTCTTTTAATCCTAACTGATGCCGTGTGTAGCTTCTCATTTCTTAAAAATGTCAGACAACATATTCCATGGTTGTGGAAAAGATGTTACTGTGTTTCAGAAGAGGCAAATTATTGGCCTGCATCAAGCAAAGAAAAAAAAAAACAAGGAGATTGCTGAAATTACTGGAACTGGGTTAAGAAATGTCCAACACATTAGTAAAACCTGGAAGGATAGTGGTGAACCATCAGCTTCGCGGAAGAAATGTGGTCGGAAAAAAGATCATTAAGAACACTTGGTGAAGTCACATAGTATAAAAAATTGACAGTAGAACTCACAACTATGTTTAATAGTGAAAGTAAGAGCATTTTCACACGCACAATGCAACGAGAATTTACAGGATTGGGACTAAACAGCTGTGTGGCCATGAGAAAGCCACTTGTTAGTGAGGCTAATTGGAACAACAAGGGAGGATAAAGACTGGACTTTGTGGCACTGGAAAAAGGTAATGTGGTCTGAAGAGTCCAAATTTACCCTATTCCCAAGCAATGGGCGTGTCAGGGTAAGAAGGGAAGCGCATGAAACGATGCACCCATCATGCATAGTGCCCACTGTACAAGCTTCTGGAGGCAGTGTTATGATCTGGGGTTACTTCAGTTGGTCAGGTCTAGGCTCAGCAACGTTATGCAGCAATAAAATGAAGTCAGCTGATGACCTGATTGTACTGAATGACCAGGTTATCTCATCAATGGATTTTTTCTTCCCAGATAGCACGGTGAGGCAGTGGGGGCGTGGTCAAGCGTCCGTCCGGAGAGAGAGAAAGCGGTAAGGGCACTTGCACCTGAGCTAGATTATGTGTAACACCTGTCTCTAATTCCAGTGAGCATGGGGAGAGTGGCATATAAGCAGCCACACCACCGGCAGAGAGGGGGAGAGAGTTTGGCACAAAGAAGGCCACGGTGCTCCTGAAGCTGTTACGGTTAACCTGTTATGTTTATGAAGCTGATGTGTTAAATGCCTACATGCCTGTGAAGCTGATGAGTTTGTGAAGTTGTAAAGCACTGAAGTGGCCTATTAAAAGTCCTACCTGAGCCAGGTAAAAACCTGCTTCCTTGTGTTCTCCTTCCCACCTGTTGTGAAGCTGTTCTACACATGAGCATATTCCAGGATGACAATGCCAAGATTAATCTGGCTCAGATTGTGAAAGAGTGGTTCAGGGAGCATGAGGAATCATTTTCACACATGAATTGGCCACCACATTCTTCTGTTGACGGACATGGACCCTAGTAACAGATTTTGGAAACACAGGCAACAAAATATTTTTATAAAGACATTATATTATAATAATTACAACTATAATTTCATATAATAGAATATATAATACATTTTAAGGTATTTTTCCTTTAGGCGCAACTTGTGAATGAAGGAAAAGCAATGCCTGGGGAAATGGGAAAAATGATGCAGAAAAACATTTCATGCTGTTTTGGAGAAAAAAAAAAGAATGGAAAGAGTCCCGACCTTAACCCCATTGAAAGTCTTTGGGATGTGCTGGAGAAGACTTTACAAAATTAATGCAACTCTGGATGGAAATAAATGTTGTGACAATTGCATAAATTTGTCGAAACAATGTCATGATGAATGTGTTCCGTAACCAAAGCTAAAGGCGGTCCAACTAAATATTAGAGTATGCAACTTTTTTAAATTTATTTGGCCAGGCAGTGTATATAGTAAAAAAAAAAACAAGAGGTCTCTATCTAATTAATTTCAGATAAATTATGTCCCATTCTAAATTTTTCTTAATAAATATACTTTGTTGACTGTAGTTGCTAAGCACTAAACCCTACTCAGGTGCTTTAGGACTCCAACTACTGATCTGTGAGCTTTAGAAGTTAGTGGAAGTGTGTATCTTCATCTACATCCTTCTGCAAAACTGCAGATCTGTTTGTCAGTAATATAATGCTTAGATCAACGGGATAAATATATTAGTGCTGGCACTGGCCACCACCTCCCCCAATTCCAGATAAGAACATCAGAAATTACTCTCCATTTCAAATATGGCCCAATATTGTATAGGCTTGTAAACCATTAGACTGCAGTGCAGATTACATTCCTGCAGTGCCATTTCATACTTAGCCACAGTCATCCACACCCAAGCAGCTAGACAGACAGAGTGGTTGTTTATCACAAGTCTATGGAGTTTCTAAGAACTATTAAAAAAGTGATCATTATTTTCAATGTATGCTGTCAGCATCTCCAAGCTGAATGTTCAATCCAATACTGAGTTCCACAGTGTACTGAAGCTGTCTGATGTGAGAAACTTTAGCTGGCTCTGAGATAGAATTTTTTTTTGTTTGACAAGTGATCTACAGAGCTGGAGAGGAACAGAGTAAAGGAACATAGAGATAGAAACAGAGAAGAGAAGTAAAATGCATAGGTCACTTAAAGAGCACCTATTATGGTTTTTCAAATATTAGCTTTCATGTAGTGTGTTTTATAGCTGTTTGTGAATGTAAAAAATCTGCAAAGTTTCAAAAATCAAAGTGCACAACAAATGGAGTTATTGACTCCCAAAAGAAAGAACTGATTCTGAACACCTTAAACGAGTCGTTAGTAATTCCAGACTTACTTCCTGTACTAACCTACATAATTTGGTAACAAAAAACCCGCCTCTGGTCTTCATTGGCTGCTCGCGAACAGCTTTGACAAACCCTCAAACACTACAAACACTGCGGTAGACCAATCAGAGCAGAGTAGGCTCTCTGAAAGGAGGAGTTTAGAACGAATACTTTAGAACGGATCATTGAACAAGTCGTTTTTGACACTGGGAAAAAAAGGTAATGCTGCAATTTAAATTATGAGCAAATTAAAGTGTTTTTGACCTTGGATGCATGTAAATCTATTGTATGAGACCTTTAAAACAAAATTAGGTACGTTTAAAAACCATAATAGGTGCTCTTTAAACAAAAGCAGCACCTCGAAGCTAATAGCAGAAATACAGAATGTACATCTCACACCACCTACAGTTATAATTACACAAGGGCATCATGAAACACTGCAAACACCAAAATAAACATCTAATGTAACACTCACTCTTGACACTGAGCACTCCTGACACTGAGCATTGACCCCACTCATTCAGCCTTAGTGAAAGCCCAGAGCTGTTCTGCTGTTTCATGGTCCAAACTGTTAGTGTCTCATTTCTGCACAAAAAATGAATTCTAAACAAAAGTTTGGGTGGAGCATGTTCCTCTAACAGTGGTGTACGTCCATAAACCAGGTACTTCTTCTGTAGTCAGCATAGTGTAGAGCTACAGTTTGATAATGAGCAGTTTTTATTCTCTACCATGGGCATGTAAACTTGTGCAATGAGACAGACCTAATTTTTTTCTGACATTGTATATAGTGGATTTCATTGATATTAGTGCTGAAACATGCATCTCTTTTACTATTGCTCATACATAATATAGGGTTAGGTATTCGAACAAACCCTTAACCTAAGTAAATCACTTTGGTTTGAAACTTGTCCTGCAACTTTTGTGCTAAAGACATGAACAATACCTTAAACTGTGTGGCTTGTTAAGAAGAGGCCTCCACTGTAATTTTGCATTTGATTAATGAAATTTAATCAATTTGTACAGACAGTGTAGTAATGAATTTACAGTCAACACTATGCAAAGAGACATAAGAGAGTGGCAGTCATTGAGGAAAAAGAAGAAAATATAACTGTAAATTGTTGCTTATTCTCACGTCCATCATGATGCCTTTCTGCGGTGTTGAGCATGAGGTGCATTGAAAACATAAACTTCAGGGGTGTTGCTGTGACTAAAACCACTCACTCATTCACAATTAATTACGAAGTAAATCATATAATTAAGCAATATCACACGAGCAAGAGTGCGATATGGCCCAACATCAGCACTGCTGTTATTCGGCCGCAGGCCGAGTGCCGCAAGCGGGGTTATCCGATCCGAAATAGCCGTCCAAGCGGGGGTATTCCTCTCTATTTCGCGGTAGCCAGTGCACTAGAGTCATTCACTATAGAAACCACAATGTCCTCTGCCATTTTAAACAGTATGTATCCAATGTGGAAACTCCGGTAAGAGGTAAGCGCCTTGAGTTCTGTAATCAATCAGTCTGTTGTGTCTCTCAGCTGTGATGAGCCGTAATGCTGAAGTTGTTCGTTTAAAGCCGTTTAAAGCTATTTCCTAGCTTTAGTAGTGTAGTAGCGATCATGGAGCGCTGTTGTATGTAAACAGTGGCTGATGCATATTCACTTCACGTCACCAACTAGCTCATATTACACACAAAAATGATCTTTTGCAACCACCTGCTGGCTAACATATGTAATGTCAAAAAAAGACAAACAGTAGCTCTTAACACATATGCACTGCTCTTACACTTTAGCTTAGAACAGCATGAACACAAGCGTATTGATACACAGTGAAGCGTCTGAGTTCTGATGGTTTCAGACCATCAGTGCTCAGGGAACATCTCTCGTCCAATCAGATTCGAGGATCGGAACTAACTGTTGTATATTAGTCAACACAAGAGCCAAAAGTGTCATAGAAGCACCATGAAAGTGGTTGCTCTAGCAATTTAATTTTCACCTCACATTTGCTTTTATGACACTCTCGGTTAAGGTTTAAGGTCAAGGGTAGGGATGTTGGTTTTGTTCATTTAAAACTTTACAGAACATTAGCTTTAAAAACCTTATCTGTTTGGGAGAACAGTAAACTCACTTTTAGCTCAACTTAGTGGATATTTCACCTCGGAACTGCTGTGCAATGAACCATGTAATTTCAACACCATGGCAACAACCCACAATACCATATCAACCATACACAACCCCTGCATTGTGGTTTTGAGACTACATAGACAAATATAAATCATGTTCTCTTTATAGTCTGTCGCTTCAACCCTGCATCAGTAGCTGATGCTGTGGGAGCTCCTTTTAGGGATGGTGACCTTGAAACCCTATACAATCAAGTCAATTTGATTGGCTGGTCACAGTTTGCACTCTGCACTATGCTTGCGTCATCGCGGGCATACAGTTCAAGCCGAAGTCCAGTGCCACACCATAAGAATTTTCATCTTTGAGGGTCAGGTAGACATCTCTCATGCTCTGGAACCCTAAAATAACTGCAACTGGACAGTGAGTAGAACTCCTTCTCCCTGCATTCTCCAGCAAAAAGCGTATCATTTGAACACTTCTGTGTTATTATATTGTTTGCATTGTGTGTTTTCTGATAGTGTAAAGAAACTAAAAGAGCCTTTTGCTTAGTGACGTCTTTTTAAAGACAGAGTTTTTGCAAATGTTCCAACAAACACATGAAAACAAGCAACATTTCCTTCTGTCTGATGAGATCGTTTGTTTTCTAAACAGTGCTCAATGAGACTGATTGCATTCACTGTGAGTGTATGAATCATGACACTTGGCTCTTTGCTTGCTTTCATTCTGAAAGCCGAAGCCGCTCCCCTTTCCTCCCGTTATGCTCCTCTGTGGTTCCCTAGGGACTGTATGAGTGATATGCAAGAGGATGGGATATTGAGCGTGGAGATTTACAGAGGATTTGTCGCCAGCTCAAGCCTCCTCTTCTCCATATCAAGCAGCTTTGCCCATTCAGTACGAGCACTGTATATAGCCTGGGCTGAGCCCACTATGACACTGTGCTCACTGAGATTGATTGTGTACATTGCGAAAGTATGAAATTTAATCTCGGCTCACTTTCGTTCTGAAAGCCGAAGCCACTCCCTTCTCATTCCGCTAGCTGCTCTAGTGCTCCTGAGGGACCGTTCAGTAGTTTGAAAGTTAATGTAATCCTGGACTGGATTAGTATTGATGGAATAGATAGAAGGAGATGGGGAGGTGGTCTCTCTCAATGCTACATAGGGGTATGCAGCTGTTTATATACTCTCACTCTGGCTATGTGATTGGTTGGATTAAATAAACTTACTCCTCCTGAACTTTGTTAATAAAACACCATTATGAGTGAGACATGAGAGGATGGGATACAAAGCCAAGAGATTTTAGGAGTATTTGTCGGTAGTTCAAGCTTTGTGTGCCTCCTCTTATCCATATCAAATGGGTTCACCTGGGTGTGATGATCTACGCCCCACAATTGGCCTGCTTAATCACGTGCGGCGGAGATGAGAGGAATGCTATATCACTGGACGCTGAGCTTTCAATGGTGATTTTACCCTGGGACAAAGCTGCCACTGACAGCACTACAGTTGTGGTGTATATAAATCATCAAGGAGAAGCACAGTCACACCCAATGTTGACCCTGGCAAGCCAAATTCTCCTCTGAAGTGAGTCAAGTCTCCAATCAATATATGTGATGCCACCTAAACAGCAAAGCAGATTTACTCTTGTGTCAGGGTGCCAAGCCAAGGTAATCGTCCTGGTTACTTACGGGAACAAGACATTGTGTTGATGTAGTGACACTAGGGGTCACTCTTGGGAGCCCGAAACACCTCTGGTCTTTGATAAAAGGCCAATGAAAATTGGCGAGTGGTATTTGCATACCACTCCCCTGGACATACGGGTATAAAAGGAGCTGGTATGCAACCACTCATTCAGGTTTTTGTGCAGACCACTGTGTGCCACGTAGCCAGCGCACCAGGCCGACACGTAACCTCTCCCAACACTGTTATGAGTGTCGAATGGCCCTTTAGGGACAAGTTGACTACCCAAAAGATAGAGATGGGCTAGCCCAGTCGTGGCCTCTTATCCTCTTTTTTCCTCTCCCCGAAAAAAAGGAATTAACCGACTGGGGCCACCAGGTCTATGGGGGAGGGGGGAGGTGTCCCTCCCAATGGGAAGACACCGCGGAGACCACACCCCGCCCAGAAGGGGGGGGGGTATTTTGAGTGGAAATACGTCACATGGTCTTGCCGAACTTTGTCAGAAGTATGCCATGTGGAGAAGTCCCATGGTAGATCCTACCCTATGGAGGAAGAGTTTCTTCAAACATGGTGACTGGGGCAGAGGAAGACGCAGTTTACCAACAGAGAAACGAATTAGCGGAAGATATACGTCGCATGGGGTTACCAGTGGGGAACCACCACATGCAGAGCACCTACCCCAGTACAGGGCTTAGTTAGCACATGTACTGATCCGGCAGCGAGTTTCTCCGCGAACTCGTCTGCCACAGGGCTCGGAGGAAATCATCCAGTGACCACAGTTTGTGAACACTACTAGGAGTCAACAGTGCACGTCTTCAGCTCAGGGGAGATGAAAGGCGCTATGCACAAGCAATACACCCGGCCAGCTGTCCCGGACTTACCTAGTTGTGCGTGCCACTACACGGGACGAAACTGGTTCCACCCGGAGATTGTAGAACCTCGCAAAGGTGTTGGGTGTTGTCCAGCCCGCTGCTCTGCAAATGTCTGTTAGAGAGGTGCCACTGGTCAAGGCCCAGGAGGCTGCTACACCCCTGGTAAAATGGGCTCGTAGCCCTGCCGGGGGCGGCACGTCCAGGGCGTGATATGCCATTGTTATGGCATCAGTGAGCCAGTGGACAATCCTCTGCTTGGAGACAGCACTTCCTTTCCGCTGTCCACCAAAGCAGGCAAAGAGCTGCTCAGAGACTCTAAAGCTCTGTGTGCGATCCAAATAGATGCGTAAAGCGCGCACCGGACACAGCAACGTCAGAGCTGGGTCTGCCTCCTCCTGGGGCAGTGCTTGTAGGTTCACCACCTGGTCCCTAAAACGGGTCGTGGGAACCTTGGGCGCATAGCCCGGTCAGGGTCTCAGAATCACGTGAGAGTAGCCCGGACCGAACTCCAGACACGTTTTGCCGACAGAGAACGCTTGCAGGTCTCCTACCCTCTTGATGGAAGTGAGCACAGTCGGGAGGGCAGTCTTCAAAGAGAGTGCCTTAAGCTCAGCTGACTGCAAGGGCTCAAAGGGGGTTCTCCGTAGACCCTGAAGGACTACAGAGAGGTCCCATGAGGGAACGAGGCGCGGTCTGAAGGGATTCAAGCTCCTGGCACCTCTCAGGAACCTGATGATCAGGTCATGCTTCCCTAAGGACTTACCGTCCACTGTGTCATGGTGTGCTGCTATAGCGGCTACATACACCTTCAAGGTGGAGGGGGACAGCCGCCCTTCCAACCTCTCCTGTAGGAAGGAAATCACCGATCCGTCTGCGCATATTTGGGGGTCTTCGTGTCGGGAAGAACACCACTTAGCGAAAAGACGCCACTTCAAGGCATACAGGCACCTCGTAGAGGGGGCCCTAGCCTGAGTGATTGTGGTAGGCCGCTTAAGTCTTCCGCATCCCGTCCAGGGGCCAGACATGGAGATTCCAGAGGTCTGGTCGCAGGTGCCAGATGGTGCCCCGTCCCTGAGAAAGAAGGTCCTTCCTCAGGGGAATTCGCCGGGGGGGTGTTGTCGCGAGGAGCATGAGGTCCGAGAACCCTGTCTGGGTGGGCCAGTAGGGTGCTACCAGGACGACCTGCTCCTCATCCTCCCTGACCTTGTACAGGGTCTGTGCAAGTAAACTCACTGGGGGAAACGCATATTTGCGAAGTCCAGGGGGCCAGCTGTGTACCAGCGCATCTATACCGAGAGGTGCCTCGGTCAGGGCGTACCAGAGCGGGCAGTGGGAGGATTCTTGGGAGGCGAACAGGTCTACCTGTGCCTGCCCGAATCGACTCCAAATCAGCTGGACCACCTGAGGGTGGAGTCTCCACTCTCCCCTGAGGGTAACCTGACATGACAGCTTGTCCACTGCAGTGTTGAGGTCGCCCGGGATGTGAGTGGCTCGCAGCTGCGAGCCCAGGAACCAATCATCGAGCCGCGAGGGTTCAGGGGTGAGCGGAGGGTTCCACTCTAGCTTATGCTCGGGGCTGTCCGGGAAAGCATGTCCGTTATTTAAGCGTCAGCCTGTGACTGGGCGACCGTACCCGAGGGGAGGAGCCCAGCTGAGGCTTCCACATCCAACTGGATGAGCCCGCTCTCCGATGCTGTGCTCGAGAGCTCATCAGCTTCGCGGGCTCTGAACAAGAGGTTGAACTCGCCGTGAGACAAGCCGGCAGACTCATCTGGAAGCCCGATCGGGGCAGACGAGTGTGCTGGGGAATGGGAGGTCCGTGGAGGGATTCCCGGCGGAGGTGGTCCCATAGGGGTCCCCAAATCGCCCCCAGTGCTAGCCACGCTGGCCTCATACCCATAGGTAGAAGGACCGAGGCAGGGAGCTGCTGGGGTGGCTTGCTTTCTTACAAAGACAAGCCACGACAGCAACGTTGCCATGGTCATGTTCTCGCAATGAGTACATGATCCATCCACGAATGCTGTCTCTGCGTGGATCACGCCCAGACACGAAAGACAGCGATCGTGACCATCAGAAGTTGAAAGATAACGACCGCAACCACAAATAACACACAAACGGAAAGGCATCTTTAAAAAGACGCGTCTTTAAAAAGACGTACCGTGTATGCCGCTCTTTTAGAGAAATAGCGCCCAGGGGCGTTCTCTGCAGTGCACCAGTGCAGAAGAGGGAGAAGCCGCTGAAATGTGCCGTCAGATCCAGCAGAGGTGAATGAACAGTCAGCTCAGTGAACATCGACCATTCGGCTCCAAAGAGAAAATCTGAATGAGTGGTTGCATACCAGCTCCAGGGGAGAGGTATGCAAATACCACTTTTCCAATTTTCTTTGGCCTTTTATCAAAGACCAGAGGTGTTTCAGGCTCCCAAGAGTGACCCCTAGTGTCACTACATCGACACAACGTAAAGTGAGTGACAGATAGGGAACTAGACCCCATCCTCAGACAGTTCAGAGGATTTAGAAGGTGTTCAGGGAAGCAGAGATGAACCTGTTTGCCTCCCAGGAGACCATGCATTGTCACTCTGGTACTCTATGACACAAGCTCCACCAGGCTTGGATGCCTTAGCTCACAGATGGCCAGCAAAATGTGAATATACGTTTCCCCCATCTGCTTGCTACATCAACTAGTGCAAGATAAGGGAAGACAAGGAAACAGTGATATTACTTGTGCCGAAATGGCCCATCAGCCACTGGTTCCCCGAGGTGATACAGCTGTTGGATGCTATCCCATGGGAAATTCCTTTGAGGGTGGATCAGCTCTCGCAAGCTCCGGGCACGATCCAGCAACCACAGCCAGAGCTGTGGAGACCTCATGTCCTGTCCCTTAACAGGGCTAGTCTGACATAATAGGGTTACTGCATTACCATTCTACAGGCCATGGTCCCCTCAATGAGGCAGTTGTATACCTTAAAATGGCAACTCTTTTTCATATTGGTGTTCTGTAAGTCAGAATGTCACTGTAATTCGTAATTAAAACGTGGTTATAGCTTTTGGCACTATATTAAATGTTAGCGTAAGCATAGTTCTAGCAGGAAAAACTCTGGATTCATTCTCTCTCTTCCAATTACAATACAGGCTCCGCTTTATGAGCCCTCTAAGCTGTCTCTTATTGTTGGGATCCTTCCTTTGTTTTCAGGTCACATGATATGCCTCAGTTTTCCAAACAACAGTTGCTTCATGTTGGATTTTACATTGTGGTCTACTCACAGTTTTGATCACGCTCAGTACAGCTGGTCTATATCAGGAAAATATGTTAAGTTCTACATCTATTCTTCTTTTGGGGAACAATCATCAATGCAAATAGCTTTGGACTCTAGGCTTTCTGCTATCAATTTTCTGATCGTGCATTCCGCCAGTGTTTAGTTCACTAATGTTGATCTGTTCACCACAGTGTTTGCATGCTTGATTGTACTCCTCATCAGAAAATCAGGATTCAATATTCATGCACATCATCAGTGTACAAAGTTTGATTATATCCATTGTATTAAGATGATGCTCATATTCACTCATATCGCATGTTAATAAAAAAATAACGTGTTTCCCTGACTTCAAATGTCTACATCCGCATTCTCTTAAAGGGAAAGTGTCATCAGTTACTGCATGCCCTCTGACCCCTAGCAGTAAGCACTGCTCATTACATTGCCATTTCATTAACAACTCAATGCATATTGCTGCTCTAATACAAGAGATAAACAAATCAAACTAAATAATTAAATCAAACCAAGGGGGTACTAATTCCTAAATAACAGATGTGTTACATGTTTTTGTTTTATTAGAGTCATTCTGGCATCTTACAGTGTAGAGATGTACTATTATTATGGGTTACCGTAAACAATTAATTATTTTATTAGTGTTAGGACTACAAAGCTTTCTAAACAATGTGGCTTATCACAAATGTTTGAAATTCCTAAGCTTCATTACTCAAGTTTCCTCATACAGTTCATTGTCTGCATCTGCTGATCAAACAAGCTCTCCATTAATGCTCTACATGTTAGCATAACAACATTGTTTTTTTTAGTTAACAATGCAATTTTGTTCATTTATTTTTTGTTTGTTTGTTAAAAATGCACTTTATAAACAAAGCAATTACTTTCCCTTCACATGGCAAAGCATTGTTTATCTTTGCAGGGGTATTACACTAGCAATGCTCGCCCTCATCGTAGGGCTCATAATCAAACTTTATCTTTCAGCAAAGTGTATTGCACAACAATGTCGTCCTTATCATAGGGCTCAACACATATGTTGTTTGTCTTTTGGCGAAGGGTATTGCACAGCAACATTGCCCTTATCATAGGGCTGAAATGCAATATTTTTATCCTTTGGCAAGGATATTGTTCCAATGACATTTGCTCTTATCAAAGGGTTCAAATGCATACATTGTTTATTTTTCCGAAAAGAGTATTGCACAACAATGTCATCCTTATCGTAGGGCTCAAACACATATGTTGTTTATCTTTTGGGAAAGGGTATTACACAACAATGTTGCCCTTATCGTAGGGGTCAAATGCAATATTTTTATCCTTTGGCAAGGATATTGCACCAATAACATTCACCCTTATCAAAGGGTTTACACGCATACACTGGTGGCCAAAAGTTTGGAATAATGTACAGATTTTGCTGTTTCGGAAGGAATTTGGTACTTTAATTCACCAAAGTGGCATTGAGCTGATCACAAAGTATAGTCAGGACATTACTGATGTAAAAAAACAGCATCATCACTATTTGAAAAAAGTCATTTTTGATCAAATCTAGACAGGCCCAGGGGCCTGGGTTGCTCAGTGGTAAAATATGCTGGCTACCACCCCTGGAGTTCGCTAGTTCAAATCACAGGGCATGCTGAGTGACTCCAGCCAGGTCTCCTAAGCAACCAAATTGGCACGGTTGCTAGGGAGGGTAGATTCACATGGGGTAAACTCCTCGTGATCGCTATAATGTGGTTCGTTCTCAGTGGGGCACATGGTGAGTTGACCGTGGTTGCCGCAGTGGATGGTGTGAAGCCACCACATGCGCTATGTCTCCGTGGCAACGCGCTCAACAAGCCACGTGATAAGATGCGCGGGTTGACGGTCTCAGACGTGGAGGCAACTGGGATTCGTCCTCCGCCACCCGGACTGAGGCGAATCACTACGCGACCACGAGGACTTAAAAAAGCACATTGGGAATTGGGCATTCCAAATTGGGAGAAAACAAAATAAAACAGGCCCCATTTTCAAACAGCTATCACTCCAAAACCTTATCCTTGAGTAATCATGCTACATTGATAATTTGGTACTAGAAAATCACTTGCCATTATATCAAACACAGTTGAAAGCTATTTAGTTCATTAAATGAAGCTTAACATTGTCTTTGTGTTTGTTTTTTAGTTGCCACAGTATGCAATAGACTGGAATGTCTTAAGGTCAATATTAGGTCAAAAATGGCAAAAAAAGAAACAGCTTTCTCTAGAAACTCATCAGTCAATCATTGTTTTGAGGAATGAAGGTTATACAATGCTAGAAATTGCCAAAAAACTGAAGATTTCATACAAAGGTGTATACTACAGTCTTCAAAGACAAAGGACAACCGGCTCTAACAAGGACAGAAAGAGATATGGAAGGCTAGATGTACAACTAAACAAGAGGATAAGTACATCAGAGTCTCTAGTTTGAGAAATGGATGCCTCACATGTCCTCAGCTGACAGTTTCATTGAATTCTACCAGCTCAACACCAGTTTCATGTACAACAGTAAAGAGAAGACTCAGGAGTGCAGGCCTTATGGGAAGAATTGCAAAGAAAAAGCCACTTTTGAAACAGAAAAACATAAAGAAAAGGTTAGAGTGGGCAAAGAAACACAGACATTGGACAACAGATAATTGGAAAAGAGTGTTATGGATCTTAATCCCATTAAGCTTTTGAGGGATCAGCTAGACTGTAAGGTGTGCGAGAAGTGCCCGACAAGACAGCCACATCTATGGCAAGTGCTACAGGAAGCGTGGGGTGAAATGTCACCCGAGTATGTGGACAAATTGACAGCTAGAATGTCAAGGATCTGCAAAGCTGTCATTGCTGTATGTGGAGAATTTTGAAGTAGTTTAAGAGGTTCTGAATTTTTTTTTAAAATTGTAATAGTAATTTTTCACATTATTAATGTCCTGACTATACATCGTGATCAGTTGAATGCCACTTTGGTGAATAAAAGTACCAATTTCTTTCCATAGGAGCTAAATCTGTACATTATTCCAAACTTTTGGCTGCCAGTGTACATTGTTTTTTTTTTTTTTTGGCAAATGGTATTGCATAACAATGTCACCCTTTCCGTAGGGCCCAAGCGCAATATTGTTCATCATTTGGCAAAGATATTGCACAATTAATGTTCACCCTTATCGAAGGGCTCAAACACAAAGCATCGCTTATCCTTCTGCAGAGATATTGCACAAAAAAGGCTCACCCATTTACAAGGGCTCATCAATTCCCATAAGCTAGCCTTTCCCTCTGGAGGAAATGACACAATAGTAACATGTTGTACAGTCATATACAGGCCATGTTTTCATCATTTGTTTTTATTTATATCTGAAGACCTGGTTGCTGTCCTGAGTCCAAATATTGGTTTTGTATTTCTTTTGGGGGCATATGTTTTAATTTGTTTCTTTTTCCTTTTGGGGTAAGGTCTGCTCCCCTGCCGTCATCACTTTAGGCAGGATCTGATGGTTCAAGCAAGTATCCGAGCACTAAATGGTAGGATGGAGCTTCTACCTTCTAAATGATATAAGTATCTCTATGTTTGTATTACCCAATAATCCAGAGTCTTTTCTGATAGAAATCTGTACGTGGCTTCACTCTTTCTGCTGTTTGTATGTGTGTGTGTGTGTGTGTGTGTGTGTGTGTTTGCGAGAGAGATGGGGGAGAGAGAGAGAGAGCTCTGTGGCTGTGAGAGCAGGCACTTTTCAATGCAGAAATAATGCAAAAGCAACTAATGACAGATAGAAATAACATTAAATAAATATTACAACACATATTTATCCGAGTGAGATATCATTTTTATTTGCAGCACAACCTCTGACTAGAACACGCATTCTGTATCATACACCAATGTTCTGCATAACCGTGACATAAACAATTATCTAAAATTTGTAACGGTTGACACATTTTTACAGGTATATAATTTTAATCGGTATATTGGTGTATAAGCTAAACCCCTTAACAGCATACATACATTCTGACCAATAAAGGTGTAGGTTCTACTGGCTGTTTAGATCAGTATTACTATCAGAAATAATTAATAATTATTTCTTTAGTTATTAATTAATATTTAAATTAAATAATAGAATCTAACTCATTAAAACCTCACACGGTGCACCATTAAATGCAGTGCGCCACATTCAGGAGCGGATTTGGTTATTAGCAATAATTAATAATTAGCAAAGATAATTATTAATTATTAAAATCAATAGAACATTGATGAGAATCAATGTTAGCTTTTTTAATCCTTTAAATCAACAATTATCAAAGATGACCATTAATTATTAACATCGATGAAACATTGATTAAAATTAACACTAGCTTATTGTTCCTTCAAATTCAACAATCATCAAAGATAATTATAAATTATCAAAAATCAATAGAATATTAATAAGGATTAATATCGCCGGGGCACCACCCTGGAATCAGGGACTAATAACCAGATAGTATAACAGTCTCAATATTAGATTGTTCTCTTAAGAAAATCGACATCTGAAGAATATCGAACTTCGGAAAGAAACAATGAAGGCTTGAATCCGAGCACTGACATCCCCTGTCAGTATTTGACACAGGCGTATGCAAAACATAACAAAAACAATTATCTTTGAAATATAACAAAGTTTATTTATGCAGTAATATCAATTAATAATCAATACAATGCAGTCAATAAACTTCCGACTTACAACTACAAACTAAACAGTGACATGATTAGATATGGTAACCAAAATAATCCTATAACACATGAGAAGAAGGTGTATGTGTGTGTGAGAGAGAGAGAATGGGTGTGTGTGTGTGTGTGTGTGTGTGTGTGTGTGAGAGAGAGAGAGAATGGGTGTTTGTGTGTGTAAGGAGGGACGTGTACAAAATGGCAGACGTGACTCTCGTGGAGAGTACGTCATGCGAGATTTCCGGCCAGAGAATATGGCCGCGAATGTGGGCGGAGAGAAGACGGTCAATGGCGTCTGCCCATTTACCGCGTGTCTCCGCTTGTACGATAACTTTGGGACAAAGCTGAGCTTTATCACGAAGTTATCTACTAGCCAAAAGTGTGTGCGAGAATGTTTGTGAGGGGTCACGTGTGTGTGTGATTAGTACGAGAGAGAGAGAGAGATTAAAGTGGTGGCACCAAAGCCGGATTCGTGATCGTGGGAAAGAAAGCAACTGTTAGTTTATCACTCAGAGACGCGGTGGATGGCTCGTAAACTGTCCCGAGGTCTTTGGTTCTTTAATGGATAAACTCAGTGTGCCGGTCTCACCCGCGATGGCAGAAATATACAACAGTCCAATGTGGATGGACTACAACACCACAGATCTCACTTGTGATAACAGTACATTACAGTAATACCTTGAGTATTATTAGCAGCAATGAGCGGACTCAGTGGTCCGTAAACTGTACAAGCAATAACCTTGATACACAAGAATAACACACTATAATATTCTATCTCTGCCCAGACATAAACCTCTTACTTGAATCGCATGAGGTTGCAGACGAATGTGTGTTCATCCGTCCTTTAACTCTGACTCGGTTCCTCGAGGCTCGGGTGATGACGGGAGGCCGTTTCCTCGCTCTGTCGGCTGGCGGTACGGCTGCTGATTCTCGGCGGGCTGACGGAGGAATCAGCGACATCAACTTGATTGAAGAGGGAAGAGAAATCTTTTCTCTTCAGTTCTGCAGGCAAACGGATGAAGATGCGGATTGCTCGGCGGTCTCCTTCGGATCCGTTAGGGTGTTTGGTGGAACACAGAGTAATCTCAACTCGTCCAGCGAGATAGAGATTGTATGGCCACAGTTTCAAGTTGGACGTTACTTCCTTGTGCCACGAGGCTACACCTGAGAGCAGCGATGAGCTGCATCTACACACGGCGAGCAAAGTTGCTGGAAGCAATGCCCGGAAGCGTCTCAGAGTTATTTCTACTCCCGATGACATCATGGTTGAGGGCCGTTCTGTTGTGTGCCTCATCCAATATGAGTTGAGAGTTCGATCCTTTAGTGAGCAAGGCTTCATGGGATTTGTAGTCTGTTTTGGACTCCCTTTGTTTGATTTTGGCGTGGTTTTTATCAGTAATATTAATGACTGTTTGTGGGCCTCAGGTTTTACGACTGTGTTAGGCCTGCCTTTGTCTTCTATCTGAATTCATGAGGCCCAACAAAGGGACAGTTTACTCACATGTGACTTTTATTTACAAAGTTTTGGTCCATTTTAAAATGTTGCCTTGTGAAAGTATAGCTTTGAAATGTTGCCTAGTAACAATTTTAGCCCCTGTTTCGGAACAAATCAAATTAGCTACAGGTCTGAAAATGCCCTATGTTTGCCTAAAGGTGTGATTTTTTTCCATTTCTGGTTTGTGCTTTGAGTGAAACACAGGAATGGAATTTGTAGTATAATTTTTTTGAAAATTTCCCTCTGTGTTCAATTTCTCCATTCTTGGTGGGTTATAAAACATCACCTCACATGTTTTGAGCTTAAACTGTTAAAGTGACATTTATGTGACATCCATGATGGACTGAGATCCATGAAATTTGTCTTTGCGATACAGTGTCCTCTCTTGGTTGCTTGTAATTGGATTTTGGATGGCAGTAGTCCTCGAGGCATGAGAAATGTAGACTGACAGCAAAAGTCTCGCCCTCTCGAGAAGAGGTGAGTGATTTCTGAGTGCTGAGAGGATTTTCACCGGTTCTTGTTATGCCATTTTGCCTCTTTTTTACATTGCTTGAAAATGATGAAACAATTTGGATCAATCACATAGAATAGCCTCCTGTAAATACCTGAAGTTTTTGCCAGAAAAAAAAACCCCTCACCCCTTTAGGTCCTCTTTTAACTTCAATATGTACTCCTTTGCGATTTCATAGACCGGAAGTGGAAGTGCTTATTTGAGGAAGGACGCTCGAGGTAACGAGGGAGAAGAGATGCATGAACCCCAGCATGGAGGCCGCACTGCAATGTTCAGAAAGACTGCCCAGTTCCCTCTCGTTTCTCTCCATTTATTCCATTTCGTGGATGGATGGGAAATAATGGTTTGAGACTCTGTCCTTCTCCTGTCAAGAACTGACCGTCGTGCTTGGGCTGACCGACATTTGATTGAACATGAGAGCTCGATGAGGGCAGGGTTCAGGTGAGCAGAGCAATACAACCTCCTTACACTCGCATTCACAACCACAATAGCTTTGTACTTGTGACTGTTGAGTACTGGAAACACATAATTTTACTGTTAGGGCTCCCAGCTAGTCAGCCGCGTATTTCTCCTAGACAATGTAGGTGCTACTGGTTGTTCAGATCAGTTTTACTGTCAGAAATAATTAATAATTAATATTTAAATTAAATAATAGAATTTAACTCATTAAATTCTATCCTTGGGGCACCACTCTTTGACAAGAGAAAATGATAGCAAGTTACTGATTGAGTCTCAAAAAAAATCTACCCTGAAGGTTGAGTATTTTAATTATTAATCAAAATAATCAAAAGGGGAGGAACTAGTTAAATTATTGCCATACAAATCTAATAGTAATCTAATTACAGTTAGTTTCTGACACCAATAAAATAACAGTAGGCTGAGGTAACATGGGAGTTCTTGACGTGGCAGAGGCTGGCTTCAACACAATATTCAAACAAAACAACCAGGAGTACTTCTTATTATAATATAACAAGATTTATTATAATCAAGCAGTAATGAACACAGCCAATACTATCTGAATATAACCAAAACATAACAAGGAAATCCTAAACTAATAGTGGAGATATATGCTAGAGTGTGGGTGTGTGTGTGTGTCTAGATGCAGTAACAAAGGAACCAAAATGGAAGACTTGATCCAAAATGGAGGACTAGGTCCAAAATGGAGAGATAGATCCAAAATGGAGGACTCTATCCAAAATGGAGGACTAGGTCATTTGAGGGTGGAAAGAAAGGGGAAAAGGAAAGATGGCTGGATCAGTTCCAGAGCAGTGGAGTTAACACCAAATGAGGGTGGAAATGAGCAGACACACAAAGAACTGAC
Organism: Myxocyprinus asiaticus; assembly: GCF_019703515.2. NCBI lineage: Eukaryota > Metazoa > Chordata > Actinopteri > Cypriniformes > Catostomidae > Myxocyprinus > Myxocyprinus asiaticus. The sequence continues at coordinate 33,057,862 of NC_059378.1, forward strand.
GAAACAGGTGGGAGAATTTGGTACACCAGCCTGAGTCGGACATAAACCATGGTGCCACTCACTCAGTGAATATCAGTGAGAGAGAGAGAGAATGAGGGAGAGAGAGAGGGAGAGAGCAAAAAGGTGCATGCAATCTAATTGAGGGTAACCGCTCATAACAGCGGGACTGAATTACTAGTTCAGATCACTCAACAAAACAAACTTCACCCAAAAATGAAAATCTCCCAACTCAAAACAGCAAACAGCGAGCAGAGTTCAACATACAAAATATACTCAAAACATCAGCATTTAGAATCAAACATAACATTTATTTGCACAAGAAAATCACAGTTTCTAAACTAAATCTGCCCAGATATCAAGCCTTACTTGGGAAATCCTGTGTGATTTCAGTAGGGTTGTCCATTAGAATTCCTGTGGCGTTGAACAGTCAGGAGAAACGGTCTGGATGGTCCCTTGTTTTACACTTGTCAGTGAAAAGGTGCGTCTCTGCTTTATTCCTCAGATCCAGTGGTGGAGAAGAATGCAGGAGGTAGTCAACGTTGACAGAAAAAGAGGGAGAAGGGAAGCTGGTCGCCTTTACGGTTTTCAAAATAAATTCACTGTTGTCTTGCAGTGAAACTGAACCGGTTATTATAAGTATACTAGAAGACTTGAACAAAGCTAAATTAATCTTACTCTACCGTGGCCAATTGGTGAGGTTAGGAAAAATGTGGTCTCTTTGTTCTTAGTCCAAAAAGGAGGGAAAAATCCTTCAGTATGTGCACGATACAGAAGTCCCTTAACAGCCAGCCGGAGCTTAGCACAGAGAGAGTGAACTACATCTGTCCGCTGGTTTTATTGACAAGATGACATCATCGGTTGTAGGCTACTTTCGACCAATGGCGTTTGAGACTGGGTCCATGGGCGGGACTTCCCATCCAGTTGTGAAATTGTGAAGGATCCTGGGAAACTGAGTTCAATATCTCCCCTTTGATCATAGAACAAAGGAGCATGCGGTCTCAGCTGCCATTTTGAGTGGGCCAAGGCCCTACACACCCCCCCCTCCCCCTTTGGTCATAAGGTTGGGGTTCCTGCCACAATGCTTGACAACAACCCAAAAGTTGAACAGTTCAGTCCCTGAGGATGTTTTGGCTTCTGCTGCCTTTATGAAGAATCACTCTTAAAGTCTTAAGGTTTTGATGCCAGAAGGTAGACTTTATTATCAGAGATAGCAAAGCCGAGTCAGTCTGCAGAGTAACTCCAGTAAATGGGTTCCTTCCCACTTATATATGATCTGCCAAGGCATGGCCAATACATTCCATACATGTCACCATTATTCATCATCCTATTCTTTGACTCCAGTCCGTTTATTTTAAGAAATGGACAGGAGCCACCTGTGATGAAACTTCACCATATATTTTCTCAGCAGTCATGAGAGCAGTTTTACCCTATGTGAGCACATTCCATTCCTATAACGGCTGCTTCATACACACACACACACTCACACTAAAATTCATGCTTAACCTTCAGAAATAATTGTAGAATAAAATGGCTATATTTACATTGATTATACTTGATTAATTTATACTCAACTTGATAAAAATATTCTACATATCCCCCCTCTGAGACTTACATAAGTCTCACCTTCACTGTCCTTATTCAGAGTGCAGTCTCATAATTCAGTCGCCTCAGTTATGCTATCTAATGACTAAGTTAGTTCACACAGCCTCATTACCAATGACCAGATTTTGCAACCGCACTCCGGTGGAGATTACAGAACCAAACGTCTCCATTCAATTTTGATTAAGAACGGAGTAAAAGATTCTGTTCCCTTATATTTTCATTCAATAATTGAAACATTTTAGCATGTTATAAACATGAGCATGCAATTGGTTCAGCCTTGCCTGTGGTTGTCACAGTCATGTAGAGTATATCAGACATAAAAACAAAATATTCATCATAATATTAAGAGTTATTTTTTGTAGTGTAGATATCTTCAACCCAGATACTTTGCGCATCGTAGAGGGTCACCCTTTGGGGAGAGGTTAGGCTAGCACTTACACCCAGGGTGTGGCTCATCATTATTCATCTTTATCATCTTCATTTGAGGTACTTGAATCCTTATCCAATGTTTGTGAATCCCAATTTTGTTTATACAACCAATACTGATTATATACACTTTGATTACCCTCTAAAATCACTTTCCCATTATCTTGACATCTTAGCATTTCCATTTGCTTAACCATGGCTTTGATAACTAGTGACCTTAATAAAGTACACAACAAAACAATAGCCCTCCTATCATTATTGCAATTCCCAAAAACATTCCCAATTTAGCAAACCAAGCTCCCCATGCTCCTAACTTTCGATCAAACCAATCCCACATTTTATTATCTCTTCCAGTATTTGCTTTAACTTCGTTTTTTACGTTTTTTAACTTAATCATGACTTCACTAAATGTTCCTCCTGGAGCAGTATTATTAGGTATAAAAGTACAACACTGATCTCCAAACATAACACATACACTCCCTTTGCCTGCCAATAACCAATTAAGAGCCTGCCTATTTTGCCATGTCATTCTACTTGTTTCATGTACTTGTTCTCCTAATGCAGATAAAGCATCATCAGTGTAATTAATAAATCTCTGTTGATTATAGTAGATATAATTGATCCATTCTGTGTTTTTATTTTGTGTGATCCAAATGACTATTGATTCAAACCCTGCTTTGACTTCGTCTCTAGCCTTAAATTCGTTAGGTATACCCCTTGGTTGACCAATTGAGTCTACAAACACATTAGGGTCTGTTTTATAAGCTCTCTTAGTTCTATTCTTATCTTCCTTCATGAACTGTCCTAATTCCCACTGTGCCATGGTAATTTCCTGAATCAGTCGAACTCTAACACATATCCCTTTCCATCCTAGTGGTAAGGAGGCCATAAGTTGTTCTTTTCCACAGACCCAAAAGAAGTCTGCCACCACTATTGTCTGATCTTCATATAACTCTATTGAAGGCAACGCTATAGTTTGATTTTCACATTCTTCTGGATATATTTTCATTCCCTTTCTTGATCCTTGTGCTTGAAGTACTGGGGCTCTTACAGGTATATTTGATTGCCAAGCATTTGTTTTGTCTAAGTACCAAATAGTAGCTCATCTTCCCTTGAATCCTCCCAAATCATGAGTTCCTTCAGGCTTACTATAGCACTCATACTCTTGGCTATAATCTATGTCGTACCATTTTGGGATTTCTACCTTTCCTTCTTTTATTTTAATATTTTCTTTTATATCCCCATATCTACACCAATCTCCCCAATGTGGTTTATTAAATTGATCCTTAAGGATAGAATTTCCCAAAAAAGCCAAACATTCAGCTGAGCAATAGGGTCTAAAATGCTTTTTTAGATGACAAAAGTCATGTGGATTTGGAACTACTATTACCTTGTTTAAGGGTGATTTCAAACACAGTAGGCAATTTTCCATACCTGTCTCTCTTGCTGTAAACGTTGCCCATTCGTACCATTCATTATTTTGCGCTGTTTCCCATAAAATATCTAATTTGCTAATTTTCTCATTACTATTGATATAATTTTCAATGTTTCTATGTTGTTTTGATATCTTTTTTTCTTTATTCAGTTCTTGTTCTGTTGGGGTTATTATTGAGTTGTTACTGGGTCTGACTGAGGGCTGAAAAATCAACTGTAGGGAAGTCTGATTGAAATTTTGAGCAGTGGTGTTGGCTGTAGTTTGGGCTTGTAGTATCAGATGCAGTAGACATGTGATGATCATTAGACAAGCTACTGGACTCATTCCTTCCACTCTCTTGATTCGTTCTGCTTTGCTCAGCTTTTTGTGCATCTCTTTCTGAGCTTTTGCCATTCTGCACTCTTTTATCCTGTGCCTCTGGTCTCTCCTCACTTTCTTCCTTATCGTCTGTTTCAAATCTCTCTCCTTCTCTTTCCTTCCTTACTCTGGGAACTCTTGTGCAGTGGTTTAGATGATACCAGGTGGTGTTTCTTCCACTTGGACTGCTGTTGGAGTAGCTGTCACCACTTTGTAAGGTCCTGCTCTCCTGAGCTCATTCCACTTTCTCCTGAATACCCTTAAATATACTTGGTCACCTGGGACGATTGGACAAAATGTCTCTGTCTCCTCTTTGGGCTCCTTTGTCTTTTCCTGTAAATGGATAGCTTTATGTATTGCAATTATTTTCTTAATATATGACCTAAGTTCCATTTGCAATTGCTCTAGAGGGGGTTCCTTTGTAGGGACCTCTGCAATATGGCACAGGCATGGGTCGACCCGTAAGCATCTCATGCGGTGTTAAGTGCTCATTAGTGCAAGAGGTAAAGCATCAATCCAGTTAAGTTTAGTACTTTCACATATTTTTGTTAAATTTGGCCTTGAGGGTACCATTTACCCTTTCAACCATCCCTTGTGATTGTGGGTGTTAAACACACCCTAGTCTCTGTTTTATTCTCAATTGCTGCAGTACTTGTTTTACAGTTTTTTGAATGAATGTTGATCCATTATCTGAACTTATTCAATTCAGATTACTTCTCTTGTTAGAAATGTAATTACTGTTCCTGCTCCCTCATCTGCTGATGGTATTGCTTCTACCCATCTGCTAAATCTGTCTATTACCACAAGCATATACCTTTTACCTTGTACTCGCTTTATCATGTCCACATAATCCATCACCAGGTGCTTGAATGGTCCTTCTGGTATTGGTATGTGGCCTATTGGTGTCGCTGTTCCTTTCCTAACATTGTTTTTGGCACAAACTTCACATGTGGACAGAAAGTCATCTATCATTGCATGTAAGTATGGAGACCAATATCCCTGCTGTTTAATTTTCCTTATCACTTCCCCCCTTGCACAATGGTCAAAACCATGCGCATCTGGAATGAGAATGTTTAAAAGTGAGGTTGGTGCAACAATCTGTCCCTCATGTGAGCACCAAATATCTTCTCTTTGGTGCCACATGGAGTGTTTATAAGGACCTGCTTGTTGTTGAATCCGAATAATATCATCCAACTGAGGTTGTGGTTCTATAAGAACTACTGGAGCTAATATTGCTACCTGACATCCTGATGCTTTATTAGCTTCCAAATCTGCTTTGTTGTTACCCTTAATGACATAGTCATTTCCTTTTTTATGAGCCTGACATTTGATGACTGCTAATCTTTTTGGTAGCATCATAACAGAAATTAATTGACCTATCTGTTCAGCATGTTGAATGGGACTTCTATCACTTTTTTGAAGCCTCTCTGCTTCCACACTGCTCCAAACAGATGACATACACCATGAGCATAAGCTGAATCTGTGAAAATATTTGCTGTTTGTCCCTTTGCTAATTGACACGCAGTCGTGAGAGCTTTTAATTCTGCTAATTGAGCAGAGCAAGGCTGTACACACTGTTGGGATATTACAGGTACAAATTCCTCCATGTCTTTCTTTACAACTGAATATCCTGTATGATTTCCCAAATAATCTCTTAAACTAGAACCATCCACAAAGTAAGTGACTTCTGCTTCAGAGATTGGCATAGACTCAAGATCTGGCCATAGCCTAGTGAATGCCAATGAATTAGCTACACAATCATGTGGCTCACCTTCGTAAGCCAAAGGAATCAATTCAGCTGGATTAACTGTATTACATCGCTTAATGGTAACATCTGGATATGTAAGTAATGATGAATATGCTAGAATGCAGGCTTGAGTCAGAACAAATTTTCCTTGTTCTAGTAACTCCACAATTTTGTGATGCATATAAATGGTTACTGGATATCCCATAGTTAATGTAGATGCTTTCTCATATGCATAATATACTGCTGCAAGGCCATGTCGGTAACATGGTGGGTAACCTTGCGCTACATTGTCCAGCTTAGTGCTATTGTAAGCTATGGGTTTTTTTTTCCTACCACTGCAAGTCTCTTGCATCAATACAGCTGATGCATAGCCATCAGCTCTGTTTGCTACATACAGGTGAAACGGTATAGTGTAGTCACTAGGGGGAGGTGCCATTTGTAATTCTTACTTCATAGATTCAAATGCTAGCATCACATCTGTATTCCATCTTAGTGGAGTACTTACATTTTGCAGTCCTGCTTGTTTCATGTTTTCTCTCAGTGGAGCTGTTTTTACTGCATATTCCTCTATCCAATCAGAACTGAAGCCCGTCATTCCTAAGAAAGTCATCATCTGTCCTACTGTTTGTGGCAATGGTGTTTTACTTATGCCTTCTAAGTGATCTGGGGCTATAGCTTTTGTGCCATATGAGATCAATCGTCCTAAATACTCAACCTGTGGTTGGCAATACTGTAGTTTTGTTTTGGATGCCTTGTGACCTCCTTGAAGTACTTTAATAGAATCTCTATGACATTGTTCCAATGATGTGGAACAAATCATCAAATCATCTACATACAGCAGAGTACTGTCTATCATTAGGTCTTCTAAATCAGCCTTGAGAACTTGATTGAATATATGTGGTGAGTGTTTAAATCCCTGCAGCATTCTGGTATAGGTATACTGTTTACCAGCATATTTGAATGTAAACAATTGTCTACTTTCCTCTGCTACCAGAACACTGAAAAATGCAGAGCATAAATCAATCACAGTAAAGTATTTGGCATCAGGAGGGACATTTGTCAGCAGCGTGTGCGGGTTTGGAACATCAGCTGGCCAATCCTCCACTATATCATTGTTTGCCCGTAAGTCATGAACGAGGCGCCATTTAGCTTTGTTTGCTTTGATCACAGGAAAAATTTGAGTATTACAGTAACTGTTTGTTTCCATTAACACTCCTGCTTTCACTAGACCTTCAATAGTGTCTTTTATGCCTGTTTCAGCCTCAGGCCGCAAAGGGTACTGAGATTTTCTTGGCAGTCGTGCACCTGGCTTAAGTTGTATTCTTATTGGGCTGGCTGAATTTACCAGTCCTACATCTGTGTCATGCTGAGACCATAACTCAGTTGGTACCTGACGCTCCACTTCCTTAAACAGTTCAGCATCAATAGTCTTTACCAATTTGGTGTTGTTATCATCTGCATTTGTATTTTTTTACTAATGACTACTTCCTGAGGAGTACCCATCAATAAACTTTCACACAAAATTTGTATGTAATTTTTGTCAGCAGAATGAAAAATCAATGGATTTACTGTTGATTCCCATTGGCACTGTTTAGCGTTTTTCATCATTGGCCCCAAATCTTTTGCATTCCAATTTTCCCCTACATATAATAATACATGTGGAGCAGAATCTGCTACATTAAACCAATTTTTTACAAATTCACTCTCAGTTATATTCAAAGCTGCTCCCTATTTACTTATTATGATGTATTGTGAGGTCATTTCGATTTTTTGTCCTTCAGTTCCTTCCTGTCATTTCTTTTCTATTTTTGCATCTCTCTCAGGATCATATATCATTGTACAGTGAAATTCTAATTTTGGCAACTGTGCTTCAGGAATCTGTGCTTCAATAAACTTTCCCCATTTATTAATTGTTTGTCTCACATCATTTTCTATCTGTCCTATCCAGTACACATTTGCTCTTGGCTCAGAAATCATCAATTGAGATCTTATATAAGTCTATATACACTCCCTCTGGAGAACACCAAATTTGAAGTCCCAATTTACATAATGCATCTCTCCCTAACAAATTAACAGGAGTCTGATTTGACTAGGATAGGTATAGTTGCACTTTTGTTTTTAGTTTGTAGACACACTGGAGCGGTCATAGGAATTAGCTGCATTTGTCCCGAGAATCCTACTGTCTTTGCAAATTTTCCAGACAAGGGGAGATGTGAGGCATAATTTGAATTTACACACGTGTAAACCGCTCCTGTGTCTACTAGCATAGGTGTGGTTTTTCCCTCTATTTTAACCTGCAGCATAGGTTCTTGATCAGCATTGGTTGTTAAAATTGGAAGCTGACTCTCCCCTGTAGGATTCTCTGGGCATCCCTAATATCCTTGATTTGGACCTCCCCAAGGGTTTACTGGGCCTTGAGATGGACCCTGAAAGGGCTGTTGCCAAATCTCTCTGTCCCCTTGTGATGGTTTTCTTTTCCATCCCATCGTCCCTGGCTGTTGAGCACAGACATTGACAATAGGTGCAGGGATTTGGTGTGTATTTGTAGGGATTGCTGTAGGTGGATTCAGCTGGATAGTTGGTGATGGAGCATTTACAGGAGCCATTACTGTCATTTGCTCTGATTCTTCTTTCTTTACTGTAACTTGAATCTTTTTCTTATGCTTATGTGTTACTTCTTCAAGTTGTAACTGAGTCAGTTTTCTCTGCAGCTCTTTCTCTTGGTTCTTGAGCTTTTGTTCATTTTTTCTGTATTGCTCCCCTGCATGAGTCACATGATCGCAAAACTCCTTGTGTTTTTTGGAGGTTAAGCCAACCACATCCTCCAGCTTGCTCTTTATAGCTTGTGGCATGGTGTCTATCACAGCATTTCTAAACAATGTAGCCATTAATGGGTATCCTTCTGGATTCCCTTCAGTCTCTTGCTTCCATCTGTTTAGTTGTCTCTGAATATATGTGATTGGGTTTTCTGTTTCCCCCAGCTGCTCCCCCTTAGGATCCACTCTGGTTGGATACTCAGCACACATTGCCTGCCACACTGCTGGACAGTATGCATCAAAAACAGTTCCATCCATGTAATAAGAGTCCACAGCTCTATCCACACCAGATGTTTGAAGGATTTCTTCCATCTTTGCTCCTCCTACAATTTTTGCCAGGAGTGCTTTAATGTCCCCCACAGATAAAAGTCTGCCCATTGTTTGTCCTTCAAACACTCTAATCCACTTCCCAGCCCCCTCGTGGATATCAGGGAGGCAAGTGGCCAGCCCCTCAAGGTCCTGTGTAGCCCAGGGCACATAATGTCCCTGAGTACCTTTAATTAAAATGGGGAGTTGTTGTGCCAATGGTCTAAGCCTTCCTCGTTCTCTCCCCTGTGCCCAACTTCCTCCATCAAATGATGATTCCTCTTTACTTTCTATATCCCTACTGTCTAATAGTCTACTTCTATTTCTCACCAATTTATCTGTGTCTTGTATTAATTTTTCTGTTTCTCTAATTTTCCTATTTATTTGTGCTTCTATTACTTGCACTTCCGCTTCAGTCTCCCCTTGTTCTCTTCTCACTTGCCCTATCGGTTCTTCTTCACATTCTTTTTCTTTTTCATACTGTACATTTATTTTCTCTAATGCTGTCCTTGCCTGTTCATAACAATCTAAAGGCAAGTTTCTCTCACTTTTTCTATCCTGTTTCTTCTTTGGTCTCACTCCCAGTTTTGTTTGTCTTTCTTTTTCTAACTCCACATGTCCCTCCATCTGCATTTCTCCTAAAACCTCTACAGTTCCCTTGAGTATTGGGAACTGACCTTCCGAGGGCACATATGGAGGTGGTTTAACAAGGACTTCTCCTTTTTTACTCATCTCTTTTTCTGCATCCTTCAGTATTTTTCTTGCCTGTCTTATATTTTTCAGAGAATTTTCACATTCCTTTTTGAACAGGGCTAACACTTCTCTCTCTTTTTCCCTTTTTGTTTCTCTCTTTTTATTTTTTTACTTTTATCTTTAGTTTTATAATTTTTTATCAATGTTTCCATTTCCTCGCACAACCCTACATCAAATGTCCCTTCCTTTTGGCCATTTTGTCATCATATCTTTGGTTCTCTTTTGCCATTTGCTTGAAAGCTTATCTATAAGTTCTTTACACAATGGATATTTTAATCCTAGTATGTCCACAGGAGTGGCTGCCATGATTTTTCCTATAATACAACAAATCCTATCTTTAGGAAAAATATATCACTGTATTAATATTTGTGACAATTTCTATTTTTAGATATTTATTAATATGGTCTTAAGAAATTCAGTTATTTTTATTTATTTATAAACCAATTTCCCTTATCACCTTCTATAACATACATTTAATTGTAATAATTATTATACCACATACGTGTACAAATTTCCATATATTGTCAATTTACTTTTAGGATCACTATCCAAATAGTGCCAAACCACAATAACAGCTACTTTTTCTTAGATAAGCTGAATCCTTATTTCTTTATTTTATTCTTTATTCTTTTTTTCTTCCAAGTTATTTTTACTTGGCACACAAAGAATTAAAAATTATTTTATCACCCTTCATTTAGATAAATCATTACATTTAGAAGATGAACGTATATCTTACTATTTTAATTTATTTCCTACTACAATAATCTGTAAAGCCAACAATTTTTCTAATTTCTTTCACCTTCACTTTTTAATACACAACATTCATACAAGTCCCTTTATTATTTTGTGGGGCTCAAATTCTCATACATACCTATTTTCATACATACATGTCCCCTTTTTTGGGCTCATACACTCATTCTTTGTCCTTTTACTTGAGGCTCATTCTCTCATTCTTTGCCCCTATTATTATTTAGGGTTCATTCTCTCATCCACTCCTCTCAAGTGTGACAATAACTGTGCCCTCTGTTGAATCACACTTATGTGATGGTCCAGAAGGCACCCACTGTCCACAAGATACAGAGTTAATTTTCTCATACAGCCACAGTCACAAATATACTCACACAGACACAGACTTAGTCACAGACACTTATATATACACTTTTTACAAACACAAGGCATTTATAAACACAGAGCTCTCAAAGAATATAATAAAATTCTAAAACACAACTATTCTACCCCCCTCTTAGGTGACCTGAAGGATTTGCCTCTCTTGCCTTCCTGGATTTTTTATTTTTTTATTTTTAAATTTCATCTGCTTTTCATTTACTGTTATCCATCATGGTCCCCTTAACAGTAAAAACAGATAATTACAGGATTTGCCTACCTGGTCAAGAACCTGTCTCTCTTGCCTTCCTGGCTTTTTAAAAAAAAACAAAAAATTATTTTATCTGCTTTTCATTCACTGTTATCCATCAAGGCCCCCTTAACAGTAAAAACAGATCATTACATGCAATTATTTCTTCTGGAATCAGAACCCTTTATTCTTTTTTTTTATTTATTTATTTTTTTGTTCTTTGAATTTGGAGGAGCTTTTTGAATGTCCTTATGGGTTGATTCTGGCGAGCAACACAAACTAATTATATAAGCAAAAAATGCTTGCCTTTTTAAGTAGCCACTGTTTGAGCTGCTCATCCAGCTAGCCCGCTGCGCTTCCACTCTGCTCCTTTCCAGTGTCCCATCTGGGGTGCCAATTTGTTGTGGCTTCTGCTGCCTTTATGAAGAATCATTCTCAAAGTCTTAAGGTTTTGATGCCAGAAGATAGACTTTATTAACAAAGATAGCAAAGCCGAGTCAGTCTGCAGAGTAACTCCAGTAAATGGGTTCCTTCCCACTTATATATGATCTACCAAGGCATGGCCAATACATTCCATACATGTCACCATTATACATCGTCCTATTCTTTGACTCCAGTCCGTTTATTTTAAGAAATGGACAGGAGCCACCTGTGAAGGAACTTCACCATATATTTTCTCAGCAATCATGAGAGCAGTCTTACCCTATGTGAGCACATTCCATTCCTATACAGGCTGCTTCATACACACACACACACACTAAAATTCATGCTTAACCTTCAGAAATAATTGTAGAATAAAATGGCTATATTTACATTGATTATACTTGATTAATTTATACTCAACTTGATACAAATATTCTACAAGGACAACCTGAAAGTTGTACAGTCCACATGTCCTGGGTTAGCATGAGCTTAGTTCCTGGAAGAATTAACAGTTTATAAAGGCTTTTGACACCTGGGCAGTCATAGTAGGTAACATCTGGGTAGATTAATTCTAACTAGGCTAACTAACATAACTTCTATCAAAACATAGCACTTCACATCAGTAAACACATCAAACATTGCAATAAGCCTTTGTTAACCCTGAGTTTTCAATGATTATGAAAAGGAAAATGGGAAAGATTGTTACAGTTAGTAAAACTGTTCCTGGGCAGAGTTAGGAGCAGTTAGTGGTAGAGGGGTAGACAGGTGCTTGAAACACTGTGGAATGAGTGTCATGGCATCCAGTCTAGAGTGTAGTGTTTGGATGTGTCTGTGTATGGCGTATGCGATACCTGCCGTGATGATCCAACCACTAAGGAGGAGCCCAAGGGCAGTCAAACTGATGGGGTGTTCTTGATAAGATGATAATTTTCCTATACGATTGAGAAATGTAGTCGTGAGCCCAGTCGATTTGAGACTGAACTTTACTACTTTGGTCCCTTCAGCTAGAAGCTGCTGTTGAAGAGTGTCGTCAATAGTGAGATTGTGGCCTCTGAATGCGTCCATCATCTCAATCTCTGTGTCGTGTCTCTCTGGACTGAGATGGTGGAGGACAATGTCGGCTATATGTACAGTGGCCCCTTGTGGGACCTTCAAGAACACCTTTTGGTTTGGGATTGTTAATTTAGTGTTTGTGTCATGACGGTCGTATGACATTAGGATCTCTGTGGCAGGGGTACTGGCAAGCCATCGACTACCAGCTCTTTCTACCCTAGATTCTGTGCCTTCGTCTTTAACAGATATACTAGCCTGGCTTTTTTGCTCTGGGGTGTCAGCCCTCAGACCGCACAGGTGGTCGGTTATGTCTCTGATAAAGGGGTTACTGGGGCAAACCCAATGTATTTCCTTGGTGTTAGTACACATGTTCAGATTGGGAATAAGGTAGAGAGAGGGGTTATCGTGGTAGGTGAGCACAGGCGGTGTTTTGATATGTACATGTATATCATTCCTCCAAAACTCAACGTTCTCTATGGATTTTAGTCTGTAAATATTCTGTCTCTCTATAATGGGTAAGTTAAGGATAAATCCTATCTCTAGGTTCTGAGGATTTACATGGATGGGGATTGCACTGCCATGGCTGTATGCCAGATGTATCTGAGAAGTTTACACAATGGTGGTAGTGGTAGATCTAAGGATTTGTTCAACCATGTTTAGGGAAACTAGGTAGGATGGGATCTTTCCACAACTCAGGCTGTTAACTGAAGTGCTAATTTCCCTCACAAGGTCATGCATTATATCTCTAACCATTCACACATATGTTATGTCTGACCTCACAACTTCTGAAAAGGCATCCAGAGCATGCAAAGTGTTATTCAGAATTGCAGAATGTATGTTTACAGTGAGTATGGTACCCTGCAGGGTTTTACCCAGACCCTGTAATTGTTCTTGTTGTAACAGGAGTTTCTATTGGATTTCTGGCATTTCCTCATTAAGTTCATCTGTGGAGGTAACCGGATATGTTTGCGATACACATACCAAGGGTCTAAACGAACGTATATTCTTTGGGTGTAGAGGTGACAATGAGTGATTAAGAGCCCAGGGGTCTCCTGTAGGACGATACCAGTTGGCGGGCCGGGTTCTATCACCTCATTGGCTTGTGTGAGCTGTAGGTTGAGGAAGATGCCAAGGATCCCAAGGAATTTCATCCTGAAACATACAAGAGTCTCATTACCTTGTGTTTGCAGGAGAAGTCTTAAGTGTTAGTGCATGCTAATGTTGTGAGTAAAGCATACTACACCTAACTACAGGGGACACTATTGTTGTGGGTCCACCCCCCTTTGGAGTGGAGACTGTTCAAAGGGTTTGATCTGATTTGAATGGACCCATTCGTATGTTGGTGTTTGGTTTGGCTTCGAGATCCGGATTCGGTAAGCTACCGGGGAGAGCTTCCCTATGATCTCAAAGGGGCCTGACCAGCTTGGTAGGAATTTTTTGGAGATTCCCACTGGTTTAGCGAATTTGAAGTAGAGGACTTTATCACCTACTATATATTCGCGGCCAGACGTTTTCCTATCGTAATAGGCCTTTTGTCCTTTAACACTTGTTTCCAGGTTTGTTTGGGCCCAAGCAAACATAGTTTGGAGGTGTTTGCGTAAATCGGTCACGTACTGATGTTTAGTATATGCGGTTGCAACAATGATGTCTTCCAGAAGGTACAGCAGATGCAGTGGGAGAGTCATTTCTCTCCCAGTCATCATTTCAAAGGGTGTGACCCCCATGGTGTGGTGTGGAGTAGACCTGATGGCCATCAGTACCAAGGGGAGTTTCACATCCCAATCTTTGCCATTGCTGTTGACATACTTCTTGAGCATGCTGACAATGGTACGGTTGGTTTGCTCAACCTGACCTGATGACTGAGGGTGGTATGCAATGTGGAATTTGGCTTCCACACCCAACATTTCCCACATTGTTTTCATCACATCCATGAAATGAGTGCCTCTGTCTGAGTCGATCGAGAGAGGTAGCCCCCAACGGCTGAACACATGGTTCATCAGCACGAGGGCTATGGTTTCAGCCGTATCAGTGCTGGTAAACACTCCACCCACTTTGTGAAAGCACAGGTGACAGTGAGGAGGTACTTGTTACCTTGCACCGATTTGGGTACTGGTCCGATCCAATCCATCTGCAGATTGGACCACGGAAACATGATTCCCTTGACCTGCAGTGGAGCCTGATTCAGTGGCCGGGAAGGACGGAATTGACAACAGATCAGACAGCCCTTTACGTATGCATTAGTGTCTTTAAGCATAAATGGCCAGTATGCAACCTGTTGGAGGGTGTGGTAGGTATCTTTGTAGCTCCTGTGACCTCTAATGGGAGCATTGTGTACATGTAGCAGCATCACCCCCCTATGGTCGGTCGGAATGACCCACCGGGGTGGACCTGGACCATTGGGAACATAGACCAACAGGCCTTTCTCAAGTTTCAGGTGTGATTTTCCCGGTTCTCTCTTGCCTGTCTATGGGTGACGGCATTCACCGAGCAAGATAGTGGTTTTGGGAGCCACTCCTCCTTGAATTCCCATAGTGGGCCTTCTACTGCACCTCACTTAGCTAAGCGATCAGCTTCATCGTGGCCCTCTTTGTCGGGGCCAAGAGTTAGTGAATGACCTTTGATTTTTTTCCAATACACAGTCATCCCTCTGTCAGTCACAAGTTGGTCACAAGCCAGGAAGAGTTCAGAGTGTTTGATCTCTTTACCTCTGGCGTTCTTCATGCCATTTTCTTTCCACGTGGGAAAGTGTGAGACTAAGCTGTGGTGGGCATAGTTGGAGTCAGAGCAGACTACCAACTGCGGAATAGCCAACCTAGCGGCTTGTTGCAACACAATGAGTGCTGTGGCAATCTCCACATACTGGCTAGTCTTTGCACCAAGTTGGTAACTGTCTGGCACATCAACGACATAATAGACCCAGATTATGCCCACTCCAGCTCAGGTCTGGCTCTCATGGTGAAAAGAGTAGCCATCCACATAAACCTTTGGGAGGTCTTGACAGACAGTTTCATCATAGTAATGATGATTGGAGGGAAGAGAAGGAGTGGTTATGAGGTGGGGTGGGGAACCTGTCTGTCCTTCACAGTCACAATGTTGGCACTCGGCCAGGCCCTGACCCAAAGCCATCTTGTGGTTCTGAGCGTACCTGACTTCTATGTCGTAGCCTTGCAGCGCCATCATCCACGACGCGATGCGACTGTTGGACACTCGTCCTTCTCTTAGCTGCTGGCTATTGAGGAAAGAGACAGGCTGGTTGCAAGTTTCAATGATTACTTTCTGAACCCCGATGTAGCTGTGGAAGTGTTCCACAGCCCAGACTGTGGCTAGGAGGGCTCTCTCACAGTCGGAGAACTTCAGCTCTACACTGCTCAGAGGTCGGCTTGCATAGGCAACGACTCAGTTCTCTTTGTCATGCCTCTGTGCCAGGGCAGCGCTAAGGCAGTGTGAGGAGAAGCTCGCCTCTAAGTGACACTCCTTATCCTTGTCGGGGTAGGCAAGGGGCTGAACAGAGCTTTGCTTTCAGTTCTCTGAAAGCCTGCTCTTGAGGGTCTCCTCATTCAAATACCTTGTCTTTCCAGAGGAGCTCGGTAAGGGGCCTGGCTATCTCTGCATAATCCTCGGTGAACTGTCTGGAGTAGTTGCAGATGCCTAAGAAGCTCCTGTGTCCTGACACGTCGGTTGGGGCTTTGATGTTTTGGATGGCTTGAACTCTCCCTGCTTGGGGTTCAATGCCATTGGCACCCACCAATAAGCTCATGTACTCAAACTTGGTGCGGCATCACTGACCCTTGGAGAGGGCCAGCCTGGCACCTGCACTGGAAAGCTGACTGAGCACGTATTGTATTTTCGGTCAGGTGTGCTTTAAATGTCTGACTTCACATGAGAATGTCATCCACATAGATCAGGTTGCCGTGGGCAGCAGAATCACTCATGGTTTGTGTAAGAAGATATTAAACTCGGCTGCGGAGTTTGAATATCTGAATGGGCATCATTCCTATCGAACTGCTGATTGCCAAAAGTGAAAGCCAGCGTCTAATGATCCACTGGGTCGACTTTCATTGTCCAAAACCTATTGGACATGTCAACGGTCGAAAAGAAACAGGCTCTTTTCACTTTCGCAAGCTCCTGATCCAGGCGGATCGTGGCCATCGTGAAAGAGGGACCTGTTTGTTCAGTTTTCGATAGTCAATCGTCAAGCACCACTTACCATTTGTCTGTAAGTGGCGGCCATAATGGTTGTATGTGGAGTTACACTCCCGAATGATGTGTTTCCTCAGCAATGTGTCAAGTATCCCTTGGATTGACTCGTAGGAGGCTAAAGGAATTCTGTACTGGTGTACGAATGTGGGTGGTGCATTTGGGTCAGTGGGGATATGAACTGTATGGAGTTCGGTGATTCCACAGTCGTTGGAATCCTGTTGGAAGTCATGAAACATCTTGTCTTTGACTCTCTGTCATTAAGGCATCTGCCTTAGTGAGTTGTTGTTCTATTTCATCCTCGAATCCCGGATAAGGTTCCTCTGGCAGGGAACCGGCTTCGTCACCAGTTGAAATCATATCGCCAGAATGAGCAGCAAGGGCATACACAACCATGTCTGTTTCTGTGCCCAAGGTAGCACTGCAGATTACTTCATTGTGTAGCACCTCATGACAAGCAACTGTGATCATTTTGGTTGGGAAGGTGAGATGGAGGGGTTCAAGGTTCTTCCCCCTCATCAAGGATGGAGGCAGCTCTCCAATCACGGGCACTGTCAGCTCAAAGTCTTAAAACGAGCTGTCGATCATCAGCCCTAATGGTCGACGTGCCGTCACAACAATTGGTATGTTCGTTAGGTTCTAGACAAGCAAGTAAACTGAGCGGTTGTTGAGCTCAAGCGGAGGTGTGCCACAGACGGTCAGACTGAGTTCCCAAAAGTATGGCAAGGGTTGGAAGAATGCCTGTGAACATGGTATCATCTGTCCCTTGAGGATCGTGAGGCAGACATGGGCATATACAGTTCTAGCTGGGATAGTCAGGTCAAACTCACTCACTGCTTGACATGCCTGATGGATGGTCTGATCAGACAACATGTGTTCTGGATCAACCCCCACATGATGGTTTTCAATGCTTGCCTGAGACCATAGGACCTGGTTGACAATGTCCAGCAGACCACCTAACCTAACAAGGATATCGGCCCCCACGAGGAGTGAGAGGTCAAGTTGGGGAATCACACTTATGAAGTGTGTAAACCTCTTCTTTCCAATTTGAATGGAAAGAGCGCATATCCAAATAGCCTTAATGGGCCTCTGCAGTGACTCTGCAGAAAGAAGGTGGTGACTTTTGTGCATGAAGGTCAGAGATGAGCTATTCTGACATAGCTTGTTGTACAAAGCTTGACTAATTGCGGACTTTTCAGACCAGAGTGCGACAAGCACATCAGGTACCAAGATACCGTTAGCATACACGCCTCAAGCTATGCAGGGGCTGTACAAATTTGGGTTTGAGTTTTGTAGTGAGCAAAGGAATGATTTGTGGGTGCTCACAGGTCCGCCAAGCTGCGGTGTCGGTGGAGTCACAGATGACTCAAGAGGCTCAGAGCCAAGATTAGTCTGGGTGTCTGGGTGATGACTGTGCTGACTCAAGAACAGTGTCACAAGTGGGCTCTCCTGACTCTTGGATATAAGTGACTCGGTCACCTGAAGTGTGACGGCTGTGGGCTAGACGGACTGGATTCGGGGTTGCGACCTGGACCCACATGTGCAGTCGATCAGCAGGGCCAGTCGGTCCAGCAGGTCCTGGCCGATAAGAAGTTGTTCTGTGTCAAAAGCACAGATGTAGCTGGGATGGTTGAGGGTCATCTCCTGGAAGGTGATATCAAGCCAAGCGCATTTTGTGATGGGGGCCCTGTGTAGCTGACAAGGCTCACATCACAGGGCTCTGTCTGCAGTGGTTTACCAAGCGAGAGCATTGCCCTGGCGACTTATGCGAAAGTCTCCTTGCACATTAGGCTGATTTCAGACCCAGTGTCCAGTAACGCATGGATGTCTATACACCCCCTACCAACACTGAGGTGTATATGTGTCTGGTATTACACTTGTGGACAAGGTCTCCCAAGAATTGAAGGAGCGGAGCATGGGTATTGGGCATGACTGCCACTGGGAGTGTTTGGGTCTCCCCTGTGTTCTTCCCCCAGCCTACAAAGTAGACTCTGGTGGTTGGGGGGAAGTGTATGGCCTAGTCATGCTTTGTCATGTCCGCTAAGCATTTCCAGATGAGGCTGAGCTCCAGCTTCAGATCACTCTTTCTGGGAGGCTCTGAACGATTCCCTTTGTTTCCATTCCAATATCTCAGTTTTTTCCTCAAACCCAACATTCTTTTTTTTTTTGGAAAGGGATTCTGTTCTTGTGGTTTTTTCTGACCCTGGGAGGGACCCTTGTGGTCATTCCCTTGGTTCCTCCAACCCCCCTGTAGGTGGTTGGGCAAGCGCTTTGGGGCTGCCGCTTCGCTGCTTACTCTAGTTTGAGGCATTTTGTAGCTCTCAAGCCCTAAGTCTTCCCTCTCTGAAGACTGGATGTCTAGGACTCTGACATCGTCTTCTTGTTTATCAGTCGGATGCACAACTGTTTCCCAAGTCATCTGAGCCATCTTCCTAATTCCCTGCATGGTCCGTCTACCCTGTTTACACATCAGTGTAATGCTGGTTCGCACGCAGGGGTGGAGGTTATGGAGGAAGAGAGATCTGAAACCTCGCTCTTCTTCCAGACCTGGCTCATTACTTCCTTGGAAGTATGCGTTCCTTAAACACCTATAGTACTCCCTGGGAGGCTCTAACCGCTTCTGTTGGATGCGGATGGCACTGAGGGTGGCTGATATTTCATCAGTATATGGCGAGTACTCCTCGCACAGGACCCTGCAAAGCCTCGGATAGCTGTCACGAATGCGCGACGGTTGAGTCTCGATGAAAGCGTGGAAACTTCTGGAAGTTGTTTTCCAGATGAGTTTCAACTTCTCATGCGCCGAGGCATGAGGCAAGTCGGCAAGACAATGTTCAATTTCCCTGAGGTAATCATTGACATTTGAATCTCGGCTTGCTGGGTCGAAGCGTTCTATGTCCTTCGCAAAGGAGTCAAGCTGGCGCATGCACAGACCTGTGGCTTGGTTCTGCTGGTATCCATCTGACTCATCAGAGGATGAGTATCAGTGCCCACCCCCATTGCCACGGCTTTGGTTGAGACCACTTCCTCCTTGTCGTGAGGATGGCATCCTGCTGGGGCGGGACCTGAAAGAAGCCTGAGGGGAAGATTGCCGAAATGTGGCCTTGCCCCCGAAATGTGGTGGACTCATGTGCTGAACAGGGATGTGCTCTAGCTCTGGGAGTTAGAGCAATGGTTTCGAAAATATTACCTGAACTAGGGGTGGGGTATTTCGCCGTAGTGCCAGTCTCTGAATCCTCTGCCCCACTCTGATCAAAGGTGGGGTAGCGGAGTGCCTCTTGAGCCTTGGCCCGTTTATGTCGATTCTCCTGGCGGACTCGGTCGTCAGCGGCCTCTTGGCTATCTTTTTCAGCTGACTGGAGTCTTTCTACACACTCCTCCAGCATAGTATTTGTGGTCTGGAGGTCTCTGTGTAAGGCGCGATTGCTTGCATCAAGCCGACTACAATGGACTGTAAGTGTCTTTACCTCATCCTTGAGTGTTGCTGTCTGCAACAGCCTACAACTACTTCCTGGATAGTGGTTACCTTCCCTTGAGGATTGTGTGCATTATCCACCACAGCGGCCATTTCAGCATCACATTGAGATTGTGTGTAGCTGTTAAGCTCCTCCCTTTCTTCTCTAGAGACAGCGAGGTTTCCTCACCTGACCTGGGAGCTTCAGCTTCGGATGCTGATAGGGACTGGCAACTCATATCTCCCTGGTTAGACAGGTGAGAGGGTGATGTCCAGTGGATCCCTATAGGAACTCTTTATGAGTTAAGAATTCTGAAACTTTAGCTGAGTTTTGAGGGTGGCGACTGACGACACCCATTGCTCTGTAGGAAACACTGACGCACCAGTCATTATCCCAACAAAAGAATGCATAGGGGGAACCACTTACCTGTCACTCACGAGCAACTGCTTTGCATTATTAACTGTCCCTTGAGCTGCTAATTAGGTGTTAACAATCACAGTATGACTATCAGTATGTCAGACTACTTTGTTAGTATCAAGTGAATGAATCTCTCACACACAAACAAATAGGAGTAATTAATTAGTACCAAACTAGCAACCACTAACATAACACTTGCAATACTTCACAACCACAACCGACCTTATGCCTTAGCAGTTTGAACTTCCTGAGGAAAAGGAAGCCAAGAGGGGAAACCTTTGGCTACTCTAAAATATTTAGGAGTTATTTGCAAGAATATTGGAGGAAGCCAACAATTATCACGCCTCACACGGGGCACCAGTTATTATGTAGGTGCTACTGGTTGTTTAGATCAGTTTTACTATCAGAAATAATTAATAATGAATATTTATTAATTATGAATTAATATTTAAATTAAATAATATAATTTAACTCATTAAATTCTATCCTCGGGGCACCACTCATTGACAAGAGAAAATGATAGCAAGTTACTGATCGAATCTCAAAAAAAATCTACCCTGAAGGTTGAGTATTTTAATTACTAATCAAAATAATCAAAAGGGGAGGAACTAGTTAAATTATTGCCATACAAATCTAATAGTAATCTAATTACAGTTAGTTTCTAACACCAATAAAATAACAGTATGCTGAGGTAACATGGGAGTTCTTGAGGTGGCAGAGGCTGGCTTCAACACAATATTCAAACAAAACAACCAGAAGTACTTATTATAATATAACAAAATTTATTATAATCAAGCAGTAATGAACACAGCCAATACTATCTGAATATAACCAAAACATAACAAGGAAATCCTAAACTAACAGTGGAGCTATATGCTAGAGTGTGGGTATGTGTATGTGTCTAGATGCAGTAACAAAAGAATGACTAGATCCAAAATGGAGGACTAGATCCAAAATGGAGGATTAGATCCACAACGGAGGACTAGATCCAAAATGGAGGATTAGGTCCAAAAACGGAGGATTAGATCCAAAATGGAGTACTCGATCCAAAATGGAGAGTTAGATCCAAAATGAAGGACTCGATCCAAAATGGAGGACTAGGTCATTTGAGGGTGGAAGGAAAGGGGAAAAGGAAAGATGGCTGGATCAGTTCCAGAGCAGTGGAGTTGATACCACGTGAGGGTGGAAATGAGCGGACACACAAAGGAACTGACGAAACAGGCAGGAGAATTTGATACACCAGCCTGTGTCGGACATAAATCGCGGTGCCGCTCACTCAGTGAATATCAGTGAGAGAGAGAGAGAATGAGGGAGAGGGAGAGAGAGAGGGAGAGAGCAAAAAGGTGCATGCAATCTAATTGAGGGTAACCACTCGTAACAGCGAGACTGAATTACTAGTTCAGATCACTCAACAAATCAAACTTCACCCAAAAATAAAAATCTCCCAACTCAAAACAGCAAACAGCGAGCAGAGTTCAACATACAAAATATACTCAAAACATCAGCATTTAGAATCAAACATAACATTTAGTTGCACAAGAAAATCACAGTTTCTAAACTAAATCTGCCCAGATATCAAGTTTTACTTGGGAAATCCTGTGGTGTTGAGCAGTCAGGAGAAACGGTCTGGGTGGTCCTTTGTTTCACATTCGTCAGCGAAAAGGTGCGTCTCTGCTTTATTCCTCGGATCCAGTGGTGGAGAAGAATGCAGGAGGTAGTCAACGTTGACAGAAAAAGAGGGAGAAGGGAAGCTGGTCACCTTTCTGGTTTTCAAAATAAATTCACTGTTGTCTTGCAGTGAAACTGAACCGGTTATTATATGTATACTAGAAGACTTGAACAAAGATAAGTTAATCTTACTCTACCGTGGCCAATTGGTGAGGTTAGGAAAAATGTGGTCTCTTTTTTCTTAGTCCAAAAAGGAGGGAAAACTCCTTCAGTATGTGCACAATACAGATATCTCTTAACAGCCAGCCGGAGCTTAGCACAGAGAGAGTGAACTACATCTGTCCGCTGGTTTTATTGTCAAAATGACGTCATCAGTCATAGGCCGCTTTCGACCAATGGCGTTTGAGACTGGGTCCATGGGCGGGACTTCCCATCCAGTTGTGAAATTGTGAAGGATCCTGGGAAAATGAGTTCAATGTCTCCCCTTTGATCATAGAACAAAGGAGCATGCGGTCTCAGCTGCCATTTTGAGTGGGCCAAGGCCCTACAACAACGTTGTTGTAGAACTTGAGTGTTGCGTGTAGCTGGTAAGTGCATAACAGTTACAAACTTGTAGCCGGACTAAAATATTTGCCGAACAAAAAAATCACTCCTTTAGAAGTGATGTCATAAGAGAATGTAAGTTGCTATGATGTCATAGGAGAGTATAATGCCATAGTATATTTTTTAAGTTCCTTTGATGTCATACAAGAATGTAATGCCATAGCAGAGTCTTTTTAAATTCCTCTGTTGTCACAGGAGAATGTAATGCTATAGTGGAAACTGTATAAGTTCCTATGACATAATAGGAGTCCATTCTCTTATGACATAATAGGATCATAATAAAAGTTCCTATTTATCATAAGAGAATGTAATGCCATAAGGCATTTTCCCATTCCAGGAACTTAAGCCTATTTTAGGTACTTTTATCTGGAACTAGAACTTTTTGTCATTTTTGCACGAGGAACTATAGTTCCTCTTGGCTGTTGAGAGGGACTTTATAGGGACTTTTAGCTCCAACTCCAGGGTAGGAACTTCTACCCCAGAAGAGGGACTGTGGAAGGTGCTGCACCATGTGATTAGTCAAACACATACACTCAGTTAGCACTTTATTATGAATACTATGGTCCTAATAAAGTGCCCAACATGGTTTTCTACTGTTGTAGCCCATTCACCTCAAGGTTCAACGTGTTGTGTATTCTGAGATGCTATTCTGTTCACTACAATTGTAGAGTGGTTATCTGAGTTACTGTAGCCTTTCTGTCAGCTCGAACCGGTCTGGCCATTCTTTGTTGACCTCTCTAATCAACAAGGGATATCAGTACGCAGAACTGCCACTCACTGGATGTTTTTAGTTTTTGGCACCATTCTGAATAAACTCTAGAAACTGTTGTACGTGAAACAGAGATCAGCAGTTACAAAAATAATCAAACCAGCCTGTCTGGCACCAACAAGCATGCCACTGAGATTTTCCCTCATTCTGATGGTTGATGTGAACATTAACTGAAGATCCTGAACTGTATCTGCATGATTTTACGCATTGCACTGCTGCCACACAATTGGCTGATTAGATAATCATATGAATAATTAGGTATGCAGATGTTGCTTATAAAGTTTTCAGTGAGTATATAATGCTTAAAACATTATTAAAACTGCGGGTCTGCCCATTTCCATCATTGAACTCTGCTGCTCAAAAGATCCTGGAAACGTAGTTGCCTGCGGTGTGATGTCGTTAATTTTATCTATAGAAAAGACAGCTCAGTGATTTTTACAGGAGAGATATTTAGGAGGAGGGCTGGCACAAGCCTTGAACACCTCCAATGCTCTGTATATAGCATCTTCTCCCGTACTGTTCGCCGGTGATGACCTGAGCCCTGAGATCGATGTGTATGGTTCTATAACGTTTGGTGGTGCTGATGAAGAGGGTGTGGCTATATTGCTGTAGGCCTCTGGTGCTAAGACCTGGTCACACTCAGTTAACGTGCAGGGTGTCGGTATTTCCCCACAGGTAGTGGAAAACATTTTGGTTACTGATGTAACCTCTGTTCCCTGATTGAGGGAATGAGACGTTGTGTTGATGTAGTGATACTAGGGGTTCAATCTTGAGAGCCCCGATCACCTTTGCTTAAAATAGAAAAGGCCAATGAAAATTGGCGAGTGGAATTTGCATGCCACTCTCCGCCCCGGACATACGGGTATAAAAGGAGATGGTGTGCATCACTCATTCAGATTTATGCTGAGGAGCTGATAGAGAGTCCCGGCCATGTAAGTGGCCAGTTCAGTGCCGCGGCAGGAGGGACACAACATCTCGTTCCCTCCATCAGGGAACAGAGGATACATCAGTAACCAACACTAGGGGTTCCTATAGGAAATGCCGCAGGCACTGAACTGTGTCACGAGGCATGGAAGAGTGGACATGGGCAAGCTGCTGCGTGCCTCGCAACGAGAGCTCAACCATGTCATGACCTTCCAGTGAGTTAGGTAAGGCGTCTCCCTAGTCCCGTTAAGGGGAGAGAGGGCACTAACCCAAGTAGGCTACCGGCGGTGCCTTTCTTAATTTTCTGTTAAGCAATCTCCTGCAGAGCACTTTCTAGAATAGTGCTGGGAAGTGCTCTTCCCTCTCCAGGAAGGAGAGTACTACGGAGACCACATCCTGCATACCTCACATGGACTTACCAACGGGGAAGTACACATATGGAATGATACCACAGCAGGACCCTATCTACAGAGAGGGTACGCAGCACAGTGGCCAAGACAGAGAAAGCTCTGACGAGGGTAAACACAGGTTTCACCTAAGGGGGAAACCGAACAGTGGAAACTCATCATATGGGATTACCAAAGGGGAATCACCATGCATGGAGCACTGAGCCCAAGCACACAGGCTCACCTAAAAAGGAGAATACTATGAGTACTAGGCCTGGTGGCATTACTCCTCCACCGAGTTCGTCACCAGACAGTGCTAAAGAATTAAAGAGTCTGGAGTTCACCGGTACGGGGAACTGTTGTGGACAAAAAGTGCACATTATCACCTTTGAATAAAAGGGAAAGGTGCAATGCAAGCGATACACCCAAACGGCCGCCCGGTCTACCTGCTGTTACCGCGTAACACTCAGGTCGAAACTGGGTCTATGCGTAGGTTATAAAACCTTGCAAAGGTATTGGGCGTAGCCCAACCCACAGCTTTTCATATGTCTGCTAGAGAGGACCCCCTTGCCAGTGCCCAGGAGGATGCAACGCCTCTAGTGGAGTGCGCCCGGACTCCCAAGGGGCACGGCAAGTCCTGAGACTGGTATGCGAGAGAAATGGCATCCACAATCCAATGGGCCAACCTCTGCTTGGAGACAGCTTTCCCCTTCTGCTGTCCTCCAAAACAGACAAAGAGCTGCACTGAGCATCTAAAGGTCCAGATAGATGTGCAGGGCGTGAATTGGACACAGCAACGACATGGCCAGTTCTTCCTCCTCTGAAGGGAGCGCTTGCAGGTTCACCACCTGGTCCTGAAAAAGAGTGGTGGGAACTTTGGGCACGTAATCGGGCCGTGGTCTCAAAATCAAATGCTCCCATGTCCACATCCAGATTGCCCGCGGTGCTTGCCGACCCGGCCGGCTGAGCGTCAGCCCAGGACGGACTGGGTTGGGGAGCAGCCGTGGTGGCTCCTTTCTTCATGAAGAAGGAAGTGAGCTGCGACCGCAACATTCTCATGGG
This sequence comes from Myxocyprinus asiaticus, assembly GCF_019703515.2. Taxonomy (NCBI): domain Eukaryota; kingdom Metazoa; phylum Chordata; class Actinopteri; order Cypriniformes; family Catostomidae; genus Myxocyprinus; species Myxocyprinus asiaticus. The sequence continues at coordinate 33,083,612 of NC_059378.1, forward strand.
CATGTTCTCACAATGAGAACATAACCCTTCCACGAAAGCCTCCTCGCCATGCTGGTGCCCCAGACACTCGAGGCAGATTTCATGGGTGTCTGGAGGGGAGAGATAACGGCCACGTCCAGTAGCACAAACGCGGAAGCGTTTGCACGAGTGCTTTTAGAAGGAAATATACTCTTTCTAATATACTCTTTTAGCACCTGCAGGCTCAGGCTGCTGAAGCGCCCAGGGGAAACACAGCACTCAACCATGTGAGGGTGTCCACTGATATGCGGCGTAAGAATCCAGCAGCGTAGCAAATGGTGAGAGGACGAACACACAAGCATTTGGCTCTGAAGAAAAAATCTGAATGAGTGATGCACGCCATCTCCTTTTATACCCGTATGTCCAAGGCAGAGACTGGCATGCAAATTCCACTCGCCAATTTTCATTGGCCTTTTCTATTTTAAGCAAAGGTGATTGGGGCTCTCAAGATTGAACCCCTAGTGTCACTACATTGTCACAACGTCGACTGAGTGACAGACAGGGAACTGTACTATATATGCTTCTGAGACTAAAATGAACAAGGTTCACGGCCGAATGGCCCATCCCTGCACCTTAGCACTCTTGACTGGACGAAAGGTTCTTACTAAGCTGGTGTATACGTGTATTGCACCGCCCTGGACTGCTCTTTCCCGAGCTGCATGACCAGCTGGTGAATGCATGGCACTTGCAGTTCTCAGTGAGAACTTATTTCTCAGGTGCATTGGCCTTCACATCCTTGGACCGCGCTGAGTTTAGTGGATATTCACATCTTCCCCCAGTCAAAGAGGCAGTATCAGCACATTAATGACCCTCCTCTTCCACACTGCTGTGGAAAACTAAGTGGGTGCATCCATTTAAGCCATGTAGGCTCACATCCACGATTGCAGGTAAGGCCTACACTTCTAGTGGTTGAGACTGTTGTGGCTCTGCACACCATGGTGGTGCTGCAGGCCTACCAGACAGATCTGCTAAAGGACTTGGATGAAATTTTCCAGACCCCGAGTCCCTCCAAGTGCTGCGTTGTGCCACAGATTTTCCGCTCCAGCCTGGTGTCTGTTGTATGCCACATCTGGGTTAATTTGTCAAATCTGAGTTTCAGAGACAAAAACATCGTGTTTGATGCCCGATGTGCCAAGTCAAGTAATTTTTATTTGTATAGCGCTTTTCAGATTTGTATTTGCATAGCGCTTTTCACATCACACATCGTTTCAAAGCAGCTTTACAGAAAATTATGCTATAACAGAAAATGTCTTATGCCTGTGTAAAAAGTAAGTGGAATGAGGAAGCGGGTGAAGGCGAATCCAACTCAAAGTTACTTTTATTCTTCACACATTAAACACGTTCACTTGACTGCGTAACGGTACAAGCTTCACACAACACTCAATACGATATATACAGTGGCAGTGGCAGCTTCCAACACACTTGTTGTTTCAGCTGGGTTCTCTCTCTCTCACTCTGAGGTCTGGCCCCTTTTATTTTCCCCGTCTCTCACAGTGAACAAAGAAACAGCAATTACCAGCAATTCATCTCAGGTGAAAACCCTTACTGCTTCCTCTCTCCCCCAGACGAATGCACAACCACGCCCTCACCTCCGCAGCATGAACCAAGCCGATGCAGTGTGTCATGACAACTTTTGTTGCAAACAGCTCTTGTGCTTTTACACTAGCAGCGTTTCTGCTACAGAAACTGCTGTGCTCTCTACAGAAAGTAAAATTATAAAATGGTTATAAGGAGTGAGATATAGAAAGTAATATAAACTTGATCTTCATGAAATCCTATTTACACAGTGCTGGTGTAATGTAATGTAGTCTTTTAAGATTATTTCATGTAGTGACAGCCAAAACAATAAGCGCTGCTCATTTTAAATACCATTATTTAGTGGAATAGGGAGGGGGAGGACGATGACCCAGAATGTTACTTTATAACAGAGAATGGTGAACACTTGGTTTGGCTCGATCACTCTTCCCTATCTGTCACTCACTCGATGTTGTGTTGATGTAGTGACACTAGGGGTCACTCTTGGGAGCCCGAGACACCTCTGGTCTTTGATAAAAGGCCAATGAAAATTGGCGAGTGGTATTTGCATGCTACTCCCCCGGACATACGGGTATAAAAGGAGCTGGTATGCAACCACTCATTCAGATTTTCTTTTCGGAGCCGAACGGTCATGCTCGTTGAGCTGAATTCTACTGTTCATTCACCTCTGCTGGATCTGACGGCGCATTTCAGCGGCTTCTCCCTCCTCTGCACTGGTGCATTGCAGAGAATGCCCCTGGGCGCTTCGGCAGAAAACAAGAGAGTATATTTTCTGAAAGAGCTTTTTTCCTCTAAAAGAGTATATATTTCTCTAAAAGAGCGGTACACATGGAACGTCTTTTTAAAGACGTGTCTTTTTAAAGATGCCTTTCCGGTTGTGTTTTATTCCTGGTTGCAGTCGTTATCTTTCAACTTCGGATGGTCATGATCGCTATCTTTCATGTCTGGGCACGACCCACACGGAGGCAGCGTTTGTGGATGGTTCATGTTCTCATTGTGAGAACATGACCATGGCAATGTTGCGGTTCTTACGAAAGCAAGCCACTCCAGCAGCTCCCCGCCTCGGTCCTTCTACCTACGGGTATGAGGCCAGCGCGGCTAGCACTGGGGGCGATTTGGGGACCCCAATGGGATCGTCTCCGCCGGGTATCCCCCCGTGGACCTCCCATTCCCCAGCACGCTCGTCTGCCCCAGTCGGGCTTCCGGATGAGTTCCCCAGCCGGCTCGTCTCACGGCGAGTCTAGCTTCTTGTTCGGAGCCCGCGAAGATGATGAGCTCTCGAGCGCAGCATCGGAGAGCAGGCTTGTCCAGTCGGACGCAGAAGCCTCAGCTGGGCTTCCCCCCTCGGGGACGATTGCCCAGTCACAGGCCGATGCCGAAATGACGGACATGCTTTCCTGGGTGGAGTAGAACTCTCCGCTCTCCCCTGAACCCTCACAGCTTGATGATTGGTTCCTGGGCTCGCGGCGCCGCTCAAAGCAGCCACGCCCCGCTCCAGTGCCATTCTTCCGGGAAGTGCACGAGGAGCTGACAAAATTGTGGAAGACACCTTTTACTGCCCGGCCCCGATTCCACAGTTCCCCCGCTCTCACCACCCTCGATGGCGGGGTCGGCCAGGGGCTATACAGCGATTTCCCTGGTGGATAAGGTGCTCGCGATGCACCTATGCCTGCAGAGCGCCGCCACCTGGCGCAGACGCCCTAAGCTCCCGTCCAAGCCCTGTAGGATCACATCGTCCCTGATGGCTAAAGCCTACAGCGCTGCTGGACAAGCCGCCTCTGCCCTGCATGCCATGGCTCTCCTGCAGGTCCACCAAGCCAAGGCACAAGGGTAGTTCCGCCCCAGATTTGATGCAGGAACTGCACTCAGCGACCGACCTCACTCTCCGAGTGACGATGGTCAAGGCACGGTCTCTCGGGCAGATGATGGCCACAATAGTGGTCCAGGAGCACCACCTTTGGCTCAACCTGGTCGAAATGAGTGAGGCCGACAAGACACGGTCCCTTGCTGCCCCCATTTCCCAGGCTGGCCTATTCGGCGACACTGTCGAGGACTTTGCCCAGCAGTTCTCGGTGGTGAAGCAGCAGACGGAGGCAATCCGGCACATCCTGCCCCGGCGCGGCTCAAGATTCCGCACCCCGTCTGCTCGTCGCCAAGGGCATCCCCCTGCGGTGACTGCACAGGCTCCACCGCAGCCCACCCCTTCGGCCTGGCCCCGGCGTGGAGCCCACCGCAGGAAGCAGACGCCACCCGTCTCACAGCTGTCGCCTAAGAACCCACGGAGGTCATCAAAGTGCCCCTGAGACGGGCGACCCAGAGACGAAGGAACCCACTCACCTGGAGCTGGTAAAAAGACCACTCCATCCCCCAGTGGAGGGCCGGGCGGAAAATCTTTTGTTGCCTTTTTGTTTGATTTCACCGCATGCCCAAGTGGCTGCGGTACCCAACAATTCAGCAAAAGAGTGGCTTCCTTCCTCCCTGGTTCACATACCCGGTGTGCGCGGTTGTCACCATGACTACTGTCCACGGGTTTTATCTTGCAGGATTGGCGCTCCAGCGGTGGTCTTTCCGCCCCTGAGCACCCAGCTGTGGGACACAGCTGCCCCCGATGTGGCAGTCTCTACGGGTTACAAGGACAGGCCTCTTCCTCACCCATCCCAGGCTGTTCTGGGGGTGGTCACAAGGAGCCAGATAAGTGCTTCAATGTCCCTAGACTCAGCACGGCCACAACATGGTGTGGCACCACGAGCTTTGCCCTGCCGCGAGGCCCCAGTTGCCGGTACGTCCGACGACGTTGTCCCCTTGGTCCCCCTTGCGCGGAACTTGGACACGTGGCTTGCGCTTTCCAATCCGTCGTGATGGCTGATCAGGACCGTCCGACTCGGCTATGCGATTCAGTTCGCCAGGCGCCTGCCCAGGTTCAGCGGAATTCACTTCACCTTGGTCAAGAGCGAAAACGCTGCTACCTTGCGCACAGAGATAGAACCTGTCCCTCCAGCCGAGATGAAGAAGGGGTTTTACAGCCCCTACTTCATCATACCGAAAAAAGGCGGTGGGTTGCGGCCAATCTTGGACCTGCGAGTACTGAACCGGGCCTTACATAGACTCCCGTTCAATATACTGACACAAAAACGCATTCTGGCGAGTGTCCGGCGTCAAGATTGGTTCGCGGCGGTAGACCTGAAGGATGCGTACTTCCACGTCTCAATCCTTCCTCGACCCTTCCTGTGGTTTGCATTTGAGGGTCAGGCATATCAGTACAAAGTCCTCCCTTTCGGCCTGTCTCTGTGTCCTCGCGTCTTCATGAAGGTTGCAGAGGCTGCCCTTGCCCCATTAAGGCAGGTGGGCATTCGCATTCTCAACTAGCTTGACGACTGGCTAATCCTAGCTCACTCTCGAGACATGTTGTGCGCACACAGGGACCTGGTGCTCTCACACCTCAGCCGACTAGGGCTTCGGGTCAACTGGGAAAAGAGCAAGCTCCTCCCGGTTCAGAGCATCTCTTTTCTCGGTTTGGAGTTGGACTCAGTCTCCTTGACGGCGCGCCTTACGAACGAGCGCGCCCAGTCGGTGCTGGCCTGTTTGAAGGCATTCAAACAGAAAACAGCGATTCCACTGAAAATTTTTCAGAGGCTCCTGGGGCAAATGGCATCCATTGGCTCCAGACTCGAGTCCCGAGATGGGCATGGCACCATGGGACACATGGCGTGGTCATCATGCCGGTCTGTCATCGTCTTTTCAGCCCTTGGACCGACCTCTCGTTTCTACGGGCAGATGTTCCTCTAGAACTGGTCTCCAGGCATGTCGTGGTCATGACAGATGCCTCCAAAATGGGCTGGGGTGCTGTTTGCAATGGGCACGCAGCCGCCGGCCTGTGGACGGGCCCGCAACTGCATTGGCACATCAACTGCATCGAGTTGTTGACAATTCTGCTCGCCCTGTGGAGGTCTCGACCATTGATCCAGGGCAAGCACGTTTTAGTTTGGACAGACAACACGGCAATGGTAGCATATGTCAACCACCAAGGCGGTCTGCACTCTCATTGTATGTCACAACTCGCCCGCTGTCTCCTCCTCTGGAGTCAGCAGCATTTCAAGTCGCAGCGAGCCACTCACATCCCGGGCAACCTCAACACTACAGCGGACGCACTGTCATGGCAGGTTACCCTCAGGGGAGAGTGGAGACTCCACCCTCAGGTGGACCTGTTCGCCTCCCAAGAATCCTCCCACTGCCCGGTCTGGTACACCCTCACCGAGGTTCCCCTCGGCATAGACGCGCTGGCACACAGCTGGTCCCCTGGCCTATGCAAATATGCGTTTCCCCCAGTGAGCCAACTTGCACAGACCCTGTGCAAGGTCAGGGAGGATGAGGAGCAGGTCATCTTGGTAGCACCCTTCTGGCCCACCCAGACGTGGTACTTGGACCTCACGCTCCTCGCCACAGACCCCCCCCCCCCCCGGCAAATTCCCTAAGGAAGGACCTTCTTTCTCAGGGACGGGGCACCCTCTGGCACCCGTGACCATACCTCTGGAATCTCCATGTCTGGCCCCCGGACGGGACGCAGAAGACCTAAGCGGTCTACCACCTGCGGTGGTACACACGATCACTCAGGCTAGGGCCCCCTCTACGAGGCACCTGTATGCCTTTAAGTGGCATCTGTTCGCTAAGTGGTGTTCTTCCCGACGGGAAGACCCCCAAAGATGAGCAGTCGGATCAGTGCTTTCCTTCCTGCAGGAGAGGTTGGAAGGGAGGCTGTCCCCTTCCACCTTGAAGGTGTACATTGCCGCCATAGCAGCACACCACGACGCAGTCGACGGTAAGTCCTTAGGGAAGCACGACCTGATCATCAGGTTCCTAAGAAGCGCCAGGAGGCTGAATCCCTCCAGACCGCACCTCGTTCCCTCATGGGACCTCTCTGTAGATCTTCAGGATCTATAGAGAGCCCCCTTTGAGCCTTTACAGTCAGCCAAGCTTAAGGCACTCTCCTTGAAGACTGCCCTCCTGACTGCACTCACTTCCATCAAGAGGGTAGGAGACCTGCAAGCATTCTCTGTCAGCGAAATGTGCCTGGAGTTCGGTCCGGGTTATTCTCACGTGATCCTGAGACCCCGACCGGGCTATGTGCCCAAGGTTCCCACCACCCCTTTTAGGGACCAGGTGGTGAACCTGCAAGCGCTGCCCCAGGAAGAGGCAGACCCAGTCCTGTTGTTGCTGTGTCCGGTGTGTGCTTTATGCATCTATTTGGATCGCACGCAGAGCTTTAGGATCTCTGAGCAGCTCTTTGTCTGCTTTGGTGCACAGCGGAAAGGAAGCGCTGTCTCCAACAGAGGATTGCCCACTGGCTCGTTGACGCCATAACTATGGCATATCACACCCAGGACATGCCGCCCCCGGTAGGGCTATGAGCCCATTCTACCAGGGGTGTAGCGGCTTCCTGGGCCCTGGCCAGGGGTGCCTCTCTAACAGACTGTGGCAGCAGGGGTGTGGTCAAGCATCTCTCCGGAGAGAGAGAAAGCGGTAAGGGCGCTTACACCTGAGTTAAATTATGTCTAACACCAGTCTCTAATTTCAGTGAGCACAGGGAGAGCGGCATAAATAGAGCCACATAGCAGTTAGACGGGAGAGAGAGCCTGGGCACGGACTGTGAAATCAAAAGTTATTATTATTACAAAGTTGAGAGTGTATTTTGTAAGATAGTTTGTGGATGTTTTTAAGACTGTTTTATCACACAACGTAAAGCCCTGAGAGTGTGCATGTGCTGCAGTGAGGAAAATAAAAACGCCTACCTGAACCAGGAAATCTGCTTCTCGCCTCCTCCTTACATTGAGAAGTGTTACACTGGTGCCGAAACCCGGGAATTGAAGTTTGGTTGAGGATGGATGGAAGTAGCCCCGTAGAGTCCTCCCAGTTGGTTGAGATCCTCCACACCCTCGCTGGCCTACATCGGAGCCACCAGCAATCCCTGCTTGAGCTCCAGCAAGATCAAGACCGCCGGTTTGTGGAGCTCATGCGCACTCAAGCAGAGGACCGACAGGCGATCTGGAGCCTTCTCAGCCAGGAGGCATCCCCAGCCACGACCCCAGACACCCACACGCCGTTACCTCCGCCTGCGTTACAAAAGATGGGGGCGGTGGACGACCCAGAGGCGTTCCTGGATCTCTTTGAACGCACCGCCGAGATCTGGGGCTGGCCGCTCGACCAGTGGGCGGCCCGACTCATACCTCTACTGTTGGGGAATCACAACTCGCGGCTCAACAACTACCAGCGATGAGCCTCCTGGCCTATGGAGACTTCCTGCAATGGGTTGATCGGAGTCCGGAAGAAAGTCGTCAGCTCTTCCGGAGCCTGAAGTTGGAGAACTCTGACCACCTGTTTGCCTTCGCCCAACGGCTCCGCGACGCCTGCCGAAGATGGTTGCTAGCGGGGGACCACGGCGTCGACGGGATCATCGACCAGGTGGTACTGGAGCAATTAGTACATCAACTGTCAAAAGGAACGGCGGGGTGGGTCCAGTGCCACCACCCGGCGTCGCTGGAGGAAGCTATCTGGCTTGCGGAGGACCACATGGCGGCGATCCCGAGGGCGGAAGAGCCCTCCCTCTCTCTCTCTCTTCCCCCTGTCTCATTCCCCTCCCCTATCTCCTCTCATTCTGCTCTCTCTCCAGGTCCCGTTCCTGCCCCACACAGACGAGGAGGACTTCAGCCACGGAGACCAGTTCCCCGGGTGTGGGAGACGACACCTTCCCCTATTCCAATGCCCTGCCGCTCTCCCCCTCAGGGGGGGGCACCCGCCGACGCAAGTGCGGGTGTAGCACCTGGGCCGGCCTGCTGGAGGTGCAGAGACCCGGGCCACTTCCGAGATCAGTGCCCTCTGATGGAGCTGGGGACGGTGGTGTGGGTCTCTGACCTCCCACAGGCTGCCCCCGACCGGGCCGGAGCGTACCGGATACCGGTAAGTGTCAAGGGGGGTACTCACCAAGTGTTGGTGGACACTGGGTGTAATCAAACCACTAGTCACAAATAAAACGGTGAAGGTGAAATGTGTACACGGGGATATTCACAAGTATCCGGTGGTGACCCTGACGATTAAATTCTGGGGGAAAAAGCATAGAGTGGAGGCCGCGGTTAGTTCCCGCCTCACCCATCCGCTGATTTTGGGGACTGATTGGCCTGACTTTAGAGCTTTATTAAAGGGAATTTGCACGGATGGGTCCTGTATGAAGTTAGGGAGATGTACAATGTGCGATGCTTTGGCAGGGGAGGCGGAGCCGGGGCCGTCCTCGACAGCTCCACGTCATAATGACGAGAGAGGGGGAGAGGCTGCAGCCCCTCCCCTTCTCAGGGAATTCCCTGAGGGGGATTTCCCTTTGGAGCAGTCACGAGACGAAACCCTCAAACATGCCTTTGATCAAGTGAGAGTCATCGATGGTCAACGACTCCAGCCTGACATCGCCCTTTCATACCCCTATTTTGCAATTATAAATGAGCGGTTGTATAGAGTGACACAGGACACTCGGACCACAGAGGATACAACCCAACTTTTGATTCCAAGGAGCCGTCGGGAAATGGTATTCCAGGCAGCTCATTATAATCCCATGGCAGGTCACTGAGGAGAATGGAAGACACTGAACCGTCTAATAGCCCGTTTCTATTGGCCGGGCATTGGCGGTGATGTCCGCAGGTGATGTGCGGCATGCCACGAATGCCAGTTGGTTAACCCACCGGCCACCCCAAAAGCGTCATTGCACCCTCTCCCTCTGATCGAGGTCCCCTTTGAGAGAATTGGAATGGTCCTCGTCGGGCCATTAGAACGGTCAGCACGCAGACATCGCTTTGTATTGGTCCTAGTGGACAATGCAACGCGATATCCGGAAGCAGTGCCTCTTCGCAACATCTCAGCACGCAGTGTTGCGGAGGCACTCTTCAAACTAATCTCCCGGGTGGGGATTCCGAAAGAAATCCTCACCGATCAGGGCACAACGTTTATGTCACGGACACTACGCGAACTGTACGAGTTGTTAAATATTAAATCGATTCGCACCAGCGTATATCATCCTCAAACGGATGGCCTGGTGGAACGATTTAATAAAACCCTCAAAAACATGATTCATAAGTTTGTGCATGACGATGCTAGAAATTGGGATAAATGGCTCAACACCCTGTTATTTGCAGTATGAGAGGTCCCGCAAGCCTCCACTGGCTTCTCCCCATTCGAGCTGCTGTATGGGCGACGCCCACGCGATGTGCTTGATATATTGCGAGAGACCTGGGAGGAGGGACCTTCAAACAGCAAAAGTGAAATTCAGTACGTTCTTGATCTTAGAGCAAAACTCCACACTTTGGGACAGCTAACACAGGAGAATTTGCTCCAAGCTCAAGAACGACAGCGCCGACTGAATGACAGGGGAACTCAGCTAAGGGAATTTGCACCGGGAGATAAAGTGCTTGTATTACTTCCCACATTGAGCTCTAAATTACTCACCAAGTGGCAAGGACCCTTTGAGGTCACACGATGAGTGGGAGATCTCAATTATGAGGTTAAACAAACCGATAGAGGTGGCGCACGTCAAATATACCACCTTAATCTCCTGAAATTGTGGAGGGAGGCGGTTCCCATGACGTTGGCTACGGTAGTTCCCGAGAAGGCGGAGCTCGGACCGGAGGTGAGTTCAAAACATAAACAGTTCACCCCGGTCATTTGGGGAGACCACCTCTCACTGAGTCAACTCACAGAGGTTGCTAGGTTGCAACAGGAGTTTGCAGATGTGTTCTCCCCTCTACTGGGACGTACAAACCTCATCCATCACCACATCGAGACCGAGCCGGGGGTCGTGGTACGTAGCCGCCCCTATCGATTACCCGAACACAAGAAGAAAATCGTTTGGGAAGAATTGGATGCGATGCTTGATATGGGGGTAATAGAAGAGTCCCACAGCGATTGGTCCAGCCCAGTTGTTCTAGTGCCTAAGAGCGACGGGTCTGTGCGATTCTGTGTGGATTATAGAAAAGTCAATGTGGTGTCTAAATTTGATGCGTATCCAATGCCTCGCGTTGATGAGTTGCTCGATCGGTTGGGCACTGCTCGTTTTTATTTGACATTGGATTTAGTGAAGGGTTATTGGCAGATCCCCTTGACACCAATTTCCCGTGAGAAAACCGCCTTCTCCACACCGTTTGGATTACACCAATTTGTGACACTACCATTCGGTTTGTTTGGGGCCACAGCTATGTTTCAGCGTCTCATGGACCGAATCCTCAGACCGCATTCAGCTTACGCCGCTGCCTATTTAGATGACATCATCATTTACAGCAATGATGTAATAATGCGGCACATGCAACATCTGAGGGCGGTTCTGAGATCGCTGCACCGAGTGGGACTCACAGCGAATCCGAAGAAGTGCGTGATTGGACGGGTGGAGGTACGGTATCTGGGGTTCCACTTGGGCCACGGGCAGATGCGTCCCCAAATTGACAAGACAGCGGTGATTGCGACCTGCCCAAGACCCAAGACCAAAAAGGGGGGTGGGGGCCGTGCTCTCGTAGGTGGTGGAGGGGGAGGAGCGCCCAGTGCTGTACATTAGCCGTAAGCTCTCGTTGAGGGAAACTAAGTACAGCACCGTGGAAAAGGAGTGTCTTGCCATCAAGTGGGCGGTCCTCACTCTCCGATACTACCTGTTGGGGCAGGCCTTCACCCTCTGTTCCGATCACGCCCCACTCCAGTGGCTCCACCGCATGAAAGATACCAATGCCCGGATCACCCGTTGGTATCTAGCTCTTCAGCCATTTAAGTTCAAGGTGGTCCACAGACCGGAAGCGCAGATGGCTGTCGCCGATTTCCTTTCCAGGAATGGGGGGGGAGTGGTAGGCAGGCCGGTATGCTGCCCTGGCCTGAGTCGGGCAGTGGGGATATGTGGCAGCGGGGGCGTGATCAAGCATCTCTCCGGAGAAAGAGAAAGCGGTAAGGGCGCTTACACCTGAGTTAAATTATGTCTAACACCTGTCTCTAATTTCAGTGAGCATGGGGAGAGCGGCATAAATAGAGCCACACAGCAGTTAGACGGGAGAGAGAGCCTGGGCACGGACTGTGAAATCAAAAGTTATTATTATTACAAAGTTGAGAGTGTATTTTGTAAGCTAGTTTGTGGATGTTTTTAAGACTGTGTTATCACACAACGTAAAGCCCTGAGAGTGTGCATGTGCTGCAGTGAGGAAAATAAAAATGCCTACCTGAACCAGGAAATCTGCTTCTCGCCTCCTCCTTACACTGAGATGTGTTACACAGACATTTGCAGTGCAGCAGGCTGGGCAACACCCAACACCTTTGCAAGGTTCTACAACCTCCGGGTGGAACCGGATTCATCCCAGGTAATGGCACGCAATACAAGCAGATAAGCCCGGGATAGCCAGCTGGGTGTATCGCTTGCACATAGCGCCTTCCACCTCCTTTTGAGCTGAAGACATGTGCCGTTAATTCCCAGTAGTGTTCACAAGTTTTGTTCCCTGGTTGACTTCCTCCGAGCCCTGTGGCAGTCGAGTTTTCGGAGAGACTCGCTGCCGGCCTAGTACACGTGCTAACTAAGAGTCCTGTTCTGGAGAAGGTGCTCCGCATATGGCGGTTCCCTGTAAGGCTAACCCCATGCGATATATATCTTCCGCTAATTCGTTTCCCTGTTGGCAAACTGCATCTTCCTTGGGCAGAGCTCCTCTGCCCCAGTCTCCATGTTTGTAGTAACTCATCCTCCATTAGGCAGGATCTACCTTGAAGACTCTCCACATGGTTGGAAAGACCATGTGATGTATCCTTCCACTTAAATATCCCCCCCTCTCTTTGGGCAAGGTGTGGTCTGCACTGTGTTTCCCCCTTGGGAGGGACACCCCCCGACTAGACCTGGCAGCCCAGTCGGATAATCCCCCTTCTTTTTTAGGGAGTGAAAAAAAGAGAAGGGGAAAAAAGGCCATGACTGGGTTAAGCCTGTCTCTATCTCTTGGGTAGTCGAACCGGCTTGACAACTTAAATAATAATTTATTAAACAAAAACCAAAACAAAAACACACAACTAAAAACACAGCACAGCTGTCTGTAATTCTCTCTCTCCCGAACTGTCGTCCCCGGCCGCCTTTATCCCTCGCACGCCCCATCAGGCTGATTGGGGACCGGGTGTGTCTCATTCCAACCCGGCCCCGCCCTCCTCGGCTCCACACTGACATCTACAGGGAGAGATTGTAGCAGGTAGTTGAATTTTGGAATACAATTCATTTTAATAACATTAACCATCCCGATCATAGATAAATGTAATGAAGCCCACCTGCCCACATTGCTCAAAAACCTTTTTATAAAGGGTCAAAATTAACTCTAACTAAATCACACAAATTTTGCCCAAATAGTTAATGCCCTGTTTGGGCCACTGGAAGGTGCCTGGCTGAAAAGCCATTACCGGGCAGTATGCTGTCAGAGCCAAAACTTTGGATTTAGACCAATTGATTCTGTATCCTGATAACTTAGAAAAGGAATGAATAATTCTGTGGAGGCAAGGCATAGATCTAGTAGGGTCGGAGAAAAATAATAAAATATCATCTGCGTAAAGCAAAAGCTTATGCACCACATCTCCCACCACAAACCTGGAAAATCATCCTCTTTTCTTATTGTGGCTGCTAATGGTTCCAGGGCAAGACAGAACAATAATTTATTTTATCCAAAGTAAAATAATCTGAAATTAATCCATTTATTTGTAGCGCCGCTACAGGGTGTCTATAAAGTCACTTAATCCATCCAATAAAAGTATTCCCGAACCTGTATATTTCCAAAATCTTAAAAAGATAATCCCATTCTACCACATCAAATGCATTTTTGGCACCAAGTGAGGTGGCAGCGACCGGGGTCTGATCATTCACCACTGACCACATGATATTGATGAAATACCTAATAAATACCCCAAATAAACCCCACCTGATCAATATGTATAAGAGATGTCATAACTTAATCAGTTAGAATAAGGTCTAAAAAATTCAGCGGCAAAGCCATCTGGCCCCAGAGCCTTGCCTGTAGGCAAGGCCTAAATTACCTCGCCAAGCTCCTCCAAGGTTATCTGAGAATCAAAAATTTGTTTTGCTCAGTCGTCAGTTTAGTAAGTTCTAATGGATCCACAAAGTTTCTAATATCTTCATCAGTAGATAAAGATGTGGAACTATAGAGATCAAGATAGTATAATATCTGTATTTCAGTCAGGTCAATTCTCTGAGGCCATTAGATGACATTTGGCACTTTAGCTCTGCTTCGACCCTTTTAATATTCCCTTCCAATTCCATGAGTTTTTGTGCTTTGGATTTTTTGGTGAATGAGGCATACTGTATGATCCAGCCCCCATGAACCACCTTAAGTGCCTTCCAAGCCACACCCACAGAGTATACTGAGGACCAGTTGGTCTCCATATAAACATTGATTTCAGCCTTTAGCATTTGTTGGAATTCAGGATTTTGCAAAAGGGATACATTTAAGTGCCAACTATATGATTTATTTTTCTCCGTATGTGGCAACACCTCTTAACACACCAGGGTGTGATCTGAGACTAAAATGTTTCCAATTGAGCAATCAACAACAGATGAAATGAGGGACTTGGATATAAAAAAAAAATCTATTCTAGAGTAAATCTTAAGGACTGATGAAAAAATGTATAGTCCCTATCAGATGGGTTCAAAAGTCTCCAAATATCTGTAAGACAAATATTTTTACACATCCTGTGAAGTGTCAATGTTGCTCTAGGGGGCTTACACACATTTGCTTCACTATGATCAAGGACTGAGTCCATCAAAAGATTAAAGTCTCCTCCCAATATTATATCATGAGGGGTGCCAGCAGCTTGCAACATCCCTTCAAGATCTATAAAAAAGCCCTGATCATCAACATTAGGTGTGTAAATATTAGCCAAAATAAGACTTTGCCCCTGAATTTCTGCTAAAACAATAATGACTCTTCCTAATTTATCTTTAATCTGTTTGAAACATTTGAATTGTAGATGTTTATTTATCAGTGTAATTATTCCCCTGCTCTTACTTGAGCCAGCACTAAAGAAAACATGCCCACCCCATATCTTCCCAAATTTTTCAGCTTCCTGCGAGGAAAGATGCATTTCTTAAAGAAACACTATATCAAATATGTTTTGCTTTATAAGAGAAATAACCTTCCTTCTTTTTATGGGGTGCCCCAACCCATTCACATTCCACGTGGAGAGAGACAGTCCACTTATATAAACATTTGACATATTGACATATGAGAAAAATAGATTGTGTGTCAAAATCTAAATTATAAAGACAACATTCCAACATTAGTGCAACAAGCAAACCCCGAACTTCCCCCAGAACCAAACAGAAAAAAGAAAAACGTGCGCGACAGTGCCAACTGGCGTCCATCCCTCTAAACTCAAACAGTCCATGTACGCCAACGAGAGCCCCGCGAAACTTTTGCCATTGGAATGCTCAAGTCCGGTGTTTCAATACAAGTTTTGTGAGACAGAATTACACAACAAAAGATCATCTATAAAACAAACTCCAGCCAATAGGTGGAATAAACACAAAGAACGTGCAAATTCATCCATATAACTGTCCTGAAGGTGTGTTCCTCCACAAAACAAACTCCAGTCGCTAGCGGAACCAGCACAAAGAAAATAAAATAATAATAATAATAATAAAAAAAATAAAAAAATATATATATATATATATATATATATATATATATATATATAAAGAAAAAGGTGCTCAGTTGACAGTCAAGTGAATGTTCAGTGAGTAAGGGCCACTCGGCTGCAATGTGAGTACCATAAAATAACTTACTCCATTGACTTTATAAAGGACAATGCTTGGTGGGGACATGTGAATGTTTTACAGCCATCCTTAGCATCTATTCTCATTTTGGCCGGGAACATCAGTGCAAAAGCAACCATCCACTGATGTTAGAGTTTCTGCATTCCTTGAATCAATCACATTTTTCTCTTGTCGAATTCGAAGTCTGGGAACAAGAAAATAATGTGGTTTTTCCAAGAAAGCCTTCCTTTACTCCTCGCCTAACATAACATGAGATCTTTATCGGATGATCTCAGAAATTTGGCCAGAATTGATTGGGGCCTGTCTCCTTCTGTGGATCGCTGTGCTGGAACCCTGTGAGCTCGCTCGATTTCCAGCTTATGGCCTGTTATGTCGAGCAGACTTGGAAGGAGCCTGTCCAGGAATTCCACCATATTCTGACCCTCTGCTCTCTCAGGAATTACAACAATATGGACATTATTCCACCGACTATGATTCTCCATATCCTCCAACTTCTCCCAGACGTGCTCCAAATCCACCCTGGTCGCTAGCGGATTAGCAGCTAATTCCCTCTCCAATGACTCCAGATAATCCGTTTCTCGACATACCCCACTCTTGTAACCACCTCAGTGAATTTCGTCTCCATGGCAGTGATCGATCGACATATTACAGCAAGATCTTCCAAGTCAGCAATGACCTTCGTCAGCATTTCTGACAAGTTCAGCAATTCTCGCAGAATTTCCCACACTTCACCGGCCAAATCTGCTCCCTTGTCCACGGACTTGTCAGCGGTGTCAGCTTGAGCACGTAAGTGTCTTTTAATGTCTCCAGAACCCGAGGATTTTGAATTCTTTGGCATATTGTCTTCCTAGAACAGTCATGGAATAGGGTGTATTGAATCTCACTGGTTTCTGACAATAATAGTGTTAAAACTATCAAAGTGGGCAGAGCTCGCCGTTCACACGTCCGAACCTTGCATGGCATCACGTCCACAACCGGCTTGATCACTCTTAATAATATACATTTACTAAGCACTTTACTAGGAACATCTGTACTCCTACTTATTCATGTGATTGTCTTATATGCCAATCGTGTGGCAGCAGTGTAATGCATAAAATCATGCAGATACGGGTCACGGGCTTCAGTTAATTTTCACATCAACCATCAGAATGGGGAAAAGAATTTTATCTCAGTGATTTAGTCCGTGGCATGATTGTAAGTGCCAGACGGGCTGGTTTGAGTATTTCTGTAACTGCTGATCTCCTGGGATTTTCACGCACAACAGTCTCAAGAGTTTACTCAGAATGGGGCCAAAAATAAAAAAAAAAAACATCCACTACAGTTCTAAGGATGGAAATGCATTTTTGATAAGGGAGGTCAACAGAGAATGGCCAGACTGGTTTGAGCTGACAAAAAGGGTACAGGAACTCAGATAATCACTCTGTGCAATTGCAGTAAACAGAATAGCATCTCAGAATGCACAATACTTCGAACCTTGAGGTGGATGGGCTACACAAGGAGAAGACCATATTGGATATTGGATTACGAGCATAGTGTTCATAATAAAGTGTTAAGTGAGTGTAGCTTAATAATATAATCAGAAATATGTAATTAAACTATTTGTTCAAACACCAGCCATAAGTGCTGAGTACTTTCCTCAAAAATATTTACTAAAGATTTACTAAATAAAAATAAACTTACCAGATGAGGTAACTGCATCTCATGCTTTTTCCTTTGTTAATGAATCCTTATATAAAATTGAGGGTCACAGAGCACTTCATTTCTGTATAATCAGTCTTGTGTCAGCCATCGCCAATACAATAAGGTTATGACTTGTAGTATACTTAAGTTTTAAAAGATAAAACCGTATTGGCAAGGAACAGAAAAGTCCATAGAATGTTGGTTAATGGAGAAATATAACATTGGGGGAAATCAGGCTCATATCTAGCTAAACAGCATGAATATAATGCCAATATTAGTTATCTACATGTAGAACAAGTCATGTCATTACATTTGTAAACTAAGTAAATGTTGGTGGCCAATGTTTAAAGAAACTTATTTTTTATGAACTGTAAGATTAAATACTAAAGGTCTTTAAAGTTCATCATGAATGTTTAACGGTTGGAGCTGATACCTCTGTGAAGTCTATTGTAGTAGACTGAAGTGTTGTCTGGCTGGCGCAGGCTGCAGTTAGTCATCATCACTCAGCGACACGTAGCAATGGGAGTCAGACATCAGGCAGGACCGAAGCGGGATCTGGCAGGCTCTGGTAACTTCAGGATATGTATCACGAGTTTAAAACAGGGAAAAAAAATAGAATAATATTAGCGTAGATGCCATTCAGTTTAAAGCAGAGTTATAGAATATAAGAAGTGTGGTCGGCGGACCTGACTAATGCGGCATAACTATGAGTTGAGGGATAAATTAGATGTATGCCTGGCTGAAGAGATAAGTCTTTAGTCTAGACTTAAACTAAGAGAGTGTGTCTGAGTCCTGAACAACGCTAGGAAGACTATTCCATAGTTTAGGAGCCAAATAAGAAAATCATCTACCTCCTTTTGTGGATTTTGATATTCTAGGTATTATTTAGATTTTGTGATCATAGGGAATATGATGTATTATAGCATCATAGAAGATATCTTAAATACTGTGGAGCTAGACAATTCAAAGCTTTGTTAGTAATTAACGGAATTGTAAAACGAATACGAAAATTATTCGTATTATTTTATGAGGTAACGTATGAGGTAACAGTACATCTATGGAGAGTCAAATTATATTTTATTGGCTTATTTTACAATGTTTTTTATCCAATAATTGGTACCTCTTTTTTGTCAGAATTGATTAGAAGGAAATTTCTAACCATCCAATCTCTGATATCATTGATTCACTCTGCTAACTTGGAGAATTGGGAAATTTAACTGGGATTCAAAGAACTATATAGTTGGGTATTGTTGGCATAACAGTGAAAACTAATTCCATGGTTTCTGATAATGTCTCCCAGGGAACGCATATAAGGAGAAAAGCAGAGGCCCTAAAACTGATCCCTGTGGCACTACATACTTATCTTTAGCTTAATCTTACAATTCCTCATTTAAACAAAGTGTTAGCCAACCATGCTAAAGCTGGTCCACAAATGCCAACATAATTCTCAAGCCTATCATAGAGAGTGTCATGATCTAAGGTATCGAAGGCAGCACTGAGATCAAAAATGACTAGAAGAGAGATGTAGCCGAGATCAGATGATTAGATCTAGTCATTTGTAACTCTCATAAGTGCTGTCTCTGTACAATGATGGGGCCTAAATCCTGACTGAAATTCTTCACCTATACCATTTATCTTTAAAAAATGAACATAGTTGGGAGGACACTACCTTTTCTAGTATTTTCGACATAAATTGGAGATTTGTCTATAATAAGCTAACCCTCCAGGATCAAACTGTGGTTTCTTGATAAGGGGTTTGATAACTGCCAGTTTAAAGTTTCTTGGGACATGCCCTAAAGATAGCGAGGAGTTAATAATATTAAAGGTGCACTCAGTAAGGTTTAGCTGGCTCTTACTCATCCCATCAGCTTGGCATTTTGTATCGTGCTGTTTATCCATGAACAGTGCCGTGAGAGCTGCAGGACATAGTGGTTTGTTTCATGACTTCCTCTTGTTTGGACATTTTACCCTTTCACTTTCACTCATTCTGTTTGAACTGTCTGTTGGATCACAATCCTGCTGAAATTTTTACTCTGGACTATACTGTTGACTCTGGCTTCATTATTGTCTGTAGAGTAACTATATTGTGTTTGTTGTTATATTGTTTTTTTTTTTGCTTGTTTTGTTTTCATGTACTTTTATGTCTGAGAATTGGCTGAAAGCGCTATATATAGTAAACTCATTATTATTAATGTTATTAGTAGTGGTAGTAACTCAGTCAGTTGCATGACACAGTGTCATGTGCTGTCAACATGGCAGCGCCCAAAAGGGGGAAACCCACTCCATGTAAAATTAAACAGCTTTTATTTCATTACTGAAATGAATGGAGTCTTCATTTCATGTAAGCGTACATCATTTTCAACATATTTCTATGTATATTTCTATAAAATGTTATTCAGGTCTTTATTTATAAAACCTTTTTAGTTAGCAAAAACTTAGTGCACATTTAAGAAGAAGTTCTGCGATTAAAGGAAACATCTCTTTTAGGAGCTTATTAGGTATCAGGTCTAGCATTCATGTTGTTGCTTTTGATGTTTTAATAAGTTTTGTTAGCTCTTCCTGACTTATGACAGTGAAGGACTGAAGTTGCTCGAAGGGAATAATATGAGACACTGTCTTCTGAGGTGCTGTGGGAGATGGTTGCATGATTCCAGTTTTGTTTTTAATAATTACAATTTTATCAGTAAAGAAATTCATAAAGTCTACTGTGTTGCGATGGAATATCTAGTTCAGTCAAAGCTTTATTCCTTGTCAATTTAGCCACAGTACTGAATAAACACCTAGGATTGTTGTGGTTATTATGAGTTTGACAGACCTGTCAGCTTTAGGGGCCTCACTGTAGCTAGAGACATTATCCTTCAATGCACTGCGAAACACCTCTAATTTTGTGCTGTTCCCCTTACGCTTATTTTTTGAGCTGCTCTCTTGAGAACACAAGTGTCATACCATGGTGCGGGGCTTTTCTCTTTAACTTCCTTTAATTGAATGAGGCAACACTCTCTAGAGTGCTAGAGAACATGAAATTCCACAGACTTAATTTTCTCTGCTCTGACATGCATGACTGATAAGTCACAGAGTTCAGATTCAAACCCAGGAACACAGTCGGTTGTGTCAAGGTTAAAACGCTCTTCTTTAGGTTCACCACAAACCCCAGAGCATTCAGATGTGTCTGTGTTGAGGATGGATCTGATTATGGAAATATACATCCTTCAGATCAACTGAAGTGAACCAATCTTCCCTCTTTACAGAATGAAGCAGGGATTTGTGTCAACATTATGAATTTGTATTTTCTCAGATAATTGTTTAGAAATTTGAGGTCCAAAATGGGGCGGATGCCTCCCCCTATCTTGGGAATGAGAAAATACTGGCTGAAGATCCCCTTATGTGATTCTTCTGTCAGTAATATTCAAATAGCGTTTTTGAGGAGAATAGAATCAATTTTTTCTCTCAGAATTTTGGCATTTTCCCTTTGAACATTGCAAATTGCAACTGTAGCAATAATAGGGAACACACAGGAATTTTCTTCTGTTTTTGGAGTTACAGTATTGATAGATTTTTGCTTGTAACAGTTTTTAAAGTGTGCTTGTGAATAACCACATTTTGGGGAAGTTAATTTTCTCTCATTGTAAAGATAAAAGCATCATCTGGATTCAGATAGGGGATTGCAGAAGAGCCCACAGGGTGATCAACACAGGGGATGTGTGTGTGTGATAGTGCTTTGTAACTCTTACTGACCAACACCGGGGGTATGTGCAGGGATTGATGCATAGTTTAGGTTCTCAGTATTACTATTCTGGGGGAATTTGCGGAGGTAAACCAAGATAACAAATGTAATATCTGATGAGCTCAGAAACAGAAGAAGAGTAAGATAAATTATACAGAGTCTACCCCGAAATTCCTCAACATCATAAATTAAAGACTCTGCCAAGATGGTGCCCTTAAAGTCTGAATCAACCTTGTGTAAGAAAGCCCATCTGTTTATTCTCAACCATCATTTGAACAAAGAAAATTTTCAGAATAACACATAACCTTCCTTCAGACCCCTCACTCATGTCATAAATCAGGAAATACCCCCACAATCAATGGTCATCACATGACATGGCCATCTTGACCATCTGCAAGAGACTCTCCCAAGAAAACCTTATGATTGCAATCTAAAGCATAGAATCCTAGACTAAGGCTTCTTTGTTTTTGGACCAGTTTGCTACACTTACAAAATGGACAAATAAGGGAACACGAGACATTTTCTCCGGAAGCATGACTGTCACATGCTAAGAAACTCTGTACAAGACAAGAGAGAGCTTGAAAAATGTCTTTGGAAGGATCCCTTTGGAAGCTCTATTTAGCCGGACAAAAACTAGTGTTATTCTATCATCTCCAAAGATACAAAACTAACTTTTCTTGGCTTTTTACAGTGCATATACAGGCATTATGAACTATAACACTATCAAAAGACTTTATTGCATCATCATTCTACACTGCACAATGCAGTCTATTTTTGATAGTAAAAATGTATCTTACACAAAAGATTGTAGCCTGATGTAACCTTTAAAATATGTGTAGTGATTTGTAATCGCTTTTATAATTGAGAAATTGGTGATTATGAATTTTAATCTTGTATTATCCAAGTTGAATAGTTTGTTAACTATTTTTCAGAGCAAATGTATCATGTCAGGTATGTGAAGGTTTGTTTTCCCATGAGGAGTGCAATGGGTGAATTCATTTTGTTGTTATAATTTGTTTTAAGATATTAATGTATGATTAAAACGTACTTTTTCAAAAGGGGATTTTCAGAGGCCTTTGCACAAAGGATTGTAAATCATCTTTGAAAAAGGAGGGAAAGAGGTGATCATGTGACATTGTAAAGAGACTTCTGATTGGCTCAAGACACCTTTGGGGTACGGCCAACCTCAACTCAGCAAAACCTCCCCTCCTAGGACGAACTCTCTCTCCTCTTTTTCTCTTCTCTCTTGGCTCTTGTTCTTCTCTTAGCCCTTCTTCGGCTGGCTTCACTTCAGCGCCCCTCTGCCCAGGTTCCACACAATGTAGAGTTCAGGAAAGCTTGGAACACAAAGTTCCGAAAAAGTTCTCTTCTCTGCGCTACAACTTACACATGTGACAGGAAGTCGTGAGTCTCCCTTGCGGGAGGCCTCGCTTCAAAGCCCCACCTGATCATTCCAGCACGAACCACCACAGATCATCTGTGCAGTCCTGGAAATGTGGGAGGGTCTGATGAGCTACCGGGGTGGTGGGGAGGAGGAAGTTCCCATCTAGCCTTTAGCATTTAACGGCAAGGAGAGCCGCTGGCCAATTAATGCCCAGTTTTGCCGCTGCCCATCGGCAAGCCTCATGCAGGGTTACATTTACTGCTGCCGATGGTTGTTCTTCTGGTTCAGTAGAGTTTTTCAGGTGAATCCACTTGAGATATGAAAGGATCCCTCCTCGATGCCCACACCATCGTCCTTGTCCGACAGCCCTCCCCTGAAGTAGTAATGGAAACACAAGTCATCCTCTGATAGGACTCTCGGAAAATGTTCGATCTCCATTTCGAGACTGACAGAGTCCCCTAGCTCATCTGATGTAATAAGCTGGTAAGACCAATTCTTAATCAGAGATGAGGTTTCAGTTGCTTCGGTGGACACAGTCATGTCATCTCCCTATAAAGGATCTCAACACACCTCTTTGACAAACAGTGATCTCCTGTTCAGCACTACTGGTTTGAGTTTGCTGCAATATATGCAAGAGTCTGACGTCAACAATGCTGCCGTGACATGCTTAATGCCCAGGCAATCTGGACACGTAACGTGCAGATCACTAGATGAAATAGAAAATCCACATGCTCTCGGGCAATGGTGAGACATCAGGTCTGTTTTAAAAAACTTCTTCGGGGAAGTCATATTCAACTGGTAAGTCGAATCTCTCTCTCTCTCTCTCTCTCTCTCTCTCTCTGTCTCTTTTAATTGCTTGGTAAAGCATTTACTTTTTTCAGTTTGACTTAGTTTACTTGGCTCGATGTCCTCAAAAGAGTGGTGACTCGCTCTCCAGACAGTTAAGTCTAGCCATCTTTATAAATACTAAGTGCACTGATAAAAAAGGGCTCGCTGCTTGGATGCTTAGAGTGAAGAGATATAGGAGGCCATTTTTGGGCTTGTACAATAGATTATATAGGCATTGGCCAATAGCCTTCAAGGCGTGATTGTATAAGGCTTTATAGATGACCACGCAAGAGGCATGCTCCATAGTTAGATGTGAGAATGAAAGAAAACATTAACTAATTAAAACGTGTTATCAATGCCTCATTGTAAGAGTAGAATTCACATGAGATCAGTAAAAGAAGGTGTTTTAACCACTTGATGATGATTTAAAGTAATATATATGCAGTAGATGATGTGTAATTTTTCATGTTTACATTTTGCATTTATGACATTAATGTGCTGATGCTATATGCGGCCATAACATGCACCGGTTACACTGTTATTGTAATTTATAATGTCACTGATACTTCTGCAAAGATGGATCTATAAAATAGTGTAAATGGGCATAATACAGACAAAAGAATGGAGATGTGTGAATGGCTTTCAGCTGCAGATGGCACATGAGTATAGCAGCATATCAAACAACACAGTGAATGGGCACATAAGAGTATCTGAGTAGATTCCTGTTGATTTGATTCCTTTTGTAGACTAATTAAACAAAAAATCTTGGGCAGTGTTCCTACGCAAACAATCATAGAGATGTCGGTGAGTTTGTACCAGCTCGCTAATAACTCTGCATGCCGGTGTGTTTATGCTGACTGATCATTGACTGAACAACGTAACCAGAATTAGCTGTTGGTCTGAAAGTGGGTGGAGCTCCAGGTCACTGCTCTTACAAAAATTGAGAGTTTTGGCAAACTTGCCGCAAATTCGCCACTCGTTATTTTCACATGCAAATGAGCTTTGTGGCAAACTCTTCATTGTCGCCAAAGGTTTGCTGCAGGTTCACCACTGCTGGTGAAGAGTTGCAAACTTCTGGAAAACATTTGCAGGTGAATCGTTCATTTGCATGTAAAAATAATGAGTGGGAAATTTGCAACAAGTTTGCAGCCAGTTTGCTGCAAGTTTGTCAGAAATAAAACAATTTAAGGGTACTAATTACGTAAACCAATGGCAGTAAGGTGTTTAGCAGCAGGTACACAGTTTTCCTGAAAGTTTGCGCTGGCGAGCTCTTACGAACCACAGAAACAAACTCAAAAATACCTTTGAGTTGGACAGATTTTGTTCAAAATGACGTCACACTCGTTTTTTCTTCGATTTTGTATGAAGTATACCAGGCTTTAAGTGGGTCTTATTAGAACAGGCATAATAACAATGACGGTGATCTGTAAAATATAAATTATGTCTAATCCTAATTTTTTCCATGATCCACTGATCCTGATGAAAATTTAAAGAAGCCCAAATCTCCAATAATCTTTTGGAAATAGCATTCTTTGTGCATTTTCAGCACAATTTGAGCAAAGCACCCATTGAACGCAGTTTGTTCGTGCTGTCGCCTAGCATTTGTTTGTAAACTGTAACTTCATCTACAGAATAAGCACATTTCAGTACTAAAATTGTATCTAGCATTATGCTTTTATATGTGGTGTTTGATTGGCCTTCAAGATTTAGTTTTCAATATCCCCACCATGTACATGGTAATGTAAGTCTAGAGGTTGACACATGAAGTGTAAAATTGATGTACTGTTCAACGTATGCAAAGATGTTTATTGCATCACTGGTGGTTAAATGGAAACAACAGTTTATGAACAATTCACAGTTTCTATTGTACAGCTACAAAATCTGTCTGGTCTCATGTTCTGAAACAACAACAAAACATTCCAAATGTTCCATATGTGACTGGGTGCCTTATTTGTATATGGCGTGAGACAGATGCAACCACAGCTGTGCTTTTCAGAGTGTTTCTGTGGAGATGTCATTGAGAGGATCAGTACAGCAGAAGCGTTTGTGATTACGTAAATGTGTCTCACAGATCCAGCCTCCACTTTCTACTTACGCTACATTTTATGGCCTTATTGTCGTGATCCTGTTGCCTAGGTAACAGATTTTTTGACAATAAGGATGTGTAGGTTGCCAGAGGCAAAGCCAGAATTTTGGTTTATACATTAACAGGCCTGTGTTTGCTTTATACATACATGCATTATATATACATTTATTGTTTTATTGAAATTTTAAATATTCACACCTCTAATCTCTCTCTCTCTCCCTTTTTCTTTTGCAGATGTAGTGCATTAAACTCGAATAGTGTTTGCAAAACCATATCTCCAAACCAGATCATATTGCATTTGTTTGTGCTGCTTTGAAGGGTATAGATGTAATGAATAATGGATTAAGTTCAGAATGAACAGAGATTGTGTGTGTGTGTGTGTGTTTGTGTGTGCTTGAACAATCTAAACTTGAGGCACAAATGTACCTTTTCCTCATGTTTATATTACATAATATTTTTTGGGTCATGAAGCTTTTGTTTTGTTTTTTGTTTTCCAGGAGTACAATAAATACAGAAAGGGTTGATGGAGGCGGAAGGAGGCATGATGCTCTTGCTGGATTTTTTTGCTTTGTCTGACTATGTGCTGTTGTACTTGTGTGTGTGTGTGTGTGTGTGTGTGTGTGTGTGTGTGTGTGTGTGTGTCTAATTGGTGTGGTCATAGCGACAGAATAGGCACTGGCAAACAGTGAGTCTAGACTGTGACCTAGAGAAAGTGAGAGATCTATTAGAACATGATCCAGCAAGTCCAAACATCATGAATATGCAACATGGGTATGTAACTAAAGGTTTGTTTTTATATTTGCACATGTATAAGATCAGCAGAAATATTTTCAGCAAGTTAGCCCTAGCCATAACACAACTACAACTTACAACTATGATTGTACGCTCAGTCCAGGCGTTCACCATATTATTAACATAAATTGAATTTTTTTTTCATCCAAAAGTTCCTGCAGCTATAGTCCAAAGCGACATAATGATTTATGCATAGTTGATGTTGGCCTGTCAAAAACAGTTCACACCAAAAACTAAACTGTGCTTATGCACAAAGATGAAAACAACAGTTATAAAGTAGTCGGATATACAGGCATACAGTAGTAGCATTGTAAACAGGCCTGGTTTTACAGGGGAACTTGAGGGTGCTAGGAACCCTCAAACTAACGTTAGAGCACCCTCAATCGAATACGTATGCCTAATAATACTGTATATTGGCAATGCAGATTTCCTTGAATCCTGGCAAGCACACACACACAATCCCTGCATAACTAATAAATGTGTATAATCTTGCAAATCACTGTGTCCTAATCTGCAGGCTCAGCATCCTGCTGTCATTTCTTCAACTTCCACATTTGATTGGTTAACACCTCCGCTCATGCATAGAGACTTCACTCTGGAATTACCTCCTCAATCCACTGCCTGCTGCTTTTGATTTCTGCTCTGGGATAAAACAGCCAATAACTGCAGGTCTAGGATCAGTTTCCCATAAAATTGTTTCCCATTAGTGAAACGTGAAAACTCTGGTTGCAGATAACATCTTCGGACATTGCTTACTCATGCACAGAGAAAAAATATATAAATGACCAGACATTAAAAAAAAATCTCTTCTTAAATAAAGGCAGTGTAATTAGTGGATTAAATATTATGTTGTTTTGGTAGCATTAAACATGATTTCATCATCTGCACTTTAAATAGAGCACCCCCAATATTTTCAGAAGCACCCTCAGCGATTTTGATCTAGAACCTGGCTTGGTTTTAAAGTAGCCTATTCAGAGTATTTTGCCTTTACAAAGTATTTTATGGAACCAGTTTAAATATTCTGTCCATCATAACTTTACTGTGCTAACAAACTCTAGACTGCTGTCAAACACAAATCTACAAATCCCTACAAAATGATGTTCCATCACAATCCTAGTAAAAATATTCAGTCAGTGAACCGGAAAAATAGTGCATACCAAACAGGGTTGCAAATATGAGAAATATCCATGATTGTTAGTCATTACAGTAAATTAATTAATAAAATACAACATGCATTCCCTATCTTTCACTCACTCGAAGTTGTGTCGATGTAGTGACACTAGGGGTCACTCTTGGGAGCCCAAGACACCTCTGGTCTTTGATAAAAGGCCAATGAAAATTGGCGAGTGTATTTGCATGCCACTCCCCTGGACATATGGGTATAAAAGGAGCTGGTATGCAACCACTCATTCAGATATTCTCTTCAGAGCCGAACAGTCATGCTCACTGAGCTGAATTCCCACGACTGTTCATTCACCTCTGCTGGATCTGACGGCGCATTTCAGTGGCTTCTCCCCCCTCTGCACTGGTGCACTGCAGAGAATGCCCCTGGGCTCTCTTAAAGAGTATATTTCTCTAAAAGAACGGCACACATGGAACGTCTTTTAAAAGACGAGTCTTTCTTTTTCGATTGTGTGTTATTCCTGGTTGCGCTCATTATCAATCGCCTTCTGACGGTCACAATCACTGTCTTTCGTGTCTGGGCACTGCTCACGCGGAGACAGCGTTCGTGAATGGTCATGTTCTCATTGCGAGGACATGTCCATGGCAACGTTGCGGTCGCGGCTCGCCTTCGTAAGAAAGCAAGCCACCCCAGAGGCTCCCCGCCTCGGTCCTTTTACCCACGGGTATGAGGCCAGCGCGGCTAGCACTGGGGGCAATTTGGGGACCCCAATGGGACCGCCTCCACTGGGTATCCCCACGCAGACCTCCCATTCCACAGCACGCTCATCTGCCCCGATTGGGCTTCCAGACGAGTCCGCTGGCTCGTCTCACGGCGAGTTCAACCTCTTATTCGGAGCCCGTGAAAGTGATGAGCTCTCGAGCGCAGCATCGGAGAGCGGGCTCGTCCAGTGGGAAGCCTCAGCTGGGCTCCTCCCTTCGGGGACCATTGCCCAGTCACAGGCTGACACGGAGATGATGACATGCTTTCCTGGGCAGCCGCGAGGGTCGGCTAGAGTGGAACCCTCTGCTCTTCCCTGAACCCTCGCAGCTCGGTGATTGGTTCCTGGGCTCGCAGCGGCGCTCAAAGCCACGCCCCGCCCCCGTTCCTTTCTTCCCGGAAGTACATGAAGAGCTGACAAGGTTGCGGGAGGCACTTTTTACTGCCCGGTCCCAATCTTTTCAGCTTCCCTGCCCTCACTACCCTCGATGGTGGGGCGGCCAAGGGCTATTCGGCAATCCCCCGGTGGATAAAGGCACTGCCGTTCACCAGGAGTTGAGGAACTGCTGCCATCTGCCAGGAAGCAGAGGAGACGTTGCCTCTGCCAGGGGACAGAAGACCTGCTGCCATCCGCCGGGAGGCGGAGGAACCACTGCTGGCTGCCAGGAGGCGGGATCCAGTGCCATTGCATGGCGTCGCAGAGGATCGCTGGACAGCTGGCTGAGGACCGAATTGCGGCGTGGTAATGAACCAGAGTTTTTTTCTTTTCTCTCCCTCCTTCTCTCTGTCTCTCCCATCCCCTCATCCTACCAGGTAGCCGGCGATGGAATGGCTGAAGGGGCAACTCCTCCACTCCAGGAAGGGATGGGGTGGAGTAAGTCAGACCGGAGGTTTCCCTGGCCTGAATCGGGCGGTGGGGGTATGTGATGAGGAGGAGGGCGTGGCCAGGCCAAGAGGATGCACGCCCAGCACTGAATTCCCCAGTCAGTGGGAGAGAGATAAAAGGAGGAGCCGGGGATGCCACAGAGAGAGAGAGAGTGACGCAAGAAGCAGTGTGTGTGCATCATAGTTTACATTGAAAGTCTTCATCAGTGTTTTTTTTATTTTTTTATTCTCCCAATTTGGAATGCCCAGTTCTCAATGTGCTTCCAAGTCCTCGTGGTCGCATAGTGATTCGCCTCAGTCCGGGTGGTGGAGGACGAATCTCAGTTGCCTCCGTGTCTGAGACCATCAACCCGCGCATCTTATAACGTGGCTTGTTGAGCGTGTTGCCACGGAGACATAGCGTGTGTGGAGGCTTCACGCAATCCACCGCGGCAACCACGCTCAACTCACCACGCGCCCCACCGAGAACGAACCACATTATAGCGACCATGAGGAGTTTACCCCATGTGACTCTACCCTCCCTAGCAACCGGGCCAATTTGGTTGCTTAGGAGACCTGGCTGGAGTCACTCAGCACACCCTGGGATTCGAACTAGCGAGCTAGTGAACTCCAGGGGTGGTAGCCAGCGTATTTTACCACATAAAAGCTACACAGGCCCCCTCTTCGTCAGTGTTTTATTAAAATTCTTGTGATTGTTAATCCCGTTCCTGCTTCCTCCTTTCCCTACCAAACAAGAGGCATGTCTGTCACTGTGGTATGGGGGGACGTGGTCATGAATCTGTCTGTGGGAGAGGGAAAGCGGTAAGGCTCGTCACCTGGGCTGTAATTATTCTAACACTTGTCTCTCATTATAGTGATGGCGGAGGGAGACCTGATAAGGCACACCAGAGCGTCAGAGTGGGAGAGAGAGTGGCAAGGAATGTTTGAAAGACAGAGACTGCACCTTATAGTTCCCTAAGCCCTATTTGAGTTGGCCACCGAGAGCTGTTTTTTTTTTTGTTTGTTTAATCTGATTGTGTGGAAGAAATAGTCACTCACCTCAACTGTTCAACTTTACAGTGGTGCCAAAAACCTAGCTTTGGAGGAGAACGTCGTTATGGAGTCCATACCGCTGGGCGAAGTCTTCAAGACCCTCGTCAGCGTCCAGCAAAATCAACACCAAGTCCTCATGGAGGTACGCCTGGAGCAGGAACAGCATTTCCAAGTCCGGCTCCAGGCACAAGCGGAGGACCGGCAGGTGCTCCAGAGCCTGATCGCCAGAGAGGGGGCTGGCGCTGTGACCCCCCCCCCGGAGCCCACCCCACCCTGATGAAAACCTTCTTAGATTTATTCGGCAGAGGTATGGAAGTGGCCTCTTGACCAGGCGCAGCTTGCGGCACAACAACTTTCCGCATCCTTGACTACCAACAACGGGTGGGTCATTGTCCCGAGGAGGGTCGGCAGCTTTTTAGATCGCTGAGCTTCGGGATGCAAGGCTGCCCATTCGCTTTTGCCCAACAGCTCCAGGATGCCTGCCGGAAATGGTTGCTGGTGGGGGGAATCTGCAGCGCCGTGGAGGTTGTCGATCTGGTGGTACTGGAGCAGTTCGTCTCTCAACTTCCTCGAGGAATGTCCGAGTGAGTCCAGTGCCACCGCCCGGCATCGCTGGAAGAGGCCATCCAGCTGGCAGTGGACTACATGTTGGCATTTCCAGGAGGCAGCAATACAATGTTTTTCTTCTTCTCCCTCTCCCCTCTCTGCTCTCTCTCCACCCCCTGTGTGTCATTCTTCCCCCCGTCCCTCCCAGTCCCACCCAGTTCTGGCTCCCTGGAACCCCATCCCCGGTCCAGGGGACACCTCCCCTTGTCTGCCCCTCCTACTCCCCCATCTTCCTCCACTATTATTGTATATTTTCATTTAATCATTCAGTCTATTTTGATGATTGCATTAACATTTATGCAATATGCAATGATCTAAAAATGACAATGTGTAATCAATGTACTATGAAAAACTGCATTTTGAATGTTATTAAATATGTTAGATATTTAATCATTCATTTATTGATTTAATTATCATTTACTCAGTTTAATAATCAAAGTGCAAATCAATGAAAAAATGCAGCTTGGCTAGGGAGAATTACAGTCTCTCTCTCTCTGTGTCTCTTTGTAAGGCCCTTTCTGTGAATGAATTTTAATAGAACAGAATCCGACAATGCATGATTTGATGCAGACAATTTATGGAATTGGGAGTGTTGGGATGAATCAGATGTATGCGTCGAGAGGAAGTCTTAAGGATAAAAAACACCACCTGTGGCATCACACACATACTTCTCACAGGGATGTGTTGTGTGTGACCAATAAACTGAAATAATGGAAATAATTTAATATACTAATCAAATTAATGCAAAAAGTAATGATTGTTAGTTAATATAAAATATGTAACCATATGAAGTAATTACAGTATGTTTTATGCATATAAAATAAAATATATATGCTTTTGCCACCGCTGAAGTAAGCCAGGATGTCCTGTTAGAAGGAGTGATGACGTAAATAATCAAGGCATACGATTATATTGGATGATATTATTGGATGATATTATTGGATGATATCATGGGTTAATTTTTGGATGAAGAGACCATCCTCAAAGAGAAAAGAAACTGTATAAAAAAGGCATGTTCTAAAATGTAACTTGAGATGCTTCATGAATCATCTCGGCTTTGTTATTTTTATAATAAAATCTATTTTTGGAATCAGAACTTTGCGGCTCTAAGAAATCTTTGACTCGACTGTGCTTTGATGGCTGTTTTGGAGAATCTGCCATGACATAATTACTTGGTGTTGGACAAGTTGGATTGGAACAGGAGTGGAATACAGGCTGCTGCATCAGGCTGGCACGAGGTGAGCTACACAAACTGGTGGCCACGTGAGGTAAGCAACTTTGCTTTTAGTATAAATTGTTTGTGTAGTTCACCACAGGTCTGCCCGTAGTGGTAAGAGCATTCTTAAAAAAGCTTCTCCAAATTAAATAACAGACAGATTTCCAAAAGAATTTACTTGCATGCAAAAAAAAAAAAAATGTGTTTTACTGTTAAGTGGGCCTTGATGGATAACAGTAAAATGTCAGATAAAATAATGTGTACAAAATCCTACGGATACCGCTGTATTGCGTAGTGATAAGAGGTCTTCATGGGTAGGTAGGAAAAAAAAGTCCTATGGATACCGCTCTGCTATATTAGCAAGAGGGCTGCACGGGTAGGCAAGAAAAAGTCCTACGGATACCGCTGTATTGCTTAGCGATAAATGGTCTGCACGGGTAGGCAGGAAAAAGTCCTACGGATACTGCTGTATTGCATAGCGATAAGAG
Source organism: Myxocyprinus asiaticus (assembly GCF_019703515.2). NCBI lineage: Eukaryota > Metazoa > Chordata > Actinopteri > Cypriniformes > Catostomidae > Myxocyprinus > Myxocyprinus asiaticus. Next base: position 33,115,585 of record NC_059378.1, read on the forward strand.
GTCTGCACGGGTAGGCATTGAATGGAGTAAATGTTGTCTAACAAAGAAAGTTTGTCTTTTATATGTTGAATGGATGTTGGGAATGAAAGCCTGTCTCTTGTGAAAATTTGGAAAGATATTTTCTTTGTAAACACTGAGAAAACAAAACAAAAAAGTTCCAAGATATTGGCTTTGTAAGTTGTTTGGACATTTTCCTGACTGTAGGATCTGTGATCCAGATAGAGATACTCAAACTTTGCTGCATAACTAATAAGGTATATATTACGTATATAAGAAAATCTATATAGGCCTATTCTCGACCTTCCATCAATATATGAGGTTGAAGAAATCCGACCATTAGACGCAAAGAGGGCATTTAAAAAAAAAACAAAAAAAAAAAAAAATATATATATATATATATATATATATATATATATATATATATATATATATATATTTTTTTTTTTTTTTTTTTAATGATAGTGGAGAATACGGATGGGTAAATGTAACACAGTATAAACTGACAACAGGAAAAAGATTAAAAACAGTGAGACAACACAGCTGTATCCCAGAAACTAAATGTGCAGGAAAGCAAAAAGTTACAGAACATACAGTTATTATAACATTAATATATCCTTGGAAACTTATATAATTGGAGTCAGATCAAATAAACGGGGATCATAAAACGAATGATATAGTTATTTAATTGGAACGAAATAACTTAAACTCAATGCGCACGATAAGACAGAATGCGCATGAGACCTTCAGCCACTCCATTGCATGGTGACATTCACAAGAATCCGGTGGCTACCATTGACGATTCAGGGGAAAAAGGCATAGGGTCGAGGCTGCGGTTAACTCCCGCCTCACCCATCCACTAATTCTGGGATTGGCCTTGCCTGGTTTTAAAAATGTATTGAGGGTAATGTGTGTGGATGGGTCCTGCAAAGTAGTGTCGCAGTGTGTGACATGTGACACTATGGCTGGAGAGGCAGTGCTAGGGCCGTCGACAGCGGCCCCGCATCATGATGAGGCAGACGAGGGAATTCTTGTACTCAGGGGCTTCCCTGAGGGGGATTACCCTCTGAAGCAGTCGTGTGATGAGTCCCTCAATCACGCCTTCGACCAGGTGAAAGTAATTGATGGTCAACAGCTCCAGCCTAATGTTACGCTCACATACCCATACTTTTCTATTATTAAAGAGTGGTTGTATCAAGTGATGCAGGACACTCAGACCAAAGAGAATACAACTCAGCTATTAATACCAAAGAGCCGTTGGGAAACACTCTTCCAGGTGGCTCACTACAACCAAATGGCTGGTCACTTAGGTCATGAAAAAACTTTAAACCGTATAATGGCCTGTTTTTTTGCAGCGAATGCCAGTTGGTGAACCCACCGGCCATCCCAAAAGCACCATTGCACCCTCTGCCGTTGATTGAGGTCCCCTTTGAGAGAATTGGCATGGACCTCGTCGGGCCATTAGAATGGACTGCACGCGGCCATCGCTTTGTATTAGTTCTGGTGGATTATGCAACGTGATATCCAGAAGCAGTGCCTCTACGCAACATCTCAGCACTTAGTGTTGCGTAGGCACTCTTCAAAATTATCTCCCCAGTGGGGATTCCAAAGGAAATCCTCACTGATCAAGGCACAACATTCATGTCATGTACACTACATGAACTGTACAAATCATTATGCATTAAATCGATTCGCACCAGCGTTTATCACCCACAAACTGATGGCTTGGTCAAACGATTTAATAAGACCTTGAAAAACATGATTCGTAAGTTCGTACAAAAAGACGCTAAAAATTGGGATAAGTGGCTCAAACCCCTGCCCCTGCTGTTTGCAATACGAGAGGTCCCGCAAGCCTCCACAGGGTTTTTCCCATTTGAGCTACTGCATGGGCGTCGGCTGCATGGCATGCTCAATGTCATACGGGAAGCATGGGAGGAAGGACCTTCGAATAGCAAAAACATCTTGGTTACTGATGTAACCTCTGTTCCCTGATGGAGGGAACGAGATGTTGTGTCGATGTAGTGACACTAGGGGTTCACTCTTGAGAGCCCCAATCACTTTTGCTTTATTCAGAAAAGGCCAATGAAAATTGGCGAGTGGAATTTGCATGCCACTCTCCGCCCCGGACATACGGGTAAAAAAGGAGATGGCATGCACCACTCATTCTGAGTTGTGCTGAGGAGCTGAGAGTCCTGGCCATGTCAGCGGTCGGTTCAGTGCTGCGGCAGGAGGGACACAACATTTCGTTCCCTCCATCAGGGAACAGAGGTTACATCAGTAACCAAGACGTTCCCTGTCTGTCACTCACTTGACTTTGTGTCGATATAGTGACACTAGGGGTTCCTATACAAAATGCCGCAGTCGCTGAACCATGTCACGAGGTATGGAGGAGCAGACACAGGCAGGCTGCTGCATGCCTCACAGCGAGCGCTCGACCACGTCGTGACCTTCCAGCGAGCTAGGTAAGGCATCTCCCTGGTCCCGATAAGGGTGGGAGAGGCACTTACCTAAAAAATGCACAAATTGCTATTTAGCTATGGGCTAATATTATTTTCCCCATCCATGCAGCCTAGGTGATGTCAGCCAAAAAGCAAAGTAGTTTCAGGGTGGAGCAAGATATTTTTCTTTGGAATGTACTGATGAATTGTACACAGTAAGACCAGGACCATGTATTTAGAAAGTAAATATGGTCCATTTGATTTCATGTTGACTTTTAATACTACAGTCGTATATTAAATTTCAGACTCTACTGAAATCAAAGACCTGAAAAATATGAGTTAGTATAAAGTTCAGCTTGAAGACTGACCCTGTACCTTCCAGTGAATAACAATAATCATGGTAGAAGATGCTTTGTTATTTGGATTGGATGATGGTGATGATACAGCCAATGGATCCCAGTAAGGTTCCTAAATTATTCATCCCTCCCTGGCCGGGTGAATGATTCATGGTGAAGAGAGACCCCTCCTCCCCCTACTCAACAGAGTACACTCAGCAGAGGGGGAGATATAATTGCAGCTTCCTGTCCAGCAGTGCTGATTAATTAAAGACCTCCTGTACCTGGGAAATCCTCTCTTCCTGTTAGAGAGTCTTGTAAGGAACCTGTAAATTTTCTCTCTAGAAGAAGAGGTCCACCTAAGATGAAAAGCCAAGGCTGATGGTACTGCCTTGTTAGAGGTGGAAATGCACTTGGGCCCAAAGGACTTTTCTTGAGTACTATTTGGTGTAAAGGGATGGGTCAGGATGTTTGACTAGTCCAGGGTTTTTTGCAGTTACACACACACAAACACACACACACACACACACACACACACACACACACACACACACACACACACACACACACACACGTATATGTGTACAGTATAATTATTAATATTTATTTATTTGTTTTTATGATGTTGACTAGTTTATCTAGATTTTTATATTCTTTTTTAGCTTTAATATGTTTCATGCCATTGCTTTAAAATGGATGAATTTAGAAGCTGACTATGCAACTAGATGATTAAGAAAATATGTAGATTTGCACATTCTTTTGAAATAGTGCTCAATTGCAAGTGGTTTCAATTGGAGTTAAAGGTTAGTTAACCCTAAAACGAAAATGATGTCATCATTTACTCACCCTGTCATTCCCAACCCCTGAATTTTTCTTCTGTGTAAAACAAGATGAGACATTTTGGAGAAATGCTATTATTTAATTTTTCATACAATGAAAGTATATGGCAACTGAGGCTATTAGTCCCTAACAATCTGCCTAACATCTCCTTTTGTATTCCACAGAAGAAAGACGGATATGAGGGTGAGTTAATGATGACAGAATTTTCTTTTTTTGTCATCATTAAATATCATCTCTTTAATATTTGGCACCTACCGTTGTTCTTCTAAAAACAGTGTCTTTCAGCTGTAGAACACTACAGCTAAGGACAAAGAGAAGTATAGTGAAATGTAAAGTGTTATATAACAAAAGTGTTATTGGTTAAATGAGTAATCAGATAAGAGGATCATCAAAATGATGGGAGAATGCTGAAGCACTCTTTCACTCCTCTCCTATTATCAACACTCCATCCATCACCCCTCCACCCAAAGCACTCTTGTTTCCTCAAGCATGGAGGACCTCATAAGCATCAGCAGTCACCGTGCTATTGGATGTGTGGTGATGTTCCCATGGTGATTTGTTGTGGAGATGTATGTGGTGGTCTTTCATCACTGTCATCTTCACAGGTTATAAGAGACCTGAACTCTAGAGCTCGTGCCATAGGCACTTCATGAAACAGAAATCAACTTAATTGAACAAAAGGGACGTTCTTCAGAAAACAGGCTATTTTCAGTTACCTGGCTACAGCAGAAACATCTGTTTCATTCAAGGGCGTAGATTTGGTTTGAACATTGCTTGTTCTTGCTTGTTTTGATTATTGGAGGGGTTACCCCCCCCCCCCCAAAATTGACGCCCCTGGTTTCATTTCATAAATATGTTAAATAAAGCACTAAATTGAGCTGGAATTCTGCAATGGAATATGTAGGTCACAGGGTCATTGAAAAAGTACCAACATGTTGTTAAAAGACAGTCCTTCTAAGTTACCATGTATTAAAGTGTGTTATTTCTTTTCCACTAGTGCCACCAAACAGAATTGCAAAAATAAATGTATACTGCACAACATCGCAATGGCATGGGGAGTTCCAATAATGCGCAATTCGTGTCACAGTCCCAGCAGTTATCCTTGCATACTGGCAACTCTTATAAGGTGCCGGTATGCTATCCTTTTTGCAAAACAATCAGGCAAAGAGGGAGTACTGCTATGGATTTCTTTCCACTTTTAGCACTGCCATATGGACTAAACACACAGCCTGAACCTGTGGATGATGAGGCAAAGATAAATGTTACTGGACAAGCTGCACTCCACTGATCTAAACATCTGTAGTAATACAAATTCTAAAATCATTCTAAACTGTAAGGCTGTACTGCACAGTTTGTAGTATGATTTTGTTGTTTGTTTTTTTACCTTTTGCTTTCACGGCATCTTTCTCTACATATTTGCACCTCTACAGGTGTGGTGGTGTTGAAAGCTCTTATTTGTAGATGATTAGGTGTGTTTTATGCACATTACTAACTGTGGGCACGTGCTCCTTTATTTCGAATAATCTGGATTCATTAACATTAGAACAAGTGTAAGAACAAATCCATGTGCGTACACAGCTGTTTTTTTTTTGTTTGTTTTTTTTTCTTCAGAAAATTTGTGTAATAACTTTTTCTGCACACATAGTTTTGCAAAGTCCACACTATTATTAGTGAATGAGACCCATTGTTTCCAAACAGCTTTCAGCTTTTTTAAAAAATCTGACAACGCAAGAAAACGCCTCGGTTACTGTCGTAACCTCTGTTCCCTGATGGAGGGAACGAGACATTGTGTCAATGTAGTGACACTAGGGGTCGATCTTGAGAGCCCTAGACACCTTCAGATCTTTGAGAAAAGGCCAGTGAGAATTGGCGAGTAGAATTTCCATGCCACTCCCCCCGACATACGGGTATAAAAGGGAGGCTGGAATGCGGATTCATTCAGGTTTTTGCAATGAGGAGCTGAGACAAGGTCCCGGCCATTACAGCGGTGTAGTTCAGCCTGTGGCAAGAGGGACACAACGTCTCGTTCCCTCCATCAGGGAACGGAGGTTACGACAGTAACCAAGACATTCCCCTTCTGTCACTCACTCGATGTTGTGTCGATGTAGTGATACTAGGGGTCCCTATACGTAACGCCACAATGGCTGAACTGTGTTATGTGAACTGCCGATGCAGGTGTAGGCAAGCTACTGTGAGTGTAGGAACAGATGCACTTGGACTGCACGTAGTCTCCCCAGACGCCCCAAAACATCATGTAATTCCCAACAACCCTGAGGGGGGGAAGGAGACGTATCAAGTATGGGAGCATGCCGCACCAGCCGCGGCCTTTTCTCTCTAAATTTTTCTCTCCACAGAAAATTAGATTCGGCTGGGACCTTTAAATGCTCATAAAATGCACCGGGGGAAGGCATTCTTTTCCGTTCCTATTCTTTCAGGGGGAAAAGACCCTGCGGAGGCCACACCCTGCCCTGAAGGGGAGGGTAAAAAAGTGGCGACTACGTCATATGGGCCTAAGGCCGCACATGGAAGAGGCACGGCGGAAGGTCCTGCCCTTCGTAGGAGAGGAGCTCTACAAACACAGCGACTGGGGCAGAGAGGGCTCTGTCAAGGGAGATGCGGGTCTCTCGAAAAAGGGAGACCGTACCATGGAAGATACATCACAGGAGGTTACTGGGGTAACCGAGACCTGTGGAGCACTTACCCCAGTACAGGGCATGTTAGCACACATACTGGGTCCGACTACGAATTCCTCTGCTGAATTCCTGAGCCAGAGGGCTAGGAGGAAGGACATCCAGGGTTCACAGTTCGTGAACACGCATAGGAGAGAAGAGCGCACGGCTTCGCCTCATGGAGGGGAAAGGCGCTATACACAAGCGGTACACCTGGCCAGCTGTCGTAAGTTTCGTAACAAAACTTACCTGTTCGTACCTGAAAGAACACGGGACAAAACCGGCTCAACCCGGAGATTGTAAAATCTCACGAAGGTATTTGGTGTTGCCCAGCCCGCTGCTCTACAGATGTCTGCTAGAGAGGTGCCACTGACCAGTGTCCACGAGGATGCCACACTCCTTGTGGAGCGTGCCCGAACCTGCAAGGGGGCAGGCACGGACTGGGTCTGGTAGGCCAAAGTGATGGCATCCACGATCCTGTGGGCAAGCCTCTGTTTGGAGACAGCGTTCCCTTTCCGCTGTCCGCCGAAGCAGACAAAGAGCTGCTCAGAGCATCTAAAGCTCTGTGTGCGATCCAAGTAGATGCGCAAAGCACGCACCGGACACAGCAACGATAAGGCTGGGTCTACCTCCTCCGGGGGCAGCGTTTGCAGGCTCACCACCTGATCCCTAAAAGGGGTCATGGGAACCTTGGGCACATAGCTCGGTCGTGGTCTCAGGATCATGTGAGAGTCTTCCGGACCAAACTCTAGGCACTCTTCACTGACAGAGAATACTTGCAAGTTCCCAACCCTCTTGATGGAAGTGAGCGTGGTCAGGAGGCTGGTCTTCAATGAGACGGCCTTTAACGTGACTGACTCTAGGGGCTCAAACGGGGCTCTCCATAGGCCTAAAAGGATCACGGAGTGGTCCCACGAGGGAAAGAGGTGCGGCCTAGGAGGATTCAACCTCCTGGAGCCTCTCAGGAACCTGATGATCAGGTTGTGCTTACCGAGAGACTTACTTGCAACAGCGTCGTGTTGTGCTGCTATAGCAGCTACGTAGACCTTGAGAGTGGAGGGGGACAGCCGCCCGTCCAACTTCTCTTGCAAGAAGGAAAGCACTGACCCAACTGCGCACCTCTGTGGGTCTTCGCTACGGGAAGAACACCACTTAGCGAAGATACGCTATTTCAGGGAATACAGCTGCCTTGTAGAAGGAGCTCAGGCCTGAATGATCATGTTAAGCACTGCAGGCAGTAGACCAGTTAGGTCTTCCACGTTCCATCCAGGGACCAGACATGGAGATTCCAGAGGTCTGGGCGTGGGTACCAGAGGGTGCCCTGTCCCTGAGAAAGAAGGTCCTTCGAGGGGAGGCTCCCGTCAGGGCATACCAGAGCGGGCAGTGGGAGGATTCCCGGGAGGAGAATAGGTCTACCTGTGCCTTGCCGAATCGACTCCAAATCAGCTGGACCACCTGGGGGTGGAGTCTCCACTCTCCCCTGAGTGTCACCTGCCACGACAGAGCATCTGCTGTGGCGTTGAGGTTGCCAGGGATATGAGTGGTCTGCAGCGACCTGAGTCGCCGCTGACTTCAGAGGAGGAGGTGACGGGTGAGTTGCGACATGCGACAAGAGCGTAAACCACCTTGCCGGTTTATATAAGCCACTGTCATCGTGTTGTCCATCCGGACCAACATGTGCTTGCCCTGGATCAACGGCAATAGACTCCGCAGGGCAAGCTGTACTGCCAGCAACTCAAGGCAGTTGATGTCCTGGGTCGTTACTTGTTGGTTGCTTACTAGCCCAAGTCAAAAGAGCCCACATCTAAGTCGGAGCTTACACCCTGATCTCTAGATGTGGCTTGGGCCCTTCCTTCAATTTTAATTTGTTTCTTGTTATATCATCTTCCAGGCAGAATTTGTAATTATGATTACTTAGAAAGTAATAACCAGCCTGAACTCATGAAAATTACATGACCGTGGCAACTTTTTTGCAAAAATAAAATTACATGCTTCATTACACATTTTCCTGCAGTTTCCTGTGTCAGCTTACGTTAGGGTTGACACCTGTCCTGTAAAATACAGGATCGTCCCGTATTTAAAGATTAAATTAATCAAATCAATACAGGACGCAATATGTCCCATATTTAAGCTTGTCATATAGCGTCACGGTGAAATCGTTCCAGATCACTAATTTAACATTGATTTAAGTTATAAATTTTGCCTATGGTGGGTAAAGGACCGTCTGAAAAGTACACACATTGTGCTAAAATGTGCTAATACTGTGGAGGGTGTGGTAAGGGACCGTCTGAATAGTCCACACATTGTTCTAAAACTGTGGATTTTTTTCTAAATAAATGTTCAATTAGATGTACAAAATTACAAATATCGAACAATGTATGAATACAATCACTGAGTAATAAAGACAAGAAGTACAGGTGAAGAAAATAAATAAATAAATGCATAAATAAAAATTATATAAAAAAATACTTTTAAATCAACCAAAATTTATACATAAATAAGATAAAGAAGATAATATATGTCTTTTTTTCCTTGCTTTTTTTTTTTTTTATAAGTCATGGGTCAGGAAAGTTCTCATTTTAGAATCAGAATTAGAATCAGAATGAGCTTTATTGCCAAGTATGCTTACAAATACAAGGAATTTGTCTTGGTGACAGAAGCTTCCAGTGCACAAACAATACAACAACAAGACAGAGATAATAAAAATATAGAATAAGAAATAAAATGCATACAGAAAATATAAGTATAAAAACAAGTTTTCAGCTAACGACCCTTCGTAAGTGTGGAGAGGCCTTAAAGACATTACTAACTTCACCATTCCCCAACACTGTAGGGAATCAACAACTGGCTGACGACCTGAATGTGTTTTACTGTAGATTTGAAAAGCTCAGTCTCACACCCCACACCTGCTCTGACATTCACTTAACACAAACATCAACACCTCCTGCAACCACCCTACTCCCCCCTTCTGCTACTCAACCTGCACTTAAGATCTGTGAAGAGGATGTGTGCTGGGTATTCTGGAAATAAAAGACAAGGAAAGCACAGGGCCCAGACGGTGCTTCACACACTTGTCTAAAATCCTGTGCTGACCAGCTGGCCCCCATATTCACACAGATCTTCAACAGATCACTGGAGCAGTGTGAAGTTCCCGGCTGCATCAAACGCTCCACCATCATCCCTGTCCCAATGAAACCCAAAATCACAGGACTTAATGACTACAGACTCATTGCTCTGACGTCTGTGGTCATGAAGTAATTGGAGAGACTGGTGTTGGCCCACCTAAAGGATATCACTGGACCCTTTTTGGGTCCCCTTCAATTTGCTTATCAAGCAAACAGGTCTGTGGATGATGCAGTCAAAATGGTATTGCATCATATCCTGCAACATCTGGACAGACCAGGGACATATGCAAAGATCCTTTTTGTGGACTTCAGTTCAGCTTTCAACACCATCATCCCAGCTATACTCCAGACTAAATTAACCCAGCTCTCGGTTCCCACCTCTGTCTGTCAGTGGATCCCCAGTTTTCTGACAGACAGGCAGCAGCTAGTGATCTTCACTTCCAGCACCTGTACTATCAGCACTGGTGCCCCCCAGGGATGTGTGCTCTCCTCTCTCCTCTTTTCCCAGTACACAAATGACTGCACCACCAAGGACCCCTCTGTCAAGCTCCTGAAGTTTGCAGACAACACTAATTTCATCAGCCTCATCCAGGATGATAATGAGTCTGCATACAGAAGAGAGGTTGAACAGCTGGCTGTTTGGAGCAGTCAATACAACCTGGAGCTGAACATGCTCAAAACAGTGGATATAATTGTGCACTTCAGGAGGAAAACCCCAACATGGACCCCGCACACCATTCTGAACAGCTCTGTGGTAACAGTGGAGTCATTCAGGTTCCTGAGCTCTACCATCTCACAGGACCTTAAGTGGGACACTCACACTGACTCTATTGTGAAAAAGGCCCAGCAGAGGTTGTACTTCCTTTGCCAGTTGAGGAAGTTCAACCTGACACAGCCTCTGCTGACACAGTTCTACTCAGCAGTCATTGAGTCTGTCCTCTGCACTTCAGTGACTGTCTGGTTTATTTCAGCTCTGAAATTGGATATCAGAAGACTACAAAGGACAGTTCGGAATGCTGAGCGAATTATTGGTTGCCCCTTGCCCTCCCTTCAAGAACTGTACACTTCCAGAGTGAGGAAGAGGGCTGGAAATATCACTCTGGACCCCACTCACCCAGCCCACTACCTTTTTGAACTGTTGCCCTCTGGCCAGCACTACAGCGCACTGAGCATCAGAACCATCAGGCATATGCATATATGGAAGTGTAGTCTTCCTGAAAGACATTACTAACTACAAGACACCATTCAGCTTCTCTGAGTAAATTCTCTCAGCCACTCTAATCTCCTTTGTCAGTGTGTTTCTGGCCTGAATTCTGTACAAGATTTTTTCCCCAATTCTGTAAGCATCCTCTTTGGCCTGACGAAGCTGCCTGAGTTTTGCTGTAAACCATGGTTTTGACTTTTACAAGTCCTAGTAGGAATGCACATATCCTCACAGAAACTGATATATGATGTCACAGTATCTGTGAGCTCGTCCAGATTGGTGTCTGCAGCTTCAAAAACACTCCAATCAGTGCAGTCAAAGCAGGCTTGTAGTTCCAGCTCTGCTTCATTGGTCCATCTTTTTACAGTCTTTACTACAGGTTTAGTTGACTTAAGTTTCTGTCTGTAGGTTGGAAGAAGATGAACCAGACAGTTATCAGAGAGTACCAAAGCTGCTCTAGGGACGGAGGGATATGCATCCTTTAATGCTGTGTAGCAGTAATCCAGTATACTTCTGTCTCTGGTGGGGCATGTAATGTGCTGTCTGTATTTTGGCAATTCATGGGTGAGGTTGGATCTGTATATGTTGAGTGTCCATTATTTTACAACTTCAAAAGTGGCAACCCTAGCGTACGTGCTTGGCTGGACTCCAGCCCCGGTCCTCCGAGTCCAAAGTCCAACACTCTATCAGGTGAACTGTTATGCAAGTTATTCACATTGGAATAAGTGTGTAAATGTAGGTGGGTCTGTAGAACAACCGCTAAATATATATTGTTTTTTGAAATTAGGCGTTAAAGTGTTTCAATATCATAACATAGCAGTGTGTGAGTAATAGAGCAAAAAATATGCGTTTATAATAGGGATGTGTCTGAAGCCGAATACCTTATTTGGAAAGGCACAAATGATGACTTCAAACTGAAAAATGAATTCATCCAAAAAAAATATTCTTTAGACTGATTATTCAAGAAGTACAAGGACAAAGTGATATTTTAAATAAACATACCCAAAATAAATGCAAAGGCCCTGATTTAATAAAGTTTTGCATGTATAAAAACATGTTCAAACTTGATAGCATGCTAAAAAACCATTCCAAGCTGATCTACTAATGTAATCTTTTAGATCTTTCAGATGCGCAAAATAGCACATCTTGGCAATTTCCGAAATGAATATGCAATTTAGAGGCGTGCCTACAAATGCACATAATAAAGGGCGGTCTAGATGCAAATGAATCAAATTGCACCAGCAAAGTGATTTATCAAGCCTAAAAGTCATTTCAGAATTGAAAACATCCTGGTTGCTTGCATAACCTCCGTTCCCTGATGAAGGGAACAAGATGTTGTGTCGATGTAGTGACAATAGGGGTCACCCTTGGGAGCCTGAGACACCTCAGGTCTTTGATAAAAGGCCAATGAAAATTGGCGTGTGGTATTTGCATGCCACTCCCCCGGATATACGGGTAAAAAAGGAGCTGGTATGCAACCACTCATTCAGGTTTTATGCTGAGGAGCCGAGACAAGGTCCGCCATTTCAGCGGGTAGTTCAGCGTTGTGGCAGGAGGGACACAATGTCTCATTCCCTCCATTAGGTTACGCAAGTAACCAGGACGTTCCCTATCTGTCACTCACTCGACGTTGTGTCGATGTAGTGACACTAGGGGTCCCTATACAAAATGCCGCAACTGGCTGAACTGTGTTACGTGAACTGGCGGTGTGTGACGGGCAGACAACTGTGTGCCTCGTAGCCAGCACACCAGGCCGACATGTAACCTCCCCCAACATAGTTATGAGTATCGATCGGCCCTTTGGGGACAAGTCGACTACCCAAAAGATAGAGACAGGCTAACCCAGTCGTGGCCTCTTTTCTCCTTCTTTTTTTCATTCCCTAAAAAACTAGGGGGATTATCCGACTGGGCCGCCAGGTTTAGTCGGGGGGGGGGGTGTCCCTCCCAAGGAGAGGACACCGTGGAGACCACACCTCACCCAAAGAGAGGGGGGGATATTTAAGTGGAAAATACGTCACATGGTCTTGCCGACCATGTGGAGAAGTCTCATGGTAGATCTTACCCAACGGGGGAGGAGTTACTACAAACATGGAGACTGTGGCAGAGGGGGCTCTGCCCAAGGAAGATGCAGTTTGCCAACAGGGAAACAAATTAGCAGAAGATATACATCACATGGGGTTACCTTACAGGGAACCGCCACATGCGGAGCACCTACCCCAGAACAGGGCTCTTAGTTAGCACGTGTACTGGGCCAGCAGCGAGTCTCTGAAAACTCGACTGCCACAGGGCTCGGAGGAAGTCAACCAGGGAACATAGTTTGGGCATGTTCACGACGTGCCTGGAGACCTGCTCTAGGGGAACACCTGCCCGTAGAAACGAGAGGTCGGTCCAAGGGCTGAAGAGATGGTGACAGACCGGCGTGATGGCCACGCGATGTGTCCTGCGGTGCCATGCCCATCTCGGGACTCGAGTCTGAAGCCAGTGCTGAAGCGGTCTCATATGCATCAGCCCGAGAGGGGTGGCCACCGCTGAGGATGCCATATGCCCCAGGAGCCTCTGAAAGTGTTTCAGTGGAACTGCAAACAGGTCAGCACCGACTGTGCGTGCTCATTCGTGAGGCATGCTGTCAAAGAGACTGAGTCCAACTCCAAACCGAGAAAAGAGATGCTCTGAACCGGGGGGAGCTTGCTCTTTTCCCAGTTGACCCGAAGCCCTAATCGGCTGAGGTGCGAGAGCACCAAGTCCCTGTGTGCACACAACATGTCCCGATAGTGAGCTAGGATTAGCCAGTCATCGAGATAGTTGAGAATGCAAATGCCCACTTCCCTTAACGGGGCAAGAGCTGCCTCTGTGACCTTCATGAAGACGCGAGGGGACAAGGACAGGCCGAAAGGGAGGACCTTGTACTGATACGCCTGACCCTCAAATGCAAACCGCAGGAAGGGTCTGTGTCGAGGTAGAATCAAGACGTGAAAGTACGCGTCCTTCAGGTCTACCGCCGCGAACCAATCTTGATGCCGGACGCTCGTCATAATGCGTTTTTGCGTCAGCATCTTGAATGGGAGTCTGTGTAAAGCCCAGTTCAGTACTTGCAAGTCCAAGATTGGCCGCAACCCACCACCTTTTTCCAGTATAATGAAGTAGGGGCTGTAAAACCCTTCATTCTTCATCTCGGCCGGAGGGACAAGCTCTATCTCCACGCGCAAGGTAGCAGTGTTTTCGTCCTTCACCAAGGTGAAGTGGATACCGCTGAACCTGGGCGGATGCCTGGCGAACTGAATCGCATAGCCGAATCGGACGGTCCGGACCAGCCATCGCGACGGATTGGAAAGCGCAAGCCACGCATTCTAGTTCCATGCAAGGGGGACCAAAGAAGGTAGTGGCGCTCCTGGACCACTAATGTGGACATCGTCCGCCCATGAGACCACGCCGTGACCAACCTCGCTCTCCGAGCACAGTTCCTGCATCAGATCTGGGGTGGAACTACCCTTGTGCAGTTCTTTTAGCACCTTGGCTTGGTGGACCTGCAGGAGAGCCATGGCGTGCAGTGCAGAGGCAGCTTGTCCAGCAGCACTGTAGGCTTTGGCCGTCAGGGACGACATGAACCTACAGGGCTTGGACGGGAGCTTTGGGCGTCTGCGCCAGGTGGCGGCGCTCTGTGGGCATATGTGCACCGCGAGCACCTTATCCACTGGGGGAATCGCCGTATAGCCCCTGGCCGCCCCGCCATTGAGGGTAGTGAGCTGAAAAATCGGGACTGGGCAGTAAAAGGTGCCTCCCACAATTTTGTCAGCTCCTCGTGCACTTCTGGGAAGAAAGGCACTGGAGCAGGGCGCAGATGCTTTGAGCGGCCGCCCGGGAAATCATGTCCATCATCTCTGCATCAGCCTGTGACTGGGCAATCGTCCCTGAAGGGGGGAGCCCAGCTTCTGCGTCCGACTGGACAAGCCCGCTCTCCGATGCTGCGTTCGAGAGCTCATCAGTTTCGCAGGCTCCGAACAAGAGGTCCAACTCACCGAGAGACGAGCCGGCGGACTCATCCGGAAGCCCGATCGGGGCAGATGAGCGTGCTGGGGAATGGGAGGTCCGGGGGGGATACCCGGTGGAGGCGGTCCCATTGGGGTCCCCAAATCGCCCCAAGTGCTAGCCGCGCTGGCCTCAAACCCGTAGGTAGAAGGACCGAGGCAAGCCGTGACCGCAACGTTGCCATGGTCAGACATGCACCCAGACACGAAAGACAGCGATCGTGACCATCTGAATTTGAGAGGTAACGACCGCAACCAGGAATAACACACAATCGGAAAGGCATCTTTAAAAAGACACGTCTTTAAAAAGACATTCCGTGTGTGCCGCTCTTTTAGAGAAATATACTCTTTCAGGAAAATATACTCTCTTTTTTCTGCCGAAGTGCCCAGGGGCGTTCTCTGCAGTGCACCAGTGCAGAGGAGGGAGAAGCCGCTGAAATGCGCTGTGAGAAAATCTGAATGAGTGGTTGCATACCAGCTCCTTTTATACCCGTATGTCCGGGGGAGTGGCATGCAAACCACTCGCCAATTTTCATTGGCCTTTTATCAAAGACCAGAGGTGTCTCGGGCTCCCAAGAGTGACCCCTAGTGTCACTACATCGACACAACGTCGAGTGAGTGACAAATAGGGAACTACGAGAGCAAATTAATATGAATGAAAGGCAGGTATTAATCTGATTTGCACTGTGCATCATGCTGTCATTGTGACAAAAAGGAGACTTTGAGAACAGATAATAAATAAAACAACCGTATTAACGCACATTAATATGAAATTAAATTAATACTCATGAACTTATAACAACTATTAACTACTAACTATTTATGCACAAATGATGTTGTAATTTAATGATTTAAACATTGTTTTTAACTGCCGAAATTGTGTAAAATATTTCAAATTTTTCCAGTAGGCAGGCCAATGCATACCTGTATGCCGAATAGGTTTGGTCTTGATTCTGTGAAATGAACAGGGAATCTCTCTCATGCGCAGTTAACTTTGGCATGATCAAGATAATAGCGGTTTGAAATTCAGATTTAATTTAAATATACATCAGTGATGCGATGGCTTAACATGTTCATAATATTTTCTTTGTGAATTATGAACATTTCAAGTGAAGAGTGTCATGCGCATTCTCGTCAACTACTCTAAATAGCAGGGATTTTATGATGATATCATACAATCCTATAAATAAACATATAAATGCAAAAACATTCTCTTGAATAAGAATAAAATGGTATTTAGTAAGAGCTGTACTTTGCATTTGGTGCAAGTACCACACGCAAAAGCCTCCTTTTGGAGGGTGTGTCCAACATATTTGCACGTGTAGTTATTTGCACAATTTTTCTTAGTAAATCACCCTTAAAACGCCCACGATGCGCACATGCAATTTCATAGATTGCACAAGCAAATTAGCACCAGTTATTTGAGATCTTAGTAAATCAGGGCCAGAGTTGTTGTAGCGCCCTCTAGTGTTAATTTCACCAGGAAACTGTTGCGAAATGTAGAATGTGGCACATAAAACTCAAGTTTGCAAAAATGCAGTAATAGTAACGTTCATTCTATGAGACTAGGTTGGTAAGTAACGTTCACACTATGAGACTAGCTGCTCAATATTAGGAAGGCTACAATTCATTCATGTTGCACAAACCAAAGTGCAATACTTAGGGATTTGAACAAACATCTAACCCAAAGTATAAGCATTAATAAAAGTGATGCCTACTTTTAACCTTTGTAGACAAGCATCCATATCTATTTTTGTAAATGTGAATCAAGTTTTATCTTATTACATTTTCCTTTCCAAACTAATACACCACTCATGACAAATAACATTTTAAACAGCACAGCAAATCTTGTCATGTGTTAAATGGGGGTATTTAATTAATTTCTCATTGTTGCATATCTCTCATACAGGTTGTTATCCCCAAAACTGCCATGCTGATGTGCTCTGTGTAGTACGTGAGATCTAATTTTATATTTTTTCACTTTCTTCGCTGCTGTATTTTTTCATCGCCTCTCTATAACTATGGCAACCCTGATGATTTGGATATGTGGAAAACAATAAAAGCAAGCAGATACTGAATGCTGACTGTAGCTATGTTAAGATAAATGCCATCTCATGCCATCTCTCCACATCTTTCCCATCAATGGACAGTGAGAGATAGAGAGAGAGAGAGAGAGAGAGAGAGAGAAACAGCAAGGATAAAGCTTTGCAGACTAGCAACCCACGAGTAGACGTCAACAGCACCTCGCCACCTACAGCTGCTTGTAATGCAGACAGTGTGTGTGTGTGGGAGACGAGGGGAGCGTATATACTTGGAAGTCTGTAGATTACAATTCCTTCTTCTGTTTCTACACATCACTGCGCTTTCAAGTTAATCTACATGTTGCACATGTTGGTCTGGTCTCATGCTGTCTCATTATTACTCAGCATAAAAGAAAAAGTGCACCCTGTTGAATTGACCAGCATACTGTATGTTGTGATTTAGACGCATCATGAGATGATAGTGTGCTGGTGTTACCACCAGGTAACTAGTATAACCTTCTTCATGATTTGATTTTTCTTCGTGTTTTTTTCACGTAGTTAAATTTTTTATGTTAAATTTTCCTTAACTAGTTGAGACTAGGGTTGCCACGCGTCCCGTAAAATACGGGATCGTTCATAAATGTATGCGTCCCAGATCGAATCAAGCTGGTCAGATGGTGTCACGGTGAAATCGTTCCAGATCGCTGATTAAATTTGGAAAATGTGCCTATGGTGGGTCCATCCGAAAAGTCCACAAATGGTGCTAAAACTGTGGATTTTTTTCTATATAAATGTTCAATAAGATCAAACAATGTATGAATACAATCACTGAGTCATAAAGACAAGTACAGGTGAAGGAAGAAAAAGAATATGTATAAACCAACCAAAATGTATCCATAAATAAGATAAAGGAGACAAATAATCAAAAAGATAAAATAAAATACCCCCCCCCCACTTGTTGGCCAATTAGAAGCATCTACTGTGATGTCATTACTTCCACCTGTTGTAATTATTGACTCTATTTATGTTTGTCCTCCATTGTAATGAAAATGTACCTTGATAAAGGCTAATAGGCCGAAACATATGGCTATGGTGGTCCACCAGCTACACCTAACTAGGGTAAACTAGCTAAAACCAGCATGGGAATTCACTTATGAGTCTGTTTCAAAACCTAGTGAGCTGCCTCCGGAGATTGCATTTAAATGCATCAACGGCACTCTCCCGAGGCGAAGTCTGTTCTAAAAGGAAGGTATCTTTATTATGCTGCCTCCTAAGATATTTAGTTTTGGCCAAATTCTAAGTTAGTAGCATTGTAGGTTATTGGGGTAGGCAGTCCCAAGATGCATTGTGATGAGCTAGGTAAAAAATAAATCCAAGGTAGTGAATGAAGCAAATATATTTTTATTATAAATTTCCTTTGTAATCCATTCAAAACTGAAATGTATCGATGAAACTTTGTTTAAAATAAAAAATAAAATAACACTTTTTTACCCAAAATGTATGTGCTATGTATATTTATGCTCATTAGAGTATCGCATCATTCTTCTCGCATCACCTGCATATCAGTTACGATTCAGGTTTCTCGTAGCTGTGCGTGAGGAGCGCTATTTGAATGACACGTGAAGTTGCTGCATATGTAGAGTGTTCAAAATTCCAGTCTCTTGTGAGGCTCCATTTCAGTTAGGATGCTACCACAGAAGAATGCTGCCTATGTAAGCAGGAGACAGCAAGGCAACTCACTAGGTTTTGGAACAGACCCTATGTCTTATGTACATAAAAAGGCTAAGATAATGTCATTTGTGTATTTATAATCATATTTTGACACAGTAGCTCCTAATCTTTATTATACTAGCTCTCTATGCATCTGTAATGAATATACTTATTAGACACAATGCTGAGATTCATTTTTGAACAGTTATCATTATCAAAGCCTGTACTGTATTATTTACAAAGTAGCAAAATACAATACATTTCAACTATCACATCTTTGTTGCACAGGTTTAAAATCTTAAGGCTAGATTACACTACATGGCTTTTAAAATCTAAATAGATTTTAAAATACTAGGAAATTATACACTTACCAAATCTAAAAATTGATACATACAAAAACTGGGCATCACACACCAAACGACTGGGGATCACACACTACCTGACTTTCAAGTCGGTCCGATACGGTCACAAACACACAAAGAAACAAGCCCTCCCGTTCTAGGAGCCGCATGGTAGATGTAAACAAAAATGGAACTGGCTGCTATTGTTTCTGCTAACCTGTGTTCCGAGTCGCAAAAGGCCAAACACATTTGGGTGCGGTCTTGGATGTAAGGAAGCATCAAGTATGTCATCTATAGACTGCAAAGAGTGGTGAGTGCCATTAAAATTTAAGCTCCACTTGAATGCTTGTTCGCTATCTCCATTTCTTGAGCTTCGTGGCCTTGCACACTCGATTTCTGTTGGCTGCTCACGTATGACTTCAGATTTGAGATCAAACATGTTTGATATCCTCCAACTAGGTGGAATCATAGTTAGTGGGTAAGAAATCGGTACCCCATAATACTTTGGGGCAGTGGTAGCTCAGCGGTTAAGGCTCTGGGTTACTGATCAGAAGGTCAGGGGTTCAAGCCCCAGCACTGCCAAGATGCCACTGTTGGGCCCTTGAGCAAGGCCCTTGACCCTATCTGCTCCAGGGGTGCCGTATCATGGCTGACCCTGCACTCTGACCCCAGCCTAGCTGGGATATGTGAAAAAGAAGAATTTCACTGTATATGTGCAAATGTATAATGTGTGATGAATAAAGAAAATTAATTAAATTAATCTATGCAATTTTCTTCCAACTTCAATATTCAAAAAATCTGCAGACTGGAGTCAACTAGCCACGACTAACACTGACTAGCACCAACTAGGCCCGCCTGAATATCAGGGCTAAAATCAGTGTTAAATAGTAGTGTAATCCAGACTTTAATTGCATTTCTCCAGACCTATGGCTTTGTTAAAAAAATATCCCAGTTTGAGGGGGCCTGGGTAGCTCAGCGAGTATTGACGCTGACTACCACCCCGGGAGTCGCGAGTTCGAATCCGGGGCATGCTGAGTGACTCCAGCCAGGTCTCCTAAGCAACCAAATTGGCCCGGTTGCTAGGGAGGGTAGAGTCACATGGGGTAAACTCCCCATGGTCGCTATAAAGTGTGGTTCTCACTCTTGGTGGGGCACGTGGTGAGTTGTGCATGGATGCCATGGAGAATAGTGTGGGCCTCCACACGCGCTACGTCTCTGCAGTAACGCGCTCAACAAGTCACGTGATAAGATGCACAGATTGACGGTCTCAGACACGGAGGCAACTGAGATTCATCCTCCGCCACCCGGATTGAGGCGTGTCACTACGCCACCACGAGGACTTAGAGCACATTGGGAATTCCAAATTGGGGAGAAAAGGGGAGAAAAAAAAAGCTTGGGGCCAGCAGGTCTTGACATTTAGCAGCTGACGCACATCTGGGGAAGTAAAGAATTCTAATGAAAGGGATCTGAAAACATTTCCCCTTGTGAGTTGCGCTCTAACCAAATGTACCTTGAGGACTAAAGCACAGCACCTGCAGACTCCAAGCTAAGGTTTATAAACCCAGGGACCTGCCTTCTAACTATGGTGGATAACATTTCTTGTTTTGTCCAAGAAGACTCAGAAAATAAGATGTAAAGGAAGAGAAAAAAATTTGACAGATAAAAAAGAAATATAATGTGGCATGTTTGTTGAAATGGAAAACGGGGCAATTTAAGTGAATATATGTTTTAACATGTTATAAGGGAGCCGTTAAAAAGTGCAAGGTATTTATTGCACTCTTTGTGGCACCAGCATCATTTCAGCAGAACAAACAGAGAAGTTATTTTTGTTTTATTTCAGATTAGTCTTATCAGTCTTTGATTAAATATTGTGAATGACTTACTGTATGTCTGAAGGCTAGATTTTCTCATTGTCATAAAACGTATTATTTCTTTGACAGTATTAGTGGCAGAAATTATATTCGTTCGCAAAAAATAATAAATGTATTTACACGAATGAGCCCATTGCCTTGGCCATTAATAACCTGTCAAAAGGTTTCATTGAGGTCTCAAATGACTTTCACCTGGAAATCAAGCTCATGTATGTCAGGTTGTGGATGTACAATATACAGTTATATTTACAGCCAATGTTGATAGGTCTGTGTGACAAAGATAGCCTAATGGCCAATCAAAACTACCCCAAAATCAAAAGCCTATGCCATGAAGCCGGTTTAGGTGGATTAAGCCAGGAAAGTTTCAGTTTAGTAGTTTGCATCAACTCTGGGTTTAGGTACCATGCGTCAGCTTTTACAAGTGTTCACCGCCATAGTAACTTATGCTACATGGCTAACCCACTCTGTAACAGGTTTTGTTATAGATAACAAATCATTAACATACTGAACCAATCAGCTGTGGGTAAAATAACATCCCTGACACAATGAAGTCACTCCCCCATGTCTTTAAAGCACACTTTACAGAAAAAAAAAACAAATCTTCAAAACCAACTCTTCATGGTAAATAATTTAGATATAGATTTTCAGCAGATCCAGTCTATTATTTTATTTTATTTAAGTACACTATATTTGTTTTTCATTTACCTACTTTAGCCATAAAATATAAAATATACACTGATGTGCCAAAACATTATGAACATGATGATGCCATATATGCTGTTGGTCCTCCGCGTGCCACCAAACAGCGCCGACCCCCCGAGGCATGGACTCTATAAGACCCCTGAAGGTGTCCTGTGGTATCTGGCACCAAGACATTAACAGCATATCCTTCAAGTCCTGTAAGTTGTGAGGTGGAGCCGCCGTGGATCGAACTTTTTGGTCCAGCACATAATGGATGCTCAATCGGATTGAGATCTGGGGAATTTGGAGGCCAGGGCAACACCTTGAACTCTTCATCATGATCTTCAAACTATTCCCAAACAATGTTTGCAGTGTGGCAGAGTGCATTAACCTGCCACATGAAGGGGTGTACCTGGTCCGCATGATGTTTAGGTAGGTTATAGTGGACTCAAGATGGCACCGAGTATGGCTGCTGCGTTGCGAGCTCTGACACAACATAGCAATGTTTTGTTTGTTTTGTTCACAATTCTTATGTTTTTTGTCTTGGATGTTGTCTGCCTTATTGTCTATGACAGACAAACACTTTTGGACATTGGTTCAGCATTCTCATCAGAGTAAGACGCCGCGCAAATCGACCCCCGCTACCCACTATTCTACTGGCAAATGTTCAGTCTCTGGATAACAAGCTCTGCGAGCTGAAAGCGCGGATCTCTTTCCAACGAGAGACGAGGGACTGCTGCATTATCTGCCTAACAGAAACTTGGATGTCTGCGGAGATTCCAGACTCAGCCATTGAACCCGCGGGGTTCTCCATGCACCGAGCGGACAGAGCGAAAGACCTCTCAGGTAAAACTAGAGGAGGTGGTGTATGTTTTATGATCAACAAATCCTGGTGTGATCAGAGGAACGTACATTCTATCAAGTCTTTCTGTTCTCCTGATCTGGAATTTCTTATGCTTCTGTGTCGACCATTCTGGCTACCGAGGGAATTCACAGCGGTCATTATCACTGCTGTGTACATCCTCCCACAAGCCGACACAGACCGGGCACTCAAGGAACTGTATGGGAGAATAAGTGAGCAGGAAACCGCGCACCCTGAAGCCGCGTTCATTGTGACTGGGGACTTTAATAAAGCCAGTTTAAAATCAGTCGCACCAAAATATCACCAGCACATTAGTTTCAACACACGAGGGGACCGGGTTTTGGACCATTGCTACTCTCCATTCCGGGATGGCTACAAATCCCTCCCCCACCCACCATTTGGCAAATCGGACCACTCTTCCATTCTGCTTCTGCCCGCTTACAGGCAGAAATTGAAACAGGAAGCACCCACCCTCAGAACGATCTAGTGCTGGTCGGACCAATCAGATTCTACACTACAAGACTGTTTTGATCACACGGACTGGGAGATGTTCCGGTCCGCCTCTGATGACGACATCGAGCTTTACGCTGATAGCGTAATGTGTTTCATCAGAACGTGCGTAGAGGATGTGATTCCGACCAGGACAATACGGATCTATCCGAATCAGAAACCATGGATCAATAGCGATGTTCGCGCGGCACTTAATGTGCGGACCTCCGCTTTTAATTCCGGGAACGCGGAGGAGCATAAACAAGCCAGTTATGCCCTCCGAAAAATCAGAACCGCAAAACACCAGTACAGGAGCAAGACTGAAGGACAGTTTAACACCACCAACTCTAGAAGCATGTGGCAGGGAATTAACATCATCACGGACTTTAAAGGGAATAAAAACTCCGCCATGAACACCGCTGCCTCTCTACCGGATGAGCTAAATACTTTTTATGCTCGTTTCGAGGGAAATAACACCGCCCTCATGGAGAGAGCTCTCACGGCTGAAGCTACAGAGGTTAGTTCACTCTCCGTCTCTGTAGCGGATGTAACCCGATCCTTCCGACGGGTGAATATCTGCAAAGCCGCGGGCCCAGACGGCATTCCGGGCCGCATCATCAGAGTGTGCGCGAACCAGCTGGCTGGTGTTTTTATGGACATTTTCAACCTTTCCCTCTCTTTGTCTGTAGTCCCCACATGCTTTAAAACATCCACCATTGTGCCTGTACCAAAACAATCAAAAATAACTTGTTTAAATGACTGGCGTCCTGTTGCTCTGACCCCCTTCATCAGCAAATGTTTTGAGAGACTAATCAGAGATTACATCTGCTCTGTATTGCCACTCAATCTTGACCCGCTGCAGTTTGCTTACCTCAACAACCGCTCCACTGATGATGCCATTGCATCTACAATACACACTGCTCTCTCCCACCTGGAAAAAAGAACACTTATGTGAGAATGCTGTTTGTAGACTACAGCTCTGCATTCAACACGATAGTGCCCTCCAAGCTAGATGAGAAACTCCGGGCTTAAACAGCTCGCTGTGCAGCTGTATCCTGGACTTCCTGTCAAGCAGACGCCAGGTGGTTAGAATAGGCAGCAACATCTCCTCATCACTAACCCTCAACACTGGAGCCCCACAGGGCTGTGTTCTCAGCCCACTACTGTATTCCTTGTATACACATGACTGTGTGGCAACACATAGCTCCAATGCCATCATTAAGTTTGCTGATGACACGACGGTGGTAGGTCTGATCACTGACAATTATGAAACAGCCTACAGAGAGGAGGTGCACACCCTGACACACTGGTGTCAGGAGCACAACCTCTCCCTCAACGTCAGTAAGACAAAGGAGCTTGTGGTGGACTTCAGAAGAAAAGACAGAGAACACAGTCCCATCACCATCAATGGAGCACCAGTGGAGAGAGTCAGCAGCTTCAAGTTCCTGGGTGTCCACATCACTGAGGAACTCACATGGTCCGTCCACACTGAAGTCGTTGTGAAGAAGGCTCATCAGCGCCTCTTCTTCCTGAGACGGCTGAGGAAGTTTGGAATGAACCGCCACATCCTCACACGGTTCTACACCTGCACTGTGGAGAGCATCCTGACTGGCTGTATCTCCGCCTGGTATGGCAATAGCACCGCCCACAACCGCAAAGCACTGCAAAGGGTGGTGAGAACTGCCAGACACATCATCGGAGGCGAGCTTCCCTCCCTCCAGGAAATATATACAAGGCGGTGTGTGAAAAAAGCTCGGAGGATCATCAGAGACTCCAGCCACCCGAGCCATGGGCTGTTCTCACTGCTACCATCAGGTAGGCGGTATCGCAGCATCAGGACCCGCACCAGCCGACTCCATGATAGCTTCTTCCCCCAAGCAATCAGACTTCTGAACTCTTGATCTCCCACGATCAAAATACATCAGCACTGCACTTTATTACCCTTACTCTTATATCTCACACCGGACTGTCATAAATTATATTATTATTATTAAATTATGTTCTCTCTTAACAACTGACTATCAACCGACAGCCTGAATGTCAATACAGTACAATACTGTACATTCTATATATATCATATATATACTTTTTTTATATATATTTTTATTTTTAATTTTTATTGAATAATGTGTATCTATATAGTAAAAAAATAAAAAAACAAAAACAGCGTATTGTATAGTGTATGTTATTATTTGTATATTGTTGAGTGTAATTATGTGTATATCAGATGTTTAAATTGTGTTATGTTAATTTGATGTTATTGTAAATTGGTATATGTCTCATCACTGTCATGACTGCTATGTTGATCGGAACTGCACCCAAGAATTTCACACACCATTGCACTTGTGTATATGGCTGTGTGACAATAAAGTGATTTGATTTGATTTGATTTGAGGTGGCAGATATCAAATTAACCTCCACATGAATGGGTGATACCCAGGGTTCCTTAGCAGAACAGTGCCCAGAACATCACACTCCCTCCACTGACTTGTCGTCTTCCCACAGTGGATCCTGGTGTCATCACTTCCTCAGGTAAGTGGTGCACACATACACAACCATCCACGTGATGTAAAAGAAAAGGGGACTCATCGAACCAGGCGACCTTCTTCCACATCTTCAGTTCCAACACTCACGTGCCCATTGTAGGTGCTTTCGATTGTGGACAGGGGTGATCATGGGTACTCAGATCAGTCTGCAGCTACGCAGACCCATAAGCAGCAGTGTGTGATGCACTGTGTGTTGTGACACATTCCTCCCATAACCATCATTAAAATTTTCTGTGAATTGTGCCACAGTAGACCTTCTGTCGGTTTGGACCGGACGGGATAGCCTTCGTTGCCCTCGTGCATCGATAAGCCTTAGGCGCCCAACACCCTGTCGCCAGTTTGTGGTTTGTCCCTCCTCGGACCACTGTCACTGGGTACTCACTGCTGACCGGGAGCATCCCACAAGCCTTGCCGTTTCAGAGATGCTGTTACCCAGTCATCTGACCATAACAATTTGTCCCTTGCCAAAGTTGCTCAGATCTTTACTTCTGCCCATTTCTCCTGCATTCAACACGTTGACTTCGAGAACTTATTGTTCTCTTACCATCTAATCTACCCAGACCTTGACATGTGGCCTTGTTAGGAGATGATCAATGTTATTTGCTTCACCTGTGAGTGGTCATAATGTTTTGGCTCATTTGTGTATTTAAATGTGGGTGTGTGTATATGTATAGTTGTGCTCAAAAGTTTGGATACCCTGGCATTGATTTTGAAAATATGACTGATCATGCAAAAAAAACGTCTTTTATTTAAGGATAGTTATCATATGAAGCCATTTATTATCACATAGTTGTTTGGCTCCTTTTTAAATCATAATGATAACAGAAATCACTCAAATGGCCCTGATCAAAAATTTACATACCCTTGAATGTTTGGCCTTGTTACAGACACACAAGGTGACACACATGGGTTTAAATGGCAATTAAAGTTTAATTTCCCACACCTGTAGCTTTTTAAATTGCAATTAGTGTCTGTGTATAAATAGTCAATGAGTCTGTTAGCTCTCATGTGGGTGCACTGAGCAGGCTAGATACTGAGCGATGGGGAGCAGAAAAGAACTGTCAAAAGACCTGCATAACAAGGTAATGGAACTTTATAAAGATGGAAAAGGATATAAAAAGATATCCAAAGCCTTGAAAATGCCAGTCAGTACTGTTCAATCACTTATTAAGAAGTGGAAAATTCGGGGATCTCTTGATACCAAGCCAAGGTCAGGTAGACCAGATTTCAGCCACAACTGCCAGAAGAATTGTTCGGGATACAAAGAAAAACCCACAGGTAACCTCAGGAGAAATACAGGCTGCTCTGGAAAAAGACGTTGTGGTTGTTTCAAAGAGCACAATACGACGATACGTGAACAAAAATGAGCTGCATGGTCGAGTTGCCAAAAAGAAGTCTTTACTGCGCCAATGCCACAAAAAGGCCTGGTTACAATATGCCCGACAACACCTTGACACGCCTCACAGCTTCTGGCACACTGTAATTTGGAGTGACGAGACCAAAATAGAGCTTTATGGTCACAACCATAAGCACTTTGTTTGGAGAGGGTCAACAAGGCCTATAGTGAAAATAATACCATCCCCACTGTGAAGCATGTTGGTGGCTCACTGATGTTTTGGGGGTGTGTGAGCTCTAAAGGCAAGGGGAATCTTGTGAAAATTGATGGCAAGATGAATGCAGCATGTTATCAGAAAATACTGGCAGACAATTTGCATTCTTCAGCACGAAAGCTGCGCATGGGACACTCTTGGACTTTCCAGCACGACAATGACCCTAAGCAAAATGCCAAGTTGACCCTCCCGTGGTTACAGCAGAAAATGTTGAAGGTTCTGGAGTGGCCATCACAGTCTCCTGACCTTAATATCATCGAGCCACTCTGGGGAGATCACAAACGTGTGGTTCATGCAAGATGACATGCATGACCTGGAGGCATTATACCAAGACAAATGGGCAGCTATACCACCTGCAAGAATTTGGGGCCTCAAAGACATATATTACAAAAGACTGCATGCAGTCATTGATGCTAAAGGGGGCAATACACAGTATTAAAAATAAGGGTATGCAGACTTTTGAACAGGGGTCATTTCATTTTTTTCTTTGTTGCCATGTTTTTTTTTATGATTGTGCCATTCTGTTATAACCTACAGCTGAATATGAATCCCATAAGAAATAAAATAAATGTGTTTTGCCTGCTCAATCAGGTTTTCTTTAAAAATGGTACATATATTACCAATTCTCCAAGGGTATGCAAATTTTGAGCACAACTGTATATATATATATATATATATATATATATATATATATATATATATATATATATATATATACATTCAGTTGTAGTCAAAATTTTTAATAGTAATACATTATATTAAGCTTTCAATTTAAATGAATATAAAAGCTTTTATATTTTAAATAAAGTTTTTAGAATTTGAGAAATTGTTTCCAGCAGTCCTCTTGAGCTCTCTCTGTCTTTCATTTTTTCACAATTGTACAGTGATCCTTTGTGCTATGTAAATCATGTGTTGTAATTCTTCATGATTTCATGGTGATCTCTTGTTCAGTGTAAATATGTTTTTATTCTACATATTGTTATAATGATCAGCCTTCAACGGAGAGGTAAATCCTTCTGACTCTCGCAAGGAATTAATTGCGCTCTCCATCTTTCACGCGATTGGCTGTTCACTGTAAATGTCATTCATTCATGTGAACGTGTTAGTTCATTCATGTGAACTAACCTTAAACTCAGGATCAAAGCCTGAATTGACAGAGAAAGTTCATGTGCAGCATCATGGTACCAAATAAACCTGATTGGATTGGACTCGAAACCAATCCTGTAACCCTGAGTTTGTTCAACTAGCTTCATGGTATAGGCCCCAGCTCAATGATCAAAAACACCAGCCCAATACTAATACTCAAAATAGGCTGCGTTTATTATGCGTCAAATTTCATTTTTAGACCTACTTCTGGACCCACTTTATTTTAGGAGTCTACTGTGTACTTTTTACATAGCATTTGATATGATGTATTATGTAAATATGTGTTGATGCATTGTACTTACATTTAAAATACCTGCTTTTAATCTGTAAAAATAGTGCAGAAATACTGCAAAACATAGAAATTGCATGTAATCTTGTCAAGTCGCTAAAGGTTATTAGAGGAATCGTTTACCCCAAAAATTATAATTATCTCATCATTTACTCACCCTCATGCCATTTCAACCTTCTTTGACTTTATTTTTTATGCGGAACACAAACCAAGATATTTTGAATGATGTATGAGGTGTTTTGTCCATACATTGTAAGTCAGTTGGATCAAAAACATTGACAGATAATTCAAAATAAAAAACATTGACTGTTAACCTTACCCCAATTCTAAACCTAACCCTAATCTAAACCCTAACCCTGATCTAAACCCTAACCCTAAACCTACCCGTACCTTAACCTAGTAGCAGCAAATGTGCATCTTGTGAGAATTTTGCAGAACATGTAGTTACGCAGTAAGTACATTTTATTGTATGTATTGTAATGTTAGTACATAAAGACATCTAATATAATGATGGACCCTACTATATAATGTAAGTAGCAGCAAACATTGCAAAGTTTAGAAAACAAGTTCACAACCATTTAAATATCATCTTTGAAAGATGTAGCCTATTGAATTATTTATGTAATACGTATGCAATACATTTCAACTGACATAGGACAGACTTTAGGGGTTTGCTTGGAAAATGTAAATGCAGACAGTACTGTAATGTTTTTACTTAATATGTAGATCTGTTACACGCATTATTTCTGCTGACACACTATTTCACAGGTACATTTTGTGTATTGTATTGATGATCACAGTTGGCCTGACAATACGTAAAACCGTGGAAAACAAACAACAAAAACAATCCATGCTAACAGTTCTAAAATTAGCCCAATGCTGCAGGAAAACCGCAGACTTGGCAACCATGCTTATAGCTATTAATAACTATTACTTGCATACAATTATATTTGATTAAGATCACAATCATGCATATTAAATCACCAATTAAATCTTGCAGTAGTACCAACACTGCATGCATACAGTACGCATTTTAAAAACACTTTAAAGCATATGCATTTTCTTTCTTTTTCTGTACTTACTCTGTAGAATGCAGAGGTTTGGTATCTACAGATGTCTGTAGAACATTAACATTTCATGTTCCGCTTCTGCATGTTGGTATAGTTTCTCCCTACACTGCCAATGTAAAATATGGTCATGCACTGCAAGAGACGTGCAGAGATTACAGGAAATCTGCATCCATGGTAAAATGATGCAAATATAGCTCTACCTGCTGTTTTTATTCAGTCTAAATCATGTGACAAGCATTTCAGTTCAGAATAATTATTGTAATGCTACCATTGTTGGAGCCTCATGCAAGGTATAACCACCCATTTTAATAGTGGCTCTGCATGTGACTGTTTAAGCTATGACCGTTTGATAGAAACTGGCTGTTTTCTTGTTTTCCTGCACATCGAAAAGGAATGGCTTTGTATAAAGCACACAAATACCTTTCAGCATTCAGAGTGAGACAGTGGTGTCCAAAAGTCTGAGACCACTGGTGTAAATGCTTCTATTTGGAATTTATGTAAAGAACAATTTGAGTGTAAAGTTTAATAATACAAATTACATGACTTTTAGTAATTAGAAATTCTTAGTATTAAGTATGCCCCCCTTCTGTTTTAATGACTGCATACACTCAAGCTGGCTTGAACAAAACCTTGAAGCATGATTTGCAAATGTTCCAAAGAGCTTCTTGTGTGAAGTAAGGAAATCTGGGACCGTATTCACAAAAAACAATCTTTAGGCTAAATTTAGCTTCTAACATGGAAATTTAGGAGCAAAATTATGGCCGTCACTCTTAATTTTAGTAATTTAAATGAATAAATTTTTAATCTAAGAGTAATTCATGGAGCATTTAAAAGCTAAAAGTAACTCCTAAAACCATGACAACTTTGACTACAAAGTCGTCCTGAGGACTCCGAAATCCCTAAGAGTGAATCACAAACAACCTGAAGTATGTCTGCTGTTGTCAATCCACATCGCAATCGAGTCAATGTATTAAAGTATTATAATGATGTTGACCTTCTAAAAATTGTGAGGGTGTTTTCAATTACCTCTCCCTTGAACTGAAACAACCCAAATAAACAGGATATAAAGGTTTTGAGAGATATATTAACAGAACCTAACCTACTGTTTGGGGTGAAGAGGAAATGCCACATTGATGTGGAAACATTTGTTTGCATGCTTCCTTTTACGCTTTAACGGTGATGTCGACTTCAAATTTCTGACTGAGATGTGATGCATTTCTGTCTGGTCAAGTGAGGTCATACAGACAGGAAACAGTTTTCAAGTGAGGGTTTGAGGGGAAACTGATGGAAATCTTTCTAGGAGATTGGTTTAGCTTTTCAGTAACAGCTGAACAGTTGACTACCCACAGCTATCAGAGACATCTCTGCAGAGTACAGAATGTTAAATGGAGCGAGAGGGAAAAAGAGGTAGATGCTATGTATGATAGATGATGCTGTTTCAAAGTATGAATTAACTTCTTCCCTGGATATAAACAGCTTTGCATTATGAGTGGTGCAGTGCTGCATTTATGGCTGACTTTTACGCACATAACTTCAGACCTGGAAACGTGCCAACCATACGAATATCCCTGAAGATATTGCTGCAGAACACTGAATCCTCGCTGCTAACTAAATTTGTTTTGCACTTACACCACAATTTTTGTCTTTTATATTTATGTGCATATTACATTTTTTTTTATCATACAATTTCTTACCAAAGGAACTTCAACTTACAACAAAGCAAGTACAATTTACAAGTAGGTAAAAATGTCACTTCTTGGCATTATTGTTCACCGGTATCTGTTCATTCTGTATTTTGAGAGAGTGAATATGTGAATATATCCCTAAATGAGAATATATTTAATGAGAATATATTCTAATGTATATAAGGGAAACCAGGACTTTAGTTGTCACATGGGGATACGGTTGTATTAAGACAATACAAGAAGGCTAAATTATTCTGTTTATTGATATATACTATTTTTGCCCATCAGCCATATACTGTCTACAAACTGATGACCCCAATTTAAATGGAAAGCCAGCTTGTTGAGCTTTAAAAATGGAAAAGGGTTAAGCTTAATTATGGAGAAGAAAGTGCTTGACATAAAAACATTGTCTTTCTCCATTGATTGCAGCTTCGTTCTATTGGCAAAACGTATTGCTTATTTAAAGTTAAGATTGATAGAAATTTGGTTCTTCCTGGTCATTGTATTATAGCGGTTTTCATTTTAAGCATATTAGGGGCCGTTTACACCAAACAGGTTTTTTTTGACCGCACAATTTTTCAATTGTTTTTCTATGTAAACAAGCTCTAGGTGGACCTCTAAAACATATTTTGCGCAGAAGTCCCACTAAAAAAAAGTCCTGTATTAAGAGCTGGAGTATCCCATATTTGGCTAGTAAAATACTGGCAAGCCTACATGGGAAAGTTCACAAATCTCAGTAATGCTCCAGAATTGTAACTATCATAGGTCTTGGTTAACAAGTGAACAATAATTAAACCACAAAGTTATACATTAAGGCAAGGGTTATCTGTATTCTAAAGACGGAATTTTACTGAAAAGTTTAAATGTGTTAAAGGTATTGCAAAGGTATTTTTCATGAAAGTCAGGTCAGGGCATGCTGTCACATTTTTACTGGGGCAGGTTGTCACGTGTTTTAAATGTCACAAATTTCTGCAGTTTATCAATTACAATATATGTTTTAATATTTTTAAACTAGACTTTTTAACAGTTTTGTTGTTTCATGAATCGCTTTGTGCCTCATAATTGTTTTACATTTAAAATGTTGCTGAAAAGCCTATAATAGACTGTTTAATGTAGGCATAGATGTTGTTTTGGCTCACATTAAAACTTGTTTAATGGCAGGTTCTATTGTCATAAAAGGTCAGCGTGTGTTCAGTAGACCACCTTGGACCTACAACAAACCAACAGTACCATGACCCAAAAACTATCTTGACCACCTTAAGCTGGTGTCTTTCCACTCTTCTCTTCTTAGCCTTCATTATGATAGGGCTCTTAGAGCTTGGGCTTTGTGTGTTGTTCTCACCTCTCTTGGATAAAGGGAAATTAACAAATTCTCCAGGGACTTTAAATGGCTGCCAACAAACATATGAAAGTCCCTGATTGCCACTCCTGCTGGTCTCAAGCAGTGTTATCATGAATCTATAATTTCTTTCTCAAGGCTAAGTGTTTCTGTACTCCTCCAAGAGCTTCTCCAAGTGAGAGTGCTAAAATGCCTAGGAGATTGGACTCTCTGGTTCACACTGCGCTGATATTGGAGCAGTTTATCAACGGATTGTTTGGAGAATTCCAGGGAGTTATACATGCATTTTCATACTTGGGCCAAGTTATTCGGTAACATTATTTCCTCTAGGATTCACTGTATTACAGTATTACAAGGCGAAATATATCTAAGCTTAAAAATATTTTATAGAGGAAACAGCAAAATTGCAGCATCACTGATAATGGCTTAGTATTTTCAAGTAAATGTAATTTCCCTTACAATTGTTTTTTTTTTTTTTTACCATTGTATCCAAAGTTTTCACCAAAATACCTGTTTCTGCAGTAACTGTTACTAAAAAATAAGTTTGATATCTTGGTATTAGCTATCACTGACATAAGGAATGAAAACAAAATGACAGATTTTGAAAACTACTTAGGGGCCATTCACATCCTGAACACGATTTTGCAGCTGTCTGTGCTGTTTGTTAATTGTTTTTCTGTGTAAACATGCACTAGATGTGTTCTATAGATGGCATGTCAAGTTAAAAAATAACCTCAACTTGAGAGACCTGCATTCTGTTCTATTCATTATGCTGTGTCTAGCTTTTTCTTAGCGCAAGAACAGGTTTAAACATTACATAATATTATTACTCATACTACATCCATTCAGAAAAAGTCACATGCTTATACATATATTTAACGTTTATTTCAAAATATAAAAAATGGCTGTTTTCATATATGTAACATGAATATATGCTCAAATATATGAACTATTAATTTATATGGCCAAAATTTTTAGGACAACATACACTCACTAAGCATTTTATCAGGAACACTATGGTCCTAATTAAGTGCCTGACGTGGTCTTCTGCTGTTGTAGCCCATCCACGTCATGGTTCGATGTGTTGTGCATTCTGAGATGCTATTCTACTCACTACAATTGTACAGAGTGGTTATCTGAGTTACTGTAGCCTTTGTCAGCTCGAACCAGTCTGGCCACTCTCCCTCTCATCAACAAGCCATTTCCGTCAGCAGAACTGCTTCCCACTGGATGTTTTTTGTTTTTGGCACAATTCTAAGTAAACTCTAGAGACTGTTATGCGTCAAAATCCCAGGAGATCAGCAGTTACAGAAATACTCAAACCAGCCCGTCTGGCACCAAAAATCATGCCACGGTCGAGTTCACATTTTTTTTACCCATTCTCATGGTTGATGTGAACATTAACTGAAGCTCCTGACCTGTATATCCATGATTTTATGCATTGTACCACATGATTGGCAGATTAGATAATCACATGAATAAGTAAGTGTACAGGTGTTCCTAATCAGTGAGTGAGTGTATGTACTTGATGAACATGTATTTTCAAAAAGTATCAATTCCCCATTTGCTGCAATAACAGCTTCCATGTTTCTGAGAAGGCTTTCCACTATACTGTATGTAGTAATATGGCTGCAGGGATTTGCTCCCATTCAGACACAAGCATCAGAAAGGTCTGGCACTGATGTTGGGCTATGGGGTCTAGCTCACAACTGGTGTTCCAATTCACTCCTAAGATGTTCAGTGGGGTTCAGGTCTGGGTTTTGTGCAGGCCTGTCAAGTTCTTCCATACCAGACGCGGTAAACCATTTCTTAATAGACCTCGCTTTGTGTACAGTTGCGTTGTCGTGTGGGAATAGAAAAGGGCTTTACCCAAACTGTTGTCACAAAGTTGGATGTCATTGTACTGAATGCAGTAGCATTATAGTCTTCACTGTAGTTAATGGAGTAACCAAACTCATTAATAAGAAGGGGCTGTCCACATACTTTTGTTCATATATGACCATATATCTGATTTCTGTTTTATATGTCATATTGTTAGACAGCTGAACAAACT
Organism: Myxocyprinus asiaticus; assembly: GCF_019703515.2. Lineage (NCBI taxonomy): Eukaryota > Metazoa > Chordata > Actinopteri > Cypriniformes > Catostomidae > Myxocyprinus > Myxocyprinus asiaticus. The sequence goes on from NC_059378.1 coordinate 33,149,931, forward strand.
CCAAACCCCTAACTTAGTTTTAAACTTCAGTGTACAGTATAACTAATCCTGCACTGTTTGTGCTAAGCACATAAACACACCACATTGTGTCACTTGCTGTAAAGAGGTGTGCTCTTATCTTTACTTTTAGCAATCAGACTCATTATCTTTGCCTGGTGGATGATAAAACGTAGTAAGGCCATGGTCCAAATGGCACCCTGAACTATGGATGTCACAATACCATTTTTTTGGAGACCAACTACCAATGTGGGGTTGGTTGGCACAAATGCACAACATAACTTTATTCATTAATAAACAAAAGTCAATGAATACTGGGTCACAATTGGGTTACAGAATGCATTTGTTTTTAACCCAGGAACTTACTTTCATTTACACCTGTTTGGGTTATATTAGCGTTTGTTTCATTAGAGATTTTCCACAAAGAATGAAAAGTGTTCCAACCAACCCCGGTCTCCCCTATAAACTGTATATCAATAGACCATTTGTAATAGATGAACATTTTGCAAGTTACAGTGTGCAGGAAAGCATTAATTCTCTCCTGTCTTAATATATTTGATACTCATAATAATTAAAAAATTATCTTTGAAACAAAATCAAAGGTTTAGTTTTTGTGTTACCTACATTAATGAATGTAAAACCTCCCCAAGAAAAAAAATATTTAATAAAAAAATGAATAATAGTGATTCCATCCCTGGTAAACTGAATAAAATAATGTTTTTTATTTTTATTTTATATATATTTTTTAAACTTTAAATTATATTAATTTAAATTATAATTTAAATTATATCTGCTCCGAAGAGATTTTCTTTTCGGAGCAGAACGGTCGATGTTTACTGAGCTGACTGTTCATTCACCTCTGCTGAATCTGACGGCGCATTTCAGCGGCTTCTCCCTCCTCTGCACTGGTGCACTGCAGAGAACGCTCCTGGGCGCTTCGGCAGAAAAAAGATAGTATATTTTTCTAAAAGAGTATATTTCTGTAAAAGAGCGGCACACATGGAACGTCTTTTTAAAGACGCATCTTTTTAAAGATGCCTTTCCGTTTGTATGTTATTCCAGGTTGCGGTCGTTACCTCTCAACTTCTGATGGTCACGTGGATGGATCATGTACTCACTGCGAGAACATGACCATGGCAACGAAAGCAAGCCACCCCAGCGGCTCCCCGCCTCGGTCATCCTACCTACAGGTATGAGGCCAGCGCGGCTAGCACTGGGGGCGATTTGGAGACCCCAATGGGACCACCTCCACCGGGTATCCCCCCACGGACCTCCCATTCCACAGCACGCTTGTCTGCCCCGATTGGGCTTCCGGATGAGTCCGCCATATCGTCTCACAGTGAGTTCGACCTCTTGTTCGGAGCCCGCGAAGCTGATGAGCTCTCGAGCGCAGCATCGGAGAGCGGGCTCATCCAATCAGACGCAGAAGCATCAGCTGGGCTCCCCCCCTTGGGTACGGTTGCCCAGTCACAGGCTGATGCGGAAATGACGGACATGATTTCCCGGCAGCCGCGAGCGTCGGGCTAGAGTGGAACCCTCCGCTCTCCCCTGAACCCTCGCGGCTCGATGATTGGTTCCTGGGCTTGCGGCTCCGCTCAAAGCAGCCACGCCCCGCTCCAGTCCCTTTCTTCCCAGAAGTGCATGAGGAGCTGACAAGATCGTGGGAGGCACCTTTTACTGCCCGGTCCCAATCTATCAGCTCCCCCGCCCTCACTACCTTCGATGGTGGGGTGGCCAGGGGCTATTTGGCGATTCCCCCGGTGGATAAGGTGCTCGAGGTGCACCTATGCCTGCAGAGCGCCGCCACCTGGCGCGGACGCCCAAAGCTCCCATCCAAGGCCTGTAGGTTTACGTCATCCCTGATGGCCAAAGCCTACAGTGCTGTTGGAAAAGCCACCTCCGCCCTGCACGCCATGGCTCTCCTGCAAGTCCACTAAGCCAAGGCGCTATAGGAACTGCACGAGGGTAATTCCATCCCCAGATTTGATGCAGGAGCTGCGCTCGGTGACCGACCTCGATCTCCGGGCGACGAAGGTCATGCCATGGTCTCTCGGGCGGGCGATGTCCACCTTAGTGGTCCAGGTGCGCCACCTTTGGCTCAACCTGGTCGAGATGGGTGAGGCCGACAAGGCACGGTTCCTTGCTGCCCCCATTTCCTAGGTTGGCCTATTCGGCGACACCGTGGAGGACTTTGCCCAGACAGTGAAGCAGCACACAGAGTCTATCCGGAGCATCCTGCCCCGGTGCGGCTCAAGATCCTGCACCCCGCCTGCTCATCACCAAGGGCATTCCCCTGCGTTGACTGCAACTGCTCCGCTGCAGCCTGCCCCGCAGGAAGCAGACGCCACCCGTCTCACGGCCAGCCGCCAAGAACCCATGGGAGGCTTCGAAGCGCCCCTGAGACGGGCGACCCAGGGTCGATGAAACCCACTGCACTGGAGCTGGTAGTAAGACCACTCCATCCCCTGGTGGAGGGCTGGGTGGAGAATCTTTTATTGCCTTTTCATTTGATTTCGCCACATGCCCAGTTGGCTGCAGTACCCAACAGTTCAGCAAAAGAGCGGTTTCCTCCTTCCCTGGGTCACATACCCAGTGTGCACGGTCGTCATCACGACCACCGTCCACCTTTTTTCCCTTGCAGGATTGGTGCTCCGGCAGCGGTCTCCCCGCCCCTGTGCTCCCAGCTGTGGCACACATCCGCCCCCGATGTGACAGTCTCCACGGGTTGCGAGGACAAGCCTCTCCCTCCCCCGTCCCAGGCTGTTCCGGGGGTGGTCACAAGGATCCAGGTAAGTGCTTCGATGTCCCTGAACTATGCACGGCCACAACATGACATGGCCCCTTGGGCTCCGCCCCGCCGCGAGGCCCCATCTGCCAGTACATCCGATGAGATTGTCCCCTTGGTCCCCCTCACCCGGAGCTTGGATGCATGGCTTTCGCTTTCCAATCCGTTGCGATGGCTGATCTGGACTGTCCGACTTGGCTACGCGATTCAGTTCGCCAGGTATCCGCCCAGGTTCAGCGGCATCCACTTCACCTCGGTGAAGGGCGAGAACGCTGCTACCTTGCGCGCGGAGATCGCTACCCTCCTACGGAAGGATGCGATAGAGCCTGTCCCTCTGGTCAAGATGAAAAAGGGGTTTTACAGCCCCTACTTCATTGTACCGATAAAAGGCGGTGAGTTGCGACCAATCTTTGACCTACGAGTACTGAACCGGGCTTTACACAGACTCCCGTTCAAGATGCTGACGCAAAAATGCATTCTGGTGAGTGTCAGATTTTAATTATTAAAATCAATAGAACATTGATGAGAATCAATGTTAGCTTTTCTAATCCTTTAAATCAACAATTATCAAAGATAATCGTTAATTGTTAACATCGATGAAACATTAATTAAAATTTACATTAGCTTATTGATCATTCAAATTCAACAATCATCAAAGATAATTATCAATTATCAAAAATCAATAGAATATTAATAAGGATTGACATTGACGGGGTACCACCCTGGAATCAGGGACTAATAACCAGATAGTATAACAGTCTCAATATTAGATTGTTTTCTTAGGAAAATTGACATCTGAAGAATATCGATTTTCGGGAAAAAAAAAATGAATGAAGACTTGAATCCGAGCACTGACATCCCATCAGCATGACACAGGTGTATGCAAAACAAACCAAAACACTTCTCTTTGTAATATAACAAAGTTTATTTATGCAGTAATATCCATTAATAATTAATACAATGCAGTCAATAAACTTCTGACTTACAACTACAAACTAAACAGTGATATGATTAGATATGGAAACTAAAATAATCCTATAACACATAAGGTGTGTGTGTGAGAGAGTGTGTGTGCGTGTATGTGTAACAAGGGACTCTCGTGGAGAGTATGTCACGTGAGACTTCCGGCCAGGGAATATGGCCGCGAATGTGGGCGGAGAGAAACCAGTCAATGGTAGCTTAGAGACAAAGCTGAGCTTTATCATGAAGCTATCTACTAGCCAAAAATATGTGCCAGAATATTTGTGAGGGGTCGCGCGCGTGTGTGTGTGTGGTTAGTACGAGAGAGAGAGAGAGAATTAAGTGACGGCCCCAAAGCTGATTTTGCGATTGTGGGAGAGAAAGCAGCTGTTATTTTATCACTCAGAGATGCCGTGGACGGCTCGTAAACCGTCCCGCGGTCTTTGATTCTTTAATGGAAAAACTCAGTTTGCCGGTCTCACCCAGAAATGCACAACAGCCCAATGTGGTTGGACCACAATACAGCAAAACAAATTCATGATAATTAATACCCTGAGTATTAATAATGAGCGGACATGGCGGTCCGTAAACTGTACGAGCAATAACCTTGATACACAAGAATAACTCACTAAAATATTCTATCTCTGCCCAGACGTAAACCTCTTACTTGAATCACATGAGGATGCAGAATGTGTGTTCATCCGTCCTTTAACTCAGACCTGGTTCCTCGAGGCTTGGGTGATGACGGGAGGCCGTTTCCTCGCTCTGTCAGCGGGCGGCACGGCTGCTGATTCTCGGCAGGCTGGCGGAGAAATCAGCAATGTCGACTTGATTGAAGATGGAAGAGAAATCTTTTCTCTCTTCACTTCTGCAGGCAAACGGATGAAGATGCGGATTGCTCGGCAGTCTCCTTCAGATCTGTTAGAGTGTTTGGTGGAACACAGAGTAATCTCAACTCGTCCAGCGCCACGAGGCTACACCTGAGAGCAGTGAACAGCTGGGTCTACACACGGCGAGCAAAGTTGCTGGAAGCAAATCCTGGAAGCATTTCAGAGGTATTTCTACTCCTGATGATGTCATGGTTGAGGTGCATTCTGTCATGTGCCTCATCCAATAGGAGTTGAGAGTTCGATCCTTTAGTGAGCAAGGCTTCATGGGATTTGTAGTCTGTTTTGGACTCCCTTTGTTTGATTTTGGCACGGTTTTTATCAGTAAGATTTATGTGGGGGCCTGAGTTAGGTTTTACGACTGTGTTAGGCCTGCCTTTGTCTTCTATCTGAATACATGTGGCCCAACAGCTGTCTTTCAGTTTGAGAGGTTTGCCTTCCTCCATATAGAGATTTATACAAGAATGTTCTCTGTAGAGAAATTTTCGTGGTCTCCACCAGCCGTCGAAATATCGAGTGAAGCCGACTGAATCACGCAAGTTTCACTCTGCCCTGGTCCAGAGCTATGAGTGATGTAGGCTGCAGCGGTTGGCACGAAAGCACGCTTCATTCGCCCTGCAAAAATGCACTTATAAGTTATGAGAGGCATATTAGTGCTTATAAAGTGCTGAACTCGAGATGAATAGGCTACCATTAAATTTGCTTTGGGAGTGGCTCTGAGTCGCCTGACATTTACAGAATTTTCAGTGCAGGAAAAATGCTGAAAATATCACCCACCAAAGTGGCTAAGTAGGGTGGCGGAGTTACCCGCCATTGCCAATTTTTATCCACCGCATTTGGCTGGTTTTTGGGTGTTAATTTCAAACCCTTCTCAAGACATTTTGATAATGCTTCCCGAGTTCCATTTCGATGTGACAAAGTGTTGAAAATATACATTTTCCATTCAAATTAAAAATGGTGAAACATAAACTGGCTGACCTTGGAAAATGTTATATCGTCAGACTCCACATGATCCAAGGAATCAAAAGGTAGCCCAGCCATAATTTTAGCCATTTTATTCTAAAGTTATAAGCATAAATAAGGTTACAAATAGGTGGTACTGTCATCAATCTTGGCATGCACTCTCAGATCATGGTCCTAATGAAACATACCAAGTTTTGTTTCGATAGACCAAAGCATTGCTGAAATAGTACAGCCTCACTTCCTGTTTTGGGTCACCATTATTAAATTCACATTTGCTTAACATCCGAATGGTAGCATAAATCAAAATTATGCTCTGTCATTTTTAAGTCACTCAAGTCTTAAAATAATCTGAGCCATTTTTTGTGTGAATCGGACCAGGGCTGCTTTTCCTAAAAGCATTGTAAGCCTACGTAGATCATAGAATTAAGATAAATTGGTTTAAAAAAACAAAAACATACACATCACATTAAAAAGTGATACTATATACACACAACAACGGCAAGTGATCTATCATTTAAAATCAGAAAAAGCAATCAATGAATTTCAATATGAAACGCGCACTTGATATCGTCTCGTCCTCCATCATTTTCTCTTGGGCACAAAACTTCAGTTCACTGTGAAGAGGATATGCAGCATGAACTGTTGAGTAGCAGACTGCTGTGGAGCTTGCATCAGTGTGGGCTCTGCCCTAGGGTGCATAGAGAATGCAGAGGAGGTGGTCTTGAGCCCCCTTCTGAGTGCTAAAATGACTAATTGGACACCCTACGGTCTCATGGCATGCACAAATGAAGGCCACGATGCAGCAAATCTATATCAAGTGTGCCATTTGGGACAGGGCATAAATAATCCCATAGTTTTACATTGAAGGAGGTTCTCAAGCCATATCTAGAATTATAGACACTTGGGGTGGTCTCTGTTTACTTGAGGTAGTAAGCAACCACCTAGCAACCATTCAGAATACCTTACCAACTGCATAGTGGTTGCCCTGCATGGCAACAGCTCCAACACACTAGTACTGAGGCTGTAAATTTTGCACAGACAAAAACCCCACACTTTGTTTTCAGAAAATGTAAAAACCTGTGATTTTACAGTGGTAACAATGACTGTAGTAACTAAGGAATTTTGGTGGAAACTTTGGTTAATGTGGAAAATCTTTGTAAGGGTTTTTAACAAGTGGCCTCAACAGAGTTCCAGTATTTAAAAACCACAAGCTTAGCTTAGCATTGCTTTGGAGTAGAAGACTCTTATTTCATTAAATGCAAAAGGCTTTTTCCTATTGGCGATGTACTCCCTAGTGTCAAGAAACTTTTTAAGATCTGTTGTTTGGACCAAAGCCACTAATGTCAAGTATTTAGCTTTAATAGCTGATTTAAAAGAACTCCATAAATGTTGCTCTTAACAGATCCTTATTTACAACCCGCATGGACAGAATATTTAGTCCGGTTTGCCTCAGTATGCAGAATTCTTATCCTCTACCATAATCTCTCTATCCAATGAAAGGGGGCGGTCACACTACACTTCACGCTCCATTCACTCCCATTCAAACACATTAGATCAAGGGAGACTGGAAACGCAAGCTAATGCAAAGAAACTTTGCAATACACTGCAGAGGAAAGTTCAAGTTTGGCGAACTCTGACCTGTGAATCTGGACCAATAATAGATTGAAACATCACAAACTGACCTCTTGGCTCAATTCGAAGGGTACATATTTCAAAGCTGTGTGTTTTTGTTGTTGCTTGAAAGTGAGTAGATGGTACATTCTAACAATTTGAAAATCATATTTTTGTTATTTATGATTTTTTATTGATCAAAACCAGAAGCTCTTGCGCGTGACATCATATCTTGGTCCGTTGTGATGTAATTTTAATTGCTCAAAGCCTAGTATGAACAGGGCTTAACAAAAGACCATCCTCTGGGACTGTATGAGAGTTTTAATTGGACATCTCTTCAATGGCATAAGACTTTTCCCAGTGGTTTGAAATAAGTCATGGAAATGGGTTTGGAAAACCCAAGGGACATAATGTATTCCCAGTCCATGGAAACAAATTTATAACATTAACAGAATTCATTTTGCGATACAATCTGAAGCCTTGGCCAGGTAATACTGTGCTACAGGAATCATTCATTTACCTGCTTTTTCCAACGAGAAGCAGTCAAATAAATGTGCAGTCAACACCACAGTCAGCTTAAATAAATATTTATGCCATTTAATAAAGGTTTTCACTGTGTGCTCGCCAGACTAAAAACATATTCCTCATCTACTCCTTACTTGGACTCGGTTGTTGACATAAAGCTGAATTGGAATCTCAGTGAAGTTACACATTCGGCTAAACATATTTCTGTGCTTTCATTTCAAAATGTCAGCTTAGTTCTGACTCAGTTAAACTGCTTTGTAAAACAGAATATGTGGGTGTTGACACTGCTCAATCCAGGGTGGGACCGGCATACTGCTTCCCAGATGATAGTTGTTGAGGATGTGTCAGGAAATGCTGAAGTAGCTTTTCCTTTCTCTGTCACTGAAATCCTTGCAGCTCACAGTAATCACCTGCATCTCAAATATGCATGGCTTATCTTCCACTTGGGAGAAATTGGGATCATGAATTTCTTAACTCAGTGGAGAAAAGAGGGGATGATGGATTTCTTTCATGACTTCATAAAGGAGCTAAAGGTAAATGACTGATGTGTGAAGGGATTGCTCAGTGCAATAAGGGTTCTACCTTCATCCTATTTATTTATTTTATTTCTCTAATCTTCTTTCTCCTTATTTTCTCTCTTTCTTTTCTTTCTTTCTTCCTTTTTTTTTTTTTTTTTTTTTTTTTTGTCAGCAGGGTCCAAAATGAACACCCGCCAAAAGCCAAATGCGAGTTAAATTGGCTTTGATGATAAAATTAAACCAAATGAAAAAAGTTAATTAATTCCACTGTCATATAGACAAAAATATATTTGTATTAAATATAGCTGCAAGCAGCAATTAACAGGACCAAGCTCAAAGGGCAGCATGCGTTTCACACTAAGCATAACCCAAAGAATGCGTAGAATGAATATGTTGTACATTGCAAATCCAGTATGTTAACGATATCTAGTACAGCACACCTGCCACTGTGCCACACTGCTACAAGCTTGTTAGGTGCTAAAGAGATATAACAAGCTGACAGTCAGCACATAAAAAACTGCTGTTGTTCATCAGTATTTGAATGGGGAAAAAAATCTTTGGAAATGTCTCCTCGGCATTGCCTGAAGACTTAGGATAAGGATGCAATGATACAAACACTTTTTATTTAAATTGACTAAAGCATTTTGACCGCTATGTGGCAGAGTCTCTAGACTGTTTGGGTATCTGCAAGACCAGGGTTTGAAATTAACTTTTTGGCTCTCTGGCCACTGTGGCTTATTAAATGTTCTACCATTGTTTAACAGTGGCTTTTGTTATGATTAAGCCATTGCCACAGGTAATGTGGTAAAATTAGTTAGGATGATGATGCGCATTTTAAAAACTGATGATGTGTATCTGTCTAATCTTTACCTCATCAGTACTGTTTGTAATGTATGGGCTGTCTTTCAGTTTGAGAGGTTTGCCTTCCTCCATATAGAGATTTATACAAGAATGTTCTCTGTAGAGAAATTTTTGTGGTCTCCACCAGCCGTCGAAATATTGAGTGAAGCCGACTGAATCATGCAAGTTTCACTCTGCCCTGGTCCAGAGCTATGAGTGATGTAGGCTGCAGCGGTTGGCACGAAAGCACGCTTCATTCGCCCTGCAAAAATGCACTTATAAGTTATGAGCGGCATATTAGTGCTTATAAAGTGCTGAACTCGAGATGAATAGGCTACCATTAAATTTGCTTTGGGAGTGGCTCCGAGTCGCCTGACATTTACAGAATTTTCAATGCAGGAAAATGCTGAAAATGTCACCCATCAAAGTGGCTAGTATGGTGGCAGAGTTACCCGCCATTGCCAATTTTTATCCACCGCATTTGGTGGGTTTTTGGGTGTTAATTTCAAACCCTGCTCAAGACATGTTGATAATGCTTCCCAAGTTCCATTTCGATGTGACAAAGTGTTGAAAATATACAACATTTTCCATTCAAATTAAAAATGGTGAAACATAAACTGGCTGACCTTGGAAAATGTTGTATTGTCAGACTCCACATGATCCAAGGAATCAAAAGGTAGCCCAGCCATAATTTTAGGCCAAATTATTCAAAAGTTATAAGCATAAATATGGTTACAAATAGGTGGTACTGTCATCAATCTTGGCATGCACTCTCAGATCATGGTCCTAATGAAACATACCAAGTTTTGTTTCGATAGACCAAAGCATTGCTGAAATAGTACAGCCTCACTTCCTGTTTTGGGTCACCATTATTAAATTCACATTGGCATAACATCTGAATGGTAGCATATATCAAAATTATGTTCCGTCATTTTTAAGCCACTCAGTTTTAAGATAATCTGAGCCATTTTTGGTGTGAATCGGACCAGGGCTGCATTTCCTAAAAGCATTGTAAGCCTAAGTAGATCGTACAAACTATTGGCGACAATGGTCCTACGATCAACTTAAGCTTGTGATGCTTTTGGGAACACAGCCCAGGATTCAGTAGTTTGTATGTTAATGTAATCTTGTGTTGAAGCAGTAAACATATCTGGTTTGCTGTCCATATACTGGAGGGCTCGGAGCTCGAGACTCGACTCGAGTCCTGATTACCCCCAAAAAGGCGTTAAGATGAATGAACTGTACCATGACTATGGCAGGAAGTATTTAGGACAGGAAGCCAGCAACAATTCTATTTGGTAAATTGGCTTGGCGGATGCTTCTGAATTGTTTTCCCCCCAAAAAAATGTGTACAGAGGGAGTGCTTTAAGCATTTGTTTGAAGGTGCATTCTTGTATGCATGCTCACGGCATTCAAACGGGTAAGCCCAGCAAGCAGTCGAACGGGGAAGGTGAGCACTAGTTGGTCGTGCTGAGTTCGAAAGGGAGAGCCCACACTGCGATTCGAATGGGAGACTGCTCTACAGAGAGAGAACCCTCATGGCATTCAAACGGGTAAGCCCAGCAAGCAGTCGAACAGGGAAAGTGAGCACTAGTTGGTCTTGCTGCATTCGAAAGGGAGGGCTCACACTGCGATTGGAACGGGAGACTGCTCTATAGAGAGAAAGCACTCACGGCATTCAAATGGGTAAGCCCAGCAAGCAGTCGAATGGGGAGAATGAGAATGAGAGTTGGTTTGCACTGCGTTCGAAAGGGAGGGCTCACGCAGCGATACGAATGGGAGACTGCTCCATAGAAAGAGAGCGCTCACGGCATTCGAATGGGTAAGCCCAGAAAGCAATCGAACGGGGAAAATGAGAACAAGAGTTGGTTTGTGTTGCGTTCGAAAGGGAAGGTTCACACTGCGATTAGAATGGGAGACTGCTCTATAGAGAGAGAGCGCTCACGGCATTCGAACGGGTAAGCCCAGCAAGCAATCGAACGGGGAAAATGAAAACGAGAGGAATGGGGCTTGTTTTCAGGGGTAGCCTCACTCAATAGACTACCCATATATAGGGAAATATGGTGCTTTGAGAAGAGGTGGTGACCGCTATCTCCTGTAATGCTAGCTGCAGCTGCTGAGAAGCGAAGACAAAAAGGCTTCGGCGGAAGCATGGTAAAAAAGCTGCTGCAGCAGTAGAGTAAAGTGGGCCTTCTGCGGGAGTGGAGTTTAAAGCACTGCTGCGGCAGTGGATTGAGTATTTGGGGGCATAGTGAAGGAGGTCCTGTGGGAGCGCTGCTGTGTTTCCATTGCTGTAGATGCACTTCTATGAAAGCATGGAACTTAGACATTGAAAGCACCTGTGGAGAAAATATTAACAACTGTGTACACACAATTGGCATGGGTGGGGCACTGTTGCTGTGGTATCGAGTAGGGCACAAAAGACTTCATTAGATTTATTAACACCTGTAATGGAAGCAAAGGTTAGTTTGTACTTACCTACAGTGGAGCAAATGGTTAGTTAGGAATACGTAAATGTATTACCTTATATATGTCTGTAAGGGAAGCAAAAGTTTAATTATGGAAAACGTGTCAATTACGTTCATATGCAGCTTTGAGGAAAGCAAAAATTTAGTTAAGAATACAACTTTATTACATTTGTCATGGCGGGGCACTGTTGCTGTGGTATTAAGTATGGCACAAAAGACTTCATTCGAATCATCAACACCTGTAAGGGAGGCAAAGGTTAGTTTGTACTTACCTGTAGGGGGAGCAAATATTAGTTAGGAATATGTACCTTTATATACATCTGTAAGAGAAGCAGAAGGTTAGTTATGGAAAACGTGTCAGTTGCGTTTATATGCAGCTTTGAGGGAAGCGAAAAGTTAGTTAAGAATACAACTTTATTACATTTGTCATGGCAGGGCACTGCTGCAGCAGTATCAAAATGCGAAAGGGATGATGCTGTGGCATAATTAAGAGTATGCGGGCAATGCTGTGGCAGTATCGAGCGGGCGCTGCTGCACATTATCTGGTGGGGCACTGTGGCTGCAGTAAACATAGTTTATCACATTTAGGCACACTTTATTGTGTGTCGGGCTCATTTCGACCATGAGCAAAGGAAATGCCAATGCCACGGTTAACAGGAAAAGCTAAAAGGCTCGTAAGATTCCTGCACCACCACTGCACTCGAACAGGAGAGCTCATACTGCGTTTCGGATGGACGAGCCCACGGAATGAATTACATAAAATCTCACACTGCATTTGAATGGGAAAGCCCACCTGTGATTCAAACGGGAGAGCCTGCATTGCAGTTGAACGGGAGGGCCCACACTGCGATTCGAACGGGAGAGCCTGCGACCAGTGCGCTAAGGCTCACACTGCATTCGAATGGGAGAACCCACACTGCAATTCGATGGGAAAGCCTGTATAGCTTTCAAATGGGAGGGCCCACACTGCATTTGAATGGTGGGTGGCGCAGAGTGAATAGCGGTTTGTGATGGGTATATATTTATGAGCTGTGCCCCTCGAGTTTTAATAAGAGGAAACATAAGAGGAAACAGGAAAAATGATTGTGGTGTTGTCGGAGGTTTAGTGGCAAGGCCTAAAAGGTTCCGCAGTTGTGGCACCTGGAAAAACACATTTGCGCTGCTTTGCGGTGTGGGGGGAGTGTTTTGCATGGTCCGAAGGACACCGCAGTTGCGGCACCTGTACAGCACATTTGTGCTGCTTTGTGGTGTCGTGTGGGTTTGTTTCATGACCCAAAAGACGCTGCAGTTGTGGCACGTGGACAGCACGTTTGTGCTGTTTAGGGATGTTTTTGAGCTGAAGGCAGAAGCACTGCAGTTGTGCTATCTTAACTAAAATGGTTGCCATCTTTGGTTCCTCAGTAGATAATGGTGAAGTCTTGGAAAGACACCTAGATAGAGAAAGTGAGAGGTAAAGCTGCGTACAATCTAGTGACAGAAATTTAAATGGGCTCTCGCAGAGACCTGCTGGAAGTAATATTGGTGAGACCCTGCGGAAGGCACAATTTCAGGCGTAAATGCTGAATATATAATGCTGAACTTTCCGGGTGGAAAGTTTAGATAAGAGAACATATGATTAATCGTAGAGAGCTGTTTCACATTTTTAAAGTGCAGGAGCAGCCAGTCTGCAGCTGCGAATGGAGCATAGAAAGACAGACAGGGAAAAAAATATATAAATATATATATATAACACTTAACGTCGTAGCCATCAATCCTGCTAAAAAACAAAGAGCTGCTGTGGCAGCTTCTGTTGAATAACGAGACTGTTTGGATGGAAGAGCTGTTCTGGTGGAGCCGATTGCTTTGCAGGGAAGTTGCATCCATTGATCTGTCTGCCTGGGTCTGTTCATGGGAAGTGGGAAATGGGTGGGGCCAAATGCCGGAAAGACTCTCATGTCAGGAGAGTTGTCACCGGAAGCAGGTAAGCAGCGGCTTATATACTCCTGCTCGTGGGTTGTGATTTGTCAGATTAAAATTAACATGCTCCTCCCGAACCTCTGTTAATTAACTCCATTTGTTGGAGAAGTAGCAAAAAAACAATAAACGTCACAATCTACAATGGCAGGCACAGTAAAGGTGCGGTAACATTTACCTTTGGTACCCATGGACGGTTGTTGAGCATGTGTGAAACAAGTAAAAAACTAATTTCCAAGCAGCTTTTATTTTTAATTCTGCACATTATACTCTGTGAGAGTGAAGATAAGTGTGACTGTGCCTTAAAGGAATAGTTCACCCAAAAATGAAAATTTGCTGATAATTTACTCACCCTCAGGCCATCCAATATGTATATGACCTTCTTTCTTCATCAGAAAAGGATTTAAGATTTTTAGGAAAGTATCCCAGGTTTTTAGCTTCATCCAATGCTAGTGAATGGACACCAATTTTTGACAGTCCAAAAGCACACTTAGTCAGCATCAAAGTAATCCACACGACTCCCGCCGATCAAGTAATGTCTTCTGAAGTGAATCGTTACGTTTGTGTGAAAAACTAATCGCTAATTAAAACTTAAAAAAATCGCTTCCTGTAAACATTGAATGCCTCACGTCGCTGTCGTGTGATGTCATCACGTTGCCGTGTTCACGTGAGAATTCAGAAGTTCCGTTCTGTTTACCACAGAGGAATGTACTTCTCGCGAGGGTTAGGTCAATTCAAACAGCCACAGAGAGCTGGCGGAAGTGCCGATTTAAAGTTAAAAACATTTTAATTAGCGATTTGTTTTTCACACAAACATATCGATTAACTTCAGAAGACATTACTTAATCGACTGGAGTCATGTGGATTACTTTGATGCTGCCTAAATATGCTTTTTGGACAATCAAAAAATGGTCTCCATTCACTTGCATTGGATGAAGCTAAAAACCCAGGATACTTTCCTAAAAATCTTAAATCCTGTTCTGATGAAGAAAGAAGGTCATATACATCCTGGTCTGAGGGTGAGTAAATTATCAGCACATTTTCATTTTTCATCTTTAATGGGCAGAGTTTTAATTTATGGAGCAGTGTTGGGGAGTAGTTAACTTAAAGTAGCAACTCTATTAGCCAAATTTTTAACTACGTTTCAGTAGTGTGTCAAATTTATTTATTTTTTTTTTCAGTAGTGTAGGGCTTTACTGGTTGTTTAGATAAGTGTTACTATCAGAAATAATTGGTAATTATTTCTTTAGTTATTAATTAATATTTAAATTAAATAATAGAATCTAACTCATTAAAACCTCATATGGGGCTCCAGTAAATGTAGTGCGCTACGTTTAGGAGCGGGTTTGGTTATTAGCAATAATTAATAATTATCAAAGATAATTATTAATTATTAAAATCAATAGAACATTGATTTGAATCAATGTTAGCTTTTTTTAATCCTTTAAATCAACAATTATCAAAGATAATCGTTAATTGTTAACATCGATGAAACATTGATTAAAATTAACACTAGCTTATTGTTCCTTCAAATTCAACAATCATCAAAGATAATTATCAATAATCAAAAATCAGAATATTAACAAGAATTAATATCGCCGGGGCACCACCCTGGAATCAGGGACTAATAACCAGATAGTATAACAGTCTCAATATTAGATTGTTCTCTTAGGAAAATTGACATCGATTTTCGAAAAAAAAAACAATGAAGGCTTGAATCCGAGCACTGACATCCCAACAGCATTTGACACATGTGTATGCAAAACAAACCAAAACACTTCTCTTTAAAATATAACAAAGTTTATTTATGCAGTAATATCAATTAATAATTAATACAGTGCAGTCAATAAATGTCCGACTTACAACTACAAACTAAACAGTGATATGATTAGATATGGTAACCAAAATAATCCTATAACACATGAGGAAGGTGTGTGAGTGTGTGTGTGTGTGTGTGTAAGGAGGGATGCGCACAAAATGGCGGACATGACTCTCGTGGAGAGTGCGTCACGTGAGATTTCTGGCCAGAGAATATGGCCGCGAATGTGGGCGGAGAGAAACTGGTCAATGGCGTCTACCAGTTTACTGCGTGTCTCTGCTTGTATGATAACTTAGGGACAAAGCTGAGCTTTACCACAAAATTATCTACTAGCCAAAAGTGTGTGCGAGAATGTTTGTGAGGGGTCGCGTGTGTGTGGTTAGTACGAGAGAGAGAGAGAATTGAGTGATGCCCCAAAGCTGGTTTCGCGATCGTGGGAGAGAAAGCAGCTGTTAGTTTATCACTCAGAGATGCGGTGGAAGGCTTGTAAACCATCCCGCGGTCTTTGATTCTTTAATGGATAAACTCAGTGTGCCAGTCTCACCCACGATGGCGGAAATACACAACAGTCCAATGTGGTTGGACTACAACACAGCAGATCTCATTTGTGATACCAGTACATTACAGTAATACCTTGAGTATTATTATTAGCAATGAGCAGACTCGGCGGTCCGTAAACTGTACAAGCAATAACCTTGATACACAAGAAAATCCCTGAAGCTTCTCAGAGATATTTCTACTCCCGATGATGTCATGGTTGAGGGACGTTCTGTTGTGTGCCTCATCCAATAGGAGTTGAGAGTTCGATCCTTTAGTGAGCAAGGCTTCATGGGATTTGTAGTCTGTTTTGGACACCCTTTGTTTGATTTTGGCGTGGTTTTTATCAGTAAGATTTATGACTTTGTATGTGGGCCTCAGTTAGGTTTTATGACTGGGTTAGGCCTGCCTTTGTCTTCTATCTGAATACATGAGGCCCAACAATAGTGTAACTTTTCCAGAAATAAGCTACATTTTCCAACGAGTAGATGTGTAGCATCACAAACCACTATATTTGTTACCATGTATTGTGAACACAGCAGTGGATCTGAGGGAATAATCAGATGTAGTGCTTGTAGTGCTCGAACAACCAAATCAATTAAAGTGGTCATGACATGAGGAATACATTTTTCCTTGACCTTCTTACATGTCAGAGTGTACTGTACTACAAAAACATACTGTAATTTTCAGATCTCAAAACTTCCTCCTCAATATAAAAAGAGCATTTATTTGAACCAAGCTGCAAAAACGTCTCGTTTGGATTTTTCCTACTTTGTGAAGTCACACAGATGAATACACCAGCACATGACTGCCTCTACAGGAAGACATCAACACCTACTTTAAATCATCGCACCCTTGGCCCACCCACTGGTGAACATTAAGAAAGGTGAGGAGGAGAGAACAAGACAGATGGGCCTACTATTCCTACACACCAAAGTGGACTTATAAAGGACAACTTATGCCCATCTGGACTATTTTTTATGTTTTTCTACATGAACCTGCAATAGACCAGGGGTCGGCAACCTATGGCATGTAAACGAGCAGCGAGAGAGAGAAGCATGTATGCACATGGTAAATTTTCTTGTTTTAAATGTTGCTTTCAAAACAACACTTGATGTAAATAAGAAGATACCACAATCAATGTTTGAGATTTTCAACCCAGCTCACATGCTCCTTAAATGACAATGACCATTACTCTCAAAGAAAATACATAAACACACATAGTGGGGTTCAAAAGTACTGTACCCAGGAAGGGACGGGATTGGTTCACTTAGTTTTGTCGTAGCAATGTCATATTAACTTGTGGGAACACGATAATATGTTGTGGCCACTAGATAATATGTTAAGGGAACAACATTCTTTTCTCGTGGCCACAACTTTGTATGTCGAGGTAATGCCATCCTTTAGCCATGAGAAAATATTCTTGTTCCCTTAACATAATATTTGGTCACAACTTTTTTACATTGATGTAAAGGGCTAAATAAAGACCCATATGACCGCAGCATGGAAAAAAAGCAATAATGGAGATGATTAATGAAATACAATTTTATTCTGAATTCTGAATGGCATAAAAAGACGTGTGGCGATTAGATTAAGTAAAAGCCATCTAAAACGCATTCTGAAAGTTAAGGAAAATGCAAGTGAATGAGACTGTCAGATTTGTCCCGGATGCCTCCATGTATAGGATACTGCTGGATCCACACAAAATATTTGGAAAATAGCATAATGCAAGAAAAGAACATATTGTCTACAATGCAGTCGATGTTGGCGCCAGTAGCGGACCGCTGGTGGCATAGTTGGCACCAGCCACAGCCGGCACTTTTCCGACAGTGGTCTGGGCCGCTGGTTTAAAATAATATTTGGTGGTGGCCCTTGCCACATTTGGTTCATAATCCCCAGCTAACAATGACATGTCGGTCCTCCGGTATTTTTGGGGTGGCACACACCACCAGTGGCTTGCGGCTGTCGGACCTCCATCAGCAGAGTCAGACCACCGGCAAGCCAGTCAATATGCACTATCCATAATAATGTCCTTCCAAACAATAATAAGAAAATGTACACCTGTCTCAATAACCATTATAATTTTATTTTATTTTCAGTGAATAGATTAAAAATACAAACCAAAATATAGGCTATACACAATATGATACAAAAACAAATTTTTTTGCATGTATTGCATTTTCCAAACATTTTGTGTGCATCCAGCATTATACATAGACGTCCGTGACCATTTAAATGATACATGATAAATCCGACAGTTTCATTCAAACTTGCACATTTCCGTCTGCAAAGCCCATAACTTACAGAATTTGTTTTAGATGGCTTTCACTTAAGCATGTCTTAACACCAGTGAACACACTATGTCTTTGCAGGCTATGCCATTCAGAATTAAAAGTAAAATATTCTTTTATTAATCATCATGTCTTTGTATGTCATTCATATTTAAATATATATATATATATATATGTTTTAATAAATCGTCATGTCTTTGTATGTCATTTATAATTCAAAATAAAATGTTATTTTATTAATCATGTCCAATGTAAAAAAGTCGTGGCCACGAAATATTATGTCGAGGGAACGACATCCTTTTCTTGTGGCCACGAGAAAAGAATGTTGTTACCTTGTCATTAAAAATCGTGGCCACTAGAAAAGGATGTCGTTCCCTCAACATAATATTTTGTGGCCATGACTTTTTTACATTGGACATGATTAATGAAATAACAGCATGGACAAACAGCAAAAATGGAAATGATTAATGAAATAACATACAAAGACATGAAAACATATTAGCTAGTGGCCACAACATATTATCATGTTCCCACGAGTTAATATGACATGGCCATGACAAAACTAAGTGAACCGAACAATACTGTACAAATTCTGTACAAAAGTCTAAATTAAACCTGGAAATAAAGTTTCAGCACTTTGAAAATTTCAAACAAAGAAACGTTATGATATAAAAGGACTAAGAAATATGTAGTAATCCACACAATTTCTTGGTCTCTTCAATCAAATAATCAATGGTGATATTAATCCATTAATCATGTTAACAAGTGGAGTGCACAGAAGGGGGCTGTGCACAAGCCCCTGCCCCTTTCCTTCACAAATCTAAAGGTGCCCTTCTGGTTGTCCAGAAAAATGGGAGAAATTTTAATAATAAAAATAAAATAATTAGATAAAAACTAAATTAAAATCTCTTAAAAATCTCACAAAAACAGTTATAATGTGTCATTATGAGATTTCTTTGTAAATCTTGAAAGCATTCAAGAAAATTAGGCGGAGGTGCCTTTAACAGCTCACGCTACAGCAGATCAGGGCGAATTCCAATAGAAAATGATCATCCCTATGCCCTACTCACAAGTGCCCTTGAAATGGTTACTCTGAAAGGAACATGGCATTACTGTATGTACCTGTAAGAAAGTTCTTAGTTTTCATGGAAAGGAGGAAGCGGGAGATGACGAGATCCAAATCAAAAGGGGCTTTATTTTCCCACACTTTTCAGGGTCACACAAACTCAAATAATTATTTTCAGCACAATATAATTGCACATGTGAACACTACTCTGTGCAGCTTTCTCTCTCCCTCCACTGGCATCTGGCTTGCTCTTTAAACCAGCACCGGGCACTCCTCCCCCTTGACCACCTGGGTAAACACGGCTCCCAACCCCCTGTCCAATGCGTTGGTCCGTAAAACAAAAGGGAGAGCAAAATCTGGAGCATGTGACAACGGCCCATCACAAAGCGCAGCTTTCACCTGCATAAAAGCCTGTTGGCACGGCTCTGACCAGTGGACTGGGTTTGGGGCAACCTTTTTAGTGAGATCAGTCAGCGGGCTGGTGATATCCAAATAATTAGGTACAAACCTTCTATAATAGCCAGCCAGCCCCAGGAACTGTCTCACCTCCTTTTTGGTCTTGGGTCTCGGACAGGTCGCAATCGCCATGGTTTTATTAATTTGGGGGCGAACCACTTTTTTGTGTGCTCAGGTAACCAGTAGGGACGACTGCATACCACTACCCCTGGGGTTGTTTCGATATGGTATTTTATGAGGTTTGTATGACCGGGAAGAGGCGAGAACACGTCAGAGGTGATAAATTTGCTGTGCTCCGCCTCTATCTGTTCGTTTAACCTCATAATCGACTTCTCTGATTCGCCGTGTGACCTCAAAGGGCCCTTGCCACTTTGCGAGTAATTTAGAGCTTGATGTGGGTAGTAATACAAGGACTTTATCTCCCTGTGCAAGTTCCAATAGCCGAGCTCCCCTGTTATACAGCCAGGACTGACATTCTTGAGCCTGTAGCAAATTTTCCTGTGATAGCTGCCTCAATGTGTGGAGTTTTGCTCTCAGGTCAAGAACTTATTTAATTTCGTTTTTGCTGCTTGAAGGTCCCTCCTCCCAATTTTCCCTCACAATCTATAAGACACTGCGAGGCTTACGCCCATACAATTATTCAAACGGGGAAAACCCCATGGAGGCATGCGGGACCTCTTGAACTGCGAATAACAGGGGTTCAAGCCACTTATGCATGCATGAACTTACTAATCATGCTTTTCAAGGTTTGATTAAACCATTCGACGAAACCGTGCATTTTGAAATGTTGCGTAAGGGCACTGCTTCTGGATATTGTATTGCATAGTCCACCAGAACCAACACAAAGCGATGTCCACGTGCCATCTGCTTTAATGGCCTGACGAGGTCCATACCAGTTCTTTCGAAGGGAAACTCTATCAAAGGAAGTAGGTGCAAAGGAGCTCTTGGTGTGGCCAGCGGATTTACCAGCTGACATTCACGGCATCGGGGGTGGCTTGTGGGGTGTCAGGGACCCAGACCAATGTCCCTACCTCCATCACCGGGCATTGATCCTGGAAATGCCCGGGTTCCCCGCAGCTCCAGCAACTGACCCATACTTCATGCCCGCACCTGCGGAGGTGGATTCACCACCCTGGGAGTGAGAATGGAGAGGGACAGGGGAAACCGGTGGATACTGCAGCCCCCAAAGCCGGGGCACTGGTCTGGGAGGAGGAACAGGACGGGAGGGGGAGGAGGAAAGAACAGAGACATGAGAAAGAGAGAGAGAGAAGAGTCTCGGGGCTCACCGGCTCCCGAATACACCGCCATGTGGTCCTCTGCCAGCTGGATGGCCGTTTGAAATGATGCCAGTCAGTGGCACTGGACCCACACCCCCATCCCTCTCGGAAGTCGAGCGATAAATTGCTCCAGTATCACCAAATTGATCACCTTCCCGACGTCGCGTTGCTCAGCCAGCCACCACCTCTGGCAGGCATCACGGAGCTGCTGGGTGAAGGCAAACGGGTGGTCGTTCTCGCCAATGGTCAGCGACCAACAGTGTTGGCAGTGTTGCTCTAGGGTCCGACCGACCCATTGCTGGATGGCTATTTTCAAGTCCGCAAAGGCCAGGAGGTTTTCGGTGGGTTTCAGTTGGGCTTCCCTGGACAGCAGTGGTATTAGGCGGACTGCCCACTGGGTGCTTGGCCATCTGCAGGCCCACACCGTTCACTCAAAGAGCTCCAGGAAGGCTTTGGGATCATCTTGGGGGCCCACCTTGATGAGCGGAACACTGGGCGGAGTGGTTACAGGGTCCGGGGTCACGGTGGCAGCCCCCTCCTGGGGAAGCTTACTCCATGTGCGGCTCGATGAGGGCCTGATTCTGTGTCTGGTGGATGCTGGCGAGAGCCTTGATTACGTTCTTTCTCCAGTCCTGGGTTTCGGCACCAGTGTAACAAAGTTCTTAATTTTTGTGGAAAGGAGGAAGCAGAAGACACTTTTCAGGGTTACACAAACTCAAATAATGCTTTTCAACACAACATAATGATTGCACACATGAACACTCTGCTCTGTGCAGCTTTCTCTCTCCCTCCACTGGCATCTGGCTCACTCTTTAAACCATCTCCACTCTCACTGCAATAACAAACATCTGTCAGAGACAATCAATGACAGGTGATGATCTTGTAGCTCTCCATTCACAAATTGGCGCTCAACCACGCCCCCACTACCACAGTACCCTTCGCTAACAGTTTTGTGGAAGGGCCCTTCAAGAAAAGATTTATTTTCTCAGTTTCATTTTGAACTAAACTTTTGAGTGGCGTCCCCTTACCACAGCAATGCCCCCTTCAAGGGACAAAAATGCCATTGGGAATTCGCCCCGGAACATCGAAATGGCATGGGCTCAGACGAGTAACAGGTCAGTAAAAAGTTCACTCTATGTATTGTAAGTTCATTAAAAAAATAATACTTGATTGCAACCAACATCACATTAATCTGCACAGTGATTAACAAATTGAAAAATGGAACTTCATGTCAAAAAGGTTGCCAACCCCTGCAATAGACGAACTGCTTCAACTGCTTTCATGCATCTCGTACCGCTTTCTAAAGATGCGATACCAAGTTATAACCAACACCCTGGACATATTTTTGAACCCTTCTAGGCTATTTTTAATTGTTGGTCTATGTAAACATGCACTAGATGGACATCTTTGACAATTTTGATGTGTTCGATGTGCGCCACTTTTTAAGAGCGGTATAAGCTCAAATTTTAAAAACGTGTCAGTTCCACTCCATTCCATTTCTACCGCTGGCTGGGAGAATCGAATCTTGTCCATCATAAACAGATGATGTGAGATGTTCCACCTGTGAAGACCAGAGTCTCTGGTTTGGCCTCTGTTAAAGCATCACAACATCAGGAAATAGTGAATGAAGTTTAACAAAGTTTGTGTTCACATCAGTGCAGGATGATGTGTGTGCGTCATGTTTTAACGTGCATTGAAATATGTGTGTGTCATGTTTCACCGTGGATTGTATAATGCGTTTTCAGCATATTTCAGCATGGATTGTACACTCTCTGAGCAATTTATTAGGAACACCTGCACACCTACTTATTCATACGATTATCTAATCAGCCAATCGTGTGGCAGCAGTGCAATGCATAAAATCATGCAGATACAGGTCAGGAGCTTCAGTTAATTTTCACATCAACCATCAGAATAGATTAAAAAATGTGATCTCAGTGATTTCGACCGTGGTATGATTGTAGGTGCCAGACGGGCTGGTTTGAGTATTTCTGCAACTGCTGATCTCCTGGGATTTTCATGCATAACAGTCTCTAGAGTTTAGATAAGAAAGTTCAATGGAGAATAGCCAGACTGGTTTGAGCTGACAGAAAGGCTACGGTAACTCATATAACCAATTTGTACAATTGTAGTAAGCAGAAGAGCATCTTAGAATGCACAACACGTCGAACCTTGAGGCAGATTGGCTACAACAGCAGAAGACCACATCAGGCACTTTATTAGGACCATAGTGTTCCTAATAAAGTTCTCAGTGAGTGTATGTGTCTTCAGCTCACTTCAGTGTGTATTGTGTTTTTTTTTTTTTTGTTCTTTTTTTTTTTTTTGGCTTATATCAGCGTGGATTGATTGTGAACCAGTCACAATATGATTAAAGCTGTGCAAATTAACTGTTGTTGAAAGATTGTATAGTCAGGACATTAATGACATGAAAAATTAATATTACAATTTGAAAAAAAATATTCAGAATTTCTTAAACTACTTCAAAGAGTCCTCCACGTGGGGGGCCTGGGTAGCTCAGCAAGTAAAGACGCTGACTACCACACCTGGAGACGCAAGTTCGAATCCAGGGCATGCTGAGTGAATCCAGCCAGGCTTCCTAAGCAACCAATTGGCCTGATAACTAGGGTGGGTAGAGTCACGTTGGGTTAACCTCCTCATGGTTGCCATAATGTGATTCTCACTCTCGGTGGGGTTCATGGTGAGTTGTGCATGGATGCTGCGGAGAACAGTGTGAAGCCTCCACACGTGCTAGGTCTCTGCAGTAACACGCTCAACAACCCACGTGATAAGATGCATGGATTGACGGTCTCAGACATGGAGGCAACTGTTCATCCTTTGCCACCAGGATTGAGGCTAGTCACTATGCCACCACGAGGACCTAGAGTGCATTGGGAATTGGGCATTCCAAATTGGGGAGAAAAAGGGGAGAAAATACCTCCTCCAAAAAAAAATAAAAAATCCTCCACATGCAGCAATGACAGCTTCGCAG
This sequence comes from Myxocyprinus asiaticus, assembly GCF_019703515.2. NCBI lineage: Eukaryota > Metazoa > Chordata > Actinopteri > Cypriniformes > Catostomidae > Myxocyprinus > Myxocyprinus asiaticus. Next base: position 33,173,873 of record NC_059378.1, read on the forward strand.
ATCCTTGGCATTCTAGCTGTCAGTTTGTCCAGATACTCAGGTGACATTTCACCCCACACTTTCTGTAGCACTTGCCATAGATATGGCTGTCTTGTCGGGCACTTCTCATGCACCTTACAGTCTAGCTGATCCCACAAAATCTCAATGGGGTTAAGATCCATAACACTCTTTTCCAGTTATCTGTTGTCTAATGTCTGTGTTTCTTTGCCCACTCTAACCTTTTCTTTTTGTTTTAAGGCCTGCACCCCTGAGCCTTCTCTTTACTGTTGTACATGAAACTGGTGTTGAGTGGGTAGAATTCAATGAAGCTGAATGTGAAGACATGTGAGGTGTCTATTTCTCAATCTAGAGACTCTGATGTACTTATCCTCTTGTTTAGTTGTACATCTGGCCTTCCACATCTCTTTTTGTCCTTGTTGGAGACAATTGTCCTTTGTCTTTGAATACTGTAGTGTACACCTTTGTATGAAATCCTCAGTTTTTTGGCAATTTCAAGCATTGTATAGCGTTCATTCCTCAAAACATTGATTGATTGATGAGTTTCTAGAGAAAGCTGTTTCTTTTTTTCCATTTTTGACCTAATATTGACCTTAAGACATGCCAATCTATTGCATACTGTACCAACTTAAAAACAAACACAAAGACAGTGTTAAGCTTCATTTAATGAACCAAATAGCTTTCAACTGTGTTTGATATAATGGCAAGTGATTTTCTAGAACCAAATTCGCAATTTAGCATGATTACTCAAGGATAAGGTATTGGAGTGATGGCTGCTGAAAATGGGGCCTGTCTAGATTTGATCAAAAATGACTTTTTTCAAATAGTAATGGAGCTGTTTTTTACATCAGTAATGTCCTGACTATACTTTGTGATCAGCTGAATGCCACTTTGGTGAATTAAAGTACCAATTTCCTTCCAAAACAGCAAAATCTGTACATTATTCCAAACCTTTGGCCGCCAGTGTATACATATATAAAGAGTATGTCATGACCCCTTTAACTGAAATGGTTCTTTGTACAGTGTATTTAAATGAACCGGTTAAAATAAATGATTTCCTTATATTTAGTGTAGGGAACTTTGGTTCATTTTTGTGAGATTTAAGGGAAGAAGATATTTTAGAACAGCTTTTCTATTGCCAGTTTGCATAATTTCAAAGCTGTTTTCAATCTATGAAATAAAACTGATTTCTTTTGCAATGCTTGGCACACTTTTAAGCCATACAAACAATCAACCATATACAGTACATAACTTTTCAGTGCATATGTTATCTTATAACACCAAACAATGTTTTGTCTTTAGTGAACCTCTTAACACTTAACAGAAAAAAATAAATAAAAATAAAACAACTAATGGCACCACCATTAAAGAACAAAAAGTGCAATTCTTGTTCAAATGTCTCTAGAGTGCTTTTCACTTTTTCTGCTTTTTGTCCGTAAAACCATGCCTGAAGCTTGGCTACACCTGATACCCATTTCAGGGTTTGACTAGCTACAGGTGCAGTGGCTCTGACTCCAGGAGTGGAGGATGAGGAGGAGGCTCTAGCAGGTGCAGTGGCTCTGACTCCAGGAGTGGAGGATGAGGAGGAGGCTCTTGCAGGTGCAGTGCATCTAGCTCCAGGAGTGGAGGATAAGGAGGAGGCTGTAGCAGCAGCAGTGCATCTGGCTCCAGGAGTGGAGGATGAGGAGATTAGAAAATATTAAAAGGGGTCAATACATAAGACATCTCTGTACTTTTCTTTCCACTTAAAGAAGTGACTGAACATACCTCTGTATAAATCAGTCAAGGCTGTGAGCTTGTCAAACTCTGAGAAAAGCATACAGATGTGTGTCTTCCGGTTTTTGTCAACATCAGTTCCGATCCCTGCAGATTTTGCCATTTGCTGTTGCAGAAGAATGATCCTGGCCTTCTCATCAGATGTCACTGCATGCTTATCAAGAAGCTGGTTCAGGAGCCATCTGGCTGAATATGCCATACAGTTTCGGACAGTTGCAGCAGGGAGCGGCTGGAACAACGAGGCCCTCATGGTGTGCTTCCTGAATGGTCTGTCTGAGGCAATCAAGGATGATATGGCTACCAGAGAACCTGCTCATGATCTCGAGACCCTCATGGATCAAGCAATCTGGCTGGATAATCGCCTGAGGGAGAGAAGCTTGAACCGGCCATCTGTTTCCACATTGTCTGCCAGTCCAGCACTTGCTCCAATGCTACCAGTGCCCCACGAGTCCTCGGAACCCATGAAATTGGGAAGGACTAGGCTTTCCCCATCAGAACGAGACCGTCGCATGAGAGAGCGCTGTTGTCTATATTGTGGAGTGTATGGTCATTTTCGCCCTGCCTGCCCCGAGCTTTTGGGAAAAGCCCAGTCCCGTACAGGCAAGGAAGGACTGTAACGGGAGTTACACACACAGCTTCACCTTCCAACTCTGGATTGTTCCTTCCCATCACACTCACTTGGGGAGATCAAAAACACCAACTCCAGGCATTGATTGAATCTGGTGCTGCCGGGAATTTCATGGATATTTCCCTTGCCAAAATTCTCCAGATTCCTATTAATTCCCTTCCTACCCCCCTAACTGTGACAGCCTTGGATGGAAGACCGTTAGCTCCAGGGAAAATAACCCACCTCACTTCTCTCCTTTGTCTCGTCACTTACCAGCACCAGGAGAGAATGTGCTTTCACCTTATACAGATTCCAGAGTTCCCTATTATCCTCAGTCACCCCTGGCTCCTCCAGCATAACCCACACTTTGACTGGTCCACTGGCGCTGTTCTCAGTTGGGGTTACACCTGTCAGACTACATGCTTGGCCCAGAACTCCCCTGATCTTGTTCCCGAGTCCCAAGAAGCCCTAGATCTGTCTCAAGTCCCTGCTCAGTACCACCACCTCAAAGCAGTGTTCAGCAAAAGGAAGGCCACCTCCTTATCTCCTCATCACCCCTATGATTGCGCCATTGAGCTGCTCCCAGGAACCTGTCCCCCCCAGAGGTCGTATATTCTCTCTGTCTCTCCCCGAATTAACTGCTATGGACAAATACATTAACGAATCCCTTGCGGCAGGTATCATCCATCCATCCACTTCCCCTGCTGGAGCTAGATTCTTTTTCGTTGGGAAGAAGGATGGCGGGCTCCGGTCATGTATTGATTACAGGGGCCTTAATAAGATCACTATTCGAAACCGCTATCCCTTGCCGCTAATGACCACTGCTTTCGAAATTCTGCAAGGAGCCTCCATCTTCACTAAGCTTGACTTGCGCAATGCCTACCATCTTGTGCGCATCAGACAAGGAGATGAATGGAAGACCACCTTCAACACGCCCACTGGGCACTATGAATATTCAGTTATGCCCTTCGGTCTCACTAATTCTCCTGCAGTATTTCAAGCCCTCATCAATGATGTTCTCAAAGACATGCTCAACCAATTTGTGTTTGTCTACTTAGACGATATCCTCATCTTCTCGAGTTCCCTCCAAGAGCATGTAAAACACGTCAGTAAGGTTCTCAGATGTCTTCTTGATAACCATCTTTATGTTAAACCTGAGAAATGTGAGTTCCATGTGACCAAAGTTCAGTTCCTGGGATTCATTATCAAGCCTGGCCAGATACAAATGGACCCTCAAAAGGTTCAAGCAGTTGTGGATTGGCCCTCCCCCTCGTCAGTAAAGGAAGTCCAGCGTTTCATCCGGAACTTCAGTACTGTGGCGGCTTCTTTATCTGCCCTCACCAAGGGGAACACAACCAGCTTTAATTGGGGACATGAAGCAGAGTTGGCCTTCAGCAAACTCAAAAGCCATTTTACCTCTGCATCTATTCTCATTCTCCCTAACCCAGATAAACCCTTCATCGTGGAGGTCAATGCTTCGGACGTAGGGGTTGGAGCTGTGCTGTCCCAAAGGGGGGAGGACAACAAGTTGCATCCATGTGCATTCCTTTCCCACCGCCTTACACCAACTGAGATGAACTATCATGTAGGGGATCAAGAGTTACTGGCAGTTAAGCTAGCGCTTGAAGAGTGGAGGCATTGGCTTGAGGGGGCCAAACACCCATTCCAAGTATTCACGGACCACAAAAATCTGGAATACATTCAGCAGGTAAAGCGACTCAACCCCCGCCAGGCACGTTGGTCCTTATTCTTCAACCGATTCAAGTTCATCTTATCCTACCGTCCCGGCTCTAAGAACCTAAAACCTGATGCTTTGTCCCGAGTATATGTAAACACTCCTCAGGAAGATTCTATTGCATCGATTATCCCCAGTTCCAAGATAATAGCTCCTATCAGGTGGGATCTGGAAAATACTGTAAAACAAGCCCAAGCCCGAGAACCTGACCCAGGAGGGGGGCCAACCCACTGCCTGTTTGTCCCTAAAGCTGTCCACTCCCAGATCCTCCAGTGGGGACACTCCTCTCGTCTCACTTGTCATCCTGGTACCTCTCGCACTCTTGAGTTCCTCCAAAGACGATTTTGGTGGCCAACTATCAAGGAGGATGTGACAACATTTGTAAACGCATGTCCCACGTGCAACCAAAGTAAGGTCCCTCACCGTTCTCCTCAGGGGCTATTGCATCCTCTCTCCATACCTCATAGACCTTGGTCTCATCTTTCCATGGATTTTATCACTGGACTTCCACTATCACAAGGCAACACCACTATCATGGTCATAGTTGATAGATTCTCCAAGGCCGCCCGATTTATTCCTCTGCCCAAACTACCCACCGTTAAAGAAACTGCTGAATTGGTTATAAACCACGTCTTCCGAGTCTTTGGCATCCCACAAGACATTGTCTCTGATCGAGGACCCCAATTTTCCTCCCGATTCTGGCGGGCATTTTGTCAATCTCTGGGGGCTACAGTGAGTCTATCTTCTGGGTTCCACCCGGAGTCCAGTGGGCAAACGGAGAGGCTTAACCAAGACCTTGAGACTACACTGAGGTGTATGGCAGCTAACAACCCATCCTCTTGGTCTTCCTTCATCTTGTGGGCAGAATACACTCACAATACCCTTCGCTCCTCTGCTACAGGAATGTCCCCTTTCGAGTGCCAGTTGGGATACACCCCTCCACTATTCCCTGAGCAAGAAGTGGAGGTTGCAGTTCCCTCTGCTCAACAGTTCATTAAACGTTGCCGCCAGACATGGAAAAAAGCCAGACTCAAGCTCTTGAAGGTCTCTCAGCAGTATCAGCACCAGGCCAATCACAGACACAGACCTGCCCCCACTCTGTGCCCCAGCCAAAGAGTCTGGCTTTCCACTAAGAACATTCCCTTGCGGGTGGAATTCCGTAAACTTTCCCAGAGGTTCACTGACCCCTTCAAGATTGCCAGGAAAGTAAACCCAGTTACTTATTGTTTATACTTGCCTAAGTCTTTGAAGGTAAATCCCACTTTTCATGTCTCACTGTTAAAACCTGTTTTGTCTTCTCCTTTTCTTGCGACAGGTAAACCTCCTCCTCCTCATATCATTGGTGGCCAGCCAGCTTACACAGTCCGCAGAATACTGGATGCCTGTCGAGTACGTGGGTCCTGGCAGTATCTTGTGGACTGGGAAGGCTATGGCCCTGAGGAGCGCTCCTGGGTTCCTGCCAAGGACATCTTGGACCCCAAACTAATTCAAGAATTTCATGCTCGCAAGTCCAGTCATCCAGGAGGGAACGTCAGGAGCCGTTCCTAGTGGGAGGGGTCCTGTCAGAGTTTTTTGCTTTAATGTTATATTTTGGCCACTAGAGACCCTCATTGTGTTTCATTTCAGTTTCCCGCCATTTTATCATGTGTTATTGTTTTCACATGTGCCTTGTTCTGGGCTGTGTATTTAAGTTGATCACTTCCTTTTGTTTCTTTGCTTGGTTATTGATGTTCCTAGCCAGTTGCTGCCGTAAGTCTGCTCTAGTTCTAAGTACTAAACTTTGAATGCCTTTTGGATTGTTTTTTCCCCCTGTGTTTATTTTTGCTGATTTTTGGTGTCTTTTTCCTGAGTTTTTGGAGATTATTTTTTCCCTCCTTTTGGTTCCTTTTTGGACGAAAGATTTTTCTGTTTTGTGGTTGTTAGTTAGAAATTGCTTTTTGTACCCTTTTTGCTATTTTTGTTAAACTCTTCTGATTTCATTTTAAGAACGCGTCTGACTAGTGGGTTCAACTCCCTTCTGTGGCTCAGTGGTGGAAATTAAGACTCTTGTGTCAGAGACCCAAGTTCAAATCCCAGCTCTGACACCATCTGCATCACAAAAAGCATATACACATAGGATTAAAGGGAGAGAACAGAAATTGCTATATTTCAATCAATCAGGTACTTTAACTCTCATGAGGCAATTAATGGCAAGCGAAAACAACAGCACCTTCAACAATCTGCACACAATTCATATATATATATACACACACACTGTATTTATTATTATTATTTTAATTTTATGTATTTAGAGGTGAGGCACTTCCCATCCCTCTTATGAATGTTATTTAATATTTTGATTGCCTCTGGAATGAAACCGAGCTTCAATATTTGTTCTGACTTATTTAATGAGATTTTACAAATTGGGTCTACTAGTACAGAGAAATTAGATAATACAAAAGAGAATGCTAATGCTGTGTACCTGTGTTTGTGTTGATCATGAGGCGACAGGACGCTGTAGAAGTGCACAATCAATGGATCCATAAGCTCCCATATTTTGTTGCACACATCCAGCATTTGCAGGAACCTGCTGCTGATGGGACATATTAGGCTCTTATTCTCCAAATGAAGTAAGGACTGAAACTCAGCAAAAACTTCCTTCTGTTTGGGGAATTTTTCAATGTCATAGTACACATCAGAGCAAAATTGTTCCACAAATCCCTGGAAAGGATTCAAAAGGCTTTCGCTGCATTTGTGACCATGTGAATAGTGTCTCTGCTGATGTCCAGGAGTGATGGATTTTCTCTTCTGACTAGTATCTCTACTCCAGACATTTTCCCTCTCATCACACTGCAGTTATCCAACAGTATACCAACAACCTGATTCCAGTTCAGGCTATATAACTGGAGAATATATGTCAATGTTTGTGTGATGGTTAAGGCATCTGCAATATTCACTTTCCTTGAGGTCAGATGCTAGGTCACTTTCCCCATATCCTCATCAATGTACCGAACAAGAACATTCAGGATCCTGTTCATGTTTCTATCTGTTGCCTTATCTTAATTTTCAATTTAGTTGACAAAGTAGGAGGCATGTACATTAGATATGGACAATCTTGAAAGTGTGCCCTGGTCTTCAGCAACTGATTGGATTAGATTAACTAGCGGTTGTGAGACTGTGAGCGATAGATCATGCTCCGCTATGATAGTACATATGCACACTTTCAGATTGCAAACACAGTCGGTCATAGATACATGTACCTCTGTTGTGGTGGTTGTCGCACCAGGCAGGGAGGACGTGTGCTGGAGAGCATGAACGGCAGCCTTGTGACTAGCTTCTGATTGATGGCGAGCTAGCACTTTTTTGCCATTACTGCCATATTGATGTCTCTTGTGGCATACCATGCAAAAACACATACCTGGCTGTTTGATTCTTTTAGGCCCACGAACTAAAAGGCTTGCCATTCTCCCCGTTTCGCTGAGCCAAGCCCATCTCCATTTATTTTTTACACATTTATTGATCTCCAAAATATCTGGGCCTTCCTTCATTAGAAGCACATCCATGCTAGCTAACCTGAATGACCTGGTAGCCCCCCCCCCCCAAACAACTGGAATCCAGGCACCGAAACGTGGATTTGCAGTTGCCATTTTGTGTCAGGTATGTAAAATATTGGGGTAAAATCAGACCATAGGTTATATATTGTATTGACTGCTCATCAATTAAATATTTAGCATCTTATATTCATTCATTCACTGGCTGTGTTTTACCTCCGCAAATATATAATGTTAGTGAGTGGCAGTGTTAGCTACAAACAAACTAGGCCTAGCTAGCTTACAGTTTTCCAAATAAAAGTTGTAATACAATAAAAGTATACACATACAACCAGAATATCCATTGGTGTCCTCGTCACTTTAATTTCGCCAACAAATCCCACCTTGAAGTACAACCAAGCATCAAGTCTTTTGTTTGCCTTCAGGCTTTGCTTTGTGTATTTCCCCGGCATCTAAATCAGGTACATATAAATGTCAGGAAACCCGATTCCTGGCCACATGTCAATGTCCATGGACCACTGGTTCTTTGGTAAGTTGTAAGGATAACTGTTGAGTCCAACTGCCTTTAATTTAAGCAGATAAATGTTTGTTTCCCCTACTAAAGGCAGCCATGTTGCAGGATGTTTTGCCTCTCGGTCCAATTGAGGGGGCATGTTCCGGTGGGAAAGTGACGTCAGTGCATACCCTCTATTGACGGAAATCCATTGTAGCGACGGAGAACTTTAATCCCTTAGTATACATTTATGTTTAATTTCATTTTGTCATCATATTTGTTTCATCCTTAATGATGATGATACAGTTGTTAACAATGTTGCCGGGCAACTAGTAAATAATTCAGTTTTATTTACTCGGCAAAGGCGATTTCTTTTTTTTTTTTTTTTTCACATTTGTTACGTCAAGTGTTTGGAACCTGCTAGAATGGATATCTAACACATATTTACCTACGTTAACATGTATGGCTGCCCTTACAAAAAATCTAAAATATCCGCAAATTTGCTGCTCGTTATTTTTACATGCAAATGAGCTTTTAAATCGCCGCAAATGTTTGCCAGAAGTTTGCAGCTCTTTGCCGGTAGTGGTGAACTTCCGGCAAACCTTTGGCAACAATTGACAATCTGCCACAAGTTTGCAGCAAGCTCATTTGCATGTGAAAATTATCAGTGGTGAATTTGCGGCAAGTTTGCGGCAAATTTGCCATGAACTCTCGATTTTCGTAAGGGTGGCCTTTTTTCTGTAAGTAACTCATAAATTGTCTGCTACCTCCCTTACAAAAAATCTAAACTAGCCTCAAACGTGCCACAAATTTGCAGCAAATTTGCTGCTTGTTATTTTCACATACAAATGAGCTTTTGATTTGCCGCAAATGTTTGCCAGAAGTTGGCAGCTCTTCACCAATAGTGGTGAACCTCCGGCAAACCTTTGGTAACAATGGACAATTTGCCGCAAGTTTGCCACAAATTTCATTTGCATGTGAAAATTATCAGTGGCGAATTTGTTTTGGCAAGTTTGCTCAGTTTGAAATGCTGACTGAACTTTGCAATATGAAACAGGACTAGAGGATCAGACCACTTCCGTTTTCATTTGGGGGTTGTTGCGCTAAAATGAGAGGAGACAAGGTAGATTAAGGAGCTCCCCATTTTTATGGAAAAACTCTTGCAACATTTTATTCACACCAATAGCATGTGATTACTATATATAACGTTACTATAACACCCCTGAACTCAAGATGCAAAAGTAATTTGTTTCAAAATGGACAGAAGTTCATGGCAGATGTCAAAAAATATGCAATCCACATTAGTGCATCGCACAAGAGAGATGAAAATGTTCAGCTTCAGCTCAAGAACACTTCACACTCATTTTTGAACAGTGATTGTATGCTACAACACTACAGATACAACCAATGAATCTACAATGCACTACAATACCTTTCCCTCCAGCTCATAACAAGTAGTTATTTTATCTGTGAAGAATTGCAAGCAGTCCCTCTTTACACATTTGAATGCTCATTATTGTTCACAGCTAATTAAATCTTACATTGGTCACATTAAAGCGAACTGCTTAGAATGTTTATTACACATTATTTGAAAGAGATTTGTAGGGCAAAGGACAGATCTATCTAAATTAGATTTTCAGCTCCTCAGAAAATTGTTCCCTTTTTGATGTCCATTGCTCATCCATATGTGAAGTGCAGTTCACATTGTATTACAGCGTTTGCCTCTGTCTCTGTCTCAGAACAGGTTTTACTGGGTCTTGCACAGTGTACATTACAGGGATAGTTCACCCAAAAGTGAAAATGCTTTCATCTTTTACTCACCCTTAATGCCATCTAAGATGAAAATGACTTTCTTTATTCTGCTGAACAAAAACAAAGATTTTTAGAAGAATATATCAGCACTGTAGGTCCATACAATTCAAGTAAATGGTGACCAGGACTCCGAAAGCTCCAAAAAGGAAATAAAGTCAGCATAAAAGTAATCCATAAGACTCCAGTGGTTTAATCAAAGTCTTCTGAAGTGATCCAGTTAGTTTTGAGTTAAAACAGACCAAACTGTAACTCACCTTGGCGATCATGATTTCAAGCTTGATTACACTTCCTACGGACCAAGCGCATGCGTCAAACACTAGGAAGTGTAATCGGGCTTGAAATCATGATCGCCTAGGTGCCTAGAGACTGCAATGACAAGGTTTAGAGAAAAAAAGGACTTATATTTTGGTCTGTTTTAACCCAAAACCAACTTGATTGTTTCGAAGACATTGATTAAATCACATGACTGTCTCATTCTATTCACCTTGACTGTCACAGGCCACATGAATGGGATTAAGGGGAAAAAGCTGGCCCCCATTATTCAACAAGGGATGCATCACAAGCTCAAAACTTGGACTGTAGATACCATATGGATGACTATAGATGGCCCTGTAGCCTTAGTCCTGTATGGCAGTGGAGCAGAGTTGTGAGCTTTCAGACCCGGCGCAGTGTACGCTTTAGGTCCCCTAACACTCACAGACAGCCATCATCCAAAAGGAAACTTTCATTAGCTGATGTTGAGGGGCAAGCGTCAGCTTCAGCTTCAGGGCCCCACGCTTACTCCACAGTATTTACAACTAATGATGAATGCACACAACCCCAAAAAAATGTTTCAGCAAATGTTTTGGCCATTGTGGAAGGAGTTAATGTCTCTACTTTGGTGGACACAGGCTCTACTATTTCCATTGTGGGGGAAGATTTTTGCAATTCACATCCAATGTTGAGAAAGCGCCCTATTAAAACTTCTATGGTGTGTAAGATCTGAGGAGCTCGGAAACAGAAGAAGAGTAAGAGCAATTATACAGAGAGGCCCCGAATTTCCTTAATGTCCTAAATTAAAGACTTTGCCCTGCTGATGTCCAAAAATCTACCAAAACTGGGCGTAAATGAGCTGAAGAGGCCTGAAAAGTGTCCATTAAAGCGGCTCTGTTGAGGGTCAACTGTTTCCAGAACAAAAGTATGATTTTAACCCTCTCAGCTGAAGGAACAACCTTCCCCCAAAATCCCACTCAGAACTAAACCAGTCTTTGTCCTTCGATATAACCAATTTGCTACACTTAAAAAATAGACTAATAAGGGAGCACGAGACATTTTCTGTGGAAGTATGACCATCACATGCTAAAACTCATCCAAGACAGAGAGATTGAACAGACTCTCACTGGATCTGAACGTTTGGAAACTCTCTTTAGCCGGACCAAAACTAGTGCTTTTCTATCATCTCCAAAGGCACAAAATGAACTTTTCTTGGGATTTTACAATGCATAACATATATTATGAAATATAACACTATCAAAAGACTTGTATCATCATTCTACACTGCACAATGCACAGTCTATTTTTGATAGTAAAAATGAATCTTACACAAATGATTATAGCCTGATGTAACCTTTAAATATGTGTAATGACTTGTAATAACTTTAATAACTGATAAATTGGTGATTATGATTCTTAATCTTGTATTATCCATATTGAAATAGCTAGTTAACGATTATTCAGAGCAGATATATTGTGTTTGGTATGTAAAAGTTTGCCTTTCCATGAGGAGAGCAATGGGTGAATTCATTTTGTTGTTATAATTTGTTTTATTTAAGATGTAACATGTATGATTAAAACATACTTTTTTGAGCGGAAAATTTTATAGGCCTTTACACAAAAGATTGTAAATCAACTTTGAAAAAGGAGGGAAAGAGGTGATCATGTAACATCGTAAAGACACTTCTGATTGGCTTAGAGCCTTTTTAGGGTTGGACCAAACTGAAAGGGTTAAAAGGCCATGCATGGACAATCCCTCTCTCTGCTCTCAAAATGTAGATCAGTGTGAGTTCTCTACATTTAACAAAAATGTATAAAATAAAATTTGGCTGTTCGTTTACACGACAATGGCGTTTTGGAGCCTGAAAACGCAAACTTTTGAAAATGGGTTTCAAAGTGCAAGTTTTTGAAAATGATGCCGTTATCGTCTTCGTGTAAACGTACAAAAACGTGAATTTGTGAAAACGATGATAACATGCACACGTGTATTATGTGTTATATAAAGAATGATGGATTGATAGGCATCAATTTAAGATGTATAATTATCAATATGAATACTGGTGTCTGTGCAAATAACAATAATCAATAATTTATTAATTTGGAGTGTTTTGTATGGAGTGTGAACATTGTACAGTAGGCAGAACCTGCAATTTGAAAATCTTGAAATGAATGTATGGATTCAGATGGGAAAAATGTATATGTATTTTAAATGTTATTTATTTACTTAATTTTATTTTATTTGATGTACATTTACCCTGCAATTTATTCACCCACCGCTTATGTATATAGCTATCGGGTATTCAATGATATGCTTAGAATATGAAAATATGAGGCAGTGAAAATGCATGTTAGATCCAGTGTACACAAGACCTCTCTCTCTGTCAGAAGATATCCATATATCAGAGTTCTGTCTGATATCCAAAACCAGGCAACATCAACAGCTTGTTGTTAACTTACTCTCCTACCAGCCCAAGAGTCAGCAGGGGGAATACAGAAGAAGGCAGGAGATGAAGTGATGGTAAAAATGGCAGAGTTTACTGAATAATCTTGAGAGTTCAGTCTATAGGCATGCGCGCAAGTACTTCAAAACAATGCGCGAGACATTCAAAACTACAATGGCGGACTACAGGACTGTGTCTGTGCTGCTCAAGATTTTAAGTTTATTGACGCTTCTCCAGCAAAATAATTGTAGTAATAAAGCAACCTCATCGTCCATCCAGACAAAATTGCTCGATGCTTTCGCCATCTTCATTGTTTGTATTCACTGCTCTGTGGAAGAATGCTTATGTGCGCAGGCGTGTAAGTGTACCCTTAGACTAAATGGTTTAGACCCGCTCATAAGCTTGATGAAATATATGTGTGTGTGTGTGTGTGTGTGTGTGTGTTTATTTTGTTGTTTTTAAATAATATTCTTTAAAGTTAGAGCGGTTGGATGTGGAGTAGTTAAAAACTGAACTTCTTTGTAAGTGACTTGTGGACTGATAGCTCAGGAGCTGTTCACTTCCGTCAACTGATACTGTCAATTCCTGCATATCGGGGGTTCAAGACCAGCTTTACTTATCTTATTGTCTGTTTGGATACATGTAGAAAGTAAACTACATCCAGCAGATTCACAAAAAGCCACTTTGCGCTGTGCCTGGCACTGACACTGTGTCCTGTAAGATTATTGTTGGTAATTTGTTCATATTATACTGTATATATTTTTTTTACATGGTATTTAACTTATATTTGTCCCCACTATTGTATTTTAAAGGTAAAATCATTGGCGATACAGTCACATAGGGCGGCAGCATTCATGATTACATGATAAAGTTTATTATTCAACTTAATTGCATTATATAGTAGTCTACAATAGCGTGAGTGTAGTTCACAATAGTGTGGAACATTATAGTATGGGTTCCCTCTGCGTCATTCTCCAGCGTTATGGTTTAACTGGGGCTGAGTTCAGAATAAACGTACTACATAATATTGGCATCCTTGTACAGATGAAACTAAGTGGTATAATTAGCTCGAATGGCAGAATGATGAAAAACAAAAAAAACTTACCGAGGCAGGAGATTCGATCTGGTTCACAAATAATATGGTCTGTATAATTTCACACAGCGTTATCAGATTGAGCGGTGACAACAATAACAAGCATCTTTATGTTGAAAATTAGGTTTCTTTATTCAGTGGGAAATGGTGCACATTATCAACCAATGTTAACTTGTGCTTCACATTCACAATATGATGGTCTTGTAAGATTATGACATTTTATGAAATCTGAACGGCTTTTTCTCATCGAAACGCTGCTTCCAAATATTATGTGACATTATAAAATCAGTCAGTAACTGAATGGACAAAAAATTGCCAGAATTAATAAAGCCCTACTGAGTTTGTTTGTTATGAGTGTAAATATATTTTTTCAGTTGTTATGGCCCTGCTTTGTTTGTTTGTTTGTTTTTTGTTTTTTCTCTTGTGTTTTCCTATGTTTCTACAGGCTACTAGTTAAGAGACTACACCTGCTTTAAATTGGGATTTAAGATGTCCAATCCTTTTCTGGAGGAGGAGCCCCATTTCCCTCCTAGGTTAACTTCCTGCAGGGTGCCTCAGAAGCTGGACCTGTGTTTTCTGTTACCTGTTCTTCATCTATTTCTTTATTTCCCTTTTCACTTAACCCCTAGACTTCCTAAATTAATATTGTTACTGTAGTTTTGGACTTTGACTCCTCTCTTTTGTTACATCCACGAGTCAGGATGTAACAATTGGGGCTTGTCCCAAAGTAGTTTGTCTTAAAAACATTATAATTACAAATGTAATCATTATTTTGAAAGGTCCAGTAAATTTGTAGATAGGAAAACGGTACATCTATGTAATTCATGTTAGCGCCCTTAACTGGTAGGCGGAGCATGTCAGATGTCTTAGTTTGATTCACCTGGTTGTGGCTCAGCGGTGTAGCAGACAGCGGGTGTATTGTTTGTTCACTGAGTTGAAAATGTGAGTCAGCAATATTCCGGTGGCCTCTGATAATTTGAGAGCGCTGCCGCGGTTGCTAAATATCACTGGTTTGTCTTTGAGATTGCGCTGCCGATGGTTTTTGAGTGCTTAAAGAGTTTTGGCTCTTGGTGGAGTCACGATGATTAGGTTTGTGTTATTTTAGGGGGGAGAGAGAATTATCACTTATTAGAGGGAATAATCACTTGTTGTGCTAGTGTACTAGGTCTAATCAAATTATACCTAGTATCATCTTTAATTTGTTTGAATGAACATTAATGTGTTTTTAATGAGTTTCATTATAGACAAAAATGGCTACTGAGTTGAGTAATTTTTTTTAAAACTCCTGAGGCATTATTAAATCAACTTGCAAAAGAACAGTTGTTAGAAGTGGTGGTTTATTATGACATAGGTCTGACTACCAAAGAGATTTAAGGAGAGTATTGGGCTAGTTATCAAACTGGCTCTTATAGATTTGGGTGTGTTTGTAACAGATAAACCTACACCTTATGATGGGGAGTTGGGTAGGGGTGATAAACCTCCAGTTTCTGCTTCATCATTCTCTTTTGAACAACAAAAAGAGCTAATGCTCTTAGAGATAGAAAAAGCCAGACTGAATCGGGCAATTGAGCTCTGTAAGTTAGAGGTTGAAGCACAACGTTTTCAGTTAATTAGCGAGGGTAAGTTAGAGAACCGTACTAGTGGGACAATCCGTTTACCTAAAAAGGGGTTTGATGTGGCCGTAATATTAAACTCTTGCCCCGATTTAAGTGGATGTTGACACATTTTTCAGTTTGTTTGAACTTTTGGAAGATGTTATGAAATGGCCAGATATTGAACAGAAACTGATGTTACAGTGTGTGTTGGGTAGGGCTGCCCCGACCAAAGATTTTCCTAGTCGACTAGTAGGCGTTAATTTAAGCCATTAGTCGACTAGTCGCACGTTTATGATATTAATTTAATTACTTATATATATATATATATATATATATATATTTTGGGGGGTATCAGAAAATGGTTTGAGTTCCAGGGCTGAGAAAGAATGTTATAAGTTACATTGCTAACACTGTTCTACATTACAGAGAAATACTAAACCGTAATAATGAGCCTTTAAAATATACATTTTACAAGCGCACGCACGAAGCAAGCCACAGCGACACCGGCAAAAGCGGTAATGATTCTGAATGCGTCGAAAAAACCAGCATGGAGACTCTCTGAACATTTTTGTTAATTTATAGAGAGAAATGCACATTAGGGTTTTGCCGACAGACGATCTCGGGGATCGACGATGGTCAGAGTGATCGCCAATAGCTGATGTTTTTGACGACGTCAAGACGATATTTGGCTCGTTTCACCATGTATTAATCATTATTATTTATTAGGCTATTATAATCAAATTAATATTACAAATAATTTGCCAACAGATGACAGAAAAGCCGTCTATGCGCATGTATGACGCGCTGATACGGAGGCGTGCAGTCTCGTGGAACACGTGCATCTAAAAGGTTCTCACTCTTTCTTTCTGTCTTCTGATTTTTTTATTTGTATTTATTTATTTTTTTGCAAGAACAGTATTGTCTATGAGTGCTGCAAATGACCTCAGACAACTCAAGTGTTTTGAGTTCAGTTCATTGTGACCACAGCTCTGCAGCCTATACACATGTGACTAAAACAATACAAAAACATGTTCACATCAGAATCAGCTTTATTGCCAAGTATGCTTACACATACAAGGAATTTGTCTTGGTGACAGGAGCTTCCAGTGTACAACAATACAAAAACAGCAGCAAGACATAGATAATAATAAAAAATAAAAAATAAAAACCAATTATACACATACGTACAGACACACACATACATACATCCACACATCCACATGGGTAGTGCAAATCTAATATAATCTGTTATGTACAGTGCAAACAGCATGATGATCTTCATGACTTGTTTCTGTTGGAACAGTTTAAAAGTACTTTGTTTGAACATAAGTCTATTTTTCCAACATATCGAAATGTTAAAACGACAGAAGAGGCTGCTATCCTTATTGAGGAGTATGTTCTCGCACACAAAAGTGAGGTTAGGAAAAATAGATAGTGAAGCACTGATAGTCCTACAGAGGGCGTAACAGCTTGCACTATTTTGCCTGATAGTCACAGGGTAGAGAGAAATTTGAAAAATACTACTGATAAAAGTGACCAGTGTGCCTATTGTCATTTAAAGGGTCATTGGAAGATGGATTATCTGGCACTGAAAAGTTTATGCATGTTAAATCTGAACCCAAATCTGCTCTTGCTGTTTCATCCATAACGACTGATACCATTGATAGCTCTTAATGTTGTATTAATAGTTTGGAGGATTTAGAGAAACCAGTGGAATTAGGTAATGTTGAAGGAGTCGTAGGCTATATGCCGTTTATCACAGATGGCTTTGTGTCACTAGTTTTGAGTACTGAGAAGGTTCCTGTTAAAATTCTTAGAGACACAGGTGCTTCAGAGTCATTCAGTTCCTTTAGTCAATTTGTCTTCCCCTATGTGTGAATTGGGCCAGGATGTGAAAACACCTGATGATACCATTTTACAACCTTGTCTTAACTCAGAGACTCTGGCTAATCTAGAGGGATTAGTGAAACATATCTTGTAAACAACGCTCTGAGTTGACATCCGTATTTGCTGATATCTCTGTTATATTTTCTGATACTCCTTCTCGTACACACTTGACAGAACATGATATAGATGTAGGAGATGCTAAACCTGTCCGACAACATTTTTACCGTGCATCACGTGATAAACATCAGAGTCTGAATCTGCTTGATAACAACATTGCAAAGCCTTCTTTCTCGGATTGTGCCTTTGACCACTTGAGCACAGGAAATTTCATCCTTTATTACACCTTTCGGGTTGTATACCTATTCTGTACTGAGTTTTGGCCAGAGAAATGCCCCTGCCACGTTTCAGCGCCTAATGAACAAAGTGACAGCTGGGTTAGAGGGTTGCGCCGTGTACCTTGATGATATTTTCATTTATGGCGACACTTGGGACGAGCGCCTTGGCCGTGTTCGTGCGTTGTTTGAGCATTTGGCTAATGCTCAACTCAGTCAATCTGGCAAAGTGTGAGTTTGCCAGGGTGACTGTGACTTATTTGGGTAAGGTGGTTGGGATGGGAAAGGTGCAACTTGTACATGCTAAAGTTATAGCATAGATCAATTACCTATTCCCCAGACTAAACGTGAGCTGATGCATTTTTTGGGAATGGCTGGGTATTACAGGAGTTTTTGTCCCAATTTTTTTTCTGTTGTTGCTCCGCTTACTGATTTATTGAGAGCAAAAGCCAAGTTTGAGTGGACTCAACTTGGCTTGCGGAGAGATTGCTGAGTTCTTCTCCTGTACTGACTGTTCCACAAATGAATAAACCATTTAAGATCCAGGTGGATGCTAGTCAGGTTGCAGTGGGAGCTGTGCAGTGGGGTGGCATTTTGTTTAATGTAGAGGCCCTCTTAGGAGACCCTCTCACTTAAGGGAGGTGTTACAGCCCTGCCTTGTTTGTTTTTTTGTTTTTTTCTCTTGTGTTGTCTTAGGTTTCTACAGGCTACTAGTTAAGAGACTACACCTGCTTTAAATTGGGATTTGCCTATTTAAGATGTCCAATCTGGGTTAACTTCCTGCAGGGTGCCTCAGAAGCTGGACCTGTGTTTGTTACCTGTTCTTCATCTTTTCTTTCTTTTTTTTTTTTTTCCTTTTCACTTGACCCCTAGACTTAATAAATGAATATTGTTATCATATTTTTGGACTTCGACTCTTCTCTTTTTGTTACATCCATGAGTCAGTATGTAACACAATGTATGTTGATAATGTAATCATGTTCTTGCCTGGCAACATGAGTCCCCACTGCACCTCTGTTAAGAAAGTTTCTAGAAAAAAGTCTCAATAAAAAGTATTAAAAGGGTTCTAAAGTCCTAAATAATGCATTAAACCAATTGGAACAAGGATCTGTCCTGACGTCCTCTACAGATAAAATAACCATAGTATCACCATGGTATTTTGTAGTAAAATAATTGTAACCACAAACTTAAACATGGTTACTATATTAACACCATATTACTGTAGTAACACCATTGTTAATATCATCAAATCTATGTTTTCTGCCCCCAAAAAGTTACTACAATATTGCTATAGTACAACCACCTTTATATTATTTATTATAAATAGTAATAAAGAAAATATTAAGAGTGGAATCAAGAAACAGAACTGAACCCTGGTCATACAGACACTGGCACACTGATGTTACACTACACGCCACTGAAGCGACAGTTTTAGCACAGTTTATTGTGTATTTCTATGTTGCCAATAGACTATTGGGGTTACATCTGAAAGCCAATAGTCACTCTGAAAAATAATCTATTTTATCAAGCTTTGGGGCAACATTGGTTAATATCACATTAACTGCTAATAAAATACTATGACAGATAACGAATAAGCCTGTAACCTACAGGTTTGAATGGCATAGCGTTTCTGATTATGTGTAGCGTAAAACTCTTAACGCATGTATTGATACAAATATTATACAAATAATGTGGTCACAATACTTCCAGCTTGATGTAATGGAAAACTGCAATTTTCCTTTTTTTTTTTTTAACAGAGTTCAAAAACACAACATTTTCAAATTTAGCACAGTTTAAAGAAGAAGGAACAAATGTTTGAGCATGTTTCAGTTTCTTCATTTTATATAAGAGGAATATTCCTATAGATGAATACTCTATGTAACATTTTAAACCTTTATGGAGCATTTTAACTTTTTTTATTTTGGAATAAATTCTTAACCAGTTAATTATCATAATCACTGATGTGGATATAAATGTGGTCAACTTTAAGAGACAGAAAGAGGAGCACCGACGTCAAATCACTTCAGGTCAGAAATTTAACATCGCGCTCAGGTTTAGGCTATAAAAAAATAATAAATAAATACATACGAATCACGTGTGATTCGTGTGATACATTAACATAGACATTTCAAGAAGTGGAAAGTGTATATGATGTCATATCTTAGTTAATGTTACACTTGACAAGCCCCAGACGAGCACAATTAACAGAGACCGCAAACGGAGTTAAGACCGCACCCATCTGATCTGAAATCACAATGTGCGCATTTTATTCATAAGGTTTACACTTTAGAAATATTGGCTGCACAGATTCATAAATTTGTTGTAATTTTGAATATGTTTATTTAAAATTTCGCTTTATCCTTGTTGTCCAAGATTATTTTTCCAAATATGTCAATCTCTAAGCTATTCAGGATCAGAAGTCTGTGACAGTGGCCAAGTGTCTTTTTGAGAACGTTGTTCGAGAACATGGAATTCAAGAGGTCTTGCGCACAGATCAAGGGCAGCAATTCAAGTCTCTTGTTAAACATCTCTGTCAAATGCTGGGCATTCTAAAAACCAGAACCAGTCCATACCATCCACAATGTGATGGTATGGTTGAGCATTTCAAAAGAACTCAATCAATTACCAAAGATGCTGCTGCAACAACCAACCCTCACTCTTCAACTGGCTTTACTCCCTTTTTCCTTACACATGGTAGAGAAACTAGATTGCTAGAAAATATGCTGTTACCCCATTGCATACAGTAATATCCATAAACTTCACTGGCAGATTATGTTGCTGACCTGATATACTTCAGAATGTATTTGTTTCTGCAGCCCAAAACAGGGAGTTTGCTTATTAACAAAAGCGACACTTTTGCTGCATGTCCCAACCACAAACAGGCAGAAACCTTCTCCTCACTGGAAAGTCCCATTTGAAATTGTGGAATTTTTGGAGTCAGAGAATGATATGGGTGTCACATACAGGATACATTGCCTGTTGGATGGATCAGACAAATGTCAAATTGTCCATTGCAACTGACTGAGACAATACCATGCAACCATGCAACCATTTCATAAAAAGAGCTTAAGCAACAGAATACCAGCTCTTCTCTTCTTCACCCATCCCCATTCATGACAGCTCTATCCAGTGCCTTACCTTTCATGCCCCCACAGAATGTTCAGTGGACAATTCCAAAAACATTAAAGGACAACTCCTCCCTCCCACCCATATCAATGGCTTCTGAACCTACACCTTCAATTGTGTAGGTGATGCTTGTTTAGCTAACACACAATCAGAAAGGCATCTTTAAAAAGACACGTCTTTAAAAAGATGTTCCGTGTGTGCCGCTCTTTTAGAGAAATATACTCTTTCAGGAAAATATACTCTCTTTTTTTCTGCCGAAGCACCCAGGGGCGTTCTCTGCAGTGCACCAGTGCAGAGGAGGGGGAAGCCGCTGAAATGTGCCGTCAGATCCAGCAGAGGTGAATGAACAGTCGTGAGAATTCAGCTCGATGAGCATGACCATTCGGCTCTGAAGAGAAAATCTGAATGAGTGGTTACATACCAGCTCCTTTTATATCCGTATGTCCAGGGGAGTGGCATGCAAATACCACTCGCCAATTTTCATTGGCCTTTTATCAAAGACCAGAGGTGTCTCGGGCTCCCAAGAGTGACCCCTAGTGTCACTACATCGACACAACGTCGAGTGAGTGACAGACATGGAACTTCAATTTGCTAGGGAGCATAAAGATTGGACTGTGGAGCAATGGAAAAAGGTCATGTGGTCTGATGAGTCCAGATTTACCCTATCCTAAAGCGATGGGCATGTAAGAAGGGAAGCGCATGACTCTATGCACCCGTCATGCATAGTGCCCACTTTACAAGCCTCTGGTGGCAGTGTTATGATCTGGGGTTGCTTCAGTTGTTCAGGTCTAGGCTCAGCAACATTATGTTGGGCCTCATGTATTCAGATAGAAGACAAAGGCAGGCCTAACACAAGTCGTAAAACCTAACTCAGCCCCCACACATTCCATGTCGTAAATTGTACTGATAAAAATCGCACGAAAATCAAACAAAGGGAGTCCAAAACAGATTACAAATCCATGAAGCCTTGCTCACTAAAGGATCGAACTCTCAACTCTTATTGGATGAGGCACACAACAGAACGTCCCTCAAACATGACATCATCAGGAGTTGAAATACCTCTAAAATGCTTCCAGAATTTACTTCCAGCGACTTTGTTCACCGAATATAGACGTAGCTCTTTTTGCTGCTCTCAGGTGCAACCTCGTGGCACAAGGAAGTAATGTCCGACTTGAAACTGTAGCCACACAATCTCCATCTCGCTGGACGAGTTGAGATTACTCTGTGTTCAACCGAACACTCTAACAGATCCAAAGGAGACCGCCGAGCAATTCGCATCTTCATCCGTTTGCCTACAGAAGTGAAGAGATTAAAGATTTCTCTTCCATCTTCAATCAAGTCGACATTTCTGAGTTCTCCGCCAGCCCGCCGAGAATCAACAGCCATACCGCCCGCCGACAGAGCGAGGAAACGGCCTCCCATCATCACCCAAGCCTCAAGGAACCGGGTCAGAGTTAAAGGAAGGAGGAAAACACATTCTACCTGTGTCCTCATGCGATTCAAGTAAGAGGTTTACGTCTGGGCAGAGATAGAATATTATAGTGTGTTATTCTTGTGTTTCAAGGTTTTTGCTTGTACAGTTTACGGATCGCCATGTCCGCTCATTATTAATACTCAGGATATTAATTATCGAATTTGTTTTGCTGTATTGTGGTCCAACCAAATAGGATTGTTGTGCAATTTCGCCATCGCGGGTGAGACAGCAGCTGAGTTCATCCATTAAAGAGTCAAATAACGCGGGACTGTTTACGAGCCGTCCACCGCATCTCTGAGCGATGAACTAAACAGCTGTTTTCTCTCCCACGATCGCGAAATCAGCTTTAGGGCTGTCACTTCTCTCTCTCTCTCTCTCTCTCATACTAATTACACACACACACACACACACACACACACACACACACACACACATACATGCAGGCATGCGACCCCTCACAAACATTCTGGCACACATTTTGACTCATAGATAGCTTAAATGCTAAAGCCCAGCTTTGTCCCTAAGCTATCGTACAAGCGGATATACGTGGTAACTGGTAGACGCCATCTCTGCCCCCATTCGCGGTCATATTCCCTGGCCGGAAGTCTCGCGTGACATACTCTCCACGAGAGTCACGCCCGCTATTTTGTGCGCGTCCCTCCTTGCACACACACTGTCACACACACACTGTCACACACACACCCTATGTGTTATAGAATTATTTTTCTTTCCATATCTAATCATATCACTGTTTAGTTTGTAGTTGTAAGTCGGAAGTTTATTGACTGCATTGTATTAATTATTAATTGATATTACTGCATAAATAAACTTTGTTTATATTACAAAGAGAAGTGTTTTGGTTTGTTTTGCATACACCTGTGTCATGCTGACGGGATGTCAGTGGTAGGATTCAAACATTCATTCATTGTTTTTTTTCCCGAAAATCGATATTCTTCAGATGTCGATTTTCCTAAGAAAACAATCTAATATTGAGACTGTTTTACTATTTGGTTATTAGTCCCTAATTCCAGGGTGGTGCCCCGTCAATGTTAATCCTTATTAATATTCTATTGTTTTTTGATAATTGATAATTATCTTTGATGATTGAATTTGAATGATCAATAAGCTAGTGTTAATTTTAATGAATGTTTTATCGATGTTAACAATTAACGATTATCTTTGATAATTGTTGATTTAAAGGATTTTAAAAAGCTAACATTGATTCTCATCAATGTTCTATTGATTTTAATAATTCATAATTATCTTTGATAATTATTCATTATTGCTAATAACCAAACTTGCTCCTAAACGTAGCACACTACATTTACTGGAGCCCAATATGAGGTTTTAATGAGTTAGATCCAATTAATTAATTTAAATATTGATTAATAACTACAGAAATAATTATTAATTATTTCTGATAGTAACACTGATCTAAACAACCGGTAAAGCCCTACAATTATGAAGTGAGGTGACTACCTGAATATACTGAATGACCAGGTGTAAAAGATGACGCGAGAAGCAGTTTTCCTTCTTCAGGTGAGGCTTTATTTCCCCTCTTCCTCGACACCACTTTACAGTTTACCTTTATACACTGTCTAAACACTAACACACACTGCTTCCACAAATAAACTCTCACTATTAGGAAATCCTTGCTCTGGCTCGGCTCTGTCATATCCAGTCTCCCTCTCTACTGAGTGTTGTGTCGCTCTATTTATGCCGCTCTCCCCGTGCTCACTGAAATTAGAGACAGGTGTTAGACATAATTTAGCTCAGGTGTAAGCACCCTTACCGCTTTCTCTCTCCGGAGAGATGCTTGACCACGCCCCCGCTGCCACACCAGGTTATCCCATCAATGGATTTTTTCTTCTGTGATGGCATGGGCATATTCCAGGATGACAATGCCAAGATTCATCAGGCTCAAATTGTGCAAGAGTGGTTCAGGAAGCATGAGAAATAATTTTTTCACTTGAATTGGCCACCACAGATTCCTGACCTTAACCCCATTGAAAGTTTTTGGGATGTGCTGGAGAAGACTTTATGAAGTGGTACGACTCTCCCATCATCAATACAAGGTCTCGGCCAAAAATTAATGCAACTCTGGATGGAAATAAATGATGTGACATTGCACAAGTTTGTCGAAATAATGCCACAATGAATGTGCACCATAAACAAAGCTAAAGGCGGTCCAACTAAATATTAGAATATGTGACTTTTTTTTTGGGCCAGGCAGTGTGTTTGATCATAGGTTTAGTATATAAATGCTTTTAATTTTGAGAGATGAACATTGTTATTTGAGTACATAAAAATTAATGGACATTTCCAGTTGCTGTTTTTTTTTTTTTTTTTCATTAAAAATGCCTGAAGTCAGCCTCTGTCTCAGGTACTTATTGGAGGAGCATTTACCTCGCTGCATAGCTATGTACTAGTATGTATAGTGAGGGCAGAAAAGCCGCAGTAAGAGGAGATATTAGGCACATAGTTTACAGTATTTTAACCATGCAGCACATGCTGAACTCAGTGAGAAACATGTTGGAAATGCACTGTAAACCTATTTATCAACACAGTATCTGACAATAAAGGCTTTTATGACTCAAAATACTGTACTGAACGACTCACCTATTGAGGTAAAAAATTTGTCTTAAAACAAGTTAACCATGCAGTAAGAACCATGCAGTAAGAGGCACGCAACACTTTCCTCATGGAAATAAGATTTCATGGCAGTGAACATAATAATAAATTTCAATAGTCACACAGTCCAGATGGAATGAAAACTCAAACCATCTCATCTCCTGTTGGAAGTCATGCAGCAGCTCTGCTCACCTCTCGCACACACATGATATTTGAAACAGGCGATACTCTTTAGATACTTTTAGATACTCGGACGCAGAAGCCTCAGCTGGGCTCCCCCCTTTGGGGACGATTGCCCAGTCACAGGCTGATGCAGAGATGACGGACATGCTTTCCCGGCTGGCCGTGAGCGTCGGGCTAGAGTGGAACCCTCCGCTCTCCCCTGAACCCTCGCGGCTCGATGATTGGTTCCTGGGCTCGCAGCGCCGCTCAAAGCAGCCGCGCCCCACTCCAGTGCCTTTCTTCCTGGAAGTGCAGGAGGAGCTGACAAAATCGTGGGAGGCACCTTTTACTGCCTGGTCCTGATTTCTCAGTTCCCCTGCCCTCACTACCCTTGATGGCGGGGTGGCCAGGGGCTACACGGCGATTCCCCCGGTGGATAAGGCGCTCGCAGTGCACCTATGACTGCAGAGCGCCGCCACCTGGCGTGGATGCTCAAAGCTCCCGTCCAAGCCCTGTAGGTTCACGTCGCCCCTGACAGCCAAAGCCTACAGTGCTGCTGGACAAGCCACCTCTGTCCTGCACGACATGGCTCTCCTGCAGGTCCACCAAGCCAAGGCGCTAAAAGAACTGCACGAGGGTAGTTCCACCCCAGATCTGATGCAGGAACTGTGCTCGGCGACCGACCTCACTCTCCAAACGACGAAGGTCACGGTGCAGTCTCTCGGGTGGACGATGTCCACATTAGTAGTCCAGGATTGCCACCTTTGGCTCAACCTGGTCGAGAAGGGTGAGGCCACCATGCACCCATCTCCCAGGTTGGCCTATTCGGTGACACCGTCGAGGACTTTGCCCAAAAGTTCTCGACAGCAAAGCAGCAGACGGAGGCTATCCGGCATATCCCGCACCCTGTCTGCTTGTCGCCAAGGGCATCCCCCCTGCGGTGACTGCACCGGCCCCGGCATGGAGCCCGTCCCACGGCCGGACACCAAGAACCCACGAAGGTCGTCAAAGTGCCAATGAGATGGGCGACCCAGGGTCGACGAAACCCAATGCATTGGAGCTGGTAGTAAGACCACTCCACCCCCCGGTGGAGGGCCGGGTGGAGAATCTTTTGTAGCCTTTTCATTTGATTTCGCCGCATGCCCAAGTGGCTGCAGTACCCAATAGTTCAGCAAAAGAGCAGTTTCCTCCTTCCCTGGGTCACATACCCGGTGTGTATGGTCGTCATCACGACCACCGTCCACCTTTTTCCCTTGCAGGATTGGCGCTCCGGCGGCGGTCTCCCCACCCCTGTGCACCCAGGTGTGGCACACATCCGCCCCCGATGTGACAGTCTCCACGGGTTGCGAGGACAGGCCTCTCCCTCCCCTGTCCCAGGCTGTTGTCCCTTTGGTCCCCCTCGTGCGGAACTTGGATGCGTGGCTTGCGCTTTCCAATCCATCGCGATGGCTGGTCCGGACTACGCGATTCAGTTCACCAGGCGTCCGCCCAGGTTCAGTGGTATCCACTTCACCTTGGTGAAGGACGAAAATGCTGCTACCTTGCACGCGGAGATCGCCAATCTCCTACGGAATGGTGCGATAGAGCCTGTCCCTCCGGCCGAGATGAAGAAGGGGTTTTACAGCCCCTACTTCATCGTACCGAAAAAAGGCGGTGGGTTGCAGCCAATCTTGGACCTGCGAGTACTGAACCGGGCTTTACACAGACTCCCGTTCAAGATGCTGACACAAAAACGCATTCTGGCGAGCGTCCGGCATCAAGATTGGTTCGCGGCGGTAGACCTGAAGGACACGTACTTTCACGTCTCGATTCTACCTCGACACAGACTCTTCCTGCGGTTTGCATTCAAGGGTCAGGCTTATCAGTACAAGTTCCTCCCTTTTGGCCTGGCCTTGTCCCCTCACGTCTTCACGAAGGTCGCAGAGGCAGCTCTTGCCCCGTTAAGGGAAGTGGGCATTCATATTCTCAACTATCTCGATGATTGGCTAATCCTAGCTCACTCTCGGGACATGTTGTGTGCACACAGAGACTTGGTGCTCTCGCACCTCAGCCGATTAGGGCTTTGGGTCAACTAGGAAAAGAGCAAGCTCCTCCCGGTTCAGAGCATCTCTTTTCTCGGTTTGGAGCTGGACTCAGTCTCATTGACAGCGTGACTCATGAACGAGCGCGCACAGTCGGTGCTGACCTGTTTGAAGGCATTCAAACAGAAATCAGCGGTTCCACTGAGGCTCCTGGGGCATATGGCATCCTCAGCGGTGGCCACCCCACTTGGGTTGATGCATATGAGACCACTTCAGCACTGGCTTCAGACTCAATTCCCGAGATGGGCATGGCCAGGGGTGTAGCGGCCGCCTGGGCCCTGGCCAGGGGTGCCTCTCTAACAGACATTTGCTGAGCAGCAGGCTGGGCAACACCCAACACCTTTGCAAGGTTCTACAACCTCCGGGTGGAACCGGTTTCGTCTCAGGTAGTGGCACATAATACAAGCGGATAAGCCCGGGATAGCCAGCCGGGTGTATTGCTTGCACATAGTGCATTTCACCTCCTCTGAGCTGAAGACATGCGGCATTAATTCCCAGTAGTGTTCACAAACTATGTTCCCTGGTTGACTTCCTCCGAGCCCTGTGGCAGTCGAGTTTTCGGAGAGACTCGCTGCCGGCCCAGTACATGTGCTAACAAAGAGCACTGTTCTGGGGTAGGTGCTCCGCATGTGGCGGTTCCCTGTAAGGTAACCCCATTCGATATATATCTTCCGCTAATTCGTTTCCCTGTTGGCAAACTGCGTCTTCCTTGGGCAGAGCTCCCTCTGCCACAGTCTCCATGTTTGAAGTAACTCCTCCCCAGTTGGATAGGATCTACCATGAGAGTTCTCCACATGGTCGGCAAGTCCCAGTCCCGTCAGTTCTTGTCGCATTATGTATGTGGAAATGCTCTTACTTTCACTATTAAACATAGCCGTGAGTTCTACTGTTGATTTTTATTTTACGATATGACTTCAAGCGTTTTAGTGATATCCAATCGATCATTCAAGTTTTTTTTCCGACCACATTTCTTCTGCGAAGCTGGCAGATCACCACTATCCTTCTTTGCTTGATGCAGGCCAATATTTTGCCCCTTCTAAAACATAGCAAATGTAAGCACAGCGTAGTTCTAACGGGAAGACTAGCAGCTGTACATCATCGCACCACTAGCTAGGTAACTCCTAGCCAATTACATGTCAGGTCAGCCATCACTTTATAAATCTGCTCACAATCTATCACATTGCTGTTTCAGTGTGCTAACACGGCAATCATCAACAGCTACTATGTCCGACAAAGACTTAGTTTCACTCCACGACGAGTCTATACCCACTCAGGATATGGATTTCATCCCATGCTCCCTACCTCACATTCAGAATCAAACAGTTCCTCGGCGCAGAGAGTGTCTGCATACATAGGAGTCTCAATGAGATCGCTGCATCTCCATCCACCCCGATCTCTCTAGGCCTCAGGTGAATCAGCTCGCAACATCCTGGGAACCGAACCTTCCCTTCCTCACGATGCAGCCACGTCTTCTCAACTCTCTGCCCCCACTTCAATAACTAAGGGGCGTAAGTGTTCTGCTAAATCTGGAACCCACAGTCATATCACAGTCACGCCGGAATCTTCCCTCAGGCGAAGCCACAGCATCACATCAACCGGATACACGACCCAGTGATCGAAGCCGTGAGATCCATTGCAGAGTGGTTAAAATCATAGATTCCAGACTTTTACTCCTTGAATCCTCTCAACCTTCCATTTCTTCAGCTTCAGCACAAACAGCCCCTCACCCTGTAGCTATTTTAGCTAGCCCTTCCCACATGCACATTGCTCCCGATTTCTCTCTGGCAAGCTCCTCCCCCACTCACACATCAGGTAGGGGTTTTGTTTCACCCGCTGCAGCAGTGGTCTCGCCAGTGCTCAGAGCTCAAATCATCAATGGTAAAGATGTTGATTTAGCGTCTCATTTGCTTCCCTCCCCCACATGTGATCATCAAATCGTGGACTGCGGGGATGTGTCAGTGGCCCTCAGATCCCAGACTTTTGCAAAGCCTCCCCTTTCATGAATTCATCATTGCTTTTGGTGTTTATAGAGATATTCTCTGCAGCACTTTCCCCGAATGCAGGGAAGAATTGGACTGCTACCTCGCATTGATCGCCGATTTCAATCAGCATGAATATCATAAATCATTCTCAGCTAAATCCGCCATGTATATTTCCCAGTTTAATCAAAAAATGAACTGGTCCATCTCTGACACAGAGTTACTCATCAGACATTTCGGGGGGCAGCACCGAGTGCTCATTTGCGCCATATGCAGCTCTCACAGACATTCGTCTGAAATGTGCCCAAAAATTGTATCCGCTGCCTCGTTACCCAAGGTAGAGCCAAGAGGCCAAACAGCAAGACATTTTGATGCTCGGGGTCACTCAGTTGACTGTTAACGGCAGGCCCATTTGTAACAATTTTAATGAATCTATGTGTGCATTTCCTAACTTTTTTCTCATATTTGTTAGTCCTGCAAGGACCCGCATCCGAAATCCTTGTGTCCACAACGCTTTAAACCCACCATCCCTCCACCCCAGTTAATGTTTCTGTTCTCTCGCATTACCTTTCTACTCATCCCGACCCCATTTTTGTTGATTGGGATTTCACAGGGATTTCGGG
This sequence comes from Myxocyprinus asiaticus, assembly GCF_019703515.2. Taxonomy (NCBI): domain Eukaryota; kingdom Metazoa; phylum Chordata; class Actinopteri; order Cypriniformes; family Catostomidae; genus Myxocyprinus; species Myxocyprinus asiaticus. The sequence continues at coordinate 33,203,499 of NC_059378.1, forward strand.
TCGGTGTTTTCTCCTCCTATCGCACACGTTGTATCAAAACATCTACAGTCAGCATTGGCAGAACCAGATCTACTGGGAAAAGAACTAAGTAAAGGTTATCTTATGGGCCCTTTCAGGTCTCCTCCTATCTGTCCTTTCAGAATAAATCCTATCGGCTTAGCCACTCGGAAATATTCAGTTAAGAAAAGACTGATTTTCAATATGTCCGCTCCACAATGAGGATACCTGGCTAGCGTGAATGACATGATTCCTCTAGAGCCGTTTTCCCTTTTCTATGCCTCAGTCGATCATGTCATTCAATTAATCACCAAGGTTGGGCACGGCACCCTCCTCGCTAAAGCAGACATCAAAGACACTTTCAAAATCATGCCCATTCACCCCGCCGACTGGCCCCTCTTCGGTTTCAGATGGCAGTCACAATTTTACTTTGCTGTTCGACTCACATTCAGTGCAGTAGCCCTCACATTTATAATTTGCTATCGGAAGGCCTATGATTGATCCTTCTCAGTCACTTTAAGCTCCCCTTCGTACTGCACCTGCTCGATGATTTCCTGCTTATCGATCACCCCGCTGCCCACACCCCCATTTTGGACGTTCTAATTGAGCTTCTTCACAAGTTGGATGTTTCTCTCCGAAGAGAAAAAACCATGGGCCCCACCATGTCTATCAAATTTCTCTGCATTATGCTCGATTCTCTAAACATGCAAGCTTCCCTGTCTAAAGATAAACTTGACAGAATCAGGTCGTACGTCATTTCTCCAGTCAGTTTTTGGTTTCAAAACTTGATCTCCTGTCCCTATTAGGATAAATTTTGCATGCGCATCATTCCTCAAGGCCACTCCTTCATTTCCCGCCTCCTCACACTAGCCCATTCCATAGACAACATCTCTGACAACATATCAGTTGAGGACAGCTGCTGCTCGGACCTTCTCTTCTGGTCACAGCTATTAAATCACTGGAATGACATTTCTTTTTTCACAATGAAAAACCTGAATCTTCGGGCGACATATCCCTTTTCACAGATGCGGCTCCCTCCGTAGGATTCAGGGGATATTTTTAAGGATCATGGTTCGCAGGGAAATGGCTAGACGAATTTCTCAATATAGCTTTCAATACTCCCTCATCTGCTCTCTTCGAAATTTACCCCATCGTCATGGCCAGCATTATATGGGGTTCCCTCTGGACACGCAAACGTGTCATAGTTTTTTGCAACAATTCCGCAGTCATCACTATAATCAATAAAGGCCGGTCTTTCTCTAGCCTCATAATGTCCCTTATGAGACATCTGACATGGCAGAACATTAACTGCAACTTCATTATCTCAGACAGACACATTCCTGGGGTTTGCAATGTAATAGCTGACTCCCTCTCTCATATTCACTTCCAGGAGTTCCACAGACTATGCCCCTCCACCAGCAAAAAACCCATCCCCTGCCGACCCCTCTCAGACCTCCTGCTGGATTAAGCCCTTCTTTACTACCCCATTTAAATTCTGCTACAACTCTCATGCAGAAAGGACTTGTCCAGTCCACACTCACTTCCTACAACTTCACCTGGGCCCACTATTCCTCCTCCTGCCAATCACACAGTACTCCTCTATTTCCCGTTCTGATCTCCACAGTTTGCGCATTCATTTCCTTTTGCTTTCACACTAGACTTCTCAAATTTCCCTCTGTCAACAAAATGGTTGCCAGTGTTCAATTTCATACCAGATGCCACTCTCCTGCCACCCCCAGCATCTTCTCCAATCCCTCCATTCGACTGCTGCTTAAAGGAGTCCAAAAATCCCGCCCCTCCCTCCTCGACAAGAGGTTACCTATCACCTTAGGCATCCTTCACCTTATGATTTCTTCACTCAGATCAGGCCTCTTCACAGATTATATCGATATTCTTTTAGAAGCAGCCTTCCTTTTAGCTTTTTATGGGTTTCTGAGGTGCGGAGAATTCACTACTAACTTTCCTTTTTGCCTTCTCATGACCTTTCCTTTGCTGACATTTCCTTTTCCCCTAATTTGTTCTCCCTTTTTCTCAAACACTGGAAATCAGCCCAGTCTGCCCCTTCACCTCCATGGTTAAATACCTGCAAACTAGTTCACATTTCACTGCCGACTCTCCCCATTCATCACTCCATCCCAAGACCCCTTGTTGCACTACTGGTTCAGAAACCACCTCACTGCTACGTTAAAACATTGTGGTTTCTCCCTTCATGTCTTCTCTGGGCACTCATTTCACATCAGAGTAGCTACTACTGCCACTCATCAAGGTATACCAGAGTCCACTATCAAGATGCTCGGCTGCTGGTCTTCCTCATCCTACCTAAAATATATTTGACCTAACACTCAAATCATCAAACAAGCTCAACTCTTCATCAGCCATAAGTTTTATACCTATCTGGTGGCAGTCGGTGGCACTCTCTCATCCACATCTTTCCCTACACAATGATTCAATTCAAGCACGTCCATTGTTTCGCAAGCATAATGCATAACTATGTCTACCCTCCTCGCCAGGGCTTCCATAATCTCAAGCATGGTTTCCTTTGCAAAGGTACTGCGCAAGCCTAACTCGCCCTTGTCGGAAAGCTCATACCATCATGGGATATCTTTCAACAAGGGTATTGCAGGACAACATCGCCATTATCGTATGGCTTTATGCATGCTGTTCACCTTTGGCAAAGATAACCATTAAATAATGGCCACCCTCGTTTGAGGGCTCAAGCCTCATGGGATATCTTTCAACGAAGGGTATTGCATGCAATGTCGCCACTATCGGATGTCTCTACACTACATTGTTCACTTTTCGGCAAATATAACCATCAAACAATGTCCGCCCTGGTCAGAGGGTTCATAATCAAATGTTGTTTTCTTTCAGCGAAGGGTATTGCACGCAATGTCACCATTATCGTATGGCTTTACGCTACGTTGTTCATCTTTCGGCAAAGATACTCCAAACAACACCTGCCCTCATCGGAGGGTTCATAATCAAATGTTGTTTTCTTTCAAAGAAGGGTATTGCATGCAATGTCGCCATTATCATATGGATCTACGTTGTTCACCTCTCGGCAAAGATTTTCCGAACAACGCCACCCTCGTCGGAGGGTTCATAATCAAATGTTGTTCATCTTTCAACAGAGATACTGCACAACAATGCTGGACTAACGTAGGGTCTCATACCATACCTTTATCTTTGGCAAAGTTTCTGCACAACAAGGAGATCCTTGATGGAGGGTCCAAAATCGAACTCAAGAACAAGGAAAAAATCTAAGTCAACAAGGAAAAAAATGCCCCCTCTGTCATAAAAGCCATAAGTCAAGGCAAGCGCAGCTTATCCTTTTGCAAGGTATTGCACAACCATGACAGGAATATTGCGTATTTCATGCAAGTGTCAATTCTAGGTGTTCACATTTCTTTTTTTTCTCTCTTCTCCAGAATGAAAACCTAACACGAGACCTTGAATGTACCTGACTGGATCTTCTCTTTTGGGGATAGTATGGGTAGTATTTTACTTTCTTTTGTGGTAGGCTCCTCAACCCTACCTCCTATCTCCAGCAGGATATGACAGTTCCAAGTACAACTTCTTCGGACCGCCAGACAGGGCTTATGCCAAAGAGAGACATTACATTTCTTTTTTATATTCATCAAATAAATGTCATCTTAAATTTAAACATCTTTTCCACAACCATGGGATATATCTTCCGACAAGAAATGAGAAGCTACACACTGCATCAGTTAGGATTAAAAGAATTGTTGCTACCTGAAACATATTAATCACTGCAATAATTATCCAATCATAAGTATCTGCTTATTTAAATCCAAATGGCGACTTTTGTTTTGGCCAGGCAGTCTGTTTTGAATCACTTAGTTTTACAAATCTGTACTTCCTTCCAATATAGAGATCAAATACACATAAGTAAGATAAGTAGAAAGATTAATAGTCTTAAGAAAATTAATTGTTCGCTTTGCTACAAAATCCAATAAACATTTAGGTAGTTATACCGTGTAGTCTATAGATTATTTCTGCACTGTAGCAAATTTGGTAGTATAAATGTACATGGCATGGGTTAAAGTGCTCGCGTACCTCCACCATTATATGTAGGGAAACAGTATGTGTGAGCTAGGAATTAAATTAAACTGTCCTTATTCAACATTATTATGTAAGGAAATTTATAATGGAATTAGTCGCATTCGACAACCATTATAAATTAGATAAATTACAAATAACTAGATTATTTGTCTGAATAAAATTCTCCACCATTAAAATCATAATACAACGTCTTGTTGTATCCGCCCACAGTTTCTATTGTAAGGAATTAGCTTTAATAATGGAATTATGATTAATTCTCTTATTGGAGTAATATTATTCTCATGGCTTATTGAAAATAATATTACACATATTTAGGTACAGCTTTGAAGCGACATCTTTTAAAAACAGGGATGAGATTATTTATCAAAATATACCACAGTTAAATTATCTTTAAAAGGGGAATATAGAATTAATTTGATGTAGCTGAATTAACATTACAATCAATTAATCTGTTCGTCCAGTTAACACTCAGTATTGATCATCTGTCAACTCTCAGAAAGGATATTTTTCGTGGCCACAGAAAAATAACTCTTTCTTAGCATGTAGCTGTGATCAAATCGTTAAATTGATGTTGATTTACAAGCAGACCAGAATCAACTCGCAAGAATGTACACAAAAGCTTTATTTAACTAAATCACGAACACATAACTAATCTAAACAAACACATACACACAAATCACGCATAAATGGGAAATGGAAAAGTGAAAGTGAATGACACTGGAACAGAACAGGGGAATGAAGCTATGAAAAGAGTAATTTAACCATCTGAAAGAACCACCAGTTTCTTACTTCAAAGCACCTTTGTTAACAAAGGGGTTCACAGCTTATACTAAACCTCTGTTTAGTTAGTTAATTGTACAATACTTGCAATGCCTTGGCTGTTGAGAGAGCGCCTGGATGCAGTCTCAGGAGAAATTCAGGAGTCGATGGTGTTGAAGTTGCAATCAATTTCTTCCACGTTTAATGAAGAAATGATGATGAACTTGTGGTGTTAGTTTGACTCTGTTATTGTCAAGGAAGTTACACATGGCTTGATGTGTTTGAGGCCTGCCGGCCCGCGACCTCGCGGTCGGACCGGGTGTTTCCGGTCCCACACGAACAGCAACCATGAGCAGAAGGGAGAAATAAAGAGGGAAGAGAGAGAGAGAGGGAGGTCACACTGACAGTGCCCTTTAACTCCTGATGGAGTTTGGCATGACCAATGAGAAAGGTGCAATTTTCCAGCAGGAAAAGTTCCTTTGTTTGGAAGCTGACTCATTTGCATGATTGGAGTAAGCTAGCAGTTTGTGCCCCTTTATGCTCTGATTAATATAACAAGCATACAATGCATGCTATAAGAGGGTGCTATACTCCAATGTTTAGGGCATCACACAAGGATTAATTTGATAGGATGCATGATACCAATAATTTTACATTATCAAGTGGTTCTGTCATAAAGCATGCACAAAACAGTATACAGTACAAAAGACACTATACGAGACAGTAATAATCATACACACAATGTCCTGAGGATATGCATGTTCATTTATAGAACAGTTTGTCTATAAATTTATGAAGAAAAGTCTGTTTTATGGGCTTTATGTGTCTTTCCTATGGGAGAATGGAATGAGTTTCTTCTCAGCCACATTCCTTTGTTTTTGCATGTGGCTTCCTTCCCCCACCTGGAATGTTTCTGAGGTCCACTAGTTGCTGGACCAGTGTTAGCAAAGGGGAAGTAAGAGCTGATAATGATTAGTGGGAGAGCAGACATCTCGAAGTCTGCTTGGGCCTACTTGGACCTTTGCTTGTTACTGTCTTGAGACGTCTGTTGGATTATTCATTAAATAATGAATAATTGTGTGTCTGATTGGTCCAGATGCTACAGCACCAATCATCTTGAAACAACAAATCTCTCTATAACACTGTAGAGCTGAGGAGGGCAGGGCCGGGCTGGAATGAGACACACCCGGTCCCCAATCAGCCTGATGGGGCGCGCGAGGGATAAAGGCGGCCGGGGACGACAGTTCGGGAGAGAGAGAATTACAGACAGCTGTGCTGTGTTTTTAGTTGTGTGTTTTTGTTTGGGTTTTTGTTTAATAAATTATTATTTAAGTTGTCAAGCCGGTTCTCGCCTCCTCCTTTCCTCTAAACCCCCTTACACTGGTGCCGAAACCCGGGAAGGAGGAGGGATTCCCGTCGCAGAGTCCTCGACACTGCCGTCCACCCAGGGGAGCGCCGCTGCCGTCCGACGGGGGATGGAGTAGCCCGACTACCCGGACGCGGGGAACGGCCGCCGTCCGCGAGGCGAGTGGGGACGGGACTCCACGACCGCCTGGAGCGAGGGAGCCGCTGCCGGGGGTGGAGGAGTGCCCTGCCGTCCCCCGGGAACGCGGAGGGGTCGAGAGAAGACCGCCGTCCGCGGGGGGAGGAGGGAAGTGACTCCCCGACCGCCTGGAGTGGTAGGGCCGCTGCCAGGGGCGGAGGAGAGTCTCCACGGGACGCCGGGAACGCGGAGGGGCGTTCTGTCCGCTGGGGGTCGGAGGTCTGACTCCGGTCCGCCCGGGGAGGAGCGGCTGCAGTCCGCCTGAGAGGGTGGAGTAGTGATCGAGGACCACGCGACGGCGCATCAGAGAACCGGTGAGTTTCTTTTTCTCTCTCCTCTCTCTCTCTCTGCCGCTCCGTGTTGGCCTTTCCCTCGCCATTTTGTGTTGTTGTTTTTTCTCCTCCTAGGTCGAGGAAGGCGGGGAGGACCCGCCGGCAGTCGGGGCATAAGGCACGCCCCCCCACCCGGAGAGGAAGGGTGGGGGGGGATGTACATCATGCCGGGGGCTCCCCGGCCTGAGGCAACGCCGGGAGGAGTGTAGAGCTGAGGAGGGCGGGGCCGGGCTGGAATGAGACACACCCGGTCCCCAATCAGCCTGATGGGGCGCGCGAGGGATAAAGGCGGCCGGGGACGACAGTTCGGGAGAGAGAGAATTACAGACAGCTGTGCTGTGTTTTTAGTTGTGTGTTTTTGTTTGGGTTTTTGTTTAATAAATTATTATTTAAGTTGTCAAGCCGGTTCTCGCCTCCTCCTTTCCTCTAAACCCCCTTACAAACACATTTAACACTTGAAAAACACTATAATGCTACAACACTTTTTGTAACAAATACTTAGACAATGCTTTTTCCATGGGCAAATAAACTGTGGATGGAGAAGGATGTCTTCCGTGTGTTCTATTACTGTACATGTGGTTACAAACAAAATGGCTGAACATCTTGAGTTTCTCTCCTCAGTATAAATGTGTCATCACTAGGGTTCGCTATTGCAGGTAATACAAGTGATAGAGGTTTCAGAAGAGCAGTTTAGGGACGCAGCACCACACGGCTCACACACTGAGTGTAAAGATTATAACCTGAAGACACAGTTTGTGTAAAACAGCCCTAAAAAAGCTCAGATCCTGGCGTCCTCCATTGTTGTTGTTGATTTTGTTGTTGTTGTTGCTACTGAATCGTGCGTGCAAACAATGTCAGAAGAAAAAGCGTCAACACTAGATGATGTTACTAGGGTTGTATCTTTTGTGTGTTTGAATGCAAGATGGAAAAGTCTCCTCAGGTGTGCAGATCATCTTAAGAGTTCTCATCTAGAAAGTTCTTAAGGGGAATGTACCGGGACTGTCTGTGGGAAAGGAGTTACACATAGTGCGCTCAGAGTGGGTGGACGAGCGAGAGAGAGGAAACATGGAAAAAAAACTACTTTGAAAGAGTGCACGCTCTGCCACACTCAGCCAAAATAATCACATAATGATATGTAAACACCTGAAAACTGATGCACAGTATCAAATACACAGACTGTATTATAGTCCCAACTATAGAGAGCACATGAATATTAAGACAAATCCCGTACATTTTTAGCCAGCTTTGAAGTCCTGGCCGAAGGCTTTTTTAAGGTCCGATAAAGAGGACATGTCTGGGAAAAAAAGAGGACGTGTCACCCTAACGTTGTGTCTGTTAGTTTCTAATTCTGCCTAACATCACCTTTCATATTCCAGAAATTTTTGGAACAACATGTGGCTAATGACAACAAGTAAATAATAACACTATTAATTTTGGGTGAACTATCCATTGAAGTTCATCCCAATCGAAATAAATATGGCCCTGCTACTAATGATGCTCTTTGTTGCAATTCATTTACTCATCCCTCCACATTCCTCCATGTGTTCCTCTTTGCTTTTGTTCTTTAGACTTTCCTCTATAGCAGTGGCTACTCTATTATCCAGGGAAGTGTGAATTTGTGAAAACACATGACAGCTGTAGGGAAGGCAGCGAAAAGCCCAGTTAAGACTCTCTATAGTAATATTCTGCCAAAAAAAAAAAAAAAAAAAAAAAAAGAAAAGAAAACAAGGTTACTACAGACATGGTTACTACAAAATTACTATACTGGCAATTTTGCAGTTTTCAGCATGGCTCAGAGTTTACAATTTTATGAGAAATTGACTCACCTAATGGTAAATTCCTGAAGAGAAATGCACCTGTATTCCAGTACATTAAAAAGACTTTGATAATGAGAAATATATTCTTGATGGGCATTTTTATTTGAGAAATGTTTTTATCAAATTCAGAAGTGTTGGCCATGACATTTGGAGTCTGAGTGGCATTTTACATCTGAACTACGTTCTTGTAACTCAACTGGTAGAGCATATGACATTAACATTGCTACGGTGATAGTTTTGATTCCCAGGGAACACTCAATCTGATAAAATGTGTGAATACCTTGAAAGTTTCTTTATAAAAGCATACAAAATTTGGTGGCAATATTTGTTGTGTAGCACAATAAATTCTAAACACAGTGCTTGCCAATGTCTCAGACTCAGATGTGACTTCCTTTAAAGCATTAACATTTCAGTGTGTGTCAAGGTACTTCTCTCTCAAAAGGGAGAAATCTTTTTCCCCACAACCTCCCTTTTAAATGGCAGACCAAATCTTGACAAGTACAGCATGTTATATTCTAGTAGGCTCTGAGAATCGGGCAGCACTAGGTCAAACATGTTATTCATTATTAATTTAAAAGTATTATTTCCACAAGATGAAATTAGTTGTGGAATAAACGTTGTAAATAATCTATACTGCAATCCCAGAACAGCTGCTTCGGGGTTTTTATTTTAATTTTTTTATTTTTTTTTTTTATTTTTTTTTTTAGTATTCTAAAGAATAAACATACATTTTTCAGTTTTCCAGGAAAATGCTTGAACACATTCTCACATTAACTCGAACAGACACACACAATTCACAACTTAGTCTTGAGTAAAAGTTGTAAGTGTGTAACCATGTGGAAATCCATAAAGTGCAGCAGCTGTTAAGTCAGGGTATTGCTATTAGAGTCTGAGTGGCATTTCACATCTAAATATCTTGTGACAGAAAAAAAACTGAATCTGTCTGTGACACATTGGCAAAGAGCTAAACAGTGCTATTTATAGCCTAACATGCAGGATGCAGAATATACTCCAATATTACTTAAGGCATATTTTCTGCATCATTCAGCATCAGCATTTAGCTTGAGAAAGTGTGAACGTTATCTTTCTAGCTTTTGTCTTTATCACATTATGTGTTAAAGGAATGTGACGAGGAGGAGGGCGTGGCCGGGCCGTGAGGATGCACGCTCAGCGCTGAATTGTCCTAATCAGCCAGGAGGGGGATAAAGACAAGCCGGAGGTGCCAGTTCGAGAGAGAGACACACGAGGCCGCTGTGTGTGTGCGCGTGTGTCTGTGTGTTTTATGTTATGTTTCAGTTTCTTTATACCACTAAAAGTTTATGTTGACTGCTCAGCCAGTTCCCGCCTCCTCCTTTCCCTTAAGCAGAGACCTTACCCATTACAAGGAGCAGTTCACTAAAAAAATCTATATTTTGTCACCATTTACTCAACCTCATGTTGTTCCATACCCATTAGTTGTTCTTTCTTCTGATATAAAACATTCAGTTATAAAACATGCAAGATTTAATGGCGATGTTCTTTATTAATGTCAAACTTGGTGTGGCACATCTTAAAGCAGCAAGATTTTCAGCAAATTATGACTTCAATTTCAGGCTGTTCCTCATGCATAGCTATTGACAACCCCTTGAACCTACAGTATATAATGTAGCGCACATGTCATGTGGACTAATTTTGTGAAAAAAAGAGATGTGAGCATTCTTTAAAACCTCTCCTTTTGTCTTCCACAGAAGAAAGAAATTAATGTGGGATTGGAGCATCATGAGGGTGAATACATGATTTTTCCTTTTGGGTGAACTATTATTTTAACTCACTTCATTCTGTGACTTCTGTAACAACCGACAAATCAAGACCCATTTTTCCATCTCTAAACATTGTCAGGGCACAGTAAAACTAATGAACATACACCATCCTCCAGTAGAGCAGTTTTCAAAGCATGGCCACACCCACTGTAATTTTGATGTCACTTTTTGCACTCTTGCATTATATATTACAGTTAAAGCCAGTGACATCTTCTTGGGCAGCAGAACAACATTTGCATAACCAAACAGCCACTTATGTGCCTTCTGTTGCTCAGGCAGGGGTCCAGAAAAACAGTGCATTTGTCAGCGATGCCGTTCTGCCCCAGAGGAACAACGTCATGGTCTCAGTACCAACCCTAGCCTTCCATAACAGGCTACACCAATTGATAAGTTGGATGACTTAGTGTGCAAAAAGAAGGCTTTATGCTTTTGCACTTATGATTAAATCGTGTAGAAAGGGGCACATTAGCTATTAATTTCCACAGTTGCATTCATTACACTGAAAATTAAACAGAAATATTGTTAAATAGCTGCACAATCATTTTTTATTTTATTTTATTTTATTTTTTTAAAGAAAGCTATAAATGTGCTTCTTTCTTTCCTCTGATGACATATTTGGGGAGGCCATATGGATGGGCATATTGTTCTTTTTATTTTTTAAAGCCTTTAGTTTACATCATGGCCTCGCAAAACCATGGCTTACTACTTGCTACTGCTAGTCTAGAAAGCATTTTCATATTTTTTATCGATTTTCCCAGAAGAGATAGACTATACAGTATGTTTTAAATGCATATATCTGTTTATTTTGTCAAATTTTATGAGCGTACTAGTATGAAAATGGCCTTAGAGCTAACAGATATGGACTAAAAGCCTCATACTCCACTTTTGATTTCATCGGGTCTTTAAAGTAATTGCTCATAATTTAACTCACCCTCATGTTATCCCAAACCCTTTTAACTTTCTATCTTTATTTATTTCTTCTGTGGAACACAAAAGGAGATGTTAGGCAGAATGTTAGCCTCAGTTACCATTCACTTTTATTTCTTTTTTTTTTTTTTTCATACATTGAAAGTGAATGTTAAATGAGGCTGTCATTCTGCACAACATCTCCTTTTGTGTTGCATGGACAACATTAGGGTGACATAATTTTCATATTTGGTTAAACTTTCCCATTAAATAACTCCATAACAAATGTTGGGCCCCGGTACCATTTTAGTGCCCCCTAAACAATTTGGGTGTGTGGTGAAGGTAATATATATATTTTTTAAGATGGAAATATACTGTAACAGTGCAATATTATTTATATTATTTACCTTTTTTTAACACAAATATTCTTTGAATGAAACAATACATTAGTTAAAAAAAAATTGTTTAAAAAACTGCCACACTGCGTGGCTATTTGCATTTCAATAATCTGGTGGAAACACAACAATTAAAGACAAACTGTACCTCTAGTGTTGTTGCTGTGGCATGAGGTCCCACTTGTTTTCAATTCTTTTTTACTTTTTAGTCTTAATATTTCCTTTAATACTACTTCGAATAATAAATAAAAATGAATATAAATGTTGAGTCTGTGGGACTCTAAATAAACACAATAAACACTCTACAGTGATACCCTTATAATATATGTAAGAATTTAATTAGGGGTGCAAACACAGGAGTATCTGCCACTATTTGCACTGGGGTGTAAATAGCATATAACACTATTTGCACTTAGTGAAAAGAAGGTGCTTTTTGTTGCTATTTACCATTAGTGTAAATAGAATATAACTATTTGCACAAAAATTCCCAGCTAAGTAAATACATTTATTTAACTCCTTGGATAGCCCTATGAAAGAAAACTAGATAAATAAAGTTTGTGTAAGAATGTGTTTTAATCTTGGCCACATTTGTAACCAGTAGAAAACTACAGAGTCAAATTTTGTACAGTTCTTAATAGGACCCAAAAGGAAATTTCTAACAAAAAGGACACAATTACTGTACATATTTTTTTTTTTTTTACCAACATGCAATTGTGGGGGAAAGGAAATGATAAAACAAGAATAATTGCACATTTATTTTTAATTTCACTTTGTTCAAGTCAAGTCATTTTTATTTGTATAGCACTTCACAACACACATAGTTTCAAAGCATCTTTACAGAAAATCATGCTTTAACAGAAAATGAAACTGTAATATCTATAAAGTCTTAGATTCATCATTGTGTAATTGTAAATTGTGTATAAAAATAAATAATTAATTAGTTAAATAATAATTGAATTTAGAACACCAGTGAGCAAGTCGAAGGCAACTGTGGCAAGGAACACAAAAATACATAAGATGTAAGTTAATGGAGAAAAATAACCTTGGGAGAAACCAAGCTAACAGTGGGGGCCAGTTCCCCTCTGGCTAAACAACATGTCAATATTAGTTATTTGTGTGCAGTGCAAGTCATGGTTTAAAATTTTAAACTAAGTAAGTGTTAAGGGCCAGTGTTTAAACAAATATTTTGTATGAACTGTAAGATTAATGACATGTCTTTGAAGTCCTGGATTAACTGCAGAAGTTTACATAGATGCATTGTCCTTTGTTAGTTGGCTGATAAAGGCTTTTGTTGGCAATTAATTGATAGTCTATGTATTCCATTTCAAGAGTGTAGTCCATCAATAAACAAAGGTGATGCATGCAGAGATCAATGAGGTGCATTGCATTTCAACCGGCAGGTCATTTCGGTGAGGTTCGGTGGGATCCATCCAAGTCCAATGTTCAGGCAGTGGCATATGAAGTATCCGATGTCTTACAGTTGAAGTGGCATCAGTTCATCCTCCGTCGGAAGTCCGTCATAAAAGACTGAAGTGATGTCTGGCTAGCACCGGCTTAGCCAAATAGGAAAAGGATCTTCCTCCTTTTGTGGATTTTGATATTCTAGGAACTATTAACAGGCCAGAATTTTGTGATCGTAATGAACGTGATGGAATATAGCGTAAGAGAAGATCACTTAAGTACTGTGGAGCAAGGCCATTCAAAGCTTTGTATGTAGTTAACAAAAATAATTAATACGAAATTTAACAGGTAGCCAATGTAACGATGATAAAATTGGGCTAATATGATCATATTTCTTGGTTCTAGTCAGTACTCTGGCAGCTGCATTTTGAACCAATTGAAGTTTATTTATTGAACTTGCAGTACATCCTCCATGTAATGCATTACAATAATCTAGTTTTGAGGTCATGAACGCATGAATTAGTTTTTCAGCATCAGCAACAGAGAGCAAGTGTCTTAACTTAGCAATATTTCTGAGGTGGAAGAATGCTGTTCAACAAACATTGGAAATTTGATTTTCAAAGGACAGATTGGTATCAAATTTATCAACTAAGTTCTTTTCTGTAGAATAATATGTAACAGTACATCCATCGAGAGTCAAACTATATTTTAGCTGCTTATTTTTAGAAGTTTTTGGTCCAATAATTAGTACCTCTGTTTTGTCAGAATTGAGTAGAAGGAAATTTCTGGCCATCCAATCTTCGATTTCATTGATACACTCTGCAAATTTGGAGAATTGTGAAATTTCATCGGGTTTAGAAGAAATATAAAGTTGGGTATTGTTGTCATAACAGTGGGAACTTATTCCACGATTCCTGATAATATCTACCAGGTGAAGCATATATAAGGATAAAAGCAGAGGCCCTAAAACTGATCCCTGTGGCACTCCATACTTAACATTTGTTTGATTTTGACCATTCCTCGTTTACACATACAAAGTGGTAGCGGTCTGATAAATAGGACCTGAACCATGTTAATGCAAGCCCAATAATGCCAACATAATTCTCTAACCTATTCAAGAGAATGTTGTGATCTATGGTGTTGAAGGCCACACTAAGATCTAAAAGCAATAGAAGAGAAATGCAGCAGTGATCAGTTGATAAGAGCAAGTCATTTTTGTAGTGCAGTCTCTGTACAGTGATGGGGCCTAAATCCTGATTGAAATTGTTCATATATACAATTTCTCTGTAGAAATGAACATAGTTGGGAGGACACTACCTTTTCTAGTATTTTTGACATAAATGGGAGATTTGAAATTGGTCTATAATTAGCCAGGATCAAGCTGTGGCTTCTTAATAAGCAGTTTTATAACTGCCATTTTAAAGATTCTTGGGACATGTCCTTAGGAGAGCGAGGAGTTAATAAATATGAAGAAGAGGTTCTGAGATTACAGGGAATACCTCTTTTAAGAGCTTAGTTGGTATTGGATCTAACATTCATGTTGTAGCTTTTGATTTTTTGATAAGCTTTGTTAGCTCTTCATGACCCATGACAGTGAAGGATTGAAGTTGCTCGTGAGGAAAATTATGAGACACAGTTTTCTGAGGTGCTGTGACAGTTGATTGCATAATTCCATAATTTTATTTCTGATTATTTCTATTTTATTAGTAAAGAAATTCATGAAGTCATTGCTATTGTGCTGCAACAGAATATCTGGTTCAGTCAAGGCTTTATTTCTAACCAATTTAGCCACAGTGCTGAATAAACACCTAGGATTATTGTGCTTATTTTCTATGAGTTTGCTACAATATGCTGACCTGGCAGCTTTTAGTGTCTGTCTGTGGCTATAGACACTATCCTTCCATGCACCGCAAAATACCTCTAATTTTGTATTCTTCCACTTGCACTCCATTTTCCAAGCTGCTCTCTTGAGAGCATGAGTGTGATCATTGTACCATGGTGCGGGGCTTTTTTCTTTAATTTTCTTTAATCGAAGGGAAGCGACACTATCAGGGGTGCTAGAGAAGACTGTATTTATATTTTTCTGTTATTACATCAAGTTCTTCTAGACTTTTTGGCTTACTGAATATGTGAGATAATTCTGGAAGATTATTAGTTAAGCTATCATTAGTGGTCAAAAGAATAGTTCTACCTGAATGATAGCGTGGTGTAGATTGCGTGACAGCTGATCACAGCAAACAAGAGACTACAAGATATCTCAGGTCAAACAAGATATCTCAGGTAATGATCTGAGATATCATTGCTCTGCGGTAGAATTTCTATAGTATCAATATCAACTCCATATGACAGAATTAAATCTAGCGTATGATTATGGTGATGATTTGGTCCTGTCACATTTTGTCTGACTGCAAGAGAGTTGAGAATATCGATAAATGCTAATCCCACTGTGTCATTTTCATTTTCTATGTGAATGTTGAAGTCACCAACAATTAAATCTACAGTAACTACTAGATCTGATAGAAAATTTGCAAATTCACCAAGGAAATCGTCATGGTTACTGGTGTAACCTCCGTTCCCTGATGGAGGGAACGAGACGTTGGTGTCGATGTAGTGACACTAGGGGTCACTCTTGGGAGCCCGAGACACCTCTGGTCTTTGATAAAAGGCCAATGAAAATTGGCGAGTGGTATTTGCATGCCACTCCCCCGAACATACGGGTATAAAAGGAGCTGGTATGCAACCACTCATTCAGGTTTTACGCTGAGGAGCCGATATAAGGTCCGGCCATTTCAGCAGGTAGTTCAGCGTTGTGGCAGGAGGGACCAACGTCTCGTTCCCTCCATCAGGGAATGGAGGTTACACCAGTAACCATGACGTTCCCTATCTGTCACTCACTCGACGTTGGTGTCGATGTAGTGACACTAAGGGTCCCTATACAAAACGCCACAAGGCTGAACTGTGTTACGTGAACTGGCGGTGTGTGGTGGGCAGACATGCTGTGTGCCTCATAGCCAGCACACCAGGTCGACACGTAACCTCCCCAACACAGTTATGAGTGTTGAACAGCCCTTTTTGGGGACAAGTCGACTACCCAGAGATAGAGACAGGCTTAACCCAGTCGTGGCCTCTTTCCCCTTCTCTTTTTCCACTCCCTAAAAAAGAAGGGGGATTATCCGACTGGACCGCTAGGTCCAGTCGGGGGGTGTCCCTCCCAAGGGGAGGACACCGCGGAGACCACACCTTGCCCCAAGAGGGGGGGGGGGTATTTAAGTGGAAGAATACATCACATGGTCTTTCCAACCATGTGGAGAGCCTTCAAGGTAGATCCTGCCCAATGGGGGAGGAGTTACTACAACATGGAGACTGGGGCAGAGGGGCTCTGCCCAAGGAAGATGCAGATTGCCAGCAGGGAAATGAATTAGCAGAAGATATAGATCGCATGGGGTTAGCCTTACAGGGAACCGCCACATGCGGAGCACCTACCCCAGAACCGGGCTCTTAGTTAGCGCGTGTACTGGGCCAGCAGCGAGTCTCTCCGAAAACTCGACTGCCACAGGGCTCGGAGGAAGTCAACCAGGGAACAACTTTTGTGAACACTACTGGGAATTAACAGCGCACGTCTTCAGCTCAAAAGGAGGTGGAAGGCGCTATGTGCAAGCGATACACCCGGCCGACTATCCCGGGCTTATCCGCTTGTGTTGCGTGCCACTACCTGGGACGAAACCAGTTCCACCCGGAGGTTGTAGAACCTTGCAAAGGTGTTGCCCAACCCGCTGCTCTGCAAATGTCTGTTAGAGAGGCACCTCTGGCCAGGGCCCAAGAAGCCGCTACACCACGGGTAGAATGGGCTCGTAGCCCTACCGGGGGCGGCATGTTTTGGGCGAGATATGCCATAGTTATAGCGTCAATGAGCCAGTGGGCGATCCTCTGCTTGGAGACAGCGCTTCCTTTCCGCTGTACACCAAAGCAGACAAAGAGCTGCTCATAGACTCTAAAGTTCTGCGTGCGATCCAAATAGATGCGTAAAGCGCGCACCGGACACAGCAACGACAGGGCTGGATCTGCCTCCTCCTGGGGCAGCACTTGCAGGTTCACCACCTGGTCCCTAAAAGGAGTGGTGGGAACCTTGGCCACATAGCCCGGTCGGGGTCTCAGGATCACGTGAGAATAGCCCGGACCGAACTCCAGGCACGTTTCGCTGACAGAGAACGCTTGCAGGTCACCTACCCTCTTGATGGAAGTGAGCGCAGTCAGGAGGGCAGTCTTCAAGGAGAGTGCCTTAAGCTCGGCTGACTGCAAAGCTCAAAGGGGGCTCTCTGTAGACCCTGAAAAACTACAGAGGTCCGATGAGGGAACGAGATGCAGCCTGGAGGGATTCAGCCTCCTGACACCTCTTAGGAACCTGATGATCAGATCATGCTTCCCTAAGGACTTACCGTCGACTGCGTCGTGGTGTGCTGCTATGGCAGCAACGTACACCTTCAAGGTGGAAGGGGACAGCCTCCCTTCCAACCTCTCTTGCAGGAAGGAAAGCACTGATCTGACTGCGCATCTCTGGGGGTCTTCCCAATTGGAAGAACACCACTTAGCGAACAGACGCCACTTAAAGGTGTACAGGCACCTCGTAGAGGGAGCCCTAGCCTGAGTGAACGTGTCTACCATCGCAGGTGGGAGACAGCTTGGGTCTTCCACGTCCCGTCCAGGGGCTAGACATGGAGATTCCAGAGGTCTGGGCACGGTTGCCGGATGGCGCCCCTTCCCTGAGAAAGAAGGTCCTTCCTCAGGGGAATTTGCCCGGGGGGAGCTGTCACGAGGAGCATGAGGTCCGAGCACCATGTCTGGGCGGGCCATTAGGGTGCTTACCAGGACGACCTTCTCCTCATCCTCCCTGACCTTGCACAGGGTCTGTGCAAGCAGGCTCGCTGGGGGAAAACGCATATTTGCGAATGCCAGGGGACCAGCTGTGTGCCAGCGCGTCTATGCTGAGGAAGGCCTCGGTCAGGGCGTACCAGAGCGGGCAGTGGGGAGGATTCTTGGGAGGCGAACAGGTGCACCTGTGCCTGTCGAATCAACTCCAAATCAGCTGGACCACCTGAAGGTGGAGTCTCCACTCTCCCTTGAGGGTAACCTGTTGTGACGGCGCATCCGCCGAAGTGTTGAGGTTGCCCGGGATGTGAGTGGCTTGCAGCGACTTGGTGCTGCTGACTACGTTGGAGGAGACGGCGGGCGAGTTGTGACATACAGCGGGAGCGCAGACCGCCTTGGCGGTTGACATATGCTACCGCTGCTGTGCTGTCTGTCCGAACTAGCACGTGCTTGCCCTGGATCAACGGCCGGAACCTCTGCAGGGTGAGCAGAATTGCCAGTAACTCGAGGCAGTTGATGTGCCAACGCAGCCGCGGACCCGTACAGAGGCCGGTGGCTGCGTGCCCGTTGCCAACAGCGCCCCAGCCCATTTTGGAGGTGTCTGTCATGACCACGACGTGCCTGGAGACCAGTTCTAGGGGAACACCTGCTCGTAGAAACGAGAGGTCGGTCCAAGGGCTGAAAAGACGGTGACAGACCGACGTAATGGCCACGCGGTGTGTCCCGTGGCGCCATGCCCATCTCGGGACTCGAGTCTGGAGCCAGTGCTGAAGCGGCCTCATATGCATCAACCCGAGCAGGGTGGCCACCGCCGAGGATGCCATATGCCCCAGGAGCCTCTGAAAAAGTTTCAGTGGAAACGCTGTTTTCTGTTTGAACGCCTTCAAACAGGCCAGCACCGACTGGGCACGCTCGTTCGTAAGGTGCGCCGTCAAGGAGACTGAGTCCAACTCCAAACCGAGAAAAGAGATGCTCTGAACCGGAAGGAGCTTGCTCTTTTCCCAGTTGACCCGAAGCCCTAGTCGGCTGAGGTGTGAGAGCACCAGATCCCTGTGTACGCATAACACGTCTCGAGAGTGAGCTAAGATTAGCCAGTCATCAAGATAGTTGAGAATGTGAATGCCCACATCCCTTAACGGGGCAAGGGCAGCCTCTGCGATCTTCATAAAGACGCGAGGGGACAGGGACAGGCCGAAAGGGAGGACTTGTACTGATACGCCTGACCCTCGAACGCAAACCGCAGGAAGGGTCTGTGTTGAGGAAGGATCGAGACGTGAAAGTACGCATCCTTCGGGTCTACCGCCGCGAACCAATCTTGATGCCGGACACTCGCTAGAATGCATCTTTGCGTCAGCATCTTGAACGGGAGTCTGTGTAAAGCCCGGTTCAGTACTCGCATGTCCAAGATTGGCCGCAACCCACCGCCTTTTTTCGGTACAATGAAGTAGGGGCTGTTAAACCCTTTCTTCATCTCGGCTGGAGGGACAGGTTCTATCGCGTCCTTCCGTAGGAGGGTAGCGATCTCCGCGCAAGGTAGCAGCGTTTTCGTCTTTCACCAAGGTGAAGTGGACACCGCTGAACCTGGGTGGATGCCCGGTGAAGTGAATTGCGCAGCCGAGTCGGACGGTCCGGACCAGCCCTCGTGACGGACTGGAAGGCGCAAGCCATGCGTCCAAGTTCCGCGCAAGGGGGACCAAAGGGACAACATCATCGGATGTACCAGCGGGGCGGAGCTCGAGGTGCCACACCACGTCATGGCCGTGCTGAGTCCGAGGACATCGAAGCACTTACCTGGATCCTTGTGACCACCCCCGGAACAGCCTGGGACGGGGAAGGAAGAGGCCTGTCCTCATGACCCGTGGAGACTGTCACATCGGGGGCGGATTTGTGCCACAGCTGGGTGCTCAGGGCGGGAGACCGCCGCTGGAGCACCAACCTGCCAAATGGAGTGGTGGACGGTGGTTGTGATGCCAGCTGTACACACTGGATACGTGACCCAGGGTACAAGGAAACCACTCTTGCTGAGCTCTTGAGTACTGCAGCCACTTGGGAATGCAGCGCAATTAAATGCAAAAGGTAACAAAAATATGAAGATCTGCTTACCAGCTCCAGAGCAGCGGGTTTCGTTGTCCCTGGGTCGCCCGTCTCAAGGGCGCTTTGAAGACTTTCACGGGTTCTGGGCGGCCGCGAGACGGGCGGCGTCTGCTTCCTGCGGTGGGCTCCACGCCAGGGCCAGGCCGAAGGGGTGGGCTGCAGCGGAGCCGGTGCAGTCACCGCAGGGGGACGCCCTTGGCGATGAGTAGATGGGGTGCGGGATCTTGAGCCGCGCCGGGGCAGGATATGCCAGCTAGCATCAATCTACTGCTCTACCATCGAGAACTGCTGGGCAAAGTCCTCGATGGTGTCGCCGAAATAGGCCCGCCTGGGAAATGGGGGCAGCAAGGAATCGTGTCTTGTCGGCCTCACCCATCTCGACCAGGTTGAGCCAAAGGTGGCACTCCTGGACCACTAGTGTGCCATCGTCCGCCTGAGAGACTGCGCTGTGACCTCCGTCGCCCGGAGAGCGAGGTCGGTCGCCGAGCGCAGTTTCTGCATCAATCCCGGGGTGGAACTACCCTCGTGCAGTTCCTTTAGCGCCTTGGCGGACTTGCAGGAGAGCCATGGCGTGCAGGGCAGAGGCGGCTTGTCCAGCGGTACTGTAGGCCTTGGCCGTCAGAGATGACATAAACCTACAGGCCTTGGACGGGGACTTTGGGCACCCGCACCAGGTGGCGGTGCTCTGCGGGCGTAGGCGCACCGCGAGCGCCTTTATCCACCAGGGGATTGCCGAATAACCCTTGGCCGCCCCACCATCGAGGGTAGTGAGAGCGGGGAAGCTGAAAAGATTGGGACCGGGCAGTAAAAAGTGCCTCCCATGACCTTGTCAGCTCTTCATGCACTTCCGGGAAGAAAGGAACGGGGCGGGGCATGGCTTTGAGCGGCGCCGCGAGCCCAGGAACCAATCACCGAGCCGCGAGGGTTCAGGGAAGAGCGGTGAAATCCACTCCAAACGACGCTCGCGGCTGCCCGGGAAAGCATGTCGTCATCTCCGCATCAGCCTGTGACTGGGCGATTGACCCTGAAGGGAGGAGCCCAGCTGAGGCTTCCGACTGGACGAGCCTGCTCTCCGATGCTGCGCTCGAGAGCTCATCACTTTCGCGGGCTCCGAATAAGAGGTCGAACTCGCCGTGAGACGAGCCGGCGGACTCATCCCGGAAGCCCGATCGGGGCAGACGAGCGTGCTGGGGAATGGGAGGTCCGCGGGGGGATATCCGGCGGAGGCGGTCCCATTGGGGTCCCCAAATCGCCCCCAGTGCTAGCCGCGCTGGCCTCAAACCCGTGGGTAAAAGGACCGAGGCGGGAGCCTCTGGGGTGGCTCGCTTTTTTACAAAGGCGAGCCGCGACCGCAACGTTGCCATGGACATATTCTCGCAATGAGAACATGACCATCCACGAACGCTGTCTCCACGTGAGCAGTGCCCAGACGCGAAAGACAATGATCGTGACCGTTAGAAGACAAGAGATAATGAGCACAACCAGAAATAACACACAATCGGAAAAGCATCTTTAAAAAGACGCGTCTTTAAAAAGACATTCCGTGTGTGCACTCTTTTAGAGAAATATATACTCTTTTAGAGGGGAAAAATGCTCTTTCAGAAAATATACTCTAGTTTTTCTGCCGAAGCGCCCAGGGGCATTCTCTGCAGTGCACCAGTGCAGAGGAGGGAGAAGCCGCTGAAATGCGCCGTCAGATCCAGCAGAGGTGAATGAACAGTAGTATTCAGCTCAGTGAGCATGACCGTTCGGCTCCGAAGAGAAAATCTGAATGAGTGGTTGCATACCAGCTCCTTTTATACCCGTATGTTCGGGGGAGTGGCATGCAAATACCACTCGCCAATTTTCATTGGCCTTTTATCAAAGACCAGAGGTGTCTCGGGCTCCCAAGAGTGACCCCTAGTGTCACTACATCAAAACCAACTTCGAGTGAGTGACAGATAGGAAACAGAATACGGCCCGGGTGATATTTATACCGTAGCAAGGGCAAAAAATGAGATTTTTTATTTATATCTGATGGCGTCATATTAAGCATTATTAGTTCAAAAGACTTAAACTTATTCCCTTTCCTCTGAGTAACACCAAAAACTTCACTGTAAATTGAAGCAACACCTCCTCCTTGTCCCTTCAGACGAGGCTCATATTCATAACAATAACCTGGGGGAGTAGATTCATTTAAACTAATATATTCATCCGGTTTAAGCCAGGTTTCAGTCAAACAGAGCACATCTAAACTATGATTTGTAATAATTTCATTTACAATTAGTGCTTTGGTTGAAAGAGATCTAATGTTTAGTAGCCCTACCTTTATATGTTTATCTTCCTTTTTTTTTCTTTCTTTTTTTTTTAAAGTTTGACCTTAATCTAATTTTTTCTAAATGATTTAGTGAGGGGTTTGTATATATTCTTTTTTTTGGGGGGGGGGGGGTTTCCCCTTTTTCACCCAATTTGGAATGCCCAATTCCCAATGTGCTTTTAAGTCCTCGTGGTCGCGTAGTGATTCGCCTCAATCTGGGTGGTGGAGGACGAATCCCAAATGCCTCCGTGTCTGAGACCGTCAATCCGCACATCTTATCACGTGGTTTGTTGAACGCATTGCTACGGAGACATAGCGCATGTGGAGGCTTCATGCCATCCACCGTGGCATCCATGCTCAACTCACCACGTGCCCCACTGAGAGCGAACCACATTATAGCGACCACGAGGAGGTTACCCCATGTGACTCTACCCTCCCTAGCAACCGGGCCAATCTGGTTGCTCAGGAGACCTGGCTGGAGTCACTCAGCACACCCTGGGATTTGAACTAGCGAACTAGCGAACTCCAGGAGTGAAAGCCAGTGTCTTTTACCACTGAGCTACCCAGGCCCCCCTAGGGAGGGGTTTGTGTTTGGTAGTTCGGGGAACAGACACAGTCTCTGTATGATATCTAGGTGATACAGTCTCTATGTGTTGTAGTTTATGTGACCTGTGTTATGTATCAAGGAAGCTAGCAGATGTTCGGATTAACCAGTTTGTCTGTTTCCAACCTGGGCCCCATTTAGTTAAATACTATCACTATTAAGACTATGAGCCAAATTACTAGAGAGGAGAGCGGCACCTTCACTGGAGGGATGGAGTCCGTCTCTATTTAGCAGGTCAGGTCTACCCCAAAAACTCCTCCAATTGTCTATAAATTTTATGCTATTCTCCGGAATCCACTCAGAAATCCAGCCATTCAGTGACACTAATCTACTATAAACCTTTTCACCACGACGAGCAGGGAGGGGGCCAGGGCATATTACAGTGTCTGACATCGTTCACACACCTTTTTAACATTATCTTTAGTGATCTACGACTGGTGAAGCCGTACATCGTTAGTGTCGAAATGAATAACAATTTTAGAAAATCTACGTTTAGCATTAGCCAGCACTTGTAAATTTGATCTGATGTCAGATGCCCGAGCCCCCAAAATGCATTTAACAATAGTGGCTGGAGTCTCTATTTCCACGTTCCTTACAATAGAATCACCTATTACTAAGGCTCTTTCAACATGATTCTAAGTGGGTGCATGACTGAGTGGTGAGAATCAATTGGAAACCCTAACAGGAATGGGAGAGTGGTGTCGCTTTGCTGAGCGAGTATGCCACCGAGACGTTTCCCAAACGTACTGCTGCGGGGGCTCTACAGCCGGAACCAAAGTGTGTGTGTGTTGCTTGCTGTACTACCCGCATCCGAAACAGTATCTACCAGCTTTACTTTCTCACTGGCCTCCACTAGCGTTCAGATGCGTGTTTCTAACTCATTAACCTTCTCAGCCTGACTAATTCCTTACATTTATCACATGTAAATCCCTAACTGCTGATGGAAGAAGCTATAGTAAACATGTGGCATGCAATGCAGGAAGAAATAACATGAGCGGATGCCATAACTTATCGCAGTTGTTTGTTGTTGTTTTGGTTGTTCTTGAGCAGCGAGGGTTTGAGATTGATATGGTTCGATGTGGTTCCTGATTAGCAGATGTTTGAGATTGATGCAATAATCCGTGTAAAACACAGAGGAGAAAACGAATGCACGCAGTCGAGACGCAAGATGTAGACAAGTGGAAAAAAGAGAAGAAAGAAACGGGTGCGCGCGGTAAAATACATGCAGTTGAAACAGTAGAAAAGCGGAAAAAATTGAAGCACACGGTAAAATAGCAAAGGATAAAACAATGAATGTATATGAATAAGCAATGCTAAGCAGGCTAGCAAGCTACAAACACAGACTCATGCAGCGTGCCGCTTTTTGTTTTTATTCAGGTTAATATTTATTTTCCTGGAATAATTAGAAAAGCTTAAGTTATACTGCCATTTCATGTACATAAAATAATGAAATATTGCATACAGAAAACGTAGTGCCTTATTCACACACCACCACACTCAATAACTTTGTTTTATTTACTGTAACAATATTTTAAAATCTACAATGTTAGAACAGGAGTGAATCAGTGGCCAATTGAAAAATGAGGCTCTGTGTTTTCCCACTGGTCAAAGTTGTGACCTTTACATGTTTGCTTGTCCTGTGAGCATGATTTATGTGTCCCAGAGCAAATTTACTATTAAATAGATAAATGAATCATAGACCCTTAAACATTATACTGTATGTACCAAATATGGTAGTTGTTGTATGTGTATTATGGCAGGTTTTACTTGCTTCCTTTTGTTTTGACACATCATCTTTCACAGGGGCACAGTGGAATTAGATGGCTCTGTTCATGTGACTATTTGCAGCAGCCATGTAAAAATGTTCCCATGAAATCGTGACAGTCTGCACTGTCATTTGCAGTTGCCAACTCTGTGTACTGTACATCAACAACTGTTTGTAGACCATTCAAATTTCAAACAAAAATTCAGTAAAGAATGTAACCGGTGGGATTAAATGTGTTAACAGTAAGGTCTGATACCTGTCAAAAACATGTCAGTTCAAGAAAAGGGAGTTTTATAGGACATTTTTAGATGCTTTATTTAGCTGTCTGAAGCATTGTGGGGTTATTCCTCTGGGGTTCATTATGGTGCTGTGATTTTCTAGCAGATGCAGGGGCTCTCTTGAGATTTGCTTTGGCAGGCTTTGGGTAAAAAAAGTGCCTTTTTGCTCACATTTTCCCCACTCTTTTAATGAGGCTAAGATCTCTGCCATAAATATGTCCCTTATGCAGTAAGTGGCCCTTCATTTTGAGAATCTATCTATGTTTGTACCTTTTATCAGTTTTAATTATAATGATTCATTCAGTGCTGGTCTAAAAAGCTATACTCCACAAATGATCCAATAGGAATGAAAATATAGTGGACCCTGCTGGGAGGACACTCTGGATATCTGTTGGTCCTTATGGCCTTCAAACACTACTCTGATGTTATGGATCCTTTTTCTCATCACTGCAGAAACTAAAGTCAGCCTTTGTACACTCATTCACTCTTACTGTTTACATGCATACTTTTCAAAGCCTTGCTTTTGTTTCCAGGAACAAAACAGAAAACCTTCAAGGTCTCCACAATTTGTTGGGATGAATTAAAGACTTCTTAGCCTACAGAAATCACATTACACAATACATCTAACTAGATTTTTAAATGTTTTTGAAGAAAATATGAGTGTTGCTTGGCCATGAAAACTTGCTAGTACAGTACGATGATAGTGTGTGGTGGGTGGTTGCCAGGTGCAGTTGCTAAGGTGTCCTGAGTGATGTTTAGCATGTTGTTATGTATGCTATAGTGTTCTGAGTGGTTGCTAGGGCATCACTAGGTTGCTATAGCCAAGTCATTATGATATTCTGGTCTCTAGATATGGCTTAGGTCCATCCTGAAATATAAGTTTATGAAAATGTTTCAATGTTTCAGGCAAACATGGTATTTCTGATTTCTTAGTAAAGTACTAGCACTCCTTTCCTCTGCAAGCCACACAATTTGAGGAATAATTCATGGTCATAGCACAAATGTGCTGGCTGCATGAGTTTAGTGCTGAAGTTGAGCAATAGTAATAGTGATGCTTGCTTAGCAAACACCACTAATAATATTAACATTTGTTGAGCTTATTGTCACACCACAGTTGATAATTATTCCTGCTACTGCAAAGTTGGACAAGTAAAGGACATCTTCATTTGATGCATTGAATATAAAAATAGCTGAAAAGATTTAAAAGATAGCTGAGAACACCTGCAGTATATAAACTGACTGTGACATATTTAAATGATTTGTGTGAGGACTTGCCACAAGCTTGTCAAGGAAGAACTGTGGGATCTTTGTCATTTTTATGGTCAGTACAAATAAGCAAATCTGCAGAATGCAAATCAGCCTCACTAGGCTAAAGCTGGAAACTTGAGAAAGTCTGCAAGAAAACAACTTCTACAAATGTGCTGTGGTGTACTTTTGCATTAATCCTCAGTTGTGTTGACTCCGTATTTTGCCATTTTTAAATAGATAAAAGTAGGATGTGTGATTTTGAAACAAGAACAGACAGTTGTCTTTTGACAAATGCTGTGTCACGTGTCTGCAAGAATGAATAGTGAGGGTTTTCAGTTTTTCGTATTTATGTATTGTAAATATAGTGTACTTTGTAATATGAATAGCTTTCAGGCATAGTTTTAGTAGCTTCTTCAAAAATGTTATCAATGTTGGCCATTTCGACTTTAAGTTTTGTTTTGGATGTGTTTGACATTTCAAAGTTGCTTCTGGCACAAAAACAATGCCATGAACCGAGAAAAAAATCAAAGAGGCCTTAGTTGGGTCATTCCTGATATGCAGTATCTTTAAAACACAAGAATATTTATGTGTTGTAATTTTAGGAAGGGTATACCAGACATAGAAAGAGAAGCTATCCTCAGCAAATGAGTCAGTAAGAATAAAAAATATACTGGACACCGCTGGGAGGACACTTTGGATATCTGTTGTACCTTATGGTCTTCAAACACCCTTTTGATGTCATGGCAAGAATGGGTGGAACAGGATGGAAATACAGACGTGAAGTTAGCCATCGCTCAGTGAGGTATTGAGAGATACCTTACTGAACCTTAGAGTTAATTTAGATTTTTTTTAACCATCTTTTGAAAATTCTGTATTATCATACTCATTTCTTTAATTTGATCAAACATAATAGAATGTTTTAGAGTGAGACAAACCAACAAATACCACAAAAGATCATACAATTCATAAAACTAATTGCTAACATTTGTATTGTTGTTTTCCAAAAGTTGATAGCAATATTCCCAAGATAACATATTTTGTTTGAAATATTTTGATTAGAGACGGGAAGAAAATTAAGAAAAACTTGGAATATTTCTTAATAAATCAACTGTTTTTCATTTTAGATATGTCAAAAATGACATCATCTACTTGAACCAAAGTGAAATTATTTCAAATTTCACATTTGTTAGATCTTCCTGCATTTGGCTGACCAGATGTTGGGTGGCTCGTCTAAGTTCTGTTGGGTGAGTTCTTCTAATACATAAAGAAAAGTAAACCAGACCAAGTGCTTGTGTGGAAAATAGCTTATTAAGGAAAATCATCGTGAAGCATAGCTCTTCTGAATCTTAACCCAAAGTTCTGTCTGTTACAGAACTTTATACCTGGTAACAAATGGGTGTTAAACAAAACAGTACAGTTAGGACCTCCCCATGGAGGGCCCACAATATACAAGATATCCAGATATTCCCATTACACTAGACATCTTACATGTCCCTTTCATGAGAAACCCCATCAAATGGTTCAAAACAAATCAGAAACAGTATCAGAATGAGCTTTTTATTTTTTTTTATTTTTTTTTTATTTATTTTTTTAACAAGTATGCTTACACACACAAGGAGTTTGTCTTGGTGACAGAGGTTTCCAGTGCACAGAGAAAACAACAACAAGACAAAGATAACAAAATAAAATAAAAAATAAGTTAACAAAATATATAGAGAGAAACACACAATAAGACAAAAAATAATGTATTTACAAATATGTTATATATTTACAGATATACAGTTTTGTGCAAAAGAATGTAATGGTAGAAGAGATAGGGTATAGAGGTAGGGTATTAAATAAATACTATATACATTGTCAAGAAAAAGTATGTGAACCCTTTAGAATTACCTGGTTTTGTGCATTAATTGGTCATAAAATGTGTTCTCATCTTCATCAAAGTCACAAGTACTGTATAGACAAACACAATGTGCTTAAGCTAACAACACACAAACACTTATGGTCTTTCATTTCTTTATTGAACACATACTATTAAATATTCACAATGCTGTGGAAAAAGTAAGTGAACCCTTAGGTTTAATAACTGGTCGATCCACCTTTGGCAGCAATAACCTCAACCAAGCGTTTCCGGTAGCTGCGGATTAGACTTGCAAAATGTTCAGAAGGAATTTTGGGCCATTCTTCCTTACAGAACTGCTTCAGCTCAGCCATATTCCTAGGATGTCTGGTGTGAACTACTCTCTTGAGGACAATCCACAGCATCTCTGTTGCGTTAAAGTCTGGGCTCTGACTGAGCCACTCCAAAAGGTGAATTTTATTTTTTTTATTTTTTTTTAAGCCATTCTGTAGTGGATTTACTTCGATGTTTAGGGTCATTGTCCTGCTGCATCACCCAACTTTTTCTGCCCTGCTGCTGGCACACAGCCACCCTGACATTATCCAGCGGGATATCTTGATAAACTTTGGAATGTGTTTTTCCCTCTATGATAGTAAGCGGTCCAGGACCCAAGCAGCAAAGCAACCCCAAATCATGATGCTCCCTCCACCGTACTTCACTGTTGGTATGATGTTTTCATGTTGGTATGCAGTGCCTTTTTTACGCCATACGTACTGCTGCATGTTCTTCCCAAACAATTCAACCTTAGTTTCATCAGTCCACAAAACATTTTCCCAGTAGCATTGTGGAGTGTTAAGGAGGTCTTTGGCAAACTTCAGGTGTGCAGCAATGTTTTTGTTGGAAAGCTCCGAATTCCTTTGTGGTGTCCTGTCATGGACATTAAGCCTGTTTAATGATTTTCATATAACAGACTCATGAACAGAAATGTTAACCAGTTCCAATGATTCGTTCAAGTCTTTAACTGTAACTTTAGGGTTCTTTTTTACCTCATTGAGCATTCTGTGTTGTGCCTTTTGAATCATATTGTCTGGAAGGCCACTTCTAGGGAGAGTAGCCACAGTACTAAATCATCTCCATTCACAGACAATTTGTCTAACTGTGGATAGATGATTATCTAAGCTCTTTGAGATAACTTTGTAACCCTTTCCAGCTTTATGCAAAAACAAAAAAAACAAAAAAACAAAACAAAACAAAAAAAAAATTCTTGATTGTAGGTCTTCTGATATGATCTCTTTTTTTGCGAGGCATGGTCCATGTCAGTTGATGCTTCTAATGAACAGAAAACTCAAATGTGTGTGTTATTAGTTTAAAAGGATTATTATTTATATATATATATATATTCATTATTTTAACTTGGATGAAGATCAAACCAGATTTTAAGACAAATTTATACATAAAGGCAGGTAATTCCAAAGGGTTCACATACTTTTTCTTGCCACTATGTGTTATAATATATATATGGGCTGTCAATCAATTACATTTTTTAATCGTATTAAATAATTGGTATATATAATATGTAAATACAGTATACTGTAAATATGAGTGAATTGTTATTGCACATGATTATATTGCACAGTGGTGAGTCCCTGGGGGCAGTTTTAACTGTCCAACTGTTATTATGATTGCATAAGTCTTTTGGTACACAGCTTTACAAACATGGATATATATATATATATATATATATATATATATATATATATATATATATATATATATATATATATGACTGTGTCACATCCATCGATTAACTATTTACCTCTATAGCTATCCAATTCTTTCTCTTAGGTGTGATTATAGTCTTCCAGTAAAGAGGCAGAGGATGAGACTTTTAAATGGAGACTCTGAAATAAAAATTCATGTTTTTTGTTTTTTAAATGAGGCCTTATCACAGTGGTGTAATAGGAGAAAATAGCTGTTAATAATACTAGTCTATCTGCGTTGTTTGTTACAGACATAATCATTTTAACAATCTTCCTATTCTGTTCCAATAGAGCATCATAGCTATGATGTTTTGAAAATATGTTTTGAAATAAACAAATTCCATTCATTTTCTCCACAGGGAAATTAATTTTTAACAATAACACAATACTATGTGTATATGCTTTTGTAGAAGCCATAAGTCAGTGGGATTTCAACTTAATTTAAATTGCTGAATTCTTGGTGAAAAATTACACTACCCATAATCATCAAGAAAGATCCACCAATCAGAGACATCACTGTTACTGCTGTTGCCATAAGATCTCAGCAGTGATGCCCACTCCCATAAAGCATTGCAAATAATGTTGCATCTTTTTTTAACAATGAAGACTTTGTTGTTTTGATCTTGCAGTTTAACCTTTTTTTTTTTTTTCTTAGTCATACTACCATGTCCATGCACAGACCATAGCTTCTTAATGCTATGGGAAAATGGGTAAAAACAATACATCTCTTGGAATTGTATTATATTTCAAGATCATATCTTTCACAGAGGAAAAAAAATGAAGATGTGCCCACTCAGAGGAAACAGTTTAACACAATAGTCTGACCCTGAATTGATATAGAGTCAGTCCGGGTGATAGAGAGAAAGAATATTTTCTGAAATAGGATTTCCAAAATGGAATGATTGCAGGATTGAGGAAATATTTGGAATGATTTTAAGTGTTTTAGAAAGCTCATAGTGAACTTTCTGCTTAGCTCACATTTGTTTTATTTTGTAGTGCAGCTTTCAAAAAATTTATGTTCTAAACGTATTTTTCCTCATGACTCATGTCAGACCTTCAACACACCTCTCAACACAAGCAACATGCACCACTTTGACATCCACATGAAAAGCGTTGAAGAGATCATCATGGAAAGGCAACTTTATGAGCTAATCTAATCTCGATACTGACACTCTGACATTCATTTTTTTTCTCTCTCTCTCTCGCTCAACGTTATTATATGCAGTGATTGTTTTGTTAAACAATTTAAAGGGGAATGGTTGGGTCAAACATTTATCTGTGTGCAAACTGTACGTCATTAGATAAAGTTGTAATACTCCAACAACGTTTATTCCAAAAATGTGTACATATGGAGAAATATTGATGGTTTTCATTTTATTAAACATTTCTTTAGAAAAATTTTTCATTCTTGTCCCTTTTCCACTAAATTATGCAATCTGAAACAAAAGTGCAATAATCTCATACAGCATGTGTCAGTTGCAGTACATACATCCAGAATTGAGGAGGCAGCTGTTATGATTTGTCATGCCAAATATGAACATAAGAATAAGTTATTGCATCATGCATACCTCAGAGGCCACATGATAGAGACTTCTGCATGCTATGCTGTATTACAAAATTATCATTATAACCTTCATATAAAGCATAAAAATAAAATGTTGACTGATGGAACATGAAGTAAATATTTAAATGATTAAGGAAATGTATGTTTTTTTAAGCAGTCTTACATTGTTATATGTTTATCATAGAAAAGCATTATAGAACACTGTCACACTGCATATATCTATAAATAATATGCTTTCTGCCTCATTCTGTGAATGCAATCCACATTAGATCAGGAAAAAAAAAAAAAGCTGTTTTCAGTGGTACTCGATGATTATTAAAAAGTGATAAATATGCAGTAGATAATGTGTAATTTATAATGTGTACATTCTGCATTCATGGCATTTATTCAATGCTCAATGCTACATGTGGCTACGCACCTGTTAACTTTTATTATTGTTTTTTATGATTAATTTTTTTGAAAGAATCCACATAAGACCATGAAAAATGCTTTCTTTATCTCTAGCTCAGTGGTGTGTCCAGACTTCTTTGACTGGGGTGGCCCATGTGGGGCACAGACTCATTCAAGGGTGGCATGAAGTGTAATTCAACATCCCTGATATTAATAATACTAATACTACTAAAAAATGTATATTTTTAGGAATTTTTAATAGTCAAATGTTACTTTGCTACATAATTGATTAACTGTTATTACATGTTAATACTGCAAAACACATAAGACACCAAATAGCATTTAATTTTTGAATTTTGTATTTTTTCAGTATAATGATTTTTTTATGCATATAGTGTGTCTTTAAACTGCATAATTGTTATGGACACTGCTAATATGAACATGGTAGTTCTGTGCAATTTTGTGTCGTTTTGTAGTTGGAGAGATAACGTAACCGTGGCATGACATAATACCATCAAGTAAGCTTTTGTTTTATTTTGAGTAAATAAAGAATATATTGAAGATATTTCTTAATCTTATCATAGGCCTACACGTAAAGAATGTGCATGGATTTCAGTTTTGTTTAGGCTATTCAATTTAGCCATATACTTGGACTGCCAATGGTAATTGGATTATTTAATTAAACAATGCTTTAAAAACAACTTATTTAATTAGATATTAAAACTTTTTTCCTGATCTCCAAAAAAAATGTAACAAAAAATTATTTAAATTTATAAAATAAAAATAAATAATAATAATAATAATAATAATTTAGCATTTTTTCTTATGAGACATAGGTCTGCTATGAATTAGGACTGAATGCATACCATTATGAAAGGAAATGAATATAGGCTATATTAAGACTCAAATTTCTGCTAATTAAAAATTGATAGGTGTATTAATTTTATTTTAACTCCAACACATGATTATGATAAAGAACCTAAAGTTTACAAGTTTCCTGGCAATGTGGCATTGTATCTTTTTTAAAGATTTCTAAAATTTGTTTGAGGCAGATAGTTTTAAGTAAACTAGATATCTCTGCATGTTTAAAAGAAAATACTTATGATGCACACATCGATGTTATACACACCCCAAAACATTACGTGGGAAAGTAGTCAGACATTTCTTATCTAAATGAATGAATGGTTCTCGGCTAGAATAAGATTATGAAATATTCAGAAGATTACAGCATTACA
Source organism: Myxocyprinus asiaticus (assembly GCF_019703515.2). Classification (NCBI taxonomy): domain Eukaryota; kingdom Metazoa; phylum Chordata; class Actinopteri; order Cypriniformes; family Catostomidae; genus Myxocyprinus; species Myxocyprinus asiaticus. The sequence goes on from NC_059378.1 coordinate 33,236,468, forward strand.
GTTTTTGTCTAGTTGGGATAGTAGAGAGTACTGGCTTGTTCACATCAAGAACTGGTGACGGGACATAGAGGTGCATTACCGCGGAGCTCCCGGAGGTTGTTTCTTGTGGTATGGGATTAAATTTCTGAGTTGAAGGCGGGAGTGGATAGTGACAGGGCCACCCCATGCCCCCCATCTGGACACGCCCCTGCTCTTGCTCTCTCACAGTCACACACCATCTTTTCTACTCCCAAAAATTATTTAGTAACTGAGGCTGTTTCTATGCAGCATGCTTAAGCAGTGGCATAAGAAAGTAGATCCATACACAAAGCGTTATTAAAGGTGCAGTAAGCAATTTTTTTCATGGAAAGGTATGCAAAAAAAATGTCCTACTCCCTGAAAGATATTAATGAAATAAGTGTCGTGAGATATCTCACCAGTCTCTGTGACAGCACCAGACTTTGTAAACATCAAACAAAAATGTGTCCGCGGGCCGCGGTCTCTGACTCTTTCTGCCTGTCAATCATTTTTCGTGTTCTCATAATGTTGTAGTTGCAGCGAATTATTTAAGCTTAAAGCCATATTAATCAGAATCAGAATCAGCTTTATTGCCAAGTATGCTTACACATACAAGGAATTTGTCTTGGTGACAGGAGCTTCCAGTGTACAACAATACAAAAACAATACAAAAACAGCAGCAAGACATAGATAATAATAAAAAATAAAAAATAATTATACACACACAGACACACACACACATACATACATACACACATACACATACATAGTGCAAATCTAATACAAATCTGTTATCTGTTATGTACAGTGCAAAATACAAATCTGTTATTTACAGTGCAAATGTTTTTTTTTTTTTTTTTTCTCAGAGGAATGAAATGGCAGAAGAGGTTGGATGTGTTGGATAAATATAAAAAAGACTAAACTGTGTATTGCAAATAGTTATTGCTCAATGGGCAATTTAGCTGTTCATGAGATGGATAGCCTGAGGGAAAAAACTGTTCCTGTGCCTGACGGTTCTGGTGCTCAGAGATCTGAAGCGTCGACCAGAAGGCATCAGTTAAAAAAGGTAATGGGCAGGGTGAGTGGGGTCCAGAGTGATTTTTCCAGCCTTTTTCCTCACTCTGGAAGTGTATAGTTCTTGAAGAGGGGGGGGGCAACCAATAATCCTCTAAGCAGTCCGAATTGTCCTTTGTAGTCTTCTGATGTCTGATTTCGTAGCTGAACCAAACCAGACAGTTATTGAAGTGCAGAGGACAGACTCAATGACCACTGAGTAGAACTGTATCAGCAGCGCCTGTGGCAGGTTGAACTTCCTCAGCTGGCGAAGGAAGAACAAACTCTGCTGGGCCTTTTCACAATGGAGTCAATGTGTGTCTCCCACTTCAGGTCCTGTGAGATGGTAGTGCCCAGGAACCTGAATGACTCCACTGCTGCCACAGTGCTGTTTAGAATGGTGAGGGGGGTCAGTGTTGGGGTGTTCCTTCTAAAGTCCACAGTCATCTCCACCGTTCTGAGCGTGTTCAGCTCAAGGTTGTTTTGACTGCACCAGACAACCAGCTGTTCAACCTCCCTTCTGTATGCAGACTCATCGTCATCTCGGATGAGGCCGATGACAGAGGTGTCATCTGCAAACTTCAGGAGCTTGTCGGAGGGGTCCTTAGCGATGCAGTCATTGGTGTAGAGGGAGAAGAGTAGTGGGAAGAGCACACATCCCTGGGGGGCACCAGTGCTGATTGTACAGGTGCTGGAAGTGAGTTTCCCCTGTCTCACAAGCTGCTGCCTGTCCATCAGAAAGCTGGTGAACCACTGACAGATAGACATGGGAATAGAGAGTTGGTGTAGTTTATTCTGGAGTATAGCTGGGATGATGGTGTTGAAAGCCGAACTGAAGTCCACATTATGCCATGATACTAATAACAGTTGTCAGTTGAGGGCGCTATTTTGCTGCTGTTGTTTTTGACAACCATTTCTGATCAAAATCAGTCTCAATAAAGCTAATTTGGTATCTTTGGAGTGTGGGTTTTTGGAAAGAGGGGGTGTGGCTAATCCAACGCCTCAGTTTGTGAAAATTCAAGAATGGCTAAAATCGCTTAAAGCACCTTTAAGTCACACTGGGCAGAATATTTCCAAAATGTGCAAAGTGTAAGGCTCTGATAGGGGGATCTCTTGATATCTGGCAACCCCAAACATGTCTAAATCTACAAGGCTCTTTGGAATATTCAATTCTGATCTGCTAATCGACATTATTCAAAGTCTGTTATTTATCATAAGTAGAGAATTATAATATTTTATTTGCATGATTAGTTCTAAGTAATACAGCTGATCTGAAGGTGATTGTGTAAGATAAAGGGGGATTGTGGTTTTACAAGAGAGATGTTTTTTGTTGTTTCTTTCAACAAGGGGGATTGCATCCGCTCGCATCCCCCACAACTCAAGCCCTGATTATATACATTTGATGTTGTTTTGTACCACTTGATGTATCTAGATACACACAGAATCAGTCTCTTTTCTATCTTATTTTTAATTTTCACCTTAATGATTGGCACCTCCCACACAGTCACACATCATTTGAATTGTCTGGTAATCATTGGCTGTGCTTTGAAAGGTCAGCGGCAAACAGGGTCAATGATGAAATTGTTTAAACTTTGAGAGTCACGTTACAACCTGCATACAACATGGCACCATGGGTAACCAAGGAGGTCTATAATACCTGGAGAAAACTATCCAGTAGCCTTTCCATTCATCGCAATAGCAATTGCTTGGCTGGGGTGTGAATACCTGGAAGTATACAACCTGCATGCTGCCATCTTTGCTAATGGGCACTCAGTTCCAGAGATTTTTTTTTAGTCAATCACCTGAGCCTTAAACTAAAATGCCATGTGACGAATCACTCTGGGGCCGGACGAAAATGACATCCTGACATGTTGAAAATGCTAACTAGCTGAAAGCACCACACGCACACGCAAAGTCCTTTTACTAGCAATTGTTCTGAGCTGTGAATCAAAGGCAGCAGATTGAGAAAAAGTTCTTTTTCACGCTTATAAGACCCTTCCAAAAAGCAAAAATCAATATAATGAAATATTTGTGATTATATGTTGCATGCAGTATAGGCAGTATATACACTGGCAGCCAAAAGTTTGGAATAATATACAGATTTTGCTCTTATGGAAAGAAATTGGTACTTTTATTCACCATAGTGGCATTCAACTGATCACAATATATAGTCAGGACATTAATAACGTGAAAAATTACTATTAAAATGTAAAAATAAATGTTAAACTACTTCAAAGAGTTCTCATCAAAAAATCCTCCACGTGCAGCAATGACAGCTTTGCAGATCCTTGGCATTCTAGCTGTCAGTTTGTCCAGATACTCAGGTGAAATTTCACCCCACGCTTCCTGTAGCACTTGCCATAGATGTGGCTGTCTTGTCGGGCACTTCTCACGCACCTTACAGTCTAGCTGATCCCACAAAAGCTCAATGGGGTTAAGATCCATAACACTCTTTTCCAATTATCTGTTGTCCAATGTCTGTGTTTCTTTCCCCATTCTAACCTTTTCTTTTTGATTTTCTGATTCAAAAGTGGCTTTTTCTTTGCAATTCTTCCCATAAGGCCTGCACCCCTGAGTCTTCTCTTTACTGTTGTAAATGAAACTGGTGCTGAGCGGGTAGAATTCAATGAAGCTGTCAGCTGAGGACATGTGGGGCATCTATTTCTCAAACTAGACACTCTGATGTACTTAACCTCTTGTTTAGTTGTATCTGGGCCTTCCACATCTCTTTCTGTCCTTGTTAGAGCCAGTTGTCCTTTGTCTTTAAAGACTGTAGTGTACACCTTTGTATGAAATCTTCAGTTTTTTTGGCAATTTCAAGCATTGTATAGCCTTCATTCCTCAAAACAATGATTGACTGATGAGTTTCTAGAGAAAGCTGTTTTTTTTTTTTTTTTTTCAAATATTGACTTTAAGACATGCCAGTCTATTGCATACTGTGGCAACTCAAAAACAAACACAAAGACAATGTTAAGCTTCATTTCACGAATCAAATCACTTTCAACTGTGTTTCTAGTACCAAATTAGCAATTTAGCATGATAAGGATCAAGGATAAGGTGTTGGAGTGATGGCTGCTGGAAATGGGGCCTGTCTAGATTTGATCAAAAACTACTTATATATATTTGGGCTGTCAATCGATTACATTTTGAAATTGTATTTACTACATGATATGCTGGTTTATTAATCGAATTTCAGTTGCATTCATTAATATTTGCTACAAAGGCCCCAAACAAAGATTAAATATATTATAATCTAAATAATAATGAAATAATATATAATAAATATAATAATATTAATTTATAATAATATAATAACATAATTATATCAGATAATTCAAAGACATAATGTCAGAATATATGGCTACATTTTGAGTGGCCATCAATTAAGAAAGATGCATTTTACCCCCAGAATGGTGTAGGTACAGGGTCTACCAGAAGGTGCTAACTCACACATACTAAACTCTTTGGTGGTGACATTGTAGCATGATGCTTAGGTTCATAGAGTTTAATTAATTTGGGAACATTGACATGAATTATGTTAAAGGACCTTTACACTTTAATTTAGAAAGGAGTAAATTCCATCTGTTTAGAATAGCTTGAGTGTAACGATTTGGAGGCTTTATTTATAAATTTATATATTGGCCCAATAGATATTTCATATATTGACCCAGCATTGTGTGCAGCACAGTACAATGCAAGTATTGTAAGATACCAACCACAATGTATTCTCATCAGTAATATGGATAATAGATGAACTAGCTATTTCCCCCTTAAGAGTTTTCCCTGTATGGCTTTTTGATCCATAGCAGAGAGTGCTTGCATGCAGCAATCTTCAGGGATTGCTATCACATTGCACACATTTTGCGTGTCGGTTCAAAGAAATCAGTAGATTCATGGAATATAGCCTAGGAGCTGTGCACACAGGAAAGCGGAGCAGCTCCCCAGGCAGCATTTTCCACATGCTTTCCTCATGATTTTTCCTAAAGGACTCAAACAATCTCTGCTACAAGCCTCTACAGCTGCTCTTACACAGTGCATGGACACACTAATGCCAGAGTGTCTGTTGTGTGAACCACTTCAACTGTAGCCAAGTGAATTTAAATTGAATACCAAATATCCAATAATTTCGAATTGCGAGAACTCAAGATGGTTGCATGAGTATATCATTTAAATTTAGATGCAAATTGTGCATCATTGTGATACACTTTCATTCCAATATAAAATGTGCCCTTTACAAGACTGTATACAATTATTGCAAGTAATTTGTCTTAATATTTTTCTGTCTGTGTGATCATGAAAGTCATGACCACAAGTTCACAACCCTTTTTTATTTCAAGAACCCTTGAACTATATGTGTAAATATATATATATATATATATATATATATATATATATATATATATATATATATATATATATATATATATACTCACTGAGCACTTTATTAGGAACACTATGGTCCTTATATAGTGCCCGATGTGGTCTTCTGCTGTTATAGCCCATCAGCCTCAAGGTTCGACATGTTGTGCATTCTGAGGTGCTATTCTGTTCCCTACAATTGTACAGAGTGGTTATTTGAGTTACCGTAACCTTTCTGTCAGCTCGAACCAGTCTGGCCATTCTCCATTGACCTCTCTTATCAACAAAGCGTTTCCGTCCGCAGAACTGCCACTAAATGGATGTTCTAACGGGATGTTATTTTTTATTTTATTTGTTTTTGCCACTATTCTCAGTAAACTCTACAGACTGTTGTGAATGAAAATCCCAGGAGATCAGTAGTTACAGAAATACTCAAACCAGCCCACCTGGCACCAACAATCATACCATGGTGGAAATCACTAAGATCAGATTTTTTTCCCATTGCACTGCATGCACATGCACCATGCACCGCAGCACAAATGGCACAAAGCATGTAGCAGTGTCAGGTGCTCTCTTAGCTGCGCTTATGTAAATAAAGACGTCTCATGCATGCCAGTTTCAAATGGGGGAATGATTAATTAACACTATTTCGGTCGGTCTCTCACACAACACTATCGAATGGCTTCAGAAGAATTGATATATAAGGCACAGTAGTTAAGGACGACTTGTATAGTGCTTTTGTAACTTGGGACAGCCTATCACCATCCTCTCATCCCTCAGGCTTGTTGCTGACACGTGGTACCTGTTATTTTTCTCAGCGCTGGCCATGATGGGCCAATCACAGTCCTCTATTATTACTGAAAGTTTACTGGAGTTTAAAAATGCTTTTATAGATACTACTGAGGCGGATTAACATTCACAGGTATGAATCTTTGCAATTATTATTATTATTATTATTATGATTATTATTTTACTAACTATGCAGTGTATATGTCTCCATTGAGAGAAAAACGTTCTGCTATTTAAATGCAGATGGAGGATTCGGTTTGCAGTGTGTTCATGCCCAGGGGTTGCTCCTGCAGCAGCATCACTTTTTATTTATTTATTTTTCCTTCTTTTTTTTATGATTTGAAAGTGTATAGGCATAATTAAAAATGTTATGAATTTATGTAATACAGAAAGTATACACAAAATAACAGAACAATGTTGGCATTGTGACAAATGTTCATTCATTCACATTCTTTTTCAGTGAAGTGTAACTTTTCATTCAGTTTTCATGGTATTTTTAAATAAAACTTTTTTACGTGAAATGAAGATGAAAGAAAATGCTGTTAATCTTGTACATTTTGATCACTTTCAATTGGGGGGGGGGGGGGGGGTTGTTGTTTCAAAGAGGGGTGTGACCAAATAAATTTGAGAACCACTGCATTACACAGTGCAAAAAACAGTTAAAATGAATGCACAAATAAATAAAAATTCACATTCATTGCATACTCTTAAGTATTTGTATATTGTGTATTAATATCAAACATTCTTCCCTATCAGAAATTTTTAATTCTTAACTGCTCATCTAAAATGCCTGCCTGGCTGTTATAATCACCTTGTCCCTCACTGGGATATATCCACATTAGCTAGAAAAAAAAAACAAAAGAAAAAAAAAAAATAAAAACCCACATGATATGGACAACTTAAACATCTCCATTGAACACATTACCTGTTTTACACATACAGGCTGTCACAGCATCCTTAGATTCACAAACATCAACATAAGTTTAATTAACATGAGGGATTATTACATTTGCACTTGCTTGTTTTGTTCGCAAAATAATTTTTGTACATTTAATTTCATGAACAAGACACCCCTTTTGTGGATGAAATGCATTTTGTGACATGATGAATCACAAAATGGAATGTAGAAAAATCATTTTGTGGATTCAGATAAGCCCTTTCGTGAAAAAAAAAAAAAAACACATCTCATTCACAGAAAAAGCATTTTGTCATATGCTGGGTGCAGTTTTCTGCTATCCACGAAAATTACATTCACCCGTATGTCCTAGAAATAGTAGGAACTTGTCTCTTTTCTTTTTCATGCACAAAATCTGGTTTTTGGTTTAGTATTTTGTGCACGAAATGAAGTGCTTGCTTTACATTTTCGCTGACAAAATGCAACTGGGTTTATGTCTTTTTGTGCACGAAATGCATTTTTGTGTAATTGAATTTCAATATTAAATTAGGCATTTTACACTTGGCACCACATAAGGAACATGTATACTGAGTAAGTAAACAGGGTCAGTTTTGATAGTTCAAGGGGAGAACCTGTCTAACTGTCAAGTCTTTGCCTTACACTCACTCAACTGAGAGATCTGTTGTGGTAAGGAGATCCCACCAAATCAGCATCAACCTGCAAACCCAAGGGTTCTTCCATACCATCACAATCACACCACCAGCTAACATCAAGCATATAGGAAAGACTTTAAATCTGGTTTGTTCCTTACGAAAGGAAGAGCCTCTGTCACATTGGGTTGTGCAGAATTTAAGCCCTATATTATATAATGTGCTCCTAAATAACAAAGCATTACTTGACACCTCATGAATTGTGGTGTATCAGGGTAGGGTTATAAGGATTTGTGGAGCACTGGGTCACTTCCCAAGAGGTCCAGGTCTTCAGAATTTATGTTCAGCAAAGCATAAATGCTCATTCTTTAGGGAACTATGTGAATATGTTGAAAGAGAGTTTGGTTTATACTCTTCAACCTTTTATAAAAATATCAATAACTTTTCAATAACATAGTTAGAAACATCTTAGCATATTTTGGAGATGAAAAGCATAATTTTTGTCTCTCCCTTCCATCAACCATCCTGATTTCCATGTTGTGCATATTTGTCTGATATAATCTGTAACCATAGTAACACAGGCTTGTATAATGTGTTGATGTTAACAGTGCATGAGCACTGTAATTTCACAGATGAGCACTACCCTATATTCAAAAGCAGCAAGTTTAGTCTCATCTCAGTTTTGTATTCTGGTGGTTCATTCTAACATGGGAAAATACAAGGAAAATTTAGAAAACTGAGGGTCTGGCCACAGTTCACAGAGTTTCTATGGTCAAGCTTTATCAAGAATGGCTTCTCTGGTTAAAAAAATTCCTAAAGGACCTAAAGGACTAAATACCAATTAAACTGGGTCCTGAGGTTTCCAGAATGGGCTATTGAACTGTACCGAGCATTATGGCATTCTATTTTCTAAACTGTTTCTTACCCAAATCTTATTTTAGGAAAACCTGAAGCAATTTATTACTGCTCCAGTGTATATGACCCAGTAACCAGATCTTGCACATCTATGGACTGTAGCATCAGTCCTTCTGCTTATGAACATACTGTACTATAAAAATGTTGTGGAGTGGATCATAACCAATGAATCTAATACATATACTGGCTTTGAGTCTGTAGCATGTTAAAAGTAAAATGTGACATGCTTCATGCAAGGTTGCACAGATTTGTGGTCTGTGGTGGATTTTAGTGTGAGCTTTGAAAATTTTAATGGCTGGAGGAAGTGTCAGTCCACTACTCAATGTCAATTTGTGCCGGTCTTTGGTTGTCTGTAGGCTATTGGTACTTGGTTTGTGAGAATCCAGCTGCCTTGTGCAAACTTTAGCATAGCTGTCCATGGTGCTGAAATTTGGCTGGAATCATAGAGGAGGCACACTAAAGACATCGTCATACTAGCTGATTTTTTCAAGTGATTTTCAGGCATAAACTTCATTTACATAATTGTTGGTCAGTAGGTGAGATACGGCAGTAGGTGAGATGTCTGCCTGCTAGAGGTCGTTAATCCCTTGATCATCTGGACTCCTTGCTGAGTTAATGGCTCTGAGAACTGGAAAAGCAGATCAAACTTGTTAGAAAATATCAATCTGTTGCTGGGCCGGACTCTTGCGGGCATCACGTGCCCAGTAAGCTTCTTATTTTACTAAAGAACTGACAACGTTTCATCAGTGATTGCACTCAGCCACATATCATAACAAACACAGATTGTAATCCTAAGTAATTCTGTCACTTAGCATTTTCCTGGTGTTGTCCTACACAAAATTACTTATAAAATCAGAAAACAGAGGCAGAACAGTCTGTTTATGTTGAACATAAATCCTTTACTCACCGAAAGCTGCATATGGACATACGCGTTCTACGGCAAGCTTCGAGGGGATAAATACACAATCAAAAACATTCACAAGGTAAAGTTACTCCATGAATCGCATCCTAAATCAATCTGTTACAATTGTTTATGTTCACGAGACACTCCTGTTGTTATTTCGGCAAACTCCATGTGACAGAAATCAGAGAGAGAGAGACGGGAGGAGTCAGAATATCTGTCACCCTTCCACCATTCTGAATCGGCAAGTGTGTCATACCTCCGAATGGAGACTGAAGTCTGTAAGTGTGACACCCTCGAACAAATTCGAGTTGTTTGGAGTTGGCTAGTGTGACGTCAGCTTTATGAATCAACAAAGGTACTCAGTGTTGTTTGACCATGAACTGAGAACTAACGTCAGTAATGTGAATATCTATGCAACTTCCAGATGATTGCACCAACAGTGTGTGCTAAAAACATATATATTTTGTTATGCAATCCTCTTCTGTCCATGCATCCCAGGAATATTTTAGCTGGCATGAATATCAAGCTAAGTAGCCTAAATAAATAGCATCTTTAGAGGTAAGATACTTGTCAAGCTAGCGGGGCAAAGGGTTATACTTACCATAGATTCAGTCAATGCAGTCTTCACATGCTTGAATCATGCTCCATTCACTACATTTTATTTATCTCATCATCGTGAGATACAATGGACTTCGGTGAACATGAGAAGCCACTCACGCAGACACAATACACATATGCTTCAACTAATTCTTTAAGACACTGAGACCCTAAGGGGCAAACTACTGTTGCAAGAAAGAGCATAGCTTATTCAACAACAAATTCCCCATGGTGACTGGTTCGACCCCTTCTGCTCAGCTTTTTTGCTGAGGCTGAAGAGGCATAAAATAGTCTCTTTATGTTCAGGATCCAAAGCCTGTCCTTCTGAACTGTTTAAATGTACTTCAAATTTGGACAAGAAGGTAATTAGTGTAATTTTAATGATAAAACAAATGTTTCCTTTGATCTTTTTTCATAATGTGAACACATGTTATATAAAGAACACATATTGGTCCAAGGAGATGTTGACTCTTTTTAATGAATGGTAAATGATGAACATTGAACAGCTTTGTTTAATACATTGCACATGCATTCATTCATAAAGAAACCACTACACAAAACAAACAAAACTTCTATGTGCTTGAACATTTATTAAATGATAAAAAGCAAGGGTTTCCTTTCCTTTATCTTATTTTTTTCAGTGGTTCTATAAGCATCCTTATTTTTCTCCATGGCAAAAAAAAAAAAAAAAAAAAAAAAAAAAGAAAAAAATACAAAATAAATAAATAAATAAAAAATTTAAAGGTATGATTTGCTAGAAATCGACCTCTCTCACACCTATCTCATTTTAATTACAAAAACTGAGGATTATGTGTAATGTGATTTTTCTTTTAAGGAGCGTCAGGACAAATTATTAAAATAACACTTATTGCTCTTATATTATATGATTTACTCGGCCACACCACTACAGAAGCCTGTCAGATTAAAGCGCATTATTATCATCTCCCTCACACGCTGCTCTCTCTCTCTCTCTCTCTCTCTCTCTCTCTCTCTCTCTTGCATCTCCTTCATCATCCCTCTCGAAAAAAAATATCGCCGGCGCGAAACAGATGGGGAAAAAAGCATCCGCGGAATCTGAGTACCTTACCGTGTAGAGAATAAGCGTCAAAACTCAACGTTCACCGAGAAGTTCAGTTCGTCCAAAAGACTTCTGGACAGAGGATTTGAGGACATTTTAAGTCTGCTCACGACTGGAAAAGTAAGTTTTGCCGAACCGGAGGTCTATAATGAAACCATGTTGCACCGAACTTAAAACAGTTGACTGGATTCATACGAGTAATACGTCGAAATAGATAAATAAATAAAAATAAGTAGCTTTTATTCGACAAATAATAACTTTAAAGTGTAAAATATGCATTGATTTTTACATTGTATACACTGTTGTGGTCAGTCAAACTTAAGATGAATTTAATTGAATTTAATATGTGGTAGTGTAGTTATTTGATGTAGCTTACAGAGCTGATGCGCTTGATGAGAGACGCACTTCTGAAAATGAAAATGCAAGCTACTGTCTTAACACGTTATAAACCTGTTCTATCTGAGTATCGTAATCTCGTGATCTTTGTTCGACGTCTTGGTGAGATTGGATTATTTGAAGACCTGCTTCGTATATATATTAGTTCAATAAAATATATAAAAATGCTGTATTTATATATATTAAATGGCGTGCATTACACTACGTGTTGAACGCAAAAGTGTTGCCATATTGTTGTGCAGATTCTTATGTGAGTTCGTTTTGAGATGAAATTGGAAGACTTAAATTACACTGTGTCTTGATGATGGTGATGCTTAAAAGTTTACTTTTAAAGCTTTATGCTGCATTATAAGTTCCAAAATAAGACTCCAAAATGTTCTCCTTTTATTCTCTCCAAAATTATGCACAGGAATGGACAAGAGTAACATTTATGGACAACTATCCACCAGTGTTAATTATTCTTTGATTATTTAAATGGTACCATGGGCAAATAATATAAATAACAGTCAGTATTATGTTGTTGTTCTTTTTATTATTATTAAAATGATGTTCAGATCATTGAAAGAGTGTTTGAAAAATTTCTTATTGTGATTCTTTTCACTTTGCTATAACACTATAACATGCAAGAATCTTTTGTAGACTAACATCTTAAGTGGCTGTATAAAACAGCGATATTAGAGTCACATTATAAGACAGCTTGATGACATTTTACACACTGTGCTTACAGTAAAAAAATAAAAAAATAAAAAAATATATATATTTTTTTCCTCATCCATGGTTTAGCACCTTCAGGATTATTCTCTCAGATTCTGAGGATTGGTGCAGATGTTGGGTTGGTTCAATGCTCCAAGCTATGCGTTTGGCCCTAAAGAACAGATGGGGTCCAACTTTGGGTCTCAGGTGGTCTTTCGCAAGCGCTTGTGGAAAATTGTTGACCCCCTTTGTCACTCTGCTAGTCCATGCTGCCTAATGAGTGTTCCTTGAAGTGAATAATGAACAGAACATTGTTTTAAATAGATTACGTGTACCGTAAATTTGTGGTTTATAGCCTGCAAGACATTTATTAATTCCAGTGTTGATGGAGTGAGGTCACTCATCTTGTTCCGGCAGACTCCTGGCCTTCTGTGAGGTCTTCTGCCAGAACAAAGCCATCCACTAATTTCCCCTGAGAGATAGATTATGACTTTTGGCACCAAACGTAAACAGTATCACAAACAGACAGTAGTGATAGGTTGTTACAGTAGTGGGCTACTTTTGAAGGGTCCTTTAATGAATTGAGGTATGAATAATGAAACTGGGAAGCTGGGAACTCGTGTCGCCTGTAGTGAAGCACGTACAGTAACCACTAAACCATGGCTCCGACCAGTCTAAGTGAGTTTTGAGGTCCGACTGACTGTATTCCAGGAAGCATAGATCCAGACAAATGTTGCAATAAAATAAATTGCAGTTTAAGCTGGAGGTAGTCTGACCACTATTTTTTGTGGAAATGTCAGCTGGGTAGATCATGAAAAACAAAAGTCTTTTACTTGTGAAGACAAGATACTAAATAGCATTCTTCTGTTTTGGTGGTTACTCAAAATGACTCAGTCCAATTTAAAACTTGGCTGGAGTTTTTGGACTGCTGAAGTTTTATATGGGACTAAATGAGATAAAGTAAAACTTGAAGATTCTGTTTAATGAATCATATCCCTGTAAATTGCCTGACCCTGGTTCCTTTTTAATCCAAATGCTTAATGGCCAAAAATCCCCCCCAAAAAAAAATGTTCAATAAACGTAAATAGAAATGGAGGACATTTTTTTTTCAACAAAACCAACGTAATTTGTTGGAATGGATTTAATCAAGTTTTGTTGTATAAACTTATAAAATGCATTTTGTCACATCTACTACATAAATATTTGTCAAAGTCATAATTTTTATTATGTTGAGGCAACTTCATTTGTACAGTTTTCGGCTTGTTACCAATCAGTTGTTGTTTCAATCACGATTCATGCCAATCTTATTGTCAGATGCTACTTGGCGCTCCACCCCTTATGTGTGTGTCATTGCGAGCATACAGTAGAAACTGGAGCAAAGGGGCATTTCGTCAGGATTTTTCGACTGAAGGGAGGAGCCATCTCACAGTCCCATGCTAGCAAAAAATCAGAAGTGCGGCAAGCCACATCTCATTCACTTCTTTCAGGAAACCAAGGTTACAGTTGTAAATGCAACATTCCCTTTCAAGTCAGACGCTATGGGACACTAATGCCATAATGCTGTGCTACTGATTCACATGCACCAGCGCAATGCTCACTAGCCAACAGGGTAGTGAAAATCATCAAAATAACTTCCCCTTTGCTTACACAATGGGTAGAGAGAAAGAATGCCAAGGTCAAGGTTATTGAAGTGATGCATGCCTTGTGAATCGTAAACAAGCACAATGGTATCAACAACCTAGTGAGAAAGTCTTGATTGCCAAACCTTTTGCACGGCCTCCATAGCAGAGAAAGAGCTGATCTGACAGCATGAATTACTTGTTCTGTCAACATACAGTACATGCACAATGTCCTCACTGGAAAAATCATATGCAGCCACTTAGCCTTGTCCAATATAAACGTAGGAGAGAATGCTTGCAAGGTGACAACTTGGGCCAAACACCTTGGTCACATAACCTTCTCGAGGCTTAAGGACTGCCTTCGACAAGTCCGTTCTAAACTCTAAGCAAGAGCCTTTGACCAACTAGGTCTGAAGTTTCCCAACACACTTAACTGCAGTCAAAGCGAGAAGCAGCACAGTCTTCAGACAGAAGTAAGCTTACTACATCTAACGGCTCAAACACGGAACTCGTAAGCGCATTTAACACCAGCGCTAACGAGACAATGGACACAGGGGCTGGTGCTAAATTTTTTCATTTTTATGTAATTAACCACACTGAATTAACGTGTTAAATCAACAGCCTTAATTTTTGCCCAGTAGTCACAGCAAAAGAAAATATAACAGAAACATATCCGTAAACAAAATTGGTATTACCCTTGTCCTGTCTTCAGCTTTAAATTGTAACTGTAACTGTTAGGCTACTGTAATTTGCTAGCAGTCTGTGGTTTAAGCCACAGATTGCTAGCAAATAACTAGCATTTGTTTTAGAATCTCTAGCTTCCTGGAATCAGCACGCTCCTTTGTATATTGCTTTGTAAGTCATTAGTGTTCAAGACCTCAGTCAAAAGTTAACTGACCCCCCGGGACACACTATTGCATATGATTGTCCTTTCCTGAGAGATAACAACCAGGATAAATCACTCTTTGTTTAGCTCCCTGTTTCTGAGAGTATACTGATCCAGTGGAGGTACTAAAAAAACAACAGAGCTGAAAATGTCATACCATCAGCAAAACTAGATGAAGCAGCCATTTTTGTCTCATTGAATGATCTTGTGTACAGTAGCTTCACCAGGTTATCACTAGAAATGATTAATGTTTACACTGGTTGGCCAGGAGCATGTTTGCTTGAACAGAAGCTGATGTATTCTAATTCACTCAGTTCTCAGCATTAGCAATGATTGCCTTATTATTCTACAGTATATTTGTGGCAGGTTAAATTAAGAGCATGATCCTATTCAGATCTGCTCTATTGACCAGAACAAAAGAAAACGCTTTGATAATATTGAATATATCCCAACTGGAAGATATTTTTAGGCTGCTTGAGGTGATGAGCTTAAAATGATCCATCACCACAAGTATGTCAATCATCTTTTGGTAGGCCATCCCTTACTCCAATGGTAAAAAGAAGAAAGAGATAAAGGCACTTAGTCACATTTACTGAAGAAGATGGATCCCTTTTATTTTTCTCGAAATAACACAAACAACACAGTCTGCAATGATGTCAAGACTTTCTCACAGACAAAAGGGAAAGGGAATGCAGCTGAATCATGGCTCTCTGCTGATAGGGTTACTTGTGGCATCAGGCAACTTCAAAGGCCCACTCCAGCTGATAGCCCCCATAAAAAGCGAATTTGAAGGGGAATTTTAAATCAAAAATGTATTAATATTTCACCTCTACATTGATTCATGCTGCCACTGAAGGCATTTTCATCTCTCCTCTGAATCATATTTAAGAGGAATTGTGACGACTTCAATCCCATGATCCATGACATCATTTTTAAACATTTTATTTTATAGACTAGCATTTAATTCTCTGAAGTTGTCAATCATCTTAATTTAAGTCTGAGAACTAAAGTGAAGGAAGTAGATAGAAGTTAACAAATGCATAAATATGACGAGCTTTGACAACAACATTTAAGATATGCAAACGATTGTTTTTATGAAGCATCTGTATAATCTTTATATACAGTATTTTGGAGCTGCTCTCATGAAGTCTCAAGGGCACACTGTCTTCTGCAGCATTTCTGAAAACAGATTTAATGAAAGTATTCTTAGATTGACAGCAAGCAACACATTAAAGTGTCCATGTAAGTTATTTCCTGTCCTCATTTGGTTTTTGTTAACTTGGCTGTCAACAGATGGTGTGATTTAATTACATTTGCAAAGGGATATTGTGTGATGGTTCTGGCGATCCAGTAGCCAGAGTGTCCTTCTTTCAGGTGAATGACAGGGTGAAATCCATTTTCATTAAAACTGCCAGGACTTGAGCATCAGGCCTGTGTTAGCATGAATGTGTATGAAAAGATCAATGCAGGGCAATATCCTCAAGCTCTGACAGGTTGCACATTGTGGAGTTACAGCCCACCCTAGTGTGTAAAAGCTGAATGCTGTTCCTAGTTTTCTATTTAAGAATTTGCTAGCATATCGTTCTGCAGACGTGCTGCATGGAAAATATCTCTACGTAAAATATGAATGGAAAATATCTTTTTTTTAAACAGAGAGCTGATTTTGAGCAGATCCAATTAGGTTTAGAGGTCAACATAGAGTAGTAAACATCTTTTTGGACCAATCTTGTTAGTTCTGGCCTTGATTGAATTCCAAACAGGCATCCCTAGATGAAATGCTATGTTGAGCGATCTTTGGATTAATGTCACTCTTTAACATGCACTGCTATTATTTTTAATTATTCAAAGAGGGACAAGGCAGATGTATGATTTTGCAACGAGAAGGAGCAGTTTCATTGATTCTCAGGGTTCTAGTCAACTTCATCATGCAAAATATATTCAGATGAATTGAGTGTGCATGGGTTATGTCATCAAATCCTTCCAAGTGTATTTCAAAAGCAATCAGTAGTTCTAATTCAGAAGGCTTTCATTCACATGGCTTGCTGTGCTTTCAGTTACCAGTTTGGGATCTAGTCGACTTCATCAGGCAGAATATATTCAGATGAATTGAGTGTGCGTGGGTTATGTTGTCAAAGACTTCCAACCACATATTGAAAACATTCAGTAGTTCTAATTCAGAAGGCATTCATTCACGTGGTTTGCTGTGCTTTCATTTACCCACACAAAGACCTCATCTCCATGTGCCCGTCCATGTAAATGTTCTATTTTAACTGCCTGATCTTAGATATTTAAACTGCCTGATTCTGGTAATACTGAGAGATGAGTGCTGGAACAGACAGCTCCTAAATTTAGCCTTGTATAACATCATGCTCTCAAACCATGTGCGTTCTTTTTTCTCGCTGACTGATTTACTGGAACTGTAGAGTGAAATGCCATTGAGGGACTTTGTAACCAAGGCAACAAACAATAGCTGAGCTGAATGGTCAGATTAGTGTGCGAGGAGTAAGGGGCTTAAACTTGAGATTTTTTAAAATATTGCTTGGGTGGGAGCCATGCAGTGATAGTCATAGCTAGCTCGTTATGAGATTGCCACACCTTATCTGCAGGGAAGCTATTTTAAGACAAAACATACTTATGCAAATCATCTTTCTATAGCTTTAGCACAGGCAGATTTATCATCAACTAAATTGGACAAGATGACATTGACGCCATTCTGCAGAGTTACTGACAAGTGGCATCAATTCAAATGGGTTTCCTGCAGAGTAACTGATAGCATGTTGGACAAGTAGCCTCAAAGATAGGGGCTCTGCTCCTGTGGCAACCAGGAAGAAATTGTATTCACACAATCCATAATGAGTGTGATTCGGAGATTGGATTTTCCCTCAAGATTATATTTTTACTCCACTGACAGTTAGGTTTAGGGTTTGGGTTAGGGCATATGGTTAATAAATTATGCATTGCTGTTGACTGTATTAAATTATTTAAAACTAAAAATACAACTCACTTTTGGTGCCACTCTGTGGACATTTCACCTAGAAACTGGAGCTCACACGTCCATACATTCAGCAACAATGTTTGGTTAGTTGAAGAACTTTCGACTTACTGTCACAGAATTCACAGTGAAATCAGTCTGGGAGTGACACTGTTTTAGATTGACATTTTAGGTGGTTATGTACAATACATCAGTATCAGCCAATATATATAGGTTTTAATTCAGTAAAAAAAAAGAACAGCCAAAAATGAACAAGTTTTGCAGAACATAACCGAAAACGGGAACTGTTTTCAGAGTGAAAACCTTTTTTTTTTTAAATGCTGGTAATCGCTAAATTACTGGTTCATTTGTTTTAGTCCCTGGTTGTAAGTGCTAAAAATAATTCGGCTGTCAGAATCGGCCACAAAGTTCTATATCTGTGCGTCCCTTATTTTAGGCTGGGGGGGTGGCTCAGCAGTTAAGGCTCTGGGTTACTGATCAGAAGGTTGGGGACTCAAGCACCGCCACTGCCAAGATGCCACTGTTGGGCCCTTGACCCTATCTGCTCCAGGGCCACCACATCATGGACCCTGCACTTGACCCCAGCTTAGCTGGGATATGTGAAATTTCACTGTATATATGCAAATGTGTGATAAATAAATAAAACTATATATATATATATATATATATATATATATATATATATATATATAAATTATGATAATGCATAGTTGATAATTAGATGATTGTCATCCTTTTTTTAAGTTCCAGATTTTTGTAATGTGTTCTTGATAGGGTATTTGCATAGCTTTTGTACATGTTTGGCTGACATCCTTCAGTGTGATTCTAATAAGCTAACCAACCGTTTTAAAGGATGCATTTTCAATAGCAACAGCAAAAAGCAAAAAAATAAATGCTGTCTGGTTGTGCACAAAGAGCTGCCTCAGCTGGAGTGCAGTCAAACAAACAAACATACGCACGCGCATACACACTCCTTTGGTACTAGCATAGCACGACTAACGGGGGCGTTCTCGATTAACCAAGCTGTTTCTCACCTTCATCACTCAGCACTCCTCATCCTCCCACCATACTGACCTCTGTCATCCATTCTGTGACTCATCCCTCTCTTTCTCTCTCTCTGCAGAGCTGAATGCTCCAATCACACTCTACTTTGACATGAAAACTCTGACTAGTCATTGTCCAGTTCAGACCAGCATCACCGCAATACACCACCATTTATATTTAGGCAGCAGGATAGAAAAAATCTCCTACACGCAATTGACTGGGAGAGATAATTGCGCGAGGTGGGCTCTTCACCCATGTGGGTGTGACGATGCTGCAATTCATCTTTTGTAAAGCCTGGTGGGGTTGTTTTGAGTAGTGAAACTGCTTTCAGCTCTATTAACATATGCTGCAGAGGGCAATTTTGTTGGCTCACATTGCTGGTCTGTACGCTGATGACAACAGCAGTCCTTGTTTAATCCTTTCACTCTGGCTGTGACTGCTTTAGACTGCTGTGCTATTAAGTAAGACACCTTACACTGTGATAAGGTAGACAGTATTGCCTAGCCTCAATGGTTACCCATTTCTACACTTATAAACAAGCAAAGACTGTTTTCGGAAAGTCTGGAGTTTGGTGCCTTTATAGACCTAAATTGAAGGTCTTATAATAGTAGTTGGTGCTTGTTATATAATGTTGTGTTTATGATTTATAAAAACCATTAATGGGGTGATATAATCAATGCAGCCTGATCTCATGAAAATTCTGTGACTGTGGCAACAGTTTGGCAAATGACATTACATGGTTTATTACACATATATTGCGGCAGTTCTGCGGTAAAGCCAGTTAAATGTTCTCTCAAACAGATGAGGTTTTTTAATGCTCCGAGTTTAAAATGAACAAAACTGACATCCCTACCTTAAACCTTAAATCTAAACCTAACCAACAGTGTTATAAAATGTTTTTTATGTTTATCCTCTTTCAAATTTTAAATAAAAAAAACTGACGTACCTACCCGATACCTTAATCACAAATGTGAGGTGAAAAATGCAGTTGCTGAATCAACCATGACATTTTGTGGTGGTTCTATGACACTTTTGTGTTGACTCGTGTGATCGTTCTTCAGTCCTTCGCATTGCAAGTACTACGCTCTATCAATTTAGCTAACGCACAAATTGATCACGTCTGAATAAGCTTGTAAATGTAGTTGGTTTTGTCATGCAAATGTTAAAATGTATCACCTTTCAAGTCATGCGCTATAGTAAAAGTGTTTTGATGTCATAATATTGAATTGTGTGAGGAACATTACGAAAAGTATGTGTTTATTAACTGATAATCAGCAGTTTTACTCGTGATTTGTTTGAAAGTGAATAAAAGTCGTTGTTGTAGCGCCTCTAGTGTTTTTTTTTCACCAGGAAACTGCTGCGATACGTAGAACTCATTTTGCAAAAATTTTATTATAGTAACATGATTCTAAGAGACTAGGTTGAATTAATGGTCTGTGTAACATTTCACAATAAATTTCTCTGATCATACCAATCCAAATGCAGAAATAGAAAAATGGTTTGAAACGTTAATTTTTCATCTTTTCCGGTTACTTCAAGAAAGGATAATTTACCTTTTCTCTCCTTTTCTTCAATTTTACTTTTTCTAAATTGTGACTTTAGACATGATTTTGTTGAATAACTGACTTATCACCAATTTTCTATTTTTCCATTTTTGTGTCTTGCAATTTGTGCTGTGGGCTGTACTATTAGCACAGGGGTGGGTTATGGAATGGACTGCTTATTAATGTATGGACGTTGAGGAGTTTAAAAGGCTAGCAGGGGTCGGCAACCTAATAAATGTTATTATTAATAATAATAAAAATAATAATAATATTTTTTTAATGTATTAAGGCCTCTATATGAAGCTTACTTAATTGCATTAAATAGCATGCTGCTATTTTGTGGCAGTTTTCTGTCAATTCTATCATTCGACTGCTCTAATGGCAAATAAATTCCGTAAAAAGGCGTTAATGTATAAGAATAGATCTATAAGAATAATGTAATTCCTTGGAATAATAGTGAACAAGGAGGGCAACATTTGGAGCTGTCCAATACAATCTGGCACTCTGCCACAATGAGCAATAGTTTCCTTCCAGTTAAAAACTTTCCAGCTTTTGCCAGCTAGCGAGAGATCATACCCCTATCGTCCACTCATTGCGGGGAACAATGCAAAGCAGTACCCTTTATACTTGCGTGCCCCTCTTAAAGTGTAGAGACGTGCTTGGTGCTCAGTGGGTCGTGCAAATGGTTTGTTCACTCTCTTGCTAATGCTCGAGTGCCAATAATTACCCCTCCATGTTCCCTAACCCACACCACCTTGCTAATGGTACAGTCCACAGTGCAAATTGCAAGACACAGAAATGGAAAGACAGAAATAGGTGATTATCCATTTATAAAAAAATAAATAAAAAAATAAATAAATAAAAATTATACAAATGAAGAAAAGGAGAGAAAATGTCAATTATCAATTCTTGAAGTATCCGAAAAAATGTACTTTGAGGCATTACATGGACCAATTAATGACTGATTTTTGTGATTTACAGTGCCTTGCAGAAATATTCAAAGTTTAAACCCTTTATCATTTTTCTCATTTTACGGAATTATAGGTGCTACATTTAGTGTATTCTCTTCAGAAATATATTTAGAAATGTAAATATGACAGAGATGTAATGTCAGTTATTTGAAATAAAAGGAGAGACTTTTCAAGGGTCTAAACACTTTTGTAAAGACTGTGAAAAAACATATAAAAAACATATAAAAAACATACAAAGTCTTAATATGTGCTATTTTATTTATTAAGTTATTTTAAATAAATTGCTGCCTCTTGAGTGTTCTTGCTGGAAATTAGACCTTTTTCAGTATTGGGTAATTTCCTTTTATCTTGTTTTGTTAGTTGTATGATCAAAACAAAAGCATGAATCCAGTTTCTGTTTTACTTAATCGGTCTTCTCCCAAGCTTTGAATTCAGGGGCCGAAAGAGAGAGACGAAGAGAGAAAGAGAGTAAGGCACTGCTGTTCTCTGGTAAAAGCTGGCAGTCATCCTTTTGAGCATCAAGGACAGATTTTTGCAGACAGCACGTGTGAGACATGCTTCAGTTCCCAGAGCACAGTGCTTGTGTGTGTGTGTATTAAATATGGCAGAATAGAAAAGAACAGGACAACTTTTTTTGAGTATTTATCCTCTATATGACATTTGTACTTTGTACATCTGAAGCACAACTGAGTCTACATTACCTTCATAACTACCTACATCTGCCAGTCATTTCTCTATTTTACAGATTTCTTGATATAAGATTCCTTAGAAACCTGACCACGATCATATGCACTTGTCTACAGTATATACAGTACATTATACAGCAGTTACACTGCTGAAATAATCAGGCAGTGAGAATACATAAATGCCACAGTAACTCTTGCAAATTTCAGTATTTGGCTGTAATGTATTTGTGGTCCGCGTCCAATTTAATTACAGCATGTTCCAACACTCTGAGATGTTCAGAGATAGCACTCAGAGGCATGAGCATGTCAGAGCATGTGGCAATGTTTTCCATGAAACAAACAGCCTGACATGTCTCACTTGGCAGTGTGTGATGCAAACTCTCCGTGCATGTTTACAGTACGTCACTTGGAAATTATGTGTAGATCATAATTTAGTTACTGTGAGGATACAGATTTAAGATGATGATGGTGATTAAGACATTGTTGATGATGAGCATTTGAAACATCATCACCAAAATCGTGATCACATCACTATAATTAATAATAATAATAATAATAATAATAATAATAATACATATTTCTCAGTATTATCAATGTGACAAATCTGCAATCTTGTCTCTAATGAAGACTGTCAGCCTGGTCTCATGAAAATCACGTGACTGTGGCAAAATTTTTGCAAAATGAAATTACATGAGTCATTTCACATATTGCTGCAGTTTCAAGGTGAAATGTCCACTGAGGGCAGTAGTGTAGTATAGGGCATACACAGGCATATGCCGTATGCCCACCTATCTTTTTTTAGAATTTTGCATATGCCCACCTAAAATAAGTGATGATACGTATGGCCGCCAGAACAACGAGTAGGCTTTTGATCCGGAACTTTCAATCTACTAATTCGATGCCGCAACACCATTAAGTGAATTGTGTTTTTAATTTTTTTCTTTTTGGATTTTCTCCCCTTTTCTCCCCAATTTGGAATGCCCAGTTCCCAATGCGCTCTAAATCCATGTGGTTGTGTAGTGACTTGCCTCAATCCAGGTGGCGGAGGACAAATCTCAGTTGCCTCCGCGTCTAAGACCAGCTATACGTGTATCTTATCATGTGGCTTGTTGAGCGCATTACCGCGGAGACATAGTGCATGTAGAGGCCTACGCTATTCTCCAAGGCATCCACGCACAACTCAACATGCGCCCCACCGAGAGCGAGAACCACACATTATAGCGACCACGAGGAGGGTTACCCCATGTGACTCTACCCTCCCTAGCAACTGGCCAATTTGGTTGCTTAGGAGACCTGGCTGGAGTCACTCAGCACACCCTGGATTCAAACGCGCGACTCCAGGGGTAGAAGTCAGCGTCAATACTCGCTGAGCTACCCAGGCCCCCATGTTTTTAATTTTAAAAGTGTACAGAGCTTCTCTCTAAACTCTCATGGAGCTGTAGGAGGTGGGAGCGCAACTGATGGCACTGGCAAGACAGACAGTCCGAATAAACTGAGCCACCAATCAGAACGTTCATTTCAGACATGATTGAATATTTGCTAACCAATCATATTTTCCATTTCAGTAAGGGGTGGAACATTTCCAGCATCTAATGCTGATTCACAAGCATCCCTACAGTAACCATAATTTGCGCTGTTAATGTATTTCCATGCAGAATGTAAATTTAAAAAAAAAAAAAAAAATATATATATATATATATATATATACAGTATATATATATATATATATATATATATATATATATATATATATATATATATATATATATATACACATTTAAATTTAATGTATGCAATTAAACTTTGTGAAAATACTGCCTGTTTTTGCACAAGTGCTAGTTTTTGATGCTCTTTGCAGATGCTGCACAACTGTGTCCCTTAATTATATAACATGTCTTCTTTTTTTTTTTTTTTTTTTGCCTTTTACTGCTCTCAGTGGTGCCTTTTTCTTGTGATATCAAATCATTTCAATTATATTTTAATATATATATATATTTAATATATTTCTAAGTAGGAAAGCTTAGTGTATTTGTGTATAGTACACAAATAAAACAAATAACCATTAATTCTTATGTAGGCTATATATGGTGATACTAGATAACATGTAAACATGAACATTACTACACTCATTACAATGTTTAACAGTTTATTGTGTATTATGTATGTATTAGTTTATTAATTAGAGTAATTATAAAGTATTAACAATTTTCATAGTAGCCTAATGAAAGCAACATTAATGACACCTATTAATTTAAATACATATTTAACATCAATGTTCTCCCAAAAGATTATATTTTTAAGTTTAATGCTCTATGGAGTATGTTCTCATCTGTTTTTGTAGTTTTAAATAAACACAATGGATGTCCCTTCCCTAAACTCGAGACCTAAACCTAACCGATAGTGCCATAAAAGAAAATGTAAGATGAAAAGTGTAATAGCTGGAGGCATTCAGGTCATTTCGTGGCACTTCAATGGCACTTTCGGCTAACCTGCTTTGCTGGACTCAAACCCTGGTCCCCTGGTCTCCTGCATTCAAAGTCTAAAGCTCTATCATTTGCGCCTCCATTTAACTTAGTCATGCTTGAATAAGCTAGTAATTGTAGTTGATTATGTAATGGGAGCATTAAAATGTATCGTCTTTTAAATCATGCATTATAGTAAAAGTGTTTCCATGTCATAAGAAGTATTGTGTGGGAAACAGATTAGGGCTGTCATGATTACTTGATTTAATTCGATTACTCTATTAAAAAAAATTCCTCTTGACAAATCGGAAATAAGACGGAAGTGAAGTGGTATACAGACGAGGTTCCAAACACATAACGACAAGAGGTGTCAGCTGTGTGAGAGCACTTCACTTTAGATTTAAAAAACAATGCAGGGTCTGAAAAACCATAACATCACTTCAGAAATGGAACAGAACTCAAAAAGATGAGATTCAGTTCCCTATCTGTCACTCACTCGACGTTGGTGTCGATGTAGTGACACTAGGGGTCACTCTTGGGAGCCCGAGACACCTCTGGTCTTTGATAAAAGGCCAATGAAAATTGCCGAGTGGTATTTGCATGCCACTCCTCCGAACATACGGGTATAAAAGGAGCTGGTATGCAACCACTCATTCAGATTTTCTCTTCGGAACCAAACGGTCATGCTCACTGAGCTGAATACTACTGTTCATTCACCTCTGCTGGATCTGACGGCGCATTTCAGCGGCTTCTCCCTCCTCTGCACTGGTGCACTGCAGAGAATGCCCCTGGGCACTTCGGCAGAAAAACTAGAGAGTATATTTTCTGAAAGAGCATTTTCCCCTCTAAAAGAGTATATATTTCTATAAAAGAGTGCACACACGGAACGTCTTTTTAAAGACGCGTCTTTTTAAAGATGCTTTTCCGATTGTGTGTTATTCCTGGTTGTGCTCGTTATCTCTCGCCTTCTAACGGTCACGATCACTGTCTTTCGTGTCTGGGCACTGCTCACGTGGAGACAGCGTTCGTGGATGGTCATGTTCTCATTGCGAGAATATGTCCATGGCAACGTTGCGGTCGCGGCTCGCCTTTGTAAGAAATCGAGCCACCCCAGAGGCTCCCGCCTCGGTCCTTTTACCCACGGGTTTGAGGCCAGCGCGGCTAGCACTGGGGGCGATTTGGGGACCCCAATGGGACCGTCTCCGCCGGGTATCCCCCCGCGGACCTCCCATTCCCCAGCATGCTCGTCTGCCCCGATCGGGCTTCCAGGTGAGTCCGCCGGCTCGTCTCACGGCGAGTTCGACCTCTTATTCGGAGCCCGCGAAAGTGATGAGCTCTCGAGTGCAGCATCAGAGAGTGGGCTCATCCAGTCGGAAGCCTCAGCTGGGCTCCTCCCTTCGGGGTCGATCGCCCAGTCACAGGCTGACGCGGAGATGACGACATGCTTTCCTGGACAGCCGCGAGCGTCAGTTAGAGTGGATTTCACCGCTCTTCCCTGAAACCTCGCGGCTCGGTGATTGGTTCCTGGGCTCGCGGCGCCGCTCAAAGCCACGCCCCGCCCCGTTCCTTTCTTCCCGGAAGTGCATGAAGAGCTGACAAGGTCGCGGGAGGCACTTTTTACTGCCCGGTCCCGATCTTTTCAGCTTCCCCGCTCTCACTACCCTCGATGGTGGGGCGGCCAAGGGTTATTCGGCAATCCCCCTGTGGATAAAGGCGCTCGCGGTGCACCTATGCCCGCAGAGTGCCGCCACCTGGCGTGGGTGCCCAAAGCCCCCGTCCAAGGCCTGTAGGTTTACGTCGTCTCTGATGGCCAAGGCCTACGGTGCCGCTGGACAAGCCGGGCGGACGATGGCCACGATAGTGGTCCAGGAGCGTCACCTTTGGCTCAACCTGGTCAAGATGGGTGAGGCCGACAGGACACGATTCCTTGCTGCCCCCATTTCCCAGGCAGGCCTATTCGGCAACACTGTCGACGACTTTGCCCAGCAGTTCTCGATGGTAGAGCAGTAGATGGATGCTAGCCGGCTTATCCTGCCCCGGTGCGGCTCAAGATCCCGCACCCCATCTACTCATCGCCAAGGGCGTCCCCCTGCGGTGACTGCACCGGCTCCGCCGCAGTCCGCCCCTTCGGCCTGGCCCCGGTGTGGAGCCCACCACAGGTAGCAGATGCCACCTGTCTCTTGGCCGCCCAGAACCCGTGAAAGGCTTCGAAGCGCCCTTGAGACGGGCGACCCAGGGACAACGAAACCCGCTGCTCTGGAGCTGGTAAGCAGATCTTCATCTTTTTGTTACCTTTTGCATTTAATTGCGCTGCATGCCCAAGTGGCTGCAGTACTCAAGAGCTCAGCAAGAGTGGTTTCCTTGTTCCCTGGGTCACATATCTGGTGTGTACGGCTGGCATCACGACCACCGTCCACCACTCCATTTGGCAGGTTGGCGCTCCAGCAGCGGTCTCCCGCCCTGAGCGCCCAGCTGTGGCACAAATCCGCCCCCGATGTGACAGTCTCCACGGGTCACGAGGACAGGCCTCTTCCTCCCCCGTCCCAGCTGTTCCGGGGGTGGTCACAAGGCGCCAGGTAAGTGCTTCGATGTCCTCGGACTCAGCACGGCCACGACGTGGTGTGGCACCTCGAGCTCCGCCCAGCCGCGAGGCCCCACCTGCCGGTACATCCGATGACGTTGTCCCTTTGGTCCTCCTTGCGCGGAACTTGGACGCATGGCTTGCGCTTTCCAGTCCGTCACGAGGGCTGGTCCGGACCGTCCGACTCGGCTGCGCGATTCACTTCGCTGGGCATCCGCCCAGGTCCAGCAGTGTCCACTTCACCTTGGTGAAAGACGAAAATGCTGCTACCTTGCGCGGAGATCGCTACTCTCCTATGGAAGGACGCGATAGAACCTGTCCCTCCAGCCGAGATGAAGAAAGGGTTTTACAGCCCCTACTTCATTGTACCGAAAAAAGGCAGTGGGTTGCGGCCAATCTTGGATCTGCGAGTACTGAACCGGGCTTTACACAGACTCCCGTTCAAGATGCTGATGGAAAGACGCATTCTAGCGAGCGTCCGGCATCAAGATTGGTTCGCGGCGGTAGACCCGAAGGATGCGTACTTTCACGTCTCGATCCTTCCTCGACACAGACCCTTCCTGCGGTTCATGTTCGAGTGTCAGGCGTATCAGTACAAGTCCTCCCTTTCGGCCTGTTCCTGTCTCCTCACGTCTTTACGAAGATCGCAGAGGCTGCCCTTGCCCCGTTAAGGGAGGTGGGCATTCGCATTCTCAACTATCTCGACGACTGGCTAATCTTAGCTCACTCTCGAGACGTGTTATGCGCACACAGGGACCTGGTGCTCTCACACCTCAGCCGACTAGGACTTCGGGTCAACTGGGAAAAGAGCAAGCTCCTCCCGGTTCAGAGCATCTCTTTTCTCGGTTTGGAGTTGGACTCAGTCTCCTTGATGGCGCACCTTACGAACAAGCGCGCCCAGTCGGTGCTGGCCTGTTTGAAGGCATTCAAACAGAAAACAGCAGTTCCACTGAAACTTTTTCAGAGGCTCCTGGGGCATATGGCATCCTCGGCGGTGGCCACCCCGCTCAGGTTGATGCATATGAGGCCGCTTCAGCACTGGCTCCAGACTTGAGTCCAGAGACGGGCATGGCGCCACGGGACACACTGCGTGGCCATTATATCGGTCTGTCACCATCTTTTCAGCCCTTGGACCGACCTCTCGTTTCTACGAGCAGGTGTTCCCCTAGAACTGGTCTCCAGGCACATCGTGGTCACGACAGACGCCTCCAAAATGGGCTGGGGCGCTGTTGGCAATGGGCACGCAGCCGCCGGCCTCTGGACGGGTCCGTGGCTGCGTTGGCACATCAACTGCCTCGAGTTACTGGCAATTCTGCTCGCCCTGCGGAGGTTCCGGCCGTTGATCCAGGGCAAGCACGTGCTAGTTCGGACAGACAGCACGGCAGCGGTAGCATATGTCAACCGCTAAGGCGGTCTGCGCTCCCGCTGTATGTCACAACTCGCCCGCCGTCTCCTCCAACGGAGTCAGCAGCACCTCAAGTCGCTGAAAGCCACTCACATCCCGGGAAACCTCAACACTTCGGCGGACACTCTGTCACAACAGGTTACCCTCAAGGGAGAGTGGAGACTCCACCTTCAGGTGGTCCAGCTGATTTGGAGTCGATTCGACAGGCACAGGTGCACCTGTTCGCCTCCAAAGAATCCTCCCCACTGCCCGCTCTGGTACGCCCTGACCGAGGTCTTCCTCGGCATAGACGCGCTGGCACACAGCTGGTCCCCTGGCATTCGCAAATATGCGTTTTCCCCCAGTGAGCCTGCTCGCACAGACCCTGTGCAAGGTCAGGGAGGACGAGGAGAAGGTCGTCCTGGTAAGCACCCTACTGGCCCGCTCAGACGTGGTGCTCGGACGTCACGTTCCTCGCGACAGCTCCCCCCGGGCAAATTCCCCTGAGGAAGGACCTTCTTTCTCAGGGAAGGGGCACCATCCGGCACCCACGCCCAGACCTCTGGAATCTCCATGTCTGGCCCCTGGACGGGACGCGGAAGACCTAAGCTGTCTCCCACCTGCGATGGTAGACACGTTCACTCAGGCTAGGGCTCCCTCTACGAGACGCCTGTATGCCTTTAAGTGGCATCTGTTCGCTAAGTGGTGTTCTTCCCGTCGGGAAGACCCCCCAGAGGTGCGCAGTCAGATCAGTGCTTTCCTTCCTGCAAGAGAGGTTGGAAGGGAGGCTGTCCCCTTCCACCTTGAAGGTGTACGTTGCTGCCATAGCAGCACACCACGACGCAGTCGACGGTAAGTCCTTAGGGAAGCATGATCTGATCATCAGGTTCCTAAGAGGTGCCAGGAGGCTGAATCCCTCCAGGCCGCGCCTCGTTCCCTCATCAGACCTCTGTAATTTTTCAGGGTCTACAGAGAACCCCCTTTGAGCTTTGCAGTCAGCCGAGCTTAAGGCACTCTCCTTGAAGACTGCCCTCCTGACTGTGCTCACTTCCATCAAGAGGGTAGGTGACCTGCAAGCGTTCTCTGTCAGCGAAATGTGCCTGGAGTTCGGTCCGGGCTATTCTCACGTGATCCTGAGACCCCCGACCGGGCTATGTGCCCAAGGTTCCCAC
Source organism: Myxocyprinus asiaticus (assembly GCF_019703515.2). NCBI lineage: Eukaryota > Metazoa > Chordata > Actinopteri > Cypriniformes > Catostomidae > Myxocyprinus > Myxocyprinus asiaticus. The sequence goes on from NC_059378.1 coordinate 33,266,135, forward strand.
CACTCCTTTTAGGGACCAGGTGGTGAACCTGCAAGCGCTGCCCCAGGAGGAGGCAGACCCAGCCCTGTCATTGCTGTGTCCGGTGCGCGCTTTACGCATCTATTTGGATTGCACGCAGAGCTTTAGAATCTCTGAGCAGCTCTTTGTCTGCTTTGGTGCACAGCGGAAAGGAAGCGCTGTCTCCAAGCAGAGGATCGCCCACTGGCTCATTGACGCCATAACTATGGCATATCTCGCCCAAAACATGCCGCCCCCGTTAGGGCTACGAGCCCATTCTACCCATGGTGTAGCAGCTTCTTGGGCCCTGGCCAGAGGTGCCTCTCTAACAGACATTTGCAGAGCAGCGGGCTGGGCAACACCCAACACCTTTGCAAGGTTCTACAACCTCCGGGTGGAACCGGTTTCATCCCAGGTAGTGGCACGCAACACAAGTGTAAGCCTGGGATAGCCGGCCGGGTGTTCCGCTTGTACATAGCGCCTTCCACCTCCTTTTGAGCTGAAGACGTGCGCTGTTAATTCCCAGTAGTGTTCACAAAAGTTGTTCCCTGGTTGACTTTCTCCGAGCCCTGTGGCAGTCGAGTTTTCAGAGAGACTCGCTGCTGGCCCAGTACACGCGCTAACTAAGAGCCCGGTTCTGGGGTAGGTGCTCCACATGTGGCGGTTCCCTGTAAGGCTAACCCCATGCGATCTATATCTTCCGCTAGTTCGTTTCCCTACTGGCAAACTGCATCTTCCTTGGGCAGAGCCCCTCTGCCTCAGTCTCCATGTTGTAGTAACTCCTCCCCCATTGGGCAGGATCTACCTTGAAGGTTCTCCACATGGTTGGAAAGACCATGTGATGTATTCTTCCACTTAAATATCGCCCCCTCTCTTGGGGCGAGGTGTGGTCTCCGCGGTGTCCTCCCCTTGGGAGGGACACCCCCCGACTAGACCTGGCGGCCCAGTCAGATAATCCCCCTTCTTTTTTAGGGAGTGGAAAAAGAGAAGGGGAAAGAGGCCACGACTGGGTTAAGCCTGTCTCTATCTCTGGGTAGTCGACTTGTCCCCAAAAAGAGCCGTTCGACACTCATAACTGTGTTGGGGGAGGTTACATGTCGACCTGTTGTGCTGGCTATGAGGCACACAGCAAGTCTGCCCACCACATACCGCCAGTTCACGTAACACAGTTCAGCCTTGTGGCGTTTTGTATAGGGACCCCTAGTGTCACTACATCGACACCAACGTCGAGTGAGTGACAGATAGGGAACGTCATGGTTACTGGTGTAACCTCCGTTCCCTGATGGAGGGAACGAGACGTTGGTCCCTCCTGCCACAACGCTGAACTACCCGCTGAAATGGCCAGACCTTATATCGGCTCCTCAGCATAAAACCTGAATGAGTGGTTGCATACCAGCTCCTTTTATACCCGTATGTTCGGGGGAGTGGCATGCAAATACCACTCGGCAAATTTCATTGGCCTTTTATCAAAGACCAGAGGTGTCTCGGGCTCCCAAGAGTGACCCCTAGCGTCACTACATCGACACCAACGTCTCGTTCCCTCCATCAGGGAACAGAGGTTACACCAGTAACCATGACGTTTTCACAGACCCGCTGGACACATGTACGGTAAGTTCACTGCATGCGATTTGCGGTGCTGCACGTCCAGATGCACGAGAGAAGGTGAGCCATTCCGTGTGGGACAGACTAAATCAGCAAAAAACACATTGGAATGCACTCTTAACCTACACAACTGTTTGCGATATAGGCTTTTATGAAGCAACATAAAATAATGTAATGACGAAGATGTCCGTCGGACTTGATTAAAGTTACACGCAGGGACGGATGCACAAATACTTTCTGCTCAGTGAGTCTGACTGAATCCAGATGATCTAAGAAGGTTATTTTATGCAGATTGTGATTTGGGTTCCATTCTATGAAAATTAATTACCATTTTAATGTAAATGCGATCTTCCTCCTCATGTAAATTAGGTTTCATGATGGTTAAGTTTGTAATAGTGAACTGGTTGAGCATAGCGCTAGCAACGCCAGGGACATGGGTTTGATACTCAGGGAACACACAAACTGATAAAAAACTGTATACATTGAATGCAAGTTGCTTTGGATAAAAGCGTCTGCCAAATGCATAAATGTAAATGTAATAGTTCGCAATTCCCCATTTGCGATAAATATTTTATGGTTTATGGACATTATCACAGGTAAAACTCATTGTGGGAACCCAGAGAACTTTATTTACTGAATAAAGCCGCAGCTCTGTATGCTGTCATTCAAAGCTCAAAGTGAGCCGTTAAAGCCACACAGCTGCACATCTCGCAACCTGCAGACACAGTATAAAACTTTGGCTGTCCTGATGGAGAAATTAGTGAAAACATGGATCTCTCAATGACATGATTACTGTTAAAATTGTATTCTGTGTTGCATGAAAGGGATGGTTAAAATACAATAACCAAATAAAATTGCTTTTTTATCTCTATTAAATTGTTTAAACATGAATATAACTCCTCATGAATATAAATCCTCAATAAACAAGATTGGTTTGCAGTCATTTTTTCTGAAAAGTTTTCCCATATTTGATTTCTACACTGAAATGGGTAGATTGTGTTGAACTAGTTAAAGAAAAAGTAGATCTTGCATTTAAAAAAGGGCACATCTGGAGTAGCCAGTCTCTGTCAGCTTGAATTATATAATTTTTTTTATATTATAGAACTGCTTTGGGTGTCTGTTTGCACAATTGTGTTGTTGTTGTTATTCAGTCATCGTGTGCATCAAAACTTAAGCTAATGAACACATTTTAGCCAAACATGACTTCACCTTGACAACTTTATGCAATCCAATTACTCGATTAATCATCAGAATAATCATTAGATTACTCGATTACTAAAATAATCGATAGTGACAGCCCTTAAACAGAGCAAAAAATAAGTGTTAATGAATTGTTATTCTGCAGTTTTACTCGTGATTTGTGTAAAGGTGAATAAAACTCGTTTTTGTTGTAACTCTAGTGTTTATTTCACAAGAAAATGGAGCGATACATAGAACGAGGTATGTAAAACTCATTTTGCAAAAATATAGGCCTAGTTATAGTAACATGGTTCTATGAGATCAGGTGGAATTCTATGGTCTCTCTCTAAACACATTCCTGCTGACCTCTTTATTTATTTCTCATTATTACATCATATTCTTTTTATTTATTTATTTATTGTATATTTGTTTCCCTGTGGATCCCACATGGTTTGGTAGATGCTGACTTGTTTCTCCAATAAAAGTCATAATGTTTCTGATGGTTTTGTTTGAAATGCCATCTTCTCGCTTTGGGAGACATTTTCCCTCATTTTATTATTGTTATTATTATTATTATTGTTTTTTTTTTTTTTTTTTTTTTTTTTTAGTTTGGCATGTAAGTTGCCAGACAAAAAGAGAAAGTGATATTGATGTTATATCATTATTAATATGCTCTTAGAGCTCTCTCTGTTTCTCATGCAAAGTGTCACAACATTTCATTGCTTCAGAGAACAAGTAGTATTATATATTTTTATTAAAAATTTGATTTTCTCTACCCCTAAAGACCTTTAACTAAGCCAAGTTTTTGTGCTTGTGTGGAAAGTTTGCATTAGATTCATCCTAAAAATGTATTGTAAAAGTTATATGTGTATTATATTTTTGTCTGGTCAAGTTTAAAATCTCAAACCGTTAATTAAGACCACTGCTTGTTATCAAACGAATCTGACTGCTTTCAGACGCAGCCTTGAAGTTGCACTCACACGCTCGTGCGGATCCAGCATGAGTAACAATCTCCTGACAGTTTAAACGGCCTGGATCGCCTACTTGGATTGTCAAGACCATTATGATTTGTGAATGAGAGGAACTTTTGATCCTGATCCTGAAGTTTTTGATTCTGGCTGATAGAATACGTGCTTCAGAAGAAGATATTAGATGAGTGCTCGATGGGAAGAAAACGTCTTGGTTACTGATGTAACCTCTGTTCCCTGATGGAGGGAACGAGACATTGTGTCGATGTAGTGACACTAGGGGTTCGATCTTGAGAGCCCCAATCATCTTTGCTTAAAATAGAAAAGGCCAATGAGAATTGGCGAGTGGAATTTGCATGCCACTATCCGCCCCCAGACATACGGGTATAAAAGGAGATGGCGTGCACCACTCATTCAGATTTATGCTGAGGAGCCGATAGAGAGTCCCGGCCATGTCAGCGGCGGGTTCAGCGCCGTGGCTGGAGGGACACAACATCTCGTTCCCTCCATCAGGGAACAGAGGTTACATCAGTAACCAAGACATTCCCTGTCTGTCACTCACTCGACGTTGTTGATGTAGTGACACTAGGGGTTCCTATGGGAAACAATGCTGAATTGCATCACAAGGTATGGAAGAGTGGACAAGGGCAAGCTTCTGCGTGCCTCGCAGCGAGCGCTCAACCACGTCATGACCTTCCAGCGAGTTAGATAAGGGGTCTCCCTAGTCCTGTTAAGGGGGGAGGAGGCACTTACCCAAGTTGGATACCGGCGGTGCCTTTCCTGATTTGCTGTTAAGCGATTTCCCGCTGAGCACTTTCTAGAATAGCGCTGGGAAGTGCTCTTCCCTCTCCAGGAAGGAGAGCACTATGGAGACCACATCCTACCGGAGGGAGGTTAACATGTAGAGAATACCTCACATGGACTTACCAACGGGGAAGTTCACATATGGAATGATACCACCGGAGCACCCTATCTACAGAGAGGGCACGCAGCCACAGTGGCCTAGGCAGAGAAAGCTCTGGCGAGGGGAAACAGGGTTCACATAAGAGGAAACTGAACAGTGGAAACTCATCATACGGGATTACCAAGGGGGAATCACCATGCCTGGAGCACTGAGCCCAAGCACACGGGCTCACCTGAAATGGGACATACCACGAGTACTGGGTCTGGTGTCGTTACTCCTCTGCCGAGTTCGTCACGAAGAGTGCTTAAGAATTAAAGAGGCATCCGGGGTTCACCGGATACAGGGAACTGTTGTGGACAAAAAGGCGCACATTTGAAAAAGGGGAAAGGCGCAATGCAAGCAGTACACCCAACCGGCCATCCAGTCTACCTGCTGTTACCGCATAACACTCGGGTCAAAACCGGGTCTATGCATAGTTTATAAAACCTCGCAAAGGTATTGGATGTCGCCCAACCTGCAGCTCTGCATATGTCTGCTAGAGAGGTCCCTCTTGCCAGTGACCAGGAGGATGCAACACCTCTAGTGGAGTGCGCCCAGACTCCCAAGGGGCACGGCAAGTCCTGAGATTGGTATGCAAGAGAAATGGCATACACAATCCAATGGGTTAGCCTCTGCTTGGAGACAGCTTTCCCCTTCTGCTGTCCTCCAAAACAGACAAAGAGCTGCTCCGAGCGTCTAAAGCTCTGTGTGCGGTCCAGATAGATTCGCAGGGCACGAACTGGACACAGCAACAACAAGGCCGGGTCTTCCTCCTCTGAAAGGAGCGCTTGCAGGTTCACCACCTGGTCCCGAAAAGGAGTGGTGGGAACTTTGGGCACTGGCCAACACACAAGCTGTGTTCCAGTCATTCATCAACGAGATCTTCAGAGACCTCCTCAACAGATGTCATTGTCTACATTGACGACATCCTCATATACTCCCAAGATAAAGCACAACACATCATAGTCGTTAAAATGGTCCTCTCCCACCTTCTGAAGCACCAACTCTATGTGAAAGCAGAAAAGTGTGAGTTCCACGCGACCCATACAACATTCTTGGGGTATATCATCAGTCATAGAGGTGTTGAGATGGATGACTCCAAGATCAAGGCAGTCACGGAGTGGCCAAGACCCAACACTGTTAAGGAGCTACACATTTCCTGGGTTTTGCGAACTTCTACAGGAGATTTATCTGTAACTACAGTCTCATCTTTGCCCCTTTAAAGTCATTGCTCAAAGGAAAACCATCCAAGCTACTATGGAGTGACTCTGCTCAAAAAGCCTTCGACACCCTCAAGACAAGTTTCACGACCACCCCATTCTCAAGCACCCAGATCCTAACCAACCATTCATTGTGGAAGTGGATGCCTCAGACTGTGGCATAGGGGCGGTTCTCTCTCAATGCCATGGTAATCCTGAAAAACTTTATCCTTGTGCTTTCTTCTCCCGTAAACTGAACTCAGCTGAAAGGAACTATGATGTTGGAAATAAAGAGCTACCACGCACTCTACGCCCTCAGTCATTAATGACGTCACTGCTTATGCTAATGCATCTCTCCTTCCTTTCATGTGTCATTGTTGAAACCTGTCCACCCGACATCTGGCCCCGGAACCACGGATCCTGAGCCTCCTCCTCCATTGGAGATCGATGGATCACCTGCTTACATGGTCAGAGAGATCATAGACTCACATCATCGAAGGGGCCAGATGCAGTACCTGGTGGGCTGGGAAGGTTATGGACCAGAGGAGAGATCATGGGTAGCCACCAAGGACATACTAGATCCATCCCTGATCCAAGACTTCCACTAAGCGCAACCGAATCGTCCTGCACCACGACCAAGGGGACGACCATGAAGAAGAACACCAGGAGTTGTTCGGGGGGGGGGGATTCTGTAATGAATGAGGCTTGTTGTTATGTTTCAGTTCAGCGTTTGTTTTTGATTAAAGTCTTGTTAATTTTTAATTATTAATTCGGTACCCACTGCCTGCTTTCCCGAACCTTGTTACACTGGTGCCAAAACCCGGGGAGGGAGGAAGAGCATGCTGTCCGGGAGAACTCGCAGCTGCCGTCCGCCTCCCTGGCCACTGCCATCCACCAGAGGAGCCGTTACCATCCACCAGGGGATGGAAGAGTCACTGCTGTCTGCCAGGAGGTGGAGGAACTGCTGCTGTCTGCCAGGGGACAGAGGACCCACTGCTTTCCGCTGCGAGGTGGAGGAACCGCTGCGGTCCACCAGGTGATGAAATGGCTGCAGGGGCAACTCCTCCCCTCCAGGAAGGGGGGGGGGGTGTAAGTCAGACCGGAGGTTTCCCCGGCCTGAATCGGGCAGTGAGGATATGTGACAAGGAGGAGGGCATGGCCGGGCTGAGAGGATGCACGCCCAGCGCCGAGTTGCTCAATCAGCGGGAGAGAGCCGGGGACACCGAAGAGAGAGTGAGAGAGAGACACACGCAGCTGCTGTGTGTGTGTGTCAATTTGTTGTTGTGTTTCAGTTCAGCATTTGTGTTTGATTTAAGTCTTGTTAATTGTTAATTCGGTTCCCACTTCATCCTTTCCCAAACTTTGTTACAAAACACTAGCCCTTAACACTTACTTACATTTAATGGCACAAATGGGTAATTCATCTCAAGTGGAAGCTCAACAGAAAATGAAGACAATTAATCTTATTCCAGTATACAATATTAAACTAAACTTCTCAGCTGGTTACAGAAGTGAACCAAATAAAACAGAATAAAAAGGAAAGAACAGAATAGAACAAAACAGAATAGAATAGAGCATGTCATTCCTGGATAGACTAGAACTGAGGTTCTGTACTAGTCTGCATTTGTTTATACAGTTGTAATGCAGATGGTGCAGTCTTTGCCATCTGACACTTTAAGACACATCTAACTATATTTAGAATATGAGAGACAGATTGTACATCTACAATTAAAAGGACAGCAATTTGGAGGTGCTTGTAGCCTTCTAGCCTGCTTAGCATTTTCTATTTTTCTGTTTTCAGCATTTTAGTCTTTAATCTCTGTTTTTTTACCAGGTGCATCCATTTTTTACATTTACTATTTTCATTGCAATTTTACTGAGTGCATCCGTTTTTACCTCTGCTTTTCTCAAACGGATTTTTGCATTGATCTCAAACCCCCGCTGCTGGAACCAACACCTGTACAACAATAACTGTGGTAAGTCATGGCACCAACACACATTATCGCTACTTACACTGCATGCCACATGTTAACATAGCTTCATCCATCAGCAGTGAGGGATACACATGTGATAAATGTAAAGAATTAGTTAGGCTGACGGAGAAGAATTATGAGTTAGAGACATGCATCTATTACGTCCCTCGTCTAGGGGGTGACGGGGTAATAAAATAAAGAGATTTCAGCCAACCACCAGACCAAGAACATGCAACAACGAAAAGTAAATTCTTCTATTATTTATTATCAAAAATGATTCTTTAAAGTTAAGAGCAGCAATAGTTCTTTTTTTTTTTTTTTGGCTTCAGGGTAACCAAAGGTCCAAAACAAAAGAAAGGACAGGTTACCCTTACAGATTGCTGCATTAAACAAGTAACATAAACAGGTTAACATAAATAACATATATATCGCCGTAGCTTTTGTTGATCTGCCGGTTGGTCTGGGAGCGTAGAGATATGTGACCAGCCTGAAGTCACACACAACCCCCCTTCCAGAGAGCAGCTCTCCCAATTATAAGACAACCATATCAATTAGTCAGCCAACCGTAATCACTGAGGGCTGGAGCTATTCAATCCTTCAGTCACCAAGTCAATCAGTGATTCGGTCCTAAGAAATCACACAGCACACGCACACAGGAGAAAAAAAACAAAAACATTAGAAAGGTAAACAAAACACAACACTGGATCGTAACACCCTCACCATCAAGAATCAACGTAAAGTGATTCATAAAACTGAACGAGACAGTGCATCTGCTAAAATATTTTATGTTCCCTTGTACCTAATTTCAATGTTAAATTCCTGAATCATCAGTACCCATCGCATAATTTGTTGATTGGAATTACACATTTTTGACAGAAAAATTAATGGGTTGTGGTCAGTATAAACTACCACAGGTATTGAACTAGATCCCACATACACCTCAAAGTGCTGAAGGGACAGCAACAATGCTAGAGCTTCCTTCTCGATGGTACTATAATGCAGCTGATGTTTCAAAACCTTCTTTGAGAAGTGGCAAATTGTATGGTCGATACCATCGGTGTCTTCTTACAATAGAACACCACCAGCTCTGGTAGCACTGGCATCAACAGCGATCTTAAAGGGTAAAGAGAATCTGGGGCAGAAAATACAGGGGTGCTACACAAAAGTGTCTTTACAGAATCAAAAGCAGTTTGGCATACTTCGGACCACACAAGTTCGCAATATTTGCCAAGCAAATTAGTTAAGGGCAAGACAACATCTGAGAAATTCCTACAAAAAGCACGGTAGTAACCAACCATACCTAGAAAACGTCTTAACTCTCGTTTAGACTGAGGCACAGGGAAAGCAAAATTGCTTGCACTTTGATAGACACAGGATGAACCTGACCTTGGCCTACCTGTTTTCCCAGATAAGTCACAGTAGCTTTGCCAAACTCGCATTTAGCGAGATTAAGTGACAGAGAAGTAAGTTGAAACCGATCAAACACATAATATAACAGATGAATAAATCACAATATCGTCCAGATACACCTCACAGTTAGAAACACAAGACAACACCGTGTTCATCAGGCTCCGGAACGTAGCTGGGGCGTTTCGAAGTCTGAAAGCCATTACCGTATATTCCAGGGGGTTATTAGAAGGGAAAAAAGCCAAAATCTCCGTGGCATGAGGTGTAAGAGGTACCTGCCAATAGCCTTTTAGCATATCAAGCTTTGTAACATAGGTGGCGGAACCAACCTTATCCATGCAATCCTCCATACGAGGAAGGGAATACTAATCTGGTTTAGCGACCGCATTAACCTTTTGGTAATCTGTACAAAATCGAAATGTACCATCACTTTTAGGAACCAGAAGGCATGGTGAACTCCAAGGACTGCTGCTGGGAACTGCTAAACTGTTTTCAAGGAGATACTCCACTTCTGAATACACAACTTCACGCTTAACAGGGTTTAAACGGTATGCATGCTGCTTAATTGGAGAATGAACTTCAACATCAATGTCATGACATGTAGTATGAGAAGGTACATCTGAGAATAACCCAGGATAAGCATGGATTACCTGAACGATATCTTGATGACAATCATCAGACAAATATGACAGAGATGCAGTTAATTCTTTCAATATTTTCGAATTTTGCAAACGAGCTCCAGACACTGGGACATTCCACAGTGTCAACCCATCCTCCTCTGGACAGTATTGAGGTAGCATGTTAACTGAGGCAACAGGGACTTTAGAGCTTTTAAACTCTGGAACCCTATCTCTAAGAACATATGGTTTCAACATATTGATGTGGCACAGGTGGGTTTTTCGCTTTTGATCTGGTGTACGGATTACATAATCGGTCTCACTCACTTTAGACTCGACTACATATGAACCAGAAAAATGTGCTTGTAACGAGGAACCCATAATTGGAAGTAATGCCAAAAAATTTCCACCAGGGTGAAAACTACGAACAACAGACTTCTTATCAAAACATGCCTTCATTTTCACTTGAGTAGATGATAATGAAGTATGAGCCAAATTACAAGCTTTGTGCAAATGCTCCCTAAATGCTCAAATATAATCCAACACATTAGTGGACTCAGTAGACTCCAACATCCACTTCTCTTTCAAAAGCTTGAGTGGGCCTCGCACAGTATGTCCAAATACTAGATCAGCTGGACTAAAAGTTAATGACCCTTGAGGAGTCTCAAGTACAGCAAACAACAGCAGTGGCACTCCCTCATCCCACTCTTGATTCGATTCAGCACAATAAGTGTGCAACATAGATTTTAACGTTTGATGAAAACGCTTTAAAGCTCGTTGAGATTCGGGGTGATACGCACTTGCCACTTGATGTTTGATATTCAATTGGGCCAGTACCTACTTGAATACTTTGGACATAAAATTTGTTCCCTGGTCTGTCTGTACTAATTTTGGAAGCCCAAAAGTAGAGAAGAATTTAATAAGAGCACGCAGAACGACCTTAGTAGTAAGGGAATGCAGCAGGACAGCTTCAGGAAAACGTGTAGCTGTACACATCATAGTTAACAAATATTGATGTCCAGTTTTTGTCTTAGGCAAAGGGCCTACACAATCTACTATGAGATGTTCAAACGGCTCACCCATCACAGGAATAGGTCGAAGAGGAGCAGGCGGGATCACTTGATTTGGCTTACCAATGAGCTGGCACACATGACAAGAACGACAATATGACACCACATCAGATCTTAAACCAGGCCAGTAAAAATGTTGCAAAATACGCCTGTATGTTTTAGTAATACCTAAATGGCCAGAGAGATTATGATCATGAGCCAAACTCAAAACTTGAGAATTAATTTTAGCAGGCACTACCACTTGATAAACGGAATTGAAGTCAGGATCAGTGGCTATTGGTGACCACTTCCACATTAATAATCTGTCATCCCAAAAATATGCAACAGAATTAACTAAAACTTCTTTCCTGACAACTGTTTTTCAACAGCGAGAAAGAGAATCATCCTGATTCTGCTCATGAATAAGAGTCGTTCTCTCAATGGTAAGCGACGGATCAATTTCAGCACCGGTTGTAATGGACAGCGCCTCAGGAAACTTATGTACAACATGATCAGGAGGTTCTTGTCAGGCATCAGAATTGTCAACTGCGTTAAGAAAACTGTCAAAGAGATCAACGAAATCCTCGAACTTACGCGACTATGCTCTCGTAACTGCACAAGCGGAAAACAGCAGGAAATTCGACACTCACATGGGCCTTGTTTTGAGGATCATGAGTCGGGTCACTAATAACCTCAGGAAGCGGCAACATCTTTCCGCCAACGATATAGTTGCCTAGAATGAGATCAACTCCTTTCATAGGCAACTGTGAACGAACGACTATTTTCACAGGACCAGAAACCAAGTCAGATTCGATGAGCACATTGTGCAAAGGAACCTTTAAAATACCCATCTAGATACCCTCAACCAAAACAGTGCTACAAAATGAATGTTCAGTGAATGGCAAGAGATGGTCTAATATAAACGATTGGGCTGCCCCCATATAACGAAGGATTCTAACTGGAATTTTGTCTTTTTGATCGGCCAGAAACACCCACCCATCAAAAACAAACAGATCAAATACTGCATCAATTTTCCGATCTTTCGAAAACCAACGTTGGATTTTCAGCACAAACGAAACCAACACTTGGAAGTCTACTTTTTGTGCGATTGATTTTTATTTTTCAGTGCTGGACATACAGCAATCAGATGACCTAATTTGCGACAATGAAAGCATTCCCGTAACTCAGTAGGACTTGTATTGGAGCTCATCGAATTTTTTGGATTTTTGTCCGAACTAATTTGCGAAGATTCTTTGCGCACAGACGGTACAAAAACATTTTTATGCGATAGAATGAATTAATCAGCACAAATAGCAGCTGGGGCGAGAATAACCAATTTTTGTTCATTGAGATGTACTACAATTTTGTCTGGTAACGGATTTTTTAAATCTTCCAACAATACGAGCTCGCAAAGTTTCTCAAAATCACTTACCTTGCTGGAATGGCACCACTTATCGAACAGAGTACCCTTCTCACGGGCAAACTCTACAAAGGTCTGATTGGCAGATTTGACATGGTGATGAAAATTTTGCCGGTAGGCTTCGGGCACCAATTCATAAGGCCTAAGAACAGACATTTTCAAAACATCATAGTTTAAACTGTCCTCAATTGACAGCGCCGTACAAACTTCTTGTGCTTTACCGCACAATTTTCATTGAAGTAAGAGTGGCCAAATCTCTCTGGGCAAACGTAAGGCACTCGCTATATGTTCAAATGCACTGAAATAAGAATCAACTTCAGCTTCTCTAAACGTAGGAACTAATCGAATTTGTCTATTAATGTCAAAATCTGAATTTTGAACAGAGGTACGTATGTAAGAGAGAGGTGAGACAGGAGAAGGAACATTCATTACACCAGCCACAGACGAGACAGGAATTTGCGGCGGAGCAGACAAACGCTGTGCATTTTGAGCCTCTAGCTCGCACTGCCGAATACGCAAAATCTGTGTGCTATGCTCTTGTCGCTTGACTTCTAAATCAAGTTCTTTAAGTCTCACTGCTAATTTAAGTCCCTCTGTACTCAAACCAGCAAGCGAAGGTGAAACAGCACTTCCAGCTGCCAAAGTTCCCCCCAAATCACCTTCAGCAGGCTGTGACCCAGGACTGATTTCATCATCTTTTAATATTCCCTCTCTCAACAGCTTTTCCTGGATCGCCTCTCTGATAACCCCCTTTGTATTGGATTTAGCAATAGGTACTTCATAAAAATTGGCTAACAGAAATAAATCTGATTTTCTACAAGTCTCTAGTACCTGCTAATTTGGTGACTTTCTAAACGCCTTGATACTGAATTCCATAACGAATATTAATTCTCCCCCCTTTACAAGCAAATACTGCCAATCAGAAATATAACAAAAAGGTACTCACCAGCAAGGAAGCATACTCACAATTTTTTGCCGTTCAAACAAAGGATGGGCCCCCAATTATTACATCCCTCATCTAGGGGGTGAGGAGGTAATAAAATAAAGAGATTCAGCCAACCGCTAGATCAAGAACATGCATCAACGAAAATTAAATTCTTCTATTATTTATTATCAAAAATGATTCTTTAAAGTTAAGAGCAGCAATAGTTCTTTTTTTGGCTTCAGGGTAACCAAAGGTCCAAAACAACAAACAAACCCACTTAGAAAAAGAAAACAGATAAATACATAACCTAACGAATGAAAAAAAAAAATACATACCAATTAACCTAACTACACTGACAATAAACAAAGTCAAAACAGTTCTCAAATGAAAGGACAGGATACCCCTACAGATCGCTGCATTAAACTAATAACATAAACAGGTTAACATAAGAAATAACATAACACAAATATATTGCTGTGGCTTTTGTTGATCTGCCGGTTGGTCTGGAAGCATGGAGATATGTGAGCAGCCCGAAGTCACACACAACCCCTTTTCCAGAGAGCAGCTCTCCCGATTATAAGCCAACCATATCAATTAGTCAGCCAACCATAATCACTGAGGGGTGGAGCTATTCAATCCTTCAGTCACCAAGTCAATCAGTGATTCGGTCCTAAGACATCACATAGCACACACATACAGGAGAAAAAAAAAACACATAACACATCCGAACGCTAGTTGAGATCAGTGAGAAAGAGAAGCTGTTAGATATAGTTTCAGATGCAGGTAGTAGTACATCGAGCCATTCACACACTTCGGTTCCGGAAGTAGAGTGCTGCCAGGCGATTGATTGACAACCAGGTGGCATCGTTTTAGGAAAAAGCGATACCACTCTCCCGTTCCTGTTAGGATTTCCAACAGGTTCTCCCCACTCAGTGACGCACTCAGTGAGAATCCAGATGAAAGTGCCCTGGCTATAGGGGGTTCTATTTTAAGGAACGTGGAAATAGAGACAACAGCCTACATTATCAAATGTGTCCCAGGGGCCAGATTGTCTGACATCAAATTTTAAAGTTCTGGCTAATGTTAAACGTCAAATTTCCTAAAATTGTTGTTCATGTCAGTACTAATGATGTCCAGCTTCGCCAGTTGGAGATCACTATAGATAATGTTGAAGAGGTCAATCAATGTCAGACCCTGTAATATGCTCTGTCCCCCACCCTGCTTATCGCGGTGATGAGATATATATTACATTATCATCACTAAATGGCTGGATGTCTTTGCTAGCATAGAATTTGTAGACAATTTGACAAATGAAAAGTTTTTGGACAGGGAAAACTGTCCTGTTGGTTTTGCCAGTGTGGCCCAACCACTCTTGGTTCCAGGAGCAGGTAGAGCTGTTGGATGCATGATCTGGCCTCTGCCGAAGCTGTGGGAACTTCATATCTGGCCTCTTAATGGGGCTTGTCTGACACAAATGGATTGTCGCAGCTATATGCTTTGAAGTGGTGAATTTTCACTGGCTGGTGTTCCTCACACGATTAAGACACAACACATTGCACAGTGCATACGATGCTTCACTTCTTGTTAGAGTGTTTGGATGAAAGACTCATTCCATCCATGCTCTAAGTGTATGTCACTGCTAAAGTGGCAGGCCACACCCCTTTGGGTGGTTTGTGGGCAAACTCCCATTGGTCTCCAAGCAAAGATTTTCTCACTGGGTTTTCGATGCCATTGTGCTCGCTTATGATTCACAAGGTGTGCAGTGTCCCATGGGTGTTAAGGCCCACTCCACCAGGAGCATGGCCTCCCCCTTGCTTGGGTGAAGGTTGAGTCTTTGCAGGACATTTGCCTGGCTATTGGCTGGGCTTTCCCTAACACTTTTGCCAGGTTTTATAACTTGGATGTTTTCTCTC
The DNA here is from genome assembly GCF_019703515.2 of Myxocyprinus asiaticus. Taxonomy (NCBI): domain Eukaryota; kingdom Metazoa; phylum Chordata; class Actinopteri; order Cypriniformes; family Catostomidae; genus Myxocyprinus; species Myxocyprinus asiaticus. The sequence continues at coordinate 33,281,327 of NC_059378.1, forward strand.
TCTCTTCCCAAATTGTTGCTGCAAAGAAGAGTTGATGTTTCAATGTTCACAGAAACATTGTGTTCTGGCTGTTGGTCTTTTGACCATGCCGTTCCTTGTTCCTTTGATTTTCTACTACCCTGTTGGCTAGTGGCATTACTTCATTTTGTCGGTTGATGACCGTTCTGAACTCATTTTCCCACTGCGATGTGGATGGGAATTTCTGTACAGTGTTTCACTACCCAGTATGGCTATTGTTATTGTTATATTTTATAACCATTCATGGTTAATGAAGTCCGGTCTTTTTCTTCATATTGTTCAATACGAAGGGAAGATTATATCAACGTCTTCCAACTACCCTAATGGTTAGTTGCCGTTGCCTTGTGAGTGTGAATCAACATCTTCGCGTGATGGTACACATTGTCCTATAGCGTCAGCTAGTGACCCCGCGTCAAAGTGACTGACTTAAATGGGAATGTTCTGGTTATGACTGTAACTCTGGTTCTCTAAAGGAGGGAACAAGATGCTGCGTACCCTCACCGCACTACTGATTTCTCACTGTTAAGGAACCGAGTACATCAGGGGCGGAGTGTCAAGCAACATCTGCCAATAGATTGGCATGATTCTAAAGAGCTTCAGAGATCATCACTTCTGGAAGGATTTCCCTTAGCATCAGCTACTGACGCAGCATCTCATTCTCTCATTTCAGGGAACAGGGTTATATTCATAACCAGAACATTTAACCATGGTAGTCAAGTCAAGTCATTTTCATTTGTATGGCGCTTTTTACAACACACATCATTTCAAAGAAGCTTTACAGAAAATTATGCTTTAACAGAAAAAGCTGTAATATAGTAATGTCTTCGAGTCATAACAGTGTGGTTTAATAAAATAAAAAAAAACATGATTGTAAATTGCACCTTAATGGGGGGGGGGGCTTCTGGGTCTGGGGTAAGGGAATGAAGTAGGGGGGCGTTCATCAAAAAAAGGTTAAGAACCACTTATGTAGATGCTTGACTTATAGAAAACAAGCTTAAAGATGGTGAGTTTTTGACTCAGAAGCACTCAGTACAGCATGTTACTTAGAAAAACACCATGCAGTGCGTTCCTCTAGGCTATTTATCTTAGTGTTTGACAGATAAGGGGTTTTCAGTGAATGTTGAATAAATGTTTACAAAAACATGTATTAATTTTTTTTAGTTTTATTTTATTAGTGTTTATTACTAGGAAATAAGAAAATGCATATTCTTTAGTGTGTTGAAATTTTAGAAATGGCTACATTTATCTTATTAGGAAAATGAATAGTAATAAAAGTGTGTCATTATATCAAAATGTTTAATGGGTATGGGACTGATTATTACACTGTGTAAAACATTAAACAGTCTCAGACAGCATGCCTATGGAATACCCAGACCATTCACAGCAAGCATACTCCATAAAAATAATGCTGTAAATATGGTAAGAGCTGGCAAAAAATCCATTCAAATCCATGATCATTATGATTATATTATTATATTTAACTCAAAATAATATTCTATGTATATAATATTCTATATACACTATATTGCCAAAAGTATTCGCTCACCCATCCAAATAATTGAATTCAGGTGTTCCCATCACTTCCATGGCCACAGATGTATAAAATGAAGCACCTAGGCATGCAGACTGCTTCTACAAACATTTGTGAAAGAATGGGCCGCTCTCAGGAGCTCAGTGAATTCCAGCATGGTACTGTGATAGGATGCCACCTGTGCAACAAGTCCAGTCATGAAATTTCCTCGCTACTAAATATTCCACAGTCAACTGTCAGTGGTATTATAACAAAGTGGAAGCGATTGGGAATGACAGCAACTCAGCCACGAAGTGGTAGGCCACGTAAAATGACAGAGCGGGGTCAGCGGATGCTGGGGCGCATAGTGCGCAGAGGTCGCCAACTTTCTGCAGAGTCAATCGCTACAGATCTCCAAAGTTCATGTGGCATTCAGATTAGCTCAAGAACAGTGCGTAGAGAGCTTCATGGAATGGGTTTCCATGGCTGAGCAGCTGCATCCAAGCCATACATCACCAAGTGCAATGCAAAGTGTCGGATGCAGTGGTGTAAAGCAGGCCACCACTGGACTCTAGATCAGTGGAGACGCGTTCTCTGGAGTGATGACTCACGCTTCTCCATCTGGCAATCTGATGGACGAGTCTGGGTTTGGCGGTTGCCAGGAGAACGGTACTTGTCTGACTGCACTGTGCCAACTGTGAAGTTTGGTGGAGGGGGGATTATGGTGTGGGGTTGTTTTTTAGGAGCTGGGCTTGGCCCCTTAGTTCCAATGAAAGGAACTCTGAATGCTTCAGCATACCAAGAGATTTTGGACAATTCCATGCTCCCAACTTTGTGGGAACAGTTTGGGGATGGCCCCTTCCTGTTCCAACATGACTGCGCACCAGTGCACAAAGCAAGGTCCATAAAGACATGGATGAGCGAGTTTGGTGTGGAAGAACTTGACTGGCCTGCACAGAGTCCTGACCTCAACCCGATAGAGCACCTTTGGGATGAATTAGAGCGAAGACTGCGAGCCAGGCCTTCTCGTCCAACATCAGTGTCTGACCTCACAAATACGCTTCTGGAAGAATGGTCAAAAATTCCCATAAACACACTCCTAAACCTTGTGGAAAGCCTTCCCAGAAGAGCTGAAGCTGTTATAGCTGCAAAGGGTGGGCCGACGTCATATTAAACCCTATGGATTAAGAATGGGATATCACTTAAGTTCATATGCGTCTAAAGGCAGGTGAGCGAATACTTTTGGCAATATAGTGTATATTCAGAATAATGTCTATATATATTATCTGACATTAAATATTTAACATAAAATAAGTATTCAACAGCAAGGAGCAGCATTTGTTTATTTAGAATTGCACTCTTAAACTCCACCTCCAATTTTCTCGAGTGCATTATTTCTTGCCCCACCTGTATGCTGGCAGGTACCGTCTCCTGCATTCGGATTGGCTACTAAGAGCTACTTACAAGCGGTCTGTGATTGGCCAGTTGAGAAGTCATTCATATAGCCTTAGTAACCATTAACAGAGGGACGTCATATCGTATAAGTTGCAGAAAAACAAACAGCCACTAAGTTCGAAGCTCAGTGCGAATTTTAAATGGTTAACATTAGACAAGACAAAACTATCACATACATTTATATCAGCTGTTTACTTCTTTGTCGATGTAACATTGCATCTTCCAGTGTATGAACGTGTGTGAGTTTTTACTCTCTTCTGTCCTATACAACTGACTATTTACTATACAGTATATTCCATACAGCTTAATGTACGATATGTAACATAATTTGTCAATTCTTTTCTATAAGTTATTATCATTCATTCATTCTGCAATTAGTTTTATTTATTTATTTATTTATTTTTTATTAAAAAGAATATTATTTCAAATTAACAATTAATACAAAGGGATAGTTCACCCAAAAATTTAACTTCTCTCATCATTTACTCACCCTCATGCCATCCCAAATGTGTATGACTTTCTTTCTTCTGCAGAACACAAATGAAGATTTTTAGAAGAATATGTAAGCTCTGTAGGTCCATACAATGATGATTTGATTTACAATGACATTATTATTATTATTATTTTTCATTAAAAAAAAAAAAAAAAAAAAAAAAAAAAACAATCCATACATGTAGTCTTCTTGTACTCTTTCTATCTAAAACTGAATTTCTTCACATTCCATCTCTGTAATAATGTATTTCTTTTCCACAGCATTCTCAGAAAAGTCTGAAATAGTTAATTACAAAAAATACATATTCTCACACTGGAAGTGGTGGTTACCTTGATATGTTTTATATTCTTATATTTGCCATACAGTGAAACCATAGATGTAAGAGCCAGACAAAATCAGTTTGACATAAAACAAATTCTCATTCATATCACTCATTATTGTTCAGGACAAAGTGATGTCACATATAACCAGGGTTGGGTGTAATGCATTACTAAGTATTTAATTACTGTAATTTAATTACTTTTTAATTGGGAAAAAAGTAAAGGATTACTGTAAATTTTTCAGTAATTTAATTATAGTTCTGATGTAATTGCATTAAATACTGTATGGACTATAGAACAATTCTATATAAAACAATAGTACATTTATAATCAAAATTTAAAGTCTAATGTTAAAATGTATGTTTTCTAATTTAATGATGCTTACTTTTCAGAAAGAGTAATTATTACAGTAATCTAATTACACTGTAGAAGATGTAATTAGTAGTTAGTAATTAATTTCTTTTTTAGAGTAACTTACCCAACACTGCATATAACTAATTATTTTCTTTCCAGTACATTTATTCAGCCATTTACTATTAATAAAAATAAAAAACACAAATAGTTTTTCTACTGCCGGAATGGCAAAGTGTCAGAAGTTAGAATCACCCTAATGTCTTATCTTGAAGGTGGATAAGATAACCATCCAATCAGAAGGCGTCGTCAAGCTGGTGACATTTAGATAACTTTCGTCCAATCATTATCCTCTAATTATATCAATAGCGGGAGTTGCCGGAATATGGGGGGAACAAAAATACGGGTGGGAAAAAAAGAATGCTTCTCGAGTATGCCTATAGTTAACCTCACATTTAGAAGTAATTATTTATTGAGGAAAGCAATAGAATGTCGGTCAGTGAGTATGTCCCCGAATGACCGTTAATTTTAAATTGTGCAAGAGTGTGAATTTCTGTGGCTGAATGAAGCACATGCAGATCAAATGCGCATTCAAATACAGTATAGCTATCCGACAGCGACTAAGGTAATTAGATATTAAGATAATATATTAAGGGAGGAAGGTAGTGTATTCTTGAATGTTTTCCTCATCTGTTCATTGTTATGCATATTATTTACTGTTAGCCTAACTATTTTCTGCATTAAATTAAATGCTAGCCTACTTCAATAATTTAAATAATTGCTGACTGTCAACCTCAAATAATCAAATATGATGATGAAAAATGTGAACGAAAAATAACCATTAGAAAGCTTTCTGTATGCTATTTTAAGGTTGTTCCACAAAAACCTCCATGCAACAGTCTTGGAAGGTTAGTTTATGGTTACACAAATAAAACCTAAAAATAACCATTAGAGAATGTTCTGCATAAGTGCTTTTAATGTTGCCACAGAAAAAGCTGCCTGCAATGTTCTGGAAACATTAGTTTATGGTTTTAAAAATATAACCTAAATAGAATTGGTTCCCAAAAATTAAAAAACTGGAAACCATATGCTAACGTTAGAGGAATGTTCTGTGTTTGCTGGGTCCTTGTCACAGACTATTCACCTTTGGCTTGCTCACTGGGGTTTTGTAAGACACTATTTTATTTTATTCTACATAAAGATGCTCTTTGTTTGTGAAAAGAAGGCCTAATACACAAATTATTGAAAAAAATAATTGTTGAATTAAAAAACATAATAACTGCTAAGTTAAGATGACTATAAGTTATGACTTTGGACTTTACTGGGAAGAAAATATAGAAATTGGACCTCTTACAATATCAATTGAATACCACTGTCCTATTTGAACTTATTTAATTGGTCCTAATCACACACACACACACACACACACACACACACACACACACACACACACAATTATATATATACATACATTCATACATACATATATATATATATATATATATATACACACACACACACACACACACACACACACACACACGATTATATATATACTGTATATATACACCGATAAGCCACAACATTAAAACCACCTGCCTAATACTTGTACAGAGCGGTTATCTGAATTACTGTAGACTTTGTCAGTTTGAACCAGTTTGACCATTCTCTGTTGACCTCTCTCATCAACAAGGCTTTTCCATCCACAGAACTGCCGCTGACTGGATATTTTTTTGTTTTTTTTGGCACCATTCTGAGTAAATTCTAGAGCCTGTTATGCATGAAAATCCCAGGAGATCAGCAGTTACAGAAATACTCAAACCAGCCTGTCTGACACCAACAATCATGCCATGGTCCAAATCACTGAGATCACATTTTTTCCCCATTCTGATGGTTGATGTTAAAATTAACTGAAGCTCCTGACCTGTATCTGCTTGATTTTATGCACTGCATTGCTGCCACACAATTGGCTGATTAGATAATCGCATGGATTATTGTTGGTGCCAGACGGGCTGGTTTGAGTATTTCTGTAACTGCTGATCTTCTGGGATTTTCAAACATAACAGTCTCTAGAAAACAAAAAAACATCCAGTGAGCGACAGTTCATGGCTGACATGCCTTTTCAGCATTGTGTGGACTTCGGGGACAACAATAAGTTAGATAGATAGATTATTGGTGCAATGAAGTACAATACAGCATTAAATACAGCATCAATACACCGTTTAGCCCCGCGATGGCCATGAATGCCCCCTTTTTTTCTCTGCAGTGAGCACACATCCACAGGAGTAAACACGCTTTGAATTTTCAGACAATGTGTGATCTGGAGAGGGCATATAGTTTAATAGATGATTCTGCTGACAGATGACAGAAATTCCCAATCCATCTGCACTACATTTTGATGTGGCCAGGGTGCGCAGAGTTGTCAAAACCTTTATCTCCAGTGTAATTGTGTTGTTTCGATTTGAGGGAGAGGTAACTGCATATCTTATTGCAAGTTAATAATAATAAAAACCTTTTTTAAAGGTCAATGTCAACATTATAATATTTATAATATTAGAATAGTATATTATTAAAATATATTGAGTCTATTGTGATTGAGGTGATACCTTTATAAACGGTAACAAAAATATTCGAATATATTGTTTTTAATGTGGATTGACGACAACAGCCATGCTTTGGTTTGTTTGTGAGTCACTTGTCAGTCCTTAGGATGACTTCTAAGTTGTTGTGGGTTTAAGAGCAACTGTTGTGGGCTTAGTAGCTACTGTCTTGTAGGGGGTGCTAAAGGAGTTTGGGGTAATGGGGCCATTAATGCGTGCCATCCAGTCCCTGTATAACCAGTGCGAGAGCTGTGTCTGCATTCTCAGCAGTAAGTCAAGTTTCTTCCCAGTGCGTTTGGACTCTGCCAAGGCTGTTCCTTGTTACTTATCCTGTTTATGATATTCATGGATAGGTTTTCAAGGTGCAGCCGAGGATCGGAGTGTGTCCAGTTGGAGGGCCTCAGGGTTGCATCTCTGTTGCAATGCCAAAATTATTGATGTGCAGACTGGGCAGGGGATTTTAAATTTGCATGGGACTGGATAGAGAGAACAAGTGTTGAAATTAAAGTAGCATGTAATTTCTCAAACAAGGTTTTCAGAACAGCATTTTGAATACCCCCTCATCAGCTGTTGATCAAACAAAGAGATAGTCCCGCCCCAACTTATGCTAGTGGTTTTGTTACGTTGTTGGTGCCGGTCTAAGCGGGTCACTCAAAACAAACAGAATTTTCATAGAGACACAGTGTTTACAGTTTTCAAGAAAAATTACATAACAATGGCTTACTTATGGTTGTCTCTGCATATTAAGCTGGTATAGAAGAAAGTATTTTAACAATGAAAAAGTTACATCAGCTTTAAGTGTTATTTCATGCATTTTTGAGAAAGATAAGAATAGGAGGAGATTTCATGTTTAATGTCTGTTACATGCACACGTAGAGTATATTTAAAAAGAGTGTCAGTTATGCTGGAGTTTTGGAGGTTACCATTGTGGTGAAAATGGCACTTGTGCTTAGGCTGAGGATGGACTTTCACTGTCAAGTGATCATTGATTGGAGTGCTGCTTAGCTCTATAAGCAGTTGCTATTAAATTGATTGTGCAACAGTTTTGCTGTCCTTACACTTGCTCACCTGGCATATACTTATAATAAATATAATAAATTAAGTTGGTCCAGCATAAGAAAATGTATTTTAAAAAATCTTAGTAAATCGAGTATGACGAACCTAATGAATTTAAACTGCTATAGTACATTAATTTGACATAATCCAACTAAATTATGTTGGCTCAATGAAACTGACTTATTCTGAATAAATGACATTCAATTACATTTATAAACTTTCTATAATTCAATCAAGTAAGTAAGGGTTATAAAATGTCTTGCTTTCTTTATTTCTGGTATTATACATTTGTAACATTACAGAGCAGGCAGGACAGACTGAAGACAGGACGAGACGAAGATGTGTAAAAACCCAAGTGCAGTTTTATTTACAGTGCTGGTATCCAAAGGTGAATTCAAAACAAACATAACATAACAATTACTTGACTTGACTGTTACAAACAACATTACACCAACATTACCCAACCCTGGACAAGAGAACATGCGATAAATACACAGACAAGGGTAACATTACAACCAGAGGGAAAACTGAACTAATAACAATATAACTAGGCAATCAAACAAGAACCAATGATAAAACAGAACTGATAACAAGATTCATAAATATAAACCAATGAAAAGATAGGACTATTAAACATGGTGAAACAAGAGGGTCACATGAAACCACATGACATGAAACAGGAACAGGAAGCATGACAACAAAATAAAAAAATAAAAAACATGATTAAATGAAGAACATGAATCAAACATGAACAAAAACACATTTAAACATGACAACATGACATTCTGCCCCCCTCACTTCTGAACTGATGGGTCCACAGGGGGGCCTGGGCATGGCCCACCCAATCATATTGGCACTGTTGGGCCTCATGTATTCAGATAGAAGACAAAGGCAGGCCTAACACAAGTCGTAAAACCTAACTCAGCCCCCACACATTCCATGTTGTAAATTTTACTGATAAAAATCGCACCAAAATCAAACAAAGGGAGTCCAAAACAGACTACAAATCCATGAAGCCTTGCTCACTAAAGGATCGAATTCTCAACTCCTATTGGATGAGGCACACAACAGAACGTCCCTCAAACATGACATCATCAGGAGTTGAAATACCTCTGAAATGTTTCGTGAATTTACTTCCAGCGACTTCGTTCACTGAATATAGACGTAGTTTTTTTTTGCTGCTCTCCGGTGCAACCTCGTGGCACAAGGAAGTAATGTCCGACTTGAAACTGTAGCCATACAATCTCCATCTCGCTGGACGAGTTGAGATTACTCTGTGTTCAACCAAACACTCTAACGGATCCGAAGGAGACCGCCGAGCAATTCGCATCTTCATCCGTTTGCCTACAGAGGTGAAGAGATTAAAGATTTCTCTTCCATCTTCAATCAAGTCAACATTTCTGAGTTCTCCGCCAGCCCACCGAGAATCAACAGCCGTACCGTCCGCTGACAATCAACAGCCGTACCGCCCACCGACAGAGCGAGGAAACGGCCTCCCGTCATCACACGAGCCTCAAGGAACTGGGTCAAAGTTAAAGGACGGAGGAAAACACATTCTACCTGTGTCCTCATAAGATTCAAGTAAGAGGTTACGTCTGGGCAGAGATAGAATATTATAGTGTGTTATTCTTGTGTTTCAAGGTTTTTGCTTGTACAGTTTACGGACCGCCATGTCCGCTCATTATTAATACTCAGGGTATTAATTATCACGAATTTGTTTTGCTGTATTGTGGTCCAATCAAATTGGATTGTTGTGCAATTTTGCCATCGCGGGTGAGACAGCAACTGAGTTCATCCACCAAATAGTCAAAGTACTTGGGACTGTTTACGAGCCGTCCACCGCGTCTCTGAGCGATGAACTAAACAGCTGCTTTCTCTCCCACGATCGCGAAATCAGCTTTAGGGCTGTCACTTCTCTCTCTCTCGTACTAACCACACACACACACACAAGCAGGCACGCGACCCCTCACAAACATTCTGGCACACATTTTGGCTTGTAGATAGCTTAAATGCTAAAGCCCAGCTTTGTCCCTAAGCTATCATGCAAGCAGATATACGTGGTAACTGGTAGAAGCCATCTCCGCCCCATTCGCGGTCATATTCCCTGGCCGGAAGTCTCGCGTGACATACTCTCCACGAGAGTCACGTCCGCTATTTTGTGCGCGTCCCTCCTTACACACACACTGTCACACACACACACACCCTATGTGTTATAGAATTATTTTTATTTCCATATCTAATCATATCACTGTTTAGTTTGTAGTTGTAAGTCAGAAGTTTATTGACTGCATTGTATTAATTATTAATTGATATTACTGCATAAATAAACTTTTGTTTATATTACAAAGAGAAGTGTTTTGGTTTGTTTTGCATACACCTGTGTCATGCTGACGGGATGTCAGTGCTCGGATTCAAACCTTCATTCATTGTTTTTTTTCCCGAAAATCGATATTCTTCGGATGCCGATTTTCCTAAGAAAACAATCTAATATTGAGACTGTTTTACTATTCGTTTATTAGTCCCTGATTTCAGGGTGGTGCCCCGTCAATGTTAATCCTTATTAATATTCTATTGATTTTTGATAATTGATAATTATCTTTGATGATTGAATTTGAATGATCAATAAGCTAGTATTAATTTTAATTTATGTTTCATCGATGTTAACAATTAACGATTATCTTTGATAACTGTTGATTTAAAGGATTTAAAAAAGCTAACATTGATTCTAATCAATGTTCTATTGATTTTAATAATTAATAATTATCTTTGATAATTATTAATTATTGCTAATAACCAAACTTGCTCCTAAACGTAGCACACTACATTTACTGGAATCCCATATGAGGTTTTAATGAGTTAGATCCAATTACTTAATTTAAATATTAACTAATAACTACAGAAATAATTATTAATTATTTCTGATAGTAACACTGATCTTAACAACCAGTAAAGCCCTACAGCACAAATGCAATGACAACATTTGTGAAGCATTTGTGTCTAGATCATTAGGTCTGTACACTGTACACTCAGAGCTTGCAGTTACATAAATCCTGCAATCTTAACCATATGGGCTTAAGGTGGACTTACGTATGGTATAGATGTATTCAGTTGTACCACATCTACCCTACAGTCAGCCTGTACATGAGCTACTTCTGGCACAGCTGATATGGCTTCAAAAATATTTTTTGTTTATTTTTAATTTTTTTTGGCTGATATGGTGTTTTGTCATTTACTGACCACAGTGGTGTATTGAAGACTGTTTACATGGCATATTACGATGATAAAATAATTAAAGGAAAGCATGTCTTCTCTATGCCAGTTGACTCACAAAAAATCAGGAGAAAGCTTCTGATGGTATACTGTAGTGCTCTGCGGTCTTTCCTGTTTTACACAATCACAGAACAAGATTAATGCAGTGAAAGAGACAGTGACTTCTTGTGTCAAGCACAAATGTCTTGTTTGTGTGGATGCTGTATGAGGGTATGATGGTTTTTATTTTTCATTCCCTAACAAAATGATCAATAATAATGAAGTACACCACTGCAAAACAGACAACCAGAGGAGAGAGAATGACAAAGAAACAGAGAGAAAGACATGCCGAGAGAGGGAATAACAATGAGATATTTGAGAAGGCTGGGTTCACTGATGACATGAGCAAAAGCATATTGGAGAAACTCAGAGAAGCTCAGTTGTTCCAGAGCGTTGATAGCTTCTAGCCTGCGAGGAACTGTCAGAGAGTTGCACTAGACAGAAATAATTGATAGAGCATCCTTCTCTTACTTCACCCTGCTCATTATTTTGTGTTGTGCCTCTGCTGGCCCAACAATGTGATGAGGCTCAGGGCTTCTCACCGAGGCAGTGACTCCATTTGTGTCGTGACTCAAACATCTCACTGTATGTTTGAGAGCAAGCCACTTTCCTTTGAAACTGGCCTCAAAAAACCCTTTGAAAACCCCTAAAATCCCAAAACAGGATGGAGTGAAGCCCAAGCAAGTGCAGGACTGGATGGACAGCAGACATTTCTTTTTAACAGTACTCATATTTTTTTTTTTTTACTGGTGTATGTAAGCAAGAAATGTCCTTAGGGGAGCTGTCTAGAGATAAGATCTGAGAATCATGTTGTGTAAAGACTGGGAAAAAGGACAAGTGAGCTAGATGAAGACTTTAACTATGTGTCAGTGATGTCTAACAGGCATCAAGAGGCTTGGCACGAACACTAATGACTTCTAAGTAAACATTCAGTGACTGCGGACACTGTTCACCAAATATTTGTTGCAGTCTTATTCAGTCGCAAAATTTATTAAAGGGAAATATATGCACCCTTGAATTTAATGCAGTATCTGTTTAATTTTTGTCACTTTTCAATGTGATTTAATGAGTATTTATAGTTGTCCTTACGTAAAGTGTGGTTCTAGCACACATACATTAACGTACATTTATTTAAGTTTGCATACTGAAACATACAATATTGGAATATTGACAACATCTAAAACACAATCATTTTACGTATAAACAACTTCAGAGATGTTTATGAATCCTTATTGAATCCATTAATATTGAGTTCATGGAATTAATTAGATTTTATTATTTTTATAATCAATAATCTATGGCTCCAGATCAATGGCTGCGGCCGTAATTTTACATTGCTTGAGTGGCTGTTTGTATGCACTAGGAGAATGTCTTCATTTCTGATATAACTTTACATTTATAAAACAAATATTAAAATAAGGTAGTGTAATTCTTGACCGCATCATCGATCAATGGTTAAATCTAAACTCAACAAAGGTTACAAGTTGTTTTTCATGGAATATCTGCACAAATACGAGAAACTCGCTGCTGGCTCAGTACACGTGCTAACTAAGCCCTGTACTGGGGAACGAGACGTTGTGTCAATGTAGTGACACTAGGGGTTACTCTTGGGAGCCCGAGACACCTCTGGTCTTAAATTTGCATACCGCTCCCCCGGACATACGGGTATAAAAGGAGCTGATATGCAACCACTCATTCAGGTTTTGTGCTGAGGAGCCGAGACAAGGTCCCGGCCATTTCAGCAGGTAGTTCAGCGTTGTGGCAGGAGGGACACAATGTCTCGTTCCCTCCATCAGGGAACGGAGGTTACGCAAGTAACCAGGACATTCCCTATCTGTCACTCACTCGACGTTGTGTCGATGTAGTGACACTAGGGGTCCCTATACGATATGCCGCAACTGGCTGAAATGTGCTATGTGAACTGGCGGTGTGTGACGGGCAGACCACTGTGTGCCACGTAGCCAGCGCAACAGGCTGACACATAACCTCCCCCAACACTGTTATGAGTGTCAAACGGCCCTTTGGGGACAAGTCGACTACCCAAAAAATAGAGACGGGCTAGCCCAGTCGTGGCCTCTTATCCCCTTTTTTTTCCTCTCCCCAGAAAAAAGGGAATTAACCGACTGGGGCCACCAGGTCTAGTCGGGGGGGTGTCCCTCCCAAGGGGAAGACACTGCGGAGACAACACCCCACCCAGAGAGAGGGGGGGTATTTAAGTGGAAATACGTCACATGGTCTTGCCGAGCTATGTCGGAGGTATGCCATGTGGGGAAGTCCCATGGTAGGTCCTACCCTACGGGGGAGGAGTTACTACAAGCATGGTGACTGGGGCAGAGGGGCCTCTGACCAAGGAAGACGCAGTTTACCAACAGGGAAACGAATTAGCGGAAGATATATGTCGCATGGGGTTACCTACGGGGAACCACCACATGCGGAGCACCTACCCTCCATCAGGGAACGGAGGTTACGCAAGTAACCAGGATGTTATTACTGTTCTTCCCGATCTCTGCCATAGTTTACCCAACTATGATGACTTCCGCTTCTCGCACGCGGAAGTGTGAAAAGGGTCCATTTCATTTTGCTGTGTATGAAAATTCTTATTAGGCTACTTACCATCAAGTTTGCTTTCATGCTGATAAAACAAAATAAATCACGCATATATGCTTGCTGTATTCTTGAGTCGCTAAACTAATTATCAATATTACTTATAAAAAATAAATAATTGTGTGTGTGTTTTGTATTTTGTGTGAATGTTTAACAGAAGCATACGTAGTACCAGAAATTTGAGACACTTTCTTTTCTGTTTCTATTGAATATATACCTCAAATATTTTTCAATTTTTTATATAATCTGTAAGGTGGTGAGTGGGGTTACATAGCTTTACCCTGTGGTCTGTTCACCCTCCACCTATGAACCATACAAATATATTTCAAATTCATGAGTTCACTGGTTAAAATAGTCATTTAAGCCCTTTAAGGTTTTGGCATGATGTCCATAATGGAGGGGCTCGAGCAAAGGACTGGGCTGTCTGACTAAGGCAAGAAATGTAAATAAAATTTTGAAATAATATTTGGTATAGGTGTGGAGAAAATATAAAGGTGAAGATGGGGAGATGGAGGGACGTCAGAAGAATTGTAAACTATGTGAGGGAAGCAGCCAATTATACTGTAGATCCTTGGGATATGATTGGAAGGCCTAGATGAACAAGCTCCTCCCAAATTTATGTTTGGAACTTCATATAAATATTTGTATTGAATTGAATAATTTGTACATTTTTTATGTTTCTAAAGCTTTAAATAAGTAAAACATTTACGTTTTAGATGCTGTCAATATGTCCATATTGCAAAAATGTATGTGTAAATGTTATGTACGAATACAGACGGAAAATAATAAGCTCAGGCTGCACTTTTGGAGTCCTAGTTAATTACTGACCCTGCAGAAGGATCTCAGATGGTCTGATGATCAAGCCAATCAATGGGTTATCAAAAGATTAGTAATCACTGTCTTGGCCTGCCCGTGGCCCAAATGATCTCATGTATCTACAAACTCAAGGCAGATAGGGCTAGTGGTGGAAAGCACAGATTTTCTGAATTTTAGATTTTCTTCTGCTCTCAAAAACTGGAAAGGAGTGTACAGTATATGCACAGATGTGTGTGTGTGTGTGTGTGTGTGTGTGTGTGTGTGTGTGTGTGTGTGTGTGTGTTGGGAATTTTTGGAGTACTTATGAGAGAGAAGTATGAAATTACTGAATAGCCGATTGCCGGTGGATATATAAGACACTCTGTTACTAGCTGCAAACCACTCTTCCTGAAAGGCGCCAATGCTAATGTGTGAATAATACAATTGACTTCTCTTTTTCTCCTTCTGTCTCTCCTCATTTGATCAATCCTCAGAATTTGTATCTTTCTCGTTTCTCTCTCCCCCTCTCTCTCTCTCTCTCTCTCTCTCTCACTCACTCTCTCTCCTTCCCTCGCTTATTCCCTACATGAGATTATTATCGTTCTCTCTCAACGCTAGTCTCTATTTTCTGTATTTCTCTATGGTCTGCAGAAAGGATGAAACAGAGTCTAATGTATCAGGCACTGGGTTTAATTAGCATTCACAGTACCCTTGGGATAGTAAAGGAACTTTCATTTTATTTTTTCTTAGAAATTTCCTGTTTCGAATTAAGTTCTGGATCGCCTGATTTCTTTCGAGAGGCAGTAATGAGGGAATGATGATGATGTTGCAGAATGCAGTTCTACCCTGCTGTGTACTTTCCCTTGATCTCTCTATCTCTCTCTCTTTCTTTCTCTCTTTCTCTATCTCTCTTATGGAGCTCTCTTCGGTTTTCCAAGAACCTCATGTGTGTAGCCAATTAAGTTCTTTGCTTTTTACACAGAGGAATGGTTCATGAAAAGAAAGGAATGCTCTGTGGGCCCTAATGTGATTGGAGAGAAACTGATCCTGCAATTATACAAACTGTATTATGAATTACATCATTGTTATTGCATCATAGCAGAGCTAAAAACCAGGCCAGCAAATTGAAGACAAATCACTTTGTCTAAGATATGTTGTCTACATTTATTATATGGACTATAATATATACCAAATCATATACAATTTACTGTATATATTATCAGGATGTAAAACTACAACTGATGTTATTCCAGTATGAAAACAAGGGATGTGCCTGAAGCCGAATACCTTATTCGGAAAGGCACGAATAATGACTTCAAAACAAATTCATCCGAATAATAGAAAAAAATATTCGGAAGACTGATCTTCCAATGAGCACAGGCATAAAGTGATATTTTAAATAAACATATAGAAAATTACAATGCAATGATGAGTCTGTGAAGCCAATATTACTACAGTGTAAACCTTATGAATGAAAATGCACACTGTGATTTTAAGTTCAGATCAGATGGTTGCATTCTCGACTCTGTTTGCAGTCTCTGTTAATTGTGCACATCTTAGAAATCTAAGCTTGAAAATAGTGTTAACAATATCATACACATTTTCCACTTCTTGAAATGTCTGTTTGAAATGTCTGATCACATTAACGACAATTTTTCACACAATTCACACGTAAGGATTTATAAACTAACCTGAGCGCGGTTTAATTCCTGACCAAAGAAGTGATGATTTTATAGTGGAGCTATTTTTTTTAATGCTGCATAGAGGCTGAAATACTTCATAGAGTGTAAATCTATTCAGAATATTCCTGCACATGGAGGATTAAAAAAATAATAATAATAATAATAATTTTTTTTTTTCGCTTTTCATTTCTAGAAATATATAGAGGCTTGATCTTGCAATTTATTTCACTGCATTTCACTAATTCTGCTAATTTAACTAATTTAACTAATCAATTATGTTCTCCACAAAAATATGTGAACACAAAATAAGCCTCGAGTGTATCATAAAACTTTCTGATAGAGATTTATGGTGCTTTCAGTTTGTAGGCTATATTAATTTAATCTAATTTCTTTTAATATTTGTATTTGTATTTAATATTTGTTGCAAAATGTGTACTTGACATTTTACAATTGCTTGACACCACCTGCCTCCAGAATAACATTTTTACTTGCACACTGCACAGACATAAACGAAAATGTTGTTTCAGCAGATATTAATGTCCGAAATACCAGATGAAACCACAGTTAACAACATATTCCACAGTTTATGTAGCCTACATATTCAGCTTCATCTGGTGTTAAAATAAAGAATATATCAATAATATAATTAATAATAATAATAAAATAATAATAATAATAATTATTATTATTATTATTATTATTATATGAATAATTACAATTATAATAATAATAATTATTATTATTATTATAATTATAATTATTATATGAATAATTATAATTATAATAATAATAATAATATTTAAATGGGCCTATCTGAGACATGCTTTATATAGAGAAGCTATAGCCTAAATGTGAGAGAGTTACATTTGAAAATTTCCAGTTTAAGCCACACCCACATCCGGTTCTATCAGAATACAGATACAGTTACAGATCATTTTGTCATAGTAACAGATACATATGAAGATAATAGCACTGCTGCACACCCCTAATGAAAACTATCACAGATAATCAATATATTATATAAACCCATAAGGAATATCAGAAGTATGAAGATTCACCTAAAGCTATAATATGGCTTCACAAGACTTGGAATATAGCTCAAGTTGTATGGACTAGTTTTCTGGTACTTAATTAGTTCTTTTTTGTACTTTTACGAGCTTGACGGCCACTGCATGCCTGTAATGGATGGAAAATAGCTGCATGAACATTATTCAAAATACATTTTTAAAAATCTTGGTTGCACTTTATTTTACAGTACGTGTACTGTCAGTATTCTTACAGTATACTTACCCAAGAAAGTACTGAGTAATATTAGGTAACCATGTAGCTACTTAATATGGGTTAGGGTTAGTACCTAGTTGTTCCTATATAGTATGTAAATGTAGAACAGTACTGTAAAATAAAGTGCTACCAAAATCTCTCCTTTTGTGTTCCATAGAACAAAAAAAAGTTTGCTCTAGTTTGTGTATCTGTTGCACAGCAAGTTTTCAATAGCACTGCAGTCATCTTTGAATAATACACTGGCTTTATCTCTCTCTCTCTCTCTCTCTCTCTCTCTCTCTATATATCTATCTATCTATCTATCTCTCTGTCTCTCTTTCTCAGACACACACACACAAACACACATACAAGCAAACTAACAAGCTCAGTCATGATATGGGCTAATACCAGTACTCAAATTGCTTTCATGAAACGTCATTGCTTGAATCTCCTGACAATTTCTGCAATGAGTTGGATGAACAACAGAAGTTCTTGAAGTTTCTGCCTTGCTTCTTATCTGGAGTGAGTGTCGCAGTCTTGCTTATAATTGTGAGGGCTCAAATTCAGGGAGAAGGAACCAATTCTGTCAACAGCTTACAGCTTAGACAGTTCGGAAAGCTTTTATCACACTCATCCATGCAAACAACCTTCGCAAACAGATGTGTATTTCAACTGCAGAATATTTTTTTTTTAATGAGATAGTTCATCTAAAAATGATAATGCTGTCATCACTTACTCAACATCATGTTGTTTAAAATCTCTATAGCTTTCTTCTCTATAGCTTTCTTCTGCTAAACACAAAAGGGAATATTTTTAAGAATGTAATGGTTGTTTTTTTAGGAGTGCCCCACAACGCGGCTATTTGCACCCTATGTCAAACTGCTTTGTTGATGTCGCTGCAGTGGTGCCGGTGGGACCGTGCCTTTTCGACTGGGGTTTGATTCAGCATTTGTTGCATTCTTTTTCCCATTTTGTTTCCTGTCTCCACTCATCTCACTTCTTTAATACTTATAATAATAAATAAAAATGATTATAAAGGTAATTTTACTATAGTAATATTGTAGTAACCAAGTTTTTTGGTGGAAACCATAGATTTAATGCAATTAATAATGGTATTACTACAGTAGTATTGTGTTAATATAGTAACCATGTTAATTTTGTAGTTATTATAATTTCACTACAAAATACCATGGCGATACTATGGTTACTGTAGTAAAACCATGTAAGGAAAAGGTTAGGTTTAGGGGTAGGGGTGGGATTCTAGATAAACACAATAAACATGCTGCAATCATGGTCCTGTACTGTATGTTAGTAGTTCATTAGGGGTGCAAATAGTATCTGCCACTATTTGCACCGGGATGCAAATAGCATCTACCATTATTTGTACCAGGGTTGGGGTGCAAATAATATTTGCCACTATTTGCATTGAGATGTAAATAGCATCTACCTTTATTTGCACCAGGGTTTACATGGCTAATAGCATCTGCCTTGTTTTTTATTTTCTCCATGCAGTGGCAATGAATGGTGACTACAGTCAAGCCTCAAAAAGGAACAGTGTTACCAAGAAAGTATATTACAACTCATGCATTATTCCAAATATTCTGAAGCCATACAATGTTTTTGTGTGAGGAACAGATCCAATTTAAAGTCCACATTTATTGAACGTCTTAATATCCTTGCTTTTTTTGGCACATTGTTTGACGAGGACCGCGGCATCATCGTCCCCTGTCTGTCTTGTGTTTCGTGTCCGGGGCATAGTGTCTGGATCCTGACTTCCTGTCTGGTTCGGTTTTGGTCTGTGTCATGATCCGGACACTTATGCTCCATGTTTTGTTTGTTTTGTTCCAATCGTGTTGACGTTTTTGCCCTCCTGTGTTTCAGGTGCCGCTGGCATGCGGAAATCAGTGGTTTCATGGGAACCCTGATTGTTTCCATGGGAACGCTGATCGTGCCAACTTGCCCCTCGTTTGTTCATGCCTATATTAATCCCCTCGTGTTTCATGTCCTTTGCTGGATTGTCTGATTAAATGTTAAATGTAGTTCAGTGTTGACTGAATGTATCGCTAGATTGTTGTTTGGTGTGACCTTACTCTCTCTGCCTAGTTGGTCCTGTCTCATGTATCTGTTGGTTGCCTACATGTCGGGTGTGTGATTGCCTTCCAGTTCACTGCATGTCAGCTGGGTTTCCACGGAGGATTCCTTATCTTTGCCCGCATGTCGGGAGCTAGATCGCCCTACCCTGCTGGGCGTCGCTCTGCACCTCACTAAGCTTCAATGGAGGATTCCATGAATCTATTCCTCGACATCCACAGTGACTGCTCACATTTATTGTAAATAAATCCTTTGAACTGTTCCTCTGCATTTGGGTCGGTTTGTCTCGCTATCACTCGTTACACACATACATAGTTCATGCTTGTTAACACTAGCTACATTTACATGCAACCTAAAAATCCATTAATAATCTGATTGATAGATTAATCAGACTGAAAAACCTTAAGATAAGCACCTCAGAGCTCAATCTGAATGGAATTTACATTAGCTTGAAAGGGGTGGTGTAGACTTAAAATAATCTGTTAAAAAGAAGAATATTAGACATGTAAACCTTGGAATCTGACTACTTTTTTGGATTAACAGTGCTTTTATGAATTCCAAATGTATTGGAAATTACACAATACTTGCCGCAGGAATCTAATTTATACAAAACGATGGCAATACGCATTATTAAGGGTATGGGATAGCACTGTATATTTTTCAGTGTTCTCAGAATGTTCTTTCATGGCATCTCATAAAGAGAAAAAAAAAAAAAGAAAGTCATGTCATTCTAAAATTTTGTTTCCATTCCATCTGTAAAAAAAAAAAAAACAACTCTCTACCGCAATATTTTCTCCATACCCTCATCCTGAGATGCCTAGTTATTAGAGGAGGAATAGGCATGAGGCTAATATGGTTAAGCCAGACAAGATGTTGGGACACTGCTTTTAATTTTCTTTGTTTGCTGAGTAAAGTGAATAACATAAAAATACATATTTTCTGGCATATTTTTAGATATGTCAACAAAGCAAAAACGGCAATTGCCGACTTTAGTGCCATGCTCTCATTGGCTTTCTCCGCCTTTCTCTACTTTTTCAGAATGTGACGACTGACACTCTTTGCATGCACAGAAGTTTTATTCGGAATACATACACATATAAGGTACATATAAACAGTGAGTTTATATATTTATGTGGATTGTCAAAAATGAGTGCATGGTAACATACTCGCTTGTGCTTAAACTTTGCGTGTTCATGCAAATACTTGCGTTATTTTTTAATAGAAAAGTGAATTTTTGCAAAGCTTTTCTGAATAATTAATTTTGTGTTACCACATTGTTTATTTGAACTAAAATGGCTCAGAAGAGCTCATCGATTTGAGACTAAATTTTAGTGAGATGGGGAAAAAGGAAAAAAAGAAATCTTAAGGTGTAAAATGTCATATTCTGATTCTATATTTAAACTGCATTCTCTATACCATTTTCCAGTAGGCATTAGTGGCGGGAAGATCGGATCATTTTACTGACTTGGATCTTTGAGTCTCGTTCAGCAAAATGAACAAATCTTTTTTCAAGTCATTTCGTTCATTTGAGCAAAATTAAATACAAATGTTAAATTTTCAATAGTCAAATCGAACGACTCGGACCAGATGACTCGAGAGGTGAACTATTCATTTCTGTTTCCTGTGTGAGCAATGCATAGCATATACGGCTGTCACGTGACAAAAGAACGAACGACTCGGACCAAAAGAGTTGAAAGGTGAACAATCATTTCTGTTTCCTGTTCAGCATATGTGGTTTTCACTTAACAAACGAACGGAGGTTGCAAAATGCGCATGCGCGGCCAACACAAAATGAAAGAATCACTCTCTGAGACTACTCGTTCTTCTGAGTCACATAAAAGATTCGTTCAAAATGAATGAATCGTTCATGAACGACCCATCACTAGTAGGCATCCATCAACAGAAAATCGCTGATGGTATTGACCGGATCACACAAGCCGCCGTAAAACATCACAGAATATTGATAGCCATATCTGCCCCATTCCAAAGATGTGCAGGCTGAATTCCAAGATGATTTTGCTTTGTATACATGCTGTTGTACTCGTGCCAAATGGCCCATTATGCTGCATCTCTAATGTCAAATCATATGGGCGTGAAGGGAGAGTGTTGTAAATGCGCTTTAAGAGCACAGCTCAACTTTGCATTGTGCCAAAGAGGGAAATAAATGATAGTCAGCAAATGAAAGAGAGCAAGAGGGTTTGTCCAAAAATAGGTGGCAGCTACCTCACTGCCCAGTGGCTTAACAGAAAGTGTTTTTGTATGGAGACAATTCTTTAGGAATCCAGTTTTACACTAGGAACTTTATGTCTAATTATTAAGTGACCTTTAGATAAAACCAAGTGAATATATACACTACCGGTCAAAAGTTTTGAAACACTTACTCATTCTTTATTATAGTTATTTATTATTGTTTCTTCTAATTTTAGAATAATAGTAAAGTCATCAAAACTATGGAATAACATAAATGGAACTATGGGAATTATGTTGTGACTAAACAAAATCCAAAATAAATCCAAACTGTGTTATATTTTAGCATCTTCAAAGAAGTCACCCTTTGCCTAGAATTTGCAGACATGTACTCTTGACATTTTCTCAACCATCTTCTTGAGGTATCACCCTGGGATGCTTTTTGAACAGTATTGAAGGAGTTCCCATCTATGTTGGGCACTTATTGGTTGCTTTTCTTTATTATTTGGTCCAAGTAATCAATTTCAAAAACTTTTTTTTATTATTAAATTTTAGTTTCATGAGAAACATTTCAGTCAAGTGTTTCAAAAGTTTTGACCGGTAGTGTATTTAATTTCCATAAAACAAAAGCAAATAGTATTCTTGTTTGTGTCCAAGTTACAAATTAAATGTATGTGAAATTTCGGAAATATTGCAAAACAATTTGTGAATAAAGAAGCATTTCCATCCCATGTGTTTATGACAAAAAATAATTTAATTTCTGTGGAAATGAGCACAAAATAGAAATGAAAATGGAAGTTGAAGCCTCTGTGGCTCTTTTATTAAATGTAATGAATGACTTAAGGTTTAGAGCGCACAGACAAAATGCTCTGACAAGGTTCATGTTTGCTAGCATTCAGCGGCAGATGCCTTATGTCTGGGAGGGAAAGTAATCCCACAGTTCCCACAGTTCTGGGAAGTAATACTGTAGTAGCCAATCATTTTGATACATACCATTTCAAAATAACCAGAGCAACATTTGAGATGCTATGCAATGATATTGATGATATTCCCTGATTTATGCAATCACACGGCTAATTGAGGCAAAGTCACATAACTTCTTTGATGCACATCAAAATTCCTATATACTGTATATTCTATAGGAATATATTTGGTAAATATTAAATATTGTTTCCATCATAGTTTATGCATATGACTTCATATGAAAAAAAAAAAAAAGTCAAGCGAGTGTATATGTTTTTTATGCACATTTAGTAGATGTTATTTGCATCTTGGAGTTTCCATCCAGCATTTTTTATGCGATATATCAAAATTAGCATAAAAATACACGGATGGCAGCTAACCATTGTCAGGTCCAAAAAAAAAAAAACAAATAACACAAAGCAGTCCATATGACTACAGTATATTCCAAGTCTCACTGTCACGGTTCCGGTTTATCTGTCAGTTCCTTTTGTGTGTCTGTGTGTTCTCATTCACCTCGTGTGTTTTCCTTGCCGCGGGAGCAGAGAAATCAGCATTTCCTTGGAGACGCTCGTTTGCGGTGCTCACGAGGTAATCACCTCCACCTGTGTGTCATTACCGCTGTGTATTTATTTCCCTCTCGTGCCTCGTCTAGTCACTAGATTGTTCCCGTTTGTTTTTCGTGTGTAGTCTTGCCTCCCTGTCGGTCTGTTTTGACCTTGTTTATCTCAATATTTTTCAGTGTGGATTCGGTGGTTACCGCTGCTGGTTTCACCTGTTGGATTTATCGTATGTAAACTTGCTCTAAACTGTTATTGCTCTGTGGATTACTCAGCTCGTCACATTATCATCCTCTCTGCCATTCCTCGCCGGGTGTCTCAGCTCATCACAGCCATTACTACTCTGTGGACAACATACCTCATTGTCCATCAGTTCATTATTACTTTCATTTGTGTTTCAATAAAAAATTGAATTTGGGTCCTTCCTTAAACCACACCTGACAGAACAAGCTGGCCAAACATGGACCCAGCAGAGGGAACATCTCTGGTTAATGCTATTTCACAACAGGGGGCGCTCCTCAGCCGTCAACAGGAGCAACTCGCATCCACCAGTCAAGCCGTTGAGGAGATGGCGAGACGGATAGCCGACCTGACGTCCAGGATTGAACAGCTTCTTCTCCTCCCCCAATGCCGGTCCCTCCGCCGAAGCCACACCTCCACCTACAGTCTCAACTATATCAAGATCCTCCGAGCCCCGGTTAAATCCTCCAGCATCATACTCCAGTGAGCCTAAGATCTGTCGATCTGTTCTCTGATTTTTGAATTACAACAATCATCATTTCCCTCTGAACAAACCAAGGTTACCTATGTCATCACCTTGTTGACCAGTAGAGCTCGTGAGTGGGGGACCGCTATGTGGGAGAATGAACATCTTTGCTGCTCTTCCTTCCGCACATTTTGTGATGAACTTCGCAAGGTCTTTGACTGATTTACATCTAGGAAGGAGGCAGCGAGGGAACTCTCTGACCTTCAGCAAGGAGATCGTTCAGTTTCCTACTTCTCTATTGAATTTTGTACCCTCGCTGCATTGTACGGTTGGAATGAGCAGGCGTTGTGGGACCGGTTTCTGCATAAGCTATCCGACAGCATTAAGGACGAGGTCTATGCGTTGGACCTGCCAACCTGCTTTGATGATTTGGTGGACCTATCGATTAGGGTTGACAACAGGCTGGTCCTACGACATCGTCACCATAGACTTCCTCCACCCGGTGCTTTTGTGTCTGCTGCTACTCAACCTCCTTCATCTTGTGAATGCTTCAAGACCAGTCCCGAGGAAGAGCCCATGCAGATTGGGAGAGCACGGCTATCCGCCACAGAATGACACCGATGCATCTTCAATGGTCTCTGTCTGTACTGCGGATGACCAGGACACACTGCAGCCTCCTGTCCGATAAAAGACACAGTTCACCAGTAGGCAAGGGGTTACTGGTGAGCATTACCCCTTTGGATAAATCCCCTGGAAATAGAACCCTCCTACCAGCCTGGTTGCAGAGCAACAACATCCATTACTCCGTCTCGGTTCTGGTGGACTCTGGAGCAGAGGGTAACTTCATAGATGCCAATCTAGTGGCTAAATGGTCTCTTCCCAAGACTTTTCTGGATGAACCCATCAATGCCAATACTCTCTGTGACACTCCTCTCACTACGTTTACCCACATCACAGCACCTCTCCAGCTCATCATCTCTGGGAACCACGTTGAGGAGATCTGATTTTACATCATTCACTGTCCTTCTGCTCCAGTGGTTTTGGGACATCTGTGGCTGGTAACCCATAATACACACTTGAGTTGGGCTGAGAGTTCTGTGTTGTCCTGGAGTTCTTTCTGTCTGTTTCACTGCCTTGTTTCTGCTCTCTCTCCAATTGTATCCTGTTCTGTGTCGCAGGTGGAGCCGGTGGACCTTGCCGGGGTACCCGAGGTCTACCACAATTTCAGGGCAGTGTTCAGCAAGTCTCGGGTAGCTTCTCTTCCTCCGCACCGCCCGTCCGACTGTGCTACTGATCTTCTTCCTGGCACTTCTCAGCCCCTGAGCGGGAGGCCATGGTGAGGTATATTGGCAATTCTCTTGTGGCTGGTATTATTCGGCCCTCTTCCTCTCCAGCTGGGGTGGGGTTCTTCTTCGTGGGGAAGAAAGATGGCTCTTTGCGTCACTGCATAGATTATCGGGGCTGAATGTCATCATGGTAAAGAATTGTTATCCTTTGCCATTGATGTCTTTGGCCTTCAAACTCTTGTAGGGAGCTTCTGTCTACATGAATTTAGACCATCACAATGCTTACCACCTTGTTTGGATCAGGGAGGGGGCTATTTTGTCCCAAAGGTCTCCGTCAGACAGGAGAATACACCCCTGCATGTTCTTTGCTCATCGCCTTACCCCTGTGGAACGGAACTATGACATCGGGAATAGCGAGTTACTGGCTGTCAGATTAGCGCTGGGTGAGTGGCATCACTGGATGGAGGATTTGGGGTTCCATTTGTGGTTTGGACCGACCACAAGAACCTTGAGTACATCCGCACCATAAAACGATTACATTCCAGGCAGGCTCGCTGGGCACTTTTCTTTGGCAGATTCGATTTTACTATCTCATATCGCCCCGTGTCTAAGAATGGTAAACCTGATGCTTTGTCCCACTCTTTTGAGACTGAGAGCACCTCGACCTCCCTGGATACCGTTATTCCACCCAAGAGGGTGGTGGCAGTGGTGTCCTGGGAGATCGAGTCCAAAGTCCACTTTGCTTTGCGTGATGTCACCATTCCTGCGAAGTGTCCAGAGAGCCTGCTGTTTGTTCCTGAGTCGGTCTGAACTCACGTCCTATGGTGGGGTCATTCCTCTAACCTGGCCTGTCATCCAGGAGCTACTCATACCCAGGCATTAGTTATGCATTGGTTCTGGTGGCCCTCATTGGCACGGGATGTACGGAGTTTCATTTCAGCCTGTTCGGTTTGTGCTAGCAACAAGTCTTCTAGTCAACCCCCTGCAGGGCTTCTTCAGCTGCTGCAACTCACTTAGAGACCCTGGTCTCACATTGCCATGGATTTCATTACCGGATTACCCCCGTCCAATGGCAATACAGTTATTTTAATTGTAGTAGACCGGTTCTCGAAGGCGGCTCATTATATTCCCCTCCCCAAATTACATTCAGTGAGGGAGACAGCGGCTGTAGCCATTGATCACTTCTTCCATATTCATGGCCTCCCATTGGATGGTGGTCTCTGACAGGGAACCTCAATTCATGTCTGCCGACAGCTGGGGGCGACTTCTAGCTTGTCATCTGGGTTCCACCCTCAGACCAATAGGTAGGCCGAGTGGGCTAATCAGGATTTGGAGAGGGTCCTGCGCTGTGTGGCATCTTGGGAACCATCGACTTGGTGTTCCAAACAATCCTGGGTTGAGTATGTGCATAATTCCCTCCCGGTCTTGTCTATGGGTTTGTCGCCCTTCCAGTGCTGTTTAGGCTACCAGCCCTCATTGGTCCCCTCTCAAGAACCTGACGCTGTTGTTCCGTCTTCGCACGCGTTCATCCAGAGATGTCGTCGGACCTGGAGGGTCGTCAGAGAAGCCCTTACCCGGACTGGCAATCAAAACAAATCATCAGCGGACCATCACTGTTCTAAGACCCCAGTTTACATGTGTGGACAGAAGGTCTGGTTGTCCTCCCAGGACATTCCTTTCCAACTTTCCTCACGTAAGCTGGGACCTAAATTGATTGGACCATTTACCATCTCAAAGGTGCTTAGTCCAGTGGCAGTTAGTCTCAAACCCCCCCCCCCCCATTTTATTAAAATTCACTCCATCTTCCACATATCTAAAATCAAGCCTGTTGTCCGATCCCCCCTTCAGCCTGACTCCTCTGTTCCCCCGCCTCCTCATCTAATAGATGGGGCTCCAGCTTACTCTGTTAGACGTCTTCTTGAAGTGAGGCGGAGGGGCAGAGGATATCAGTATCTGGTAGACTAGGAGGGCTTTGGTCCGGAGGAGAGATGCTGGGTTCCGGCTCATGACATCCTGGACCACACCCTCATCGATAAATTCCATCAGCATCGTGGTGGACCTTCAGGGGACACCAGGAGGTGTCCCTAGGGGAGGGACTCACCTCTCTGCAACCAGGACTGTGTCCATCAATTCATTATTACTTTCATTTGTGTTTCAATAAAAACTGTTTTCATTTTCATTCCCTCTGCATTTGGGTCCTTCCTTAAACCACACCTGACACTCATGAAGCCAAAAGATAGAATTGTTTGAGGAACAAACTGAAATTTAAGTTCTTATTCACTGATTATCTTCCCCCTAGCTGTAGCTCTCATATCTTCTTCACACCTCAGAGCTATGGTGGAAGGGTAGATTAGTGAATAACAATTTAAATTTCAGTATGTTCCTCACATAAAGCTATTTTATTCCTTCAGAAAACTTGGAATATATTGCACAAGTTGTAAAGACTGCTTTTATAATACTTTTTAGACCTTTATTTTTCCTTGACAGCTACTGGTCACTGTATGCTTGTGTTGTATGGAAAATAGCAACTTTTGTGTTCCAAGGAAGAAAAAAAGTCATATAGGTTTGAGAGGAGTAAATGATGACAGCATTTTAATTTTTAAGGAAAACAAAGCAGATGACACAGCAAACGAAAGTGTAATTAATCACAAAGAGCTTCATCGCTTACAAAACAAATTTCTTATATATATATATATATATATATATACATTTACAAAAATTTTTTTTTTAAAAGTTAAAAAAGAATGAGTATGAGTTACTGAAAGAGGGAGAGAAATTGGGGGCACAAGCTGTGTCTCTGAGAAGACAGTATGTATAGTAAATTAGAGAGCTCATCCTGTTTTTGCTTGGCTGTGTTTGCATTACTAATATTATTTCAGGGTATACTCTATAGACCATGTAGTGCTCATCCATTATTATAGTAAAACTAATTAAGTCAGATGTACAACAAAGGAGACATTAGCTTTCAGTAATTGCTTAGTGTTAGGCTTTTTGCCATCTTCTAGTCCATCTTTGAGTTTTTAAAGTTGATATGTATTTGTTTTTAAACATTAAAACATTTTCTCATATCCCAGCTTAATATGCAGAGACAACTATAAGTAAACCATTGGTAGGTTGATTTCCCTGAAAAGTGTAAACACTGTGTCTGTTTCAGACATTGATCTATTTATTTGAGTGACCCAACAAACCCATCACAGCAACATTGGTGCAAATAATGGTGTGAGTTGTGGGCAGAACTATCTGTTTGTTTGAATAAAGGAAGACAGAGGGTTTGTGACAAGGAGGAGGGCATGGCCAGGCCGTAATGATGGACGCCCGGCACTGAATCAGCCCGATCAGCGGGAGAGGGATAAACAGGAGCCAGGGATGCCAGTTTGAGAGAGAGAGATGCACGTGTTGTGTGTGTGCATCTTTGTTTTTTATGTTGGAAAGCAGTTTATGTTATGTTTAAGTTCCTTTGTGGCATTAAAAGTTTATGTTGATTGATCAGCCGGTTCCCGCCTCCTCCTTGCCCATCCTTACACGTTACATTGGTGCCGGAACCTGGAATTCAGAGGAAGAGGATACGCTGTCATGGAGTCGTCGCCACTGGAAGAAGTCTTCTGGTCCCTCACCAGTATCCACCAAGTCCAACACCAGACCCTCATGGAATTCAGAAGTGAGCAGTGATTTGAGGTGCTCCTTCGGGCCCAGGAAGAAGATTGGCAGGTGCTGCGGAGCTTGGTTTCCCAGGAGGGAGTGATCGCTGCGACCCCGGCAGCAGTGCACCGCCACGTGTTGCTTTCCAAGATGGGACCCCAAGATGACCCAGAAGCATATCTGGAGCTCTTCAAGCATACCTTCGAGCAAGTAGCCACAGGGCCAGTGGGCAGTGCATCTGCTACCACTGCTGACCGGGGAAGCCCATATCGCGGCGCATCAGCTTCCGGTCGCCAACCTCCTGGATTACACAGTGCTGAAGAAGACCATCCTGCAACGGGTCGGACATATATCAGGAAGGGGAGGAGCCGTTCCATCCACCAGGGGTCGGAGGACTTGCTGCGGTCCGCCAGGGGAGGAGTGGCTGTTGTACGCCAGAGGGCGGAGGAGTGGCTGAGGACCAGGCGACAACGTGTGCAGGGACCAGCGAGCGAGTTTTTCTCTCTCCTCTCTTTCCCCCTCGCTCTTTCCCTCTCCCTCCCCTAATCTCTCCCAGGGCTCCAGAGAGGCGGGGAAGACCTGCCAGCAGAAGGATAGCTGGAAAGGCAACATCTCCCCTCCAGGAAGGGAGGGGAGTACGTCATGCCTGAATTGGGCGGTGGAGGAGTGTGACGAGGAGGAGGTCGTGGCCGGGACGTAACGATGGACGCCCGGCACTGAATCAGCCCAATCAGTGGGAGAGGGATAAAGAGGAGCTGGGGACACCAGTTCATTCGAGAGATAGAGAGAGACGCACGTTGTGTTTTGTTTATGTTGGAAAGCAGTTTATGTTATGTTTAAGTTCCTTTGTGGCATTAAAAGTTTATGTTGATTGTTCAGCCGGTTCCCACCTCCTCCTTGCCCATCCTTACACATTACAGGGTTAATTAAAAAATCTGTTTATTTGGGGGCCTGGGTAGCTCAGCAAGTAAAGACACTGACTACCACACCTGGAGTCGCAAGTTCGAATACATGGGGTGCTGAGTGACTCCAGTCAGGCTTCCTAAGCAACCAATTGGCCCAGTTGCTAGGGTGGGTAGAGTCACGTTGGGTTAACCTCCTTGTGGTCACTATAATGTGGTTCTCACTCTCAGTGGGGCACATGGTGAGTTGTGTGTGGATGCTGTGGAGAATAGCGTGAAGCCTCCAAACGCTCTAGGTCTCCGTGGTAATGCACTCAAAAAGCCACGTGATAAGATGCGTGGATTGACGGTCTCAGAGGCGGAGGCAACTGAGATTTGTCCTCCGCCACCTGGTTTGAAGCGAGCCACTACACCACCACGAGGACTTAGAAAAGGGGAGAATTTTTTTTTTAATGTGTGTTGCAGAAATTACACACTTCATTTTCAAAACTTGACTAGGATCACATTTAAAGTCCTGTAAATCTGTTACGCTATTTGGTCTGTATCCAATCAAATAATAGAAAAACTAGTCAGCGTTGGTTTGTTCTCTTTGCACGACCTTGCGATTTTCTATAAAAAACTAAAACACACTCTGCCAATTAGCCTATGTATAAAAAAGTCTCACTTTAAGCAAAAGAGAAAGAGAAAGAGAGTCTGGTGTCTTATTTAACTTATTCCGGCTAGGGAGAAGGGAAGCACAGTGATTTAGTCTCTAAATATGGTAAAAAGCTCACAAAGGCCTTTCATTTGTCTTCATCTCCCTGTTTCCTTTGCCCCTAATCATTCAGTTGCTCTTTTTTCCTGTCTGACTTGTTACAGTGGTGTTGTCGGAGGGAAATGCATTTTTTCTCTCTTTTTCTGACTGCTTCATCTCAAAGAAGCTGTTTTAATTCTAAATGAGATTGGTGGAGATATGATTCCCGCTGCTGTTCTCTCATTGTTTGGGGCCATTGAATTTGTTCTGTTTGCGAATGTCAAAGGAGATTGTTTATGCACAGTTCCTTTTTCCCTTTGGAATGAAACATTTCACAGAACATGATTTGAAGTGAACATGCATATTAATGCTGAATGGTTGGAGTGAGTAAGTAATACATATTCACACAATGTTTAATGAATTATAAATCAACCCCTCTTTCACACTTTATCTTTATTTCTTTTTTAAGGCAGGGTGGGCCATGCCATTCGGCTGCTTAAAACCTGGCGAGAAGAAGGACTACAACAGTCCTATGGAAATTACAGACAAATATGATCTGGGACAGGTTGTTAAATCGTAAGTGAAATTTTATAATTGTATAATTTATTTCCTGTGTTTCTGCATTTAAGCTACAAGTTCTTATTTGAACATTATTTTACTTGACTATTCGTTCTTGTTTTGCCTTTGTAAGATACTGACACAATTCAAGAATTGCTTATCTCCATACAGGTGACGTGGAGCTCCAAAAAATGACTAAAAAGCACCATAAAATTCATCCAAATGACTAATGCGCTAAAATCCAAGTCTACTGAAGCCATATGATAGTTTTCTATTGGAAACAGATCGAAATTTAAGTAGAAAGTCTTCACCACCATAGTTCACAAATCTCATGAAGACAGATTTTTATTTTATTTTTGAGTGAACTATTAATTTAAGGGCCATTCACACAGGATGTTTGTGTGTGTGTGTGTTTGAGAGTTCAAAAACAGCTAAACAGAGCTGAATGGCCCAGAATGCATGGGTCTTGAGACAGGTTTAACGTCTTGTACAGTAGGTTGACATGCCATCTTAAAAAACATTTATGTTGCAAGATACTGAAAAAAAAAAAAAAAAAAAACAGCAACACATGTCACAAGGTCAAATATGTTTACATAGACCAACATTTTTAAAACAGAGCACACAGATGCATTAAGATGTCCTATGTGAATGACTCCAAGTTTTAGAAGAAATTTTAGTTTCAAACAGTGCAATATTTTGCCTCCCTAACATGTAACATAAATAATTTTAATAAAAGTATACTGTAGTAAATTTAATTTCTTTTTAAGGGAGGAGTTCTGTGAGATCTTCAGGGCAAAGGACAAGAATACACTCAAAATGTACACCTGCAAAAAATTCCTGAAGAAAGATGGAAGAAAAGTGCGGAAGGCTGCCAAAAATGAGATTATCATCTTAAAAATGTAAGTTACACACTGTTTTGTTCAAAATGTACTGTCATGGAAATTCTCCACCTGGAATTCACATGAGTGAGAGTGTTCAAAACACATTACAGGACATAGTGCAGTCTTTTCCTCAGCACTTTATTCATACCACCCGGCCGGGAGGAGAAGCTCCAGTGGCTTCTCCCGAACACACATACATGACATATAGGTTGTTAACAAGTTATATGTGATTTGACCTCAGCAGATTTATCATGTGATATGAACTCAGCAAAATGTTTGTTAGGGATGTATTGTATATCCTTGAGCAAACAAGTTGTCACACGATCGGACTCTTAGCAGTGTGAATAAGGGAATGATGTCTTCTGTCTGAAAAACAGACTGGTCATCCATTTCAACTCATAGGGCTGCTCTCATATTGCATTTCCTATCTTATAGTATGTTATACGTAAATAATAATGTTCTAATATACCTAACTGTTATAATTTCTTTCACAGTACTTTTAGAATAATTCTAGACTGAGCCCACCTCAGCAGTCTTGCTCAGGTCTGCTTTTTTTATTTCATTTCATTTGTTTAAAAAGAGCTCAGCACAAAACCATAATTCTTCACTTTTCATTTACAAATAATGATCCTTAAAGCTCCATTAAACACCCACTCTCTTCCCTATGGTATGATTTGTGTACTGTAGCAGCTCCCAAATTAATCTAAGCTGGTTTGTCCTCAATTTCCTTACAACAAAATAATGATTTAAAAATATAAACTCTTTGCATCTTTGCAAATCAATTTTAATTATTTTAATGTGTTGCCACACACTAAGAATTGTGCAATTTATCAACCTTTTATTTCATTGTAATGAGTAAAATTGATAATTTCAGTATATCCTGCAGTATATCCTGCACCACTGAATGTAATGCACCATGGCAAAATAAATTATATTCTTTCTGACTCACTAGACTTACAAAAGCAAATTTTCAAACTGAATGGGAATGGATGAGATAAAAAGATGTGAAATAGAACAGAAAACAAGTATTTTTAATGCATTTTTTTCACCAGCTGCACACAAAAGCAAACAAACTGTAAGACCAATGTAGTCCAACTCACGAATAAATACTTCTCATGAGCATGTTCTTTTAATGAATCAGATAAAAGACTTAAAAACGTCTCGGTTACTGATGTAACCTTGGTATCCTGAAAGGAGAGTACGAGATGCTGCATCAGTAGCTGACTTTGTGGGAGGTCCTCCTAGGGGCGGTGACCTTGAAACTCTATACCATTATGCCAATTTGAATGGCTGGTGTTACTTGGCGCTCTGCCCTATGCTTGCATCATCGTGAGTATATAAGCCAGAGCCCAGTGCCACACCATCAGAATTTTCCAACTGAAGAAAGGAGAGCACATCTCTTAGTCCCTTAACATTGAAAAATCTGTAGCGCAGCCATGCTACTGATGTAGTGCAATGCCCATTAGCAAACCGGGTAGTAAAAAGGCAGTGCTATAACCACTCCTTCATATTGAAAAATTGTAAAGAAAGCGGAGGAACAGTAAATCATAAGGCTCAATACAAGAAAGAGACACTAGCCATACCGGATAGTGGTCCAATGTCTTAACACATCTTCCCACTTATTGGAAAGGATGGGAGCAGGACAGTCACCTGGGCAAGGGATTTGGTACAATGACACTAGCCAACAAGGTAGTGAAATATTGCTTGCATGCTCTCATTGACAACAGTGGGAATAAAGAGACCACAGTTTTTTTTTTATCTAATACCAATATGACACTAACTAACTGGTCAGTGATCATTAGATTATCCACCCTCTTCTTCTGTGAAAATCTGGGAAGAGAAGGAAGATATATGCAGGTTATAAACCTGGAAAAATTGTTAGGGGAAGCCCGATCTGCAGTCTTCTAGTGACACACCCTTTGCCGATGCCCAGGAGGAGGACATACTTCTGGTGGAATGAGCTTTAATGCCAATGGGACATTGTACGCCTTGAGAATCATAAGCGAGTGCAATGGCATCCACAGCCCAGTGGGAAATTCTTTGCTTGAGATGGACAATCCTGTAAACGACCTCTAAAGCAAACAAAGAATTGTTTAGATACCCTGAATTGACTTGTTCGGTCAATTTACATGTGTAATGCTCTCACAGGGCAGAGCATGTGCAGTCTCTAAGCCTATTATGACTCAAATTGAGGAGAGGAGAATACTTACAGGGTAACAACCTGAGCCCTAAAAGGGGCTGCCAGCACTTTGTACACCTTTGACAGGCTCTGTCAGAACTCTAAGCAATAGTTGGTGCATGAAATGGCCTGAAGGTTCCCAACACATTTTACTGATGCCAAAGGGAGTAGCAGTCTTCAGTGAGAGTATGCATAAGCTTACCGCCTCTAGTGGTTCAAACGAGGAACCTGTAAGCACATTCAACACCAGCGCGATGTCCCAGACTGGAACAGTAGTATGGCGAGAGTGTCTTAGCCGTCTCACACCACGCAAAAATCTACTGACCAGAGTCAGTAGCAGCTATGGCAGCAACGTATATTTTGAGTGTGGATGGAGTGAGTCCTGCATCCAAACGCTCTTGTAGAAAGGAGAGTATTGTCTGCACAGGGCAATGCATTGGGTTCTCACCCCAGGAGGAGCACCAGTCAACAAAGAATCACCATTTGAATGCATATAGCTGCCTGGTCGAGGGGGCCCTGACCTGTAGTTTGGTGCCTAGCACTGGTTGCGACAATCTTATTGTGTCAGACAAGCCCTGTTCAGATGTCAGACATACAGTCTCCACAGCTCTGGTTGGGGATGCCAGATAGTGCCTCAAGCTTGAGTTGAGCCAGCACTGGAGAGGTCTCAACGGTAGCAAGCCTGACAGTGGCTACAACAGCCATCAAGCCCAGGCTCGCTGGAATTGACGCAATGGCAGTGTTCTCCCCAGCTTGACATTCGTTAAGTGTAGGAGAACAGACTGAATGCATTTGTCAGTCATGTGTGCCGACATGGCTACCGAGTTGAGAGGTAGAATTGGCATGTCCCGCATCACTACAGTGTGGGAGAGAACCCCACTGAAGCACAGTGGCCACTTCGTGAACCCAGCTGGAAATCCCAGGAAAACCCAGCCACATGTCCAAGTAGTGGGTCAATGGACAAAGGATCTGATCTGTTTGAGCGCCGCCAATCATCGGGGGCCAGTTGCTCAGAATAACTGAGTTGGTTAAAGCTGTGAATTTGCCCATTTTTGTGAACTTGTTTGTGCCTTGAGCAACTGCAGCAAGGTTTGCAAACTTTATTTGCAGAAGGAACTTTACCACTGGGATGAGGTCCAGGAAGCTCTACCTTCCATTTGGGTGCAGGCCACTGGGTTTTATTCTTCACTTGTGGCTCTGTCTCTGCTCGTGTGAGCCAGTTGGGCTACAGAACTACTAGTGTGTCTATCTGCCAGCAATTGCTTCTTAGCAGACAGAACAGCAAAGCATTGGTTCTAGGATTCCAGCGCATGAGATATGTCTACGCTACCCTTAACCCTCTGGAGTCTGAGATGTTTTTTGGATCCTGGAGATGTTTTGACATGCCCTGACATATGTGCTTATTTTGGACTCAAGATGGCGCCGAGTATGGCTGCTGCGTTGCGAGCTCCGACACAACATAGTAGTGTTTTGTTTGTTTTGTTCACAATTCTTATGTTTTTTGTCTTGGATGTTGTCTGCCTTATTGTCTACGACAGACAAACACTTTTGGACATTGGTTCAGCAATTTCACACCGTTAAAATTTCAAATTTCTCAATGCCGACCCGCTGTTTACAAACACGCAAGCGGAGCCCTTTGTCTGGGCAGCCCGGCCACGGAAACGCAAAAGGAAAAGGGGAAACAGAGCTGGCGTTCTCATCAGAGTAAGACGCCGCGCAAATCGACCCCCGCTACCCACTATTCTACTGGCAAATGTTCAGTCTCTAGATAACAAGCTCTGCGAGCTGAAAGCGCGGATCTCTTTCCAACGAGATACAAGGGACTGCTGCATTATCTGCCTTACGGAAACTTGGATGTCTGCGGAGATTCCAGACTCAGCCGTTGAACCCGTGGGGTTCTCCGTGCACCGAGCGGACAGAGCGAAAGACCTCTCAGGTAAAAGCAGAGGAGGTGGTGTATGTTTTATGATCAACAAATCCTGGTGTGATCAGAGGAATGTACATTCTGTCAAGTCTTTCTGCTCTCCTGATCTGGAATTTCTTATGCTTCTGTGTCGACCATTCTGGCTACTGAGGGAATTCACAGCGGTCATTATCACAGCTGTGTACATTCCCCCACAAGCCGACACAGACCGGGCACTCAAGGAACTGTATGGGAGTATAAGTGAGCAGGAAACCACGCACCCTGAGGCCGCGTTCATTGTGACTGGGGACTTTAATAAAGCCAGTTTAAAAAAATTTTAAAATTTGGTCGCACCAATATACCACCAGCACATTAGTTTCAACACATGAGGGGACCGGGTTTTGGACCATTGCTACTCTCCCTTCCGGGATGGCTACAAATCCCTCCCCCGCCCACCATATGGCAAATCGGACCACTCTTCCATTCTGCTTCTGCCCGCTTACAGGCAGAAACTGAAACAGGAAGCACCCACCCTCAGAACGATCCAGTGCTGGTCGGACCAATCAGATTCCATGCTTCAAGACTGTTTTCATCACACGGACTGGGAGATGTTCCGGTCCGCCTCTGATGACGACATCGAGCTTTACACTGATAGCGTAATGTGTTTCATCAAAAAGTGCGTGGAGGACGTGGTTCCGACCAGAACAATACGGATCTATCCGAATCAGAAACCATGGATAAATAACGATGTTCACGCGGCACTTAACGTGCGGACCTCCACTTTTAATTCCGGGAATGCGGAGGAGCATAAACAAGCCAGTTATCAGAACCGCAAAACGCCAGTACAGGAGCAAGATTGAAGGACAGTTTAACACCACCAACTCTAGAAGCATGTGGCAGGGAATTAACATCATCACGGACTTTAAAGGGAATAAAAACTCCACCATGAACACCGCTGCCTCTCTCCCGGATGAGCTAAATACTTTTTATGCTCGTTTTGAGGGAAATAACACCGCCCTCGCGGAGAGAGCTCTCGCGGCTGAAGCTACAGAGGTTAGTTCACTCTCCGTCTCTGTAGCGGATGTAACACGATCCTTCCGACGGGTGAATATCCGCAAAGCCGCGGGCCCAGACGGCATTCCGGGCCGCATCATCAGAGCGTGCGCGAACCAGCTGGCTGGTGTTTTTACGGATATTTTCAACCTTTCCCTCTCTTTGTCTGTAGTCCCCACATGCTTTAAAACATCCACCATTTTGCCTGTTCCAAAGCAATCAAAAATAACTTGCTTAAATGACTTGCTCTGACCCCCATCATCAGCAAATGCTTTGAGAGACTAATCAGAGATTACATCTGCTCTGTGCTGCCTCTCTCTCTTGACCCGTTGCAGTTTGCTTACCGCAACAACTGCTCCACTGATGATGCCATTGCATCTACAATACACACTGCTCTCTCCCACCTGGAAAAAAAGAACACTTATGTGAGAATGCTGTTTGTAGACTACAGCTCAGCATTCAACACCATAGTGCCCTCCAAGCTAGATGAGAAACTCCGGGTTCTAGGCTTAAACAGCTCGCTGTGCAGCTGGATCCTGTACTTCCTGTCAAGCAGACGCCAGGTGGTTAGAATAGGCAGCAACATCTCTTCATCACTGACCCTCAACACTGGAGCCCCACAGGGCTGTGTTCTCAGCCCACTACTGTATTCCTTGTACACACATGACTGTGTGGCAACACATAGCTCCAATGCCATCATTAAGTTTGCTGATGACACAACGGTGGTAGGTCTGATCACTGACAATGATGAAACAGCCTACAGAGAGGAGGTGCACACTCTGACACACTGGTGTCAGGAGCACAACCTCTCCCTCAGCGTCAGTAAGACAAAGGAGCTTGTGGTGGACTTCAGGAGAAAAGACAGAGAACACAGTCCCATCACCATCAATGGAGCACCAGTGGAGAGAGTCAGCAGCTTCAAGTTCCTGGGTGTCCACATCACTGAGGAACTCACATGGTCCATCCACACTGAAGTCGTTGTGAAGAAGGCTCATCAGCGCCTCTTCTTCCTGAGACGGCTGAGGAAGTTTGGAATGAACCGCCACATCCTCACACGGTTCTGCACCTGCACTGTAGAGAGCATCCTGACTGGCTGCATCTCCACCTGGTATGGCAATAGCACCGCCCACAACCGCAAAGCACTGCAAAGGGTGGTGCGAACTGCCAGACACATCATCGGAGGCGAGCTTCCCTCCCTCCAGGAAATATATACAAGGCGGTGTGTGAAAAAAGCTCGGAGGATCATCAGAGACTCCAGCCACCCGAGCCATGGGCTGTTCTCACTGCTACCATCAGGTAGGCGGTATCGCAGCATCAGGACCCGCACCAGCTGACTCCATGACAGCTTCTTCCCCCGAGCAATCAGACTTCTGAACTCTTGATCTCCCACGATCAAAATACATCAGCACTGCACTTTATTACCCTTACTCTTATATCTCACACCGGACTGTCATAAATTATATTATTATTAAATTATATTCTCTCCTAACATCTGACTATCAACCGACAGCCTGAATGTCAATACAGTACATACTGTACATTATATATATACTATATATACTTTTTATATATATATATATATTTTTTTATTGAATAATGTGTATCTATATAGTGCATATTGTATACTGTACAGTGCATGTTATTATTTGTATATTGTTGAGTGTAATTATGTGTATATCAGATGTTTAAATTGTGCTGTGTTAATTTGATGTTTTTGTAAATTGGTACTGTCTCATCACTGTCACGACTGCTATGTTGATCGGAACTGCACCCAAGAATTTCACACACCATTGCACTTGTGTATATGGCTGTGTGACAATAAAGTGATTTGGTTTGATTTGATTTGATTATTTCAGTTACTTACACCTTATTAATTGCAAAAGTATCATTACACTGCATTAAGCACAAACTGTGCTACAATAATATGTGACCAACATGTAATCTTTGTATTTTTGAGAAAATCAAGTTTAAACTTGGTTAGAAAGAAAAATTAAGGACACTGAGGGCCATAAAACACATATTTAAAAAAATTCACAAGACTTTTGAGTGCTGGATTGTGTAGACCAGAGTCTTTGTTACAACATGTGGTGAAAACCATCCTGTCCATTCATTCACATAAAACACTACATTGATTGAACTTTTGTATGACACCTTTTGTTTTGGAAATATAAACAATATCAGAATCAGAATCAGCTTTATTGCCAAGTATGCTTACACATAAAAGGAATTTGTCTTGGTGACAGGAGCTTCCAGTGTACAACAATACAAAAACAGCAGCAAGACATAGATAATTAAAATAAAAATTTAAATAATTATTCACATACGTACATACACACACACACACACATATACACATATGTAGTGCAAATCTAATACAAATCTGTTATCTGTTATGTACAGTGCAAAATACAAATCTGTTATGTACAGTGCAAATGTTATTTTTTTTGTTGTTGTTGTTTGTGTTTTTTAGAGGAATGAAATGGCAGAATAGGTTGGATGTGTTGGATAAATATAAAAAAGACTAAACTGTGTATTGCACATAGTTATTGCTCAATGGGGCAATTTAACTGTTCATGAGATGGATAGCCTGAGGGAAAAAACTGTTCCTGTGCCTGACGGTTATGGTGCTCAGAGCTCTGAAGTGTCGGCCAGAAGGCAACAGTTCAAAAAGGTAATGGGCAGGGTGAGTGGGGTCCAGAGTGATTTTTCAAGCCTTTTTCCTCACTCTGGAAGTGTATAGTTCTTGAAGGAGGGGCAGGGGGCAACCAATAATCCTCTCAGCAGTCCGAACTGTCCTTTGTAGTCTTCTGATGTCTGATTTCATAGCTGAATGAAGTACATATTGATGTACTTCTCACCTAGGATGATAATGGCCCACCCCCTAATGGGGTTATCAATGTGTAATGCCACTGTGAGGAAACAAAAAGATTGTGAGGAGACTAAAAGTAAGATTATTTTTTGCTTATTTACAACGTAGTGCACAATATAATCCAAATATAAATAATGTGTCATAGTACATAAGCAGGAAGAAGGACCCAAGTGCAGGAGTGAGAGAAAATAAAATACTTTTATTAAACAACAGAAACAAACAGGCAACACAAAGAGCCATGCTCTCAAACACAAGACAGACACAAACACTTTAACAGACAACAGAAAGGAGAGGGCTGTCAGACTGAGGTCGTAACATAATGAGGGTCAAAGGCACATTTTTGAGCACACAGATTTTAACAAAGTTAATAACTGCTGATAACAGGATCATAGCAACTATATTATTAACATTACCAATCACAAATACTATATTGCCCACTCATAAAAAAATAAAAACAAGATTTTTGTAATGCCATACACGCAAATATACTTTGTATGCAGGGTACAACGGGTTCTAAAGGCACGCCCTAAGGAAAAGTTGCTTTTTTCTGGTCATATTTGACATTTAATTACCTCTCAAGTATTCTATAAACAAATAAATCTCCTTTGTGATTGAATAAGTCAATGCCCACTTTGAAAAAAATATGCTATCAAGTGGTTTGGGAGAAAATAAAATCAAAGGAGCCTTTTATCCCATGGAGCCTTTTGCCCCATTGTACCCTATTATCACACAGTACATAA
Organism: Myxocyprinus asiaticus; assembly: GCF_019703515.2. NCBI lineage: Eukaryota > Metazoa > Chordata > Actinopteri > Cypriniformes > Catostomidae > Myxocyprinus > Myxocyprinus asiaticus. Next base: position 33,322,027 of record NC_059378.1, read on the forward strand.
ACAAAATGAAACATCTGTAAAATAGCAGGTAAATGTGCACTTACTCGGTAAAATTTTCACTTGCACTGAAAACTAAATGACACCTGCATGCCCTCATCCACAGCCTGTCTGAAGAGGAGACAGACCTTATATGGGTGGTACACTGGTGAGGAGACAAGACACCGTTCTTTTTGAATGGATGTCTCTGGAGGAGTTCCTTCAGTGTGCTGATTAAACTGCTTTTGTGAGAAAACAGCTAATCACTTAATGAACTGACTGCCGGTCTGCCTATCTTCAACATGTTTTACACTAAACAATCCTTTAGAATGAACTATGTGTGGAGTTTACTATGATAAAATTGCTGTTTTATAAGGCAAATCACAGACGATTTTGCGACAGGTAGGTGTCAGTTTACAATAGTGATGTTCGACTCTTGAACAAATCGTTCTTTTGAGCCAATTCTTAGCAAGTAACCAGACGGGCCGGTTCACAACATCAAATTGAATCAAACTTTAGTTCCGGGTTGATGACGCAAGATGCACAACTGAAGTAAATGTACTGGCTACACAGCACGTCGAACTGTCAGACTAAAAAAAAACGAATAAGCCGGTCCCACTGACTATCGAAGTTTGCAAAGGATTACAAAGGACTTGCTATATGCTGAGATGTTAATGGCAGTAGCCAAGTAAAACATTTATAAACTTACAGATGTTTGTTTCTGTGTTATTTTTGAATTATTTACAAATATTTGCAAATGAAGGTCTTGAGACTTAAGTAGGCATTTTTACTCGATGTTACTAATACAGGCAGGCAGCTCTTACGAGTTACTAGACTGGTTATTGAACCAAATAACCTATTTGAAATGAAGGAATCAAACCTACAGGCAGAATCGAAAGTCAGCTCTTCAGTCGTGTCCAACTCAAAAAGAACAGAATGAGCTGGTCCCACGAACTGTCGAAGTTTGCAGAGGATTACAGAGGAGTCTGATAAGTGAGCTGCTGATCCTATGAGCATGCGGGTACCAAGGACATGAACGAGCCTGGGGCGAACTGTACGTTTTTTAATGACAAAAAAAACAAAAAAACAAAAACATACTGGGAATATGCTGATGGCTAGTTTTATTAAATAACATTTCAGTTGAAACATGCAAAAACTTTTCAGTTGAGAGATGTAAATGAATTGTACTATTGTTTATTGTGCATGCAGATTATATTTTAAATTCTTATAAGCTGAATCATGGTTTCTGGTGAGTTGATTTAGACTATTTTATTATCTTTACATACTTTAGAAATGTAGAACATATCTGCGTTTGTGCATCAGTGTCTGTATTGGGTGCTTTAGGTGCAAAACTTTGATGTAGAAAACATATCCAAGATTTAATCAATATTTGTCAGTCATATTCGACATGCAAGATCACAGAATGAAACACTGATGACAATAAACAACATTATTATTATAATTTAATTGAATAATATGTAATATCAGCAATATGCATTCACTTATGGCTTTATTTAAATGTTTGAGTATGAAAACCATGACTCCGGGATGTTAAAATTACGTGCTAGAGAGAGACATCATTAGATGATAATGTAAAAGAACTGCTAAATTGGTTTTTGGACCAGTTCATGGAAACAAACTCTCCGAAAGAAGCAGTTCGCAGAAATGAATCGGACTTCCCATTACTAGTTTACGACACTCTCCATTCATTTGTATGGTGTCTGCAAATGGTGACTTACTGTCGTAACATGCTAGTTGACTATTATGCTCACGCCTATGGTTAAAGCGTAGAGGTTGTTATCTCTGTGTAGAAGATCTTTGCCTCATCATCAGAGTCGCACTCTTCTGATGAGAGGACATTTTTAATTCTTTCTCACTGTCCAGGATCATCTGGAGAGCTTCTGCACTTGAGCGATGGAAAATCAATGAAACTGATGAAGCTTGATGCCATTTTTATAGCATTGATGGGGGCATTTACCATATTTGTAAGCCTCATCTCAGGCTTATTCCTCTAATCTCATCATTTTATCCTTGGCCATTTTACCACGTGCTTAGTTTTTTCCCCCTGCTTTTCTACTGTTTCAACTGCGTGCATATTACTGTGTGCACCCGTTTTCTTTTCTTTTTTCCACTTGTCTACATCTCGCATTTCAACTGCACGCATTTGTTTTCTACTCTGTGTTTTACACGGATTATTGCATCAATCTCAAACATCTGCTAATCAGGAACCAACACAACAACAGCAAACTATTGCGTGAAAGACTCACATCGATCTCAAATCCTCGCCGCTCAAGAACAACCATAACAACAACAAACAACTGCGGTAAGTCATGGCATCCGCTCATATTATTGCTTCCTGCATTGCATGCCACATGTTTACTGTAGCTTCTTCCATCAGCAGTGAGAGGTTTACATGTCATAAATGTAAGGAATTAGTCAGGCTGACTGAGAAGGTTAATGAGTTAGAGACACGCATCTGAACGCTAGTGGAGGTCAGTGAGAAAGAGAAGACGGTAGATACTGTTTTGGATGCAGGTAGAACAGCGAGCAACACACACACTTTGGTTCCCGCAGCAGGGCGTTTGGGTGACATCTCGGCAGCATACTCGCTTAGCAAAGCGACACCACTCTCCTGTTCCTGTTAGGGTTTCCAATTGATTCTGCCCACTCATTGATGCTCCCACTGAGAATCATGTTGAAAGACCCTGGTTATAGGAGATTCCATTGTAAGGAATGTGGAAATAGAGACTCCAGCCACTATCATTAAATACATTTCCAGTGCCAAGAGCGTCTGACATCAGATCAAATTTACAAGTGCTGGCTAATGCTTAACATAGATTTTCTAAACATTTTATTCATGTTAACACTAACGATGTCCGGCTTTGCCAGTCAGAGATCACTAGAGATAATGTTAAAGAGGTGTGTGAACTTGTAAAAACAATGTCAGACACTGTAATATGCTCTGGCCACCTCCCTGCTCATCGTGGTGATGAGGTTTATAGTAGATTAGAGTCACTGAATGGCTGGATGTCTGAGTGATGTCTGGAGAATAGCACAGGATTCATAGACAATTGGATGAGTTTTTGGGGTAGACCTGACCTGATAAAGAGAGATGGAGTCCATCCCTCCAAGGAAGGTGCCGCTCTCTTCTCTAATAATTTGGCTCATAGTCTTTATAGTGATAATATTTGACTAACTGGGGCCCAGGTCAGGAAGCAGACAAACTGGCTAATCCGAACGTCTGCTAGCTGCCTTGAGACGTCACACAGGTCACATAAACTACAACACATAGAGAAGGAATATATCATATAGAAACTGTGTCTGTTCCCCGTACTACCAAACACAAACCCCTCACTAAATCATTTAGAAAAAAATGTATTAAGGTAAAACTTGAAAATAACAACATTTGAAGATCATGATCATGAACATCATATAAAGGTAGGGCCACTAAACATTAGATCTCTTTCAACCAAAGCACTAATTGTAAATTAAATTATTACAGATCATAGTTTGGATGTGCTCTGTTTGACTGAAACCTGGCTTAAACTGGATGAATATATTAGTTAAATGAGTCTACTCCCACAGGTTATTGTTATAAAAATGAGCCTCGCCTGAAGGGTCGAGGAGGAGGTGTTGCTGCAATTTACAGTGAAGTTTTTGGTGTTACTCAGAGGACAGGATATAAATTTAAGTATTTTGGACTAATAATGCTCAATGTGACACCATCAGATACAAATAAAAAATCTCTGTCGTCTTTTGCCCTTGCTACATTATATAGATCACCCTGCCGTATTCTAATTTCCTTGGTGAATTTGCATATTTTCTATCAGATCTAGTAGTTACTGTGGATAGAGCTTTAATTGTTGATGACTTCAACATTCACATAGATAATGAAAATGACACATTGGGATTAGCATTTATCGATATTCTCAACTCTCTTGGAGTCTGACAAAATGTGACAGGACCAACTCATCACCATAATCATAAGCTATATTTAATTCTGTAATATAGAGTTGATGTTGATACTATAGAAATTCTGCCGCAGAGTGATGACATCTCAGATCATTACCTCGTCTCTTGTATTCTGCAATCAGCTAATGTTACTCAATCTACACCACACCATCTTTCAAGTAGAACTATTCTTTCGACCACTAAAGACACTAATAATCTTCCAGATTTATCTCATATACTCAGTAAGACAAAAAGTCCAGAAGAACTTAATAACAGAAAATATAAATATAGTCTTCTCTCGCACTCTTGATAGTGCCGTCCCCATTCGATTAAAGAAAATAAAAATAAAAAAGCCCCGCACCATGGTACAGTGATCACACTCATGCTCTCAAGAGAGCAGCTCAGAAAATGGAGCGCAAGTGGAAGAATACAAAATTAGAAGTATTTCGCGGTGCATGGAATGATAGTGTCTGTAGCTACAGACAGGCACTAAAAGCTGCCATGTCAGCATATTTTAGCAAACTCATAGTAAATAACCACAACAATCCTAGGTGTTTATTCAGTACTGTGGCTACATTGGTTAGGAATAAAGCCTCGACTGAACCAGATATTCCATCGCAGCACAATAGAATTCATGAATTTCTTTACTGATAAAATTGAAATAATAAGAAATAAAATTGGAATTATACAATCGTCTGTCACAGTACCACAGAAAACAGTGTCTCATAATGTTCCTCATGAGCAACTTCAATCTTTCGCTGTAATAGGTCATGAAGAGCTAACAAAACTTATCGAAACATCAAAAGCCACAACATGTATGTTAGATCCAATACCAACTAAGCTCTTAAAAAAGATATTCTCTGTAATCTCAGAACCTTTTCTTAATATTATTAACTCCATGCTATCCTTAGGACATTTCCCAAGAAAATTAAAAATGGCAGTTATCAAACTGCTTATTAAGAAGCCACAGCTTGATCCTGGAGAATTAGCTAATTATAGACCGATTTCAGATCTCCCGTTTATGTCAAAAATACTAGAAAAGGTAGTGTTCTCCCAACTATGTTCATTTCTACAGAGAAATAGTATATATACATGAACAATTTCATTCAGAATTTAGGCCCCATCACAGTACAGAGACTACACTTATCAGAGTTACAAATGACTTGCTCTTATCATCTGATCGTTGCTGCATTTCTCTTCTAGTGCTTTTAGATCTTAGTGCTGCCTTCGACACCATAGATCAGGACATTCTCCTGAATAGGCTTGAGAATTATGTTGGCATTTGTGGACTTGCATTAGCATGGTTTAGGTCCTATTTAGCAGACTGCTACCACTTTGTCTGTGTAAATGAGGAATTGTCAAATCACACAAAAGTTAAGTACGGAGTGCCACAGGGATCAGTTTTAAGGCCTCTGATTTTCCCCTTATATATGCTTCCCCTGGGAGATATTATCATGAATCATGGAATAAGTTTCCACTGTTATGCCGACGAAACCCAACTTTATATTTCTTCGAAACCTGATAAAATTTCACAATTCTCCAAATTAGCAGAGTGTATCAATGAAATCAAAGTCTGGATGGCCAGAATTTTCCTTTTACTCAATTCCGACAAAACAGAGGTACTAATTATTGGACCAAAAACCTCTAAAAATAAGCCGCTAAAATATAATTTGACTCTTGATGGAAGTACTGTTACATCGTCTTCTATAGCGAAGAACTTAGGTATTATATTTGATACCAATCTGTCCTATGAAAATCAACAGCATTCTTCCACCTCAGAAATATTGCTAAGTTACGACACATGCTCTCTGTTGCTGAGGCTGAAAAACTTAATCATGTGTTCATGACCTCAAGACTAGATTATTGTAATGCATTACTGGGAGGATGTCCTGCAAGTTCAATAAATAAACTTCAATTGGTTCAAAATGCAGCAGTCAGAGTGCTGACTAGAACCAAGAAATATGATCATATTAGCCCAATTTTATCATCGTTACATTGGCTACATGTTAAATTTCATATTAATTCTAAACTTTTGTTACTAGACTGTGGCATAGTCTCCCTATCACTGTTCGGAATGCTGACACACTCTCTCAGTTTAAGTCTAGACTAAAGACTCATCTATTTAGCCAGGCATACACCTAATTTTTCCATCAACTCACAATTAGGCTGCTTTAGTTTGGTCTGCTGGAACCAGAAACATTTATCATGATCTGTAACTCTGCAAAAAATGTAATGGCATCTATGATAATATTATTCTATTTGTTTCCCCGTCTCAACTTCAGGATTCATATCCCGAGGTTACCAGAGCCGGCTAGATCCAGCTCTGTTTCTGCTTGGTGTCGGACTCCACTGCTACGTGTCTCTGAGTGATGATGACTAAATGCAGCCGGTGCCAGCCTGACATCACTTCAGTCTCTTACGATGGACTTCAGGGGATGAACTGATGCCTACTCCAACCATAAGACATGCGATACTTCATATGTCACTGCCTGAACCTTGGACTTAGGATAGACCTCTCTGAAATGACCTGTCAGTTGATCTGCGATGCACCTCACTGATCTCTGCCTGCATCACCATGGTCAAATGATGGACTAAACTCTTAAAATGGAATACATAGATTATCAATTAATTGCCAACAAAAGCCTTTATTAGCCAACTAACAAAGAACAATGCAAACATCTGCAGTTAAAACCAGGATGAACTTCAAAGACATTAGTCATTTATCTTACAGTTCATACAACATTTTTGTTTAAACACTGGCCCTTAACACTTACTTACTTTACTCATTTTAAACCATGACTTGCACTGCACATAAATAACTAATATTGGCATTATATTCATGCTGTTTATTCAGAGGAGACCTGGCCCCCACAGTGAGCCTGGTTTCTCCATTAACCAACATCTTATGGAGTTTTGTGTCGCCGACTGTGGCAAGGAACAAAATATTAATATTATTATTTAATTATTTATTTTTATACACAATTTACAATCATATTTAATCAAACTACACAATGATGACTCTAAGACTTTATAGATATTACAGTCTAATGTGTACCTTTCATTAGTTTCATACTCATTACATAATCTGAGAATATTTGATTTGGATTTGAATTGATTCATTTAAAAGTAGACATTTCAAGGTTTATACAGACATATTTATCATGTCTGTGCGTCAATTATACGCTGAGTTTCGGTTAAGTTTTGTGACTTGCTCCAGACAAAAGTTCACGGAGATGAAGGCAGCAGAAAGTGCATCCTGTTTGTTTTCTGTATTTTACAATAGCATGTTTTGTTTTTATTGTGAGTTGATGCAAATAAAAGTAGACCCTTTATAGTTTGGAATGATGTCTTCCTCTTATCTGTATGACTATAATTGATGGAGTATTTTAAGTCGTTGCCGTTGTTAAAAGAAAAAAAACAAGTGATCGCGCCGGTGCCTCCGTCGACTCTAGAGGGTTAAAGAAGAAACTTCTGTTGGTGTGTTGCTGCGCTCCAACTTATATCCCCATGATGACGCAGTCATAGGGCAGAAAGCCATTCATAACCAGCCCTATGCTTGGGTATGATGGTATAGGGTTTCAAGGTCACCACCCCTAGGAGGAGCTCCCACAGCATCAGCTACTGACACAGCTTTGAAGTTACCAATTTGAAAGGGCACTTAAGAGTTCAAATAGATTTGAATTAATATAACAACTGATGTTCACCATCAAGATTTTTAGACCTCTGCTCTCAAAAGTATACACTGGACACCTAATGCAACTGTGTTTTGTTAAACATACCAAACATGTCAAAGCTTTGAGATGCAAAAAATACTTTAATAGTAATGATAATATATGATTGTATATGATCTACCACGAGTGTAATCATCAGAGTGTCTCTCATGTCATTTGTGTCTTGCAGTTCTGCATTCTGGTCCCTGCTCACAAATAACAACAGCTAATGAATAAAGCACAGAAGAAAAGCCATTTTTTGAATAAGCACTTTTACGAGTTTCCACCTCTCTTTTGCTTGCACACATCTTTAAATCAGCACATAAGCACATATCTTTAAATCAGCTTATTATTTCTTATGTACAGTGTTCTGATATTTTTTTCCTGACATGACCCAATGTTAAAAACATCAGTAATACTTACATCAGTAACAGTTACATATTGCTAGTATGAGTTCGATTATAGCAACTAGAGTTTACAGGTATTTTTATGCATGTGGCAGATGCTTTAAACCCTGACATTTTCTCACGCTTCTTGTTCCCATTATCTTATTGTTAGTAGCAGCCTGCTCTTGCCCTTGAGCTGAAAATTAGTATTCAAATATTAAATGCTGCAAAATGCTTAAAGTTTTCCAGCAAACTTTTAGTTACATCTGCTAGAAGTTTATTAACTTCTGAGTGCTGTAAACTCTCTGAGTGTTTTGCCAATCTTTACTCTCCAGGGTGAAACACCCCAACATCCTCCAGCTGGTGGACGTCTATGAGACCAGGAAGGAGTACTACCTCTTCCTTGAGCTGTAAGTCCTGACTTCTGTTTGTGAGGGAAATGATTCTTTACAGTGTTACAGGGAGTGGTGTATGACAATATTGCACGAACTTTGCAGAAACCAAATTTCAATGTCCCAGTTACCTCATTTATAAAACCTACGTACAATCAGATGTGATCCTAAATTCCATGGATTTGATCTTATGTTAAAAGTGAGGAACAAATCGAGATTTATAAAAGCAGAAACTGATGTGAAAAAGTTCTTATGCGAACATCAACTGACAAGCATGCGTAAAAAAGTGTTTTGTGCTCATGCTAAGGTGTGCATGCTGAATTAATTTCTTGACTTTTAGTAATGCAAATACAAATAGTCAGTGACTGACTAAATTCATTAATAAATGAGTGAGCACGTTTACGAGAACAAGAGTATTCAGATATAAGTCTATGATATTCAGATATAAAAGAGTATGTGAATCTATTTTTTAAATTAAGTATAGTAAGAATATGGACATAGGTTGAAGAATTGTGTTGATGTACAGCAAATGCAGTCAATGAATGTATTTATTATTGATAATGAAAATGAATAACTGATGTTGACACTGACTTCACAAGGCTTAAGTCACAGCTGCTGGCGTCTGAAATTTAACAGAAATAAACCCTGTGCTCAGACTGTCCTAGCATGATTATACCAATGCGTCCTTGCCACATTCCTACATGTCTGTTTGGAATTGCATTCATTATTGTAATACCTTGTCCCTGCTGTATGCTGTATCTGTGGCATGGATTGTCTGATTTGTGCCTGCTACATTTGCATGATAAAGTGAAGACTTTGAAGGTGCCAACGTGTAGAGCAGGGTGTGAATAATTCAGAATCGCACCAAAATAGCAGCTCAGCGTGTTGTGTTTACCTGTTAATGGGGGTGGTGGTACAGTGGGTAAGCAACCAGAATGAGCCTTAGTACCACGGTGAGAAAACTTTAAATTCTCACAGGTGAGACACGTTCACAAAATCACCGCCAAGAGGCACAAAGGGACACTTTTGTCACCATTGTTTAGTAGTGTGAAGAAAGTGAGAGATATTATGACTAAATTGCTAATATTATTATTTGTATTTATTTATTTATTATTATTATTATTACTATTATTATTGATGTGAAGAATGTGATCTAACAATGCAAAATGAATGGCAGCATTAAAATTATAGCTTAGTTAGCTCATGAATACAGAAAAAAATGCTCGAATGTCAGCCTTTTTCAATAACTTAACTGCTGTTTCATAGAAATTAGCTATTTAATTATCTTCTTGAAAATCAAAACGAAAAAACATTGTGAACATTCATAATTTCATTTGTTAGCCCTAATGAAAAAACAGCAACAATAAATGTAATTAATGTATATATATATATATATATATATATATATATATATATATATATATATATATATATATATATATACTGTATATATACATTATACAATATATATGTACAGTATACAGGAAAAAATTCTTCTGCGTTATACTTAAAAACTTACAGAGGCAGGAGATTCGACCTGGTTCAAAAACAAGATGATCAGCACAACTTATAACGTTATCAGTTTGAGCTATTAGTTGGCAATAACACTTTTTTATGTTCAAATGAGGTTTCTTTATTCGGTGTCAAATGGTGCACATTATCAAGCAATGTTAACATCATGTTAACTTGTGCTTCACGTTCACAATATGATGGTCTTGTCAAATTATGACATTGTATGAAATCTGAACGTCCTTTCTCGTCGAAACGCTGCTCCCAAATATTATGCGACATTATAAAATCAATCAGTAACTGAATGAACAACAAACTGCCAAAATTAATAAAGCTATACTGAGTTTGTTTGTTATTAGTGTCAGTATATTTTTTCAATGTATGTTGCTAATGTAATCGATCATGTTCTTGCCTGGCAACATGTGAGTCCCCACTGCACCTTTTTCAGCTCAAACAAAAGATTTAAACACCTTCACAGGTAATGAATAACAAAGATCATAACCTACATGTTTGAACTGCATAGAGTTTCTGGTTATCACGTGTAGCGTAAACCTCAAACGCATGAATTGAGACAAATATTATACAAATAATGTGGTCACAGTACTAACTTCCACACTAATTCATGTAATGGAAAATTGTAATTATTTTTAAAATATTTTATAATATTTTATTTGAAGTAATATACTTCAGTACCTATCGGCACATTAAAAGAAAGCACATGTTTAGAGTCTTAACAGTTTTTGGATGTCACAAATATGCGGTCTAATGATGCTCACTCATAACGTCTGTGCATATGTATAAAAATACTCACAAATTGTCATTTTCTCTAATGAAATGTGAATGAATAAATGCAAACAAATAACTCTCCAATGCATAGACATCCTTTTGAATGTTGAATGCTGCAGTTAAGTATTTATCATACGTCTCCATGGCAACGTTTAGGCAGAAAATAAATGTTTTGGTATTTTAAAGTTTGTTGTTATTCTTCTTTCTCCTCTTTTTTTATTTTATTTTATTTTATTTTATTTTATTTTATTTTATTTTTTTTTATGGCAGTTTGCAAAACAAGCTTAACTTGCCCTTACTGCTTCCAACGTAATGGTCATTACATTGTGAGAAAGAGCTCTGAGGCATTCAGCTCTGGCCTGTTGAAATTCTAAAGTTATAGCGCCCCTTAGCGGGTTAGAGCTGCTAATGGCTCATTCACGTGGTGATCGTGGCGGTAGAAAGCCTATTTTGAATGAATACCCACTGTAGGGTAGTGGTTAGGTGTCACAAATAAAGATTTACCCTGTCACCATTGTGCCACAATGCACTAAAAGTTGCTTTGAATGACACATTTTTTTTTTTTTTAAATAAAATAAAATAAATGTTACTGTAACTGTTCACTTTAGCATTTAGAATTTATTGTCCCATTTGTCCTCACTTGCAGAGCCACAGGTCGAGAAGTGTTTGACTGGATCCTGGATCAAGGCTATTACTCTGAGAGAGACACCAGCAATGTGATCAGACAGGTTATGGAGGCAGTCGCTTACCTGCATAGCCTGAAGATTGTTCACAGGAACCTAAAGGTACACAGCACAGCACCCTCTGGTGATTACCAGTAACATTTTCACACCCTCACTATATTATTTTAAGTGATATAGTAACTAATAATTTGTGTTTAATGTTTTAGTCAATCGTATCTTGTTATTATCTGTTAACAACAGCAAAGGGGTGAATGTCACCTATAAAGATCATGTCTGGGTCATATTTCCCCGTAAAAGAAAGAAATAGGAAATTGTATTTCAGTAATGAAAATGATAATTTCCCATATTACAGTAATTAGAATTTAGGGGGAGATGTGCTTAATTATCATGGAAATAGTCCTGAAATATGGATAATTAACAATTAATTAATCAATTCAGGGTGAAATATGATAAGCATATGTTTTGTTTTAGCACATTTTTATGGTAATGCTCACTTGTATCATGGCTGACAGCTACACATAGTTTTCCATAACTTTAGTCACAAATGATGTACATTATTATTATTATTATTATTATTATTAGTATTAGTATTATTATTATTATTCAGAAAATGGAGTTTGCTTAAGAAAATGTTTCTTGTATCTGGAAAAGTTTCTTTGGAACACAAATTAACTATTATCCAGTATTTTTTGTCTGTTTTGAAAAAATAAATCAAAGGAACCAGCATGTCATCTTGTTATTCTCATTCTCTCTAGCTTGAGAATCTGGTGTACTACAACCGACTGAAACATTCTAAAATAGTCATCAGTGATTTCCATCTGGCAAAACTAGAGAATGGACTCATCAAGGAGCCCTGTGGAACCCCAGAGTATCTGGGTAAGAAGCTCTTCAAAACAGGCAAAACCTCTTTAAAAACCCATGGGGACAGTTGCAGCAGATGGTCTTTTTTGAACAACAACAACAAAAAGAGTATAAAGCGAGTCTACATGATTTTATGGAATTTATATGGCTATAATAAGTTGTTAAAATTAGAATAGCAGTGGTGACCAGAGTACTCATGCCCCCATGCATAATTTTCCCATGTCTGTTTCGTCAACCAGCTCCAGAGGTCGTTGGGAGACAGAGATATGGCCGACCTGTGGACTGCTGGGCCCTTGGTGTGATTATGTACATTCTGTGAGTTTCTATTTCCCTATATACCTGAAATCAACAAATGGTAGCTTTATACAGACACTGTTTACACTAGTCTTGTGAAGCCAGACTTTTGATGATCAGCATTGTCACTTACTAAGTTCCACCCAATTAAGGTATAGTTCACCCAAAAGTGGAAATTTTAGCATAATTTACTCACCTTTATGTTGTTCCAAACCCATACACAAAAGGAGATGTTTGGCTGAATGACAGCCTCAGTCACCATACACTTTAAAAAAATAAATAAATACCAACATACTGAAAAGATTTCATTGTACTATAAAAACATTCAGTAAGTTTCAGAACTCAAAACACCATCTCTAGTACAAAAGGAGCATTTATTGACACCAAGCAGCAAAAACGGGTCATTCTCTACTTCTGCAAATTTTCTACATCATACGGGGGCCTTTATTGATGCATGACTGCCTCCACAGCAAGAGATCAACACTTCCTTTTACATCATTGCACCCTTGGCCCTGCACACTGGTGTTCAGTCGGTAAACGGAGAGAGCAGGACAGATATGCTTACAATTCCTGCACACCAAAGGGCACTTATACAGGACACATTCCTATGCACATCTGGACTATTTTAATTATTTTCCTGTATAAACATGCACTAGACACATGTCTTTGACTTTTGTCATGTTTCTCACGACGCTTTTTAAAAGATGCTGTATCAAGTTATAACTCTGAATTATAACTTTCTCCATTCTGTTTCATTCTGCTGAGCTGCCTCTTGCTGTTTTGAGTATAAACACGTCCAGGACGCATTCTTGTTCCCATATGCACTATTTTTAATTGTTTGTCTATGTAAGCATGGACTAGATGGATGCCTTTAACCTTTAACCTAAATTATTTGAGGGTTTGCATTCAAGACAATGAAGACTGCACTTTGAGTGGTTTGATGATAGTGGTGATTGGCATTTAATTCTATGCAGATCTCTGCTTGACTGTTTTAGTAGTTTTAACATGATTGCATGGTAAATATATCTGTCCTCATTGGTGTGGGCTATTTTTGTATGTATGCTGCAGTCTATACAAAATGATTTTACATGATCTTACATTTGTACTAATGGCCATTCAAGGGCTGATGTATTTACCATGTGTTCTTTATTGGAAAAGCTTTGACATATTTGTCATTGGCGAGTCTTCTGTGATTATATACATATGTTGGTAGTTTGCGACTCATTTGATTATAGACTTATTATAGTGCTGTAGATCACGTGACCTAATTAATATTCATGAGCTAGTCCAGAGCCCCGTGGAGGTTTAACCTGGCCCTGCTCATTTTAGCATGTTTAATATGTGTTTTTGGCTCATATCAGTAAGGATTGCTTGTGAACAAGTCACAATATGATTCAAGCTTTGCAAAGGGAATAAATGAAAGACTGGGCAGTTAAAAACACTATTGGACCCCAAAAAACGTAAGTAACCAGTTTCATTCATTAATGTTTTGTCTGTCATGATATTTATAGTTTATGGTGCTGCAGGGCTTGATTAAATAGTTTGAAATATTTGGATGCCATGTGTTGGATGTGCATTATGTGTAAACCCTGAAGAAAAGTTTTTTATTGTTTTGCAGCTGGTTCATTGTCTTCCAATTGAGTTTAAAATAATCTGTATTCGAGGGGCTGCATAATGGGGCTACACAGAGAAAGGGTGGAAAATTATCATATATTACCAAATTATGATGCAAAGTTTTGGCGCAAAAAATAAAATAAAAATAAAAATCATATTCATTATCATTAGAAGTGAACCTTAAGAAAAAAAAAAAAAATATATATATATATATATATATATATATATATATATATATATATATAAAGAGAATGTCATGACACCTTTAATATGTCCTTTGATGTTGCATGGAAGAAAAAAAGTCATACAGTTGAGTAAATGATGACATTTTGTTTTGGGTGAGCTATCCCTGTAGACAGGCAGGGGCCAGTAGATCAACATGTAAACAACGAATTACAGTTCCCTATCTGTCACTCACGCAACGTTGTGTCGATGTAGTGACACTAGGGGTCACTCTTGGGAGCCCGAGACACCTCTAGTCTTTGATAAAAGGCCAATGAAAAGTGGCGAGTGGTATTTGCATACCACTCCCCCGGACATACGGGTATAAAAGGAGCTGGTATGCAACCACTCATTCAGATTTTCTCTTCGGAGCTGAACGGTCGATGTTTACTGAGCTGACTGTTCATTCACCTCTGCTGGATCTGACGGCGCATTTCAGCGGCTTCTCCCTCCTCTGCACTGGTGCACTGCAGAGAACGCCCCTGGGCACTTCGGCAGAAAAAAGAGAGTATATTTTTCTGAAAGAGTATATTTCTCTAAAAGAGCGGCACACACTGAACGTATTTTTATAGACACATCTTTTTAAAAGTGCCTTTCTTTCGTGTATGGGCGCGACCCACGTGGAGACAGCATTCGTGGATGGTGTCTCACTGTGAGAACATGACCATGGCAACGCTGCGGTTGCAGCTTGCTTTCGTAAAAAATGGGGCAAATTTGGGGACCCCAACGGGACCACCTCTGCCGGGTATCCCCCCACGGACCTCCCATTCCCCAGCATGCTCATCTGCCCCAATCGGGCTTCCGGATGAGTCCGCCGGCTCGTCTCACGGCAAGTTCGACCTCTTGTTCGGAGTCCGCAAAGCTGATGAGCTCTCGAGCGCAGCATCGGAGAGCGGGCTCGTCCAGTCAGACGCAGAAGCCTCAGCTGGGCTCCCCCCCTCGGGTATGGTTGCCCAGTCACAGGCTGGTGCGGAAATGATGGACATGCTTTCCCGGGCAGCCGCGAGCGTCGGGCTAGAGTGGAACCCTGAACCCTCGCGGCTCGATGATTGGTTCCTGGGCTCGCTGCGCCGCTCAAAGCAGCCACGCCCCACTCTAGTCCCTTTCTTCCTGGAAGTGCATGAGGAGCTGACAAGATCGTGGGAGGCACCTTTTACTGCCTAGTCCTGATCTTTCAGCTCCCCAGGGGCTATTCAGCGATTCCCCCAGTGGATAAGGTGCTTGCGGTGCACCTATGCATGCAGAGCACTGCCACCTGGAGCAGACGCCCAAAGCTCCCATCCAAGGCCTGTAGGTTCACGTCGTCCCTGACGGCCAAAGCCTACAGTGCTGCTGGACAAGCCACCTCCGCCCTGCATGCCATGGCTCTCCTGCAAGTCCACCAAGCCAAGGCGCTTAAGGAACTGCACAAGGGTAGTTCCGACTCAGATTTGATGCAGGAGCTGCGCTCGGTGACCTACCTCGCTCTCCGGGCCACGAAGGTCACGGCGCGGCCTCTCGGGCAGGCGATGTCCACTTTAGTTGTCCAGGAGTGCCACCTTTGGCTCAACCTGGTCAAGATGGGTGAGGCCGAGGAGGCACGGTTTCTTGCTGCCCTCATTTCCCAGGTTGGCCTATTCAGCGTCACTGTCGAGGACTTTGCTCAGAAGTTCTCGACGGTGAAGCAGCAGATGGAGGCTATCCGGCACATCCTGCCCCGGCTCAGCTCAAGATCCCACACCTCGCCTGCTCATTGCCAAGGGCCCCTTTGGCCCAGCCCCGGCGTGGAGTCCACCACAGGAAGCAGATGCCACCCATCTCACGGCCGGCCACCAAGAACCCTTGGAAGGCTTCGAAGCGCCCCTGAGACGGGCAACCCAGGGAAGACGAAACCCACCTTAGAGCTGGTAAGCAGACCACTCCATCCCCTGGTGGAGGGCCAGGAGGAGAATCTTTTGTTGCTTTTTCATTTAATTTCGCCACATGCCCAAGTGGCTGCGGTACCCAACAGTTCAGCAAAAGAGCAGTTTCCTCATTCCCTGGGTCACGTACCCGGTGTGCACGGCCGTCATCATGACCACCGTCCACCTTTCCATCCTTGCAGGTTTGGCGCTCCAGCGGCAGTCTCCCCGCCCCTGCACGCCCAGCTGTGGCACAAATCCACCCCTGATTTGACATTTTCCACGGGTCACGAGGACAGGCCTCTTCCTCCCCTATCCCAGGCTGTTCCGGGGTTGGTCACAAGGAGCCAGGTAAGTGCTTCGATGTTCCTGAACTCAGCACGGCCACAACATGGTGTGGCACCTCGGGCAATTCTGCTCGCCCTGCGGAGGTTCATGTGTTAGTTCGGACAGACAACACGGCAACAGTAGCATATGTCAACCATCAAGGCGGTCTGCGCTCCCGTTGTATGTCACAACTCTCCCGCCGTCTCCTCCTCTGGAGACAGCAGCACCTCAAGTCGCTGCGAGCCACTCATATCCCAGCGACCTCAACACTGCAGCAGACGCGCTGTCACGGCAGGTTACCCTCAGGGGAGAGTGGAGACTCCACCCTCAGGTGGTCCAGCTGATATGGAGTCGATTCGGACAGGCACAGGTAGACCTGTTCGCCTCCCAAGAATCCTCCCTCTGCCCGCTCTGGTACGCCCTGAACAAGGCACCTCTCGGTATAGATGCGCTGGCACACAGCTGGCCCCCTGGACTTCTCAAATATGTGTTTCCCCCAGTGAGCCTACTTGCACAAACCCTGTGCAAGGTCAGGGAGGACGAGGAGTAGGTCATCCTGGTAACACCCTACTGGCCCACCCAGACGTGATTCTTAAAAAAAAAAAAAGAAGAAACCAGACCTCTGGAATCCCCATGTCTAGCCCCTGGAAGGTAGACACGATCACTCAGGCTAGGGCCCCCTCTATGAGGCGCCTGTATGCCTTTAAGTGGCGTCTTTTCTTTAAGTGGTGTTCTTCCCAACATGAAGACCCCCAGAGATGTGCAGTCGGATCGGTGCTATCCTTCCTGCAGGAGAGGTTGGAAGGGCGTTTGTCCCCTTCCACCTTGAAGGTGTATGTAGCCGCTATAGCGGCACACCATGACACAGTGGATGGTAAGTCCTTAGGGAAGCATGACCTGATCATCAGGTTCCTGAGAGGCGCCAGGAGGTTGAATCCCTTCAGACTGCACCTCGTTCCCTCATGGGACCTCTCTGTAGTTCTTCAGGGTCTACAGAGAGCCCCCTTTGAGCCTTTGCAGTCAGCTGAGCTTAAGGCACTCTCCTTGAAGACTGCCCTCTTTACTGTGCTCACTTCCATCAAGAGGGTAGGAGACCTGCAAGCATTCTCTGTCAGCGAAACGTGCCTGGAGTTCGGTCCGGGCTACTCTCACGTGATCCTGAGACCCCAACCAGGCTATGTGCCGAAGGTTCCCACGACCCCTTTTAGGGACCAGGTGGTGAACCTGCAAGCACTTCCCCAGGAGGAGGCAGACCCAGCCCTGACATTGGTGGGTCCGGTGTGCGTTTTACGCATCTATTTGGATCACACGCAGAGTTTTAGAGTCTCTGAGCAGCTCTTTGTCTGCTTTGGTGGACAGCGGAAAAGAAGCACTGTCTCCAAGCAGAGGATCGCCCACTGGCTCATTGACGCCATAACTATGGCATATCACACCCAGGACACGCCGCCCCCGGTAGGGCTACGGGCCCATTCTACCAGGGGTGTAGCGGCCTCCTGGGCCTTGACCAGGGTTGCCTCTCTAACAGATATTTGCAGAGCAGCAGGCTGGGCAACACCCAACACCTTTGCGAGGTTCTACAATCTCCAGGTGGAACCGGTTTCGTCCCGTGTAATAGCACACACAAGCAGGTAAGTCCGGGACAGCCGGCCGGGTGTATCACTTGCGAATAGTGCCTTTCACCTCCCCTGAGCTGAAGACGTGTGCCTTTAACTCCCAGTAGTGTTCACAAACTGTGTTCCCTGGTTGATTTCCTCCGAGCCCCGTGGCAGACGAGTTTGTGGAGAGACTCGCTGCCAGCTCAGTACATGTGCTAATTAAGCCCTGTACTGGGGTAGGTGCTCCGCATGTGATGGTTCCCCGTAGGTAACCCCATGCGATGTATAACTTCCACTAATTCGTTTCCTTTTTTGGCAAACTGCGTCTTCCTTGGGCAGAGGCCTCTCTGCCCCAGTCACCATGCTTGTAGTAACTCCTCCCCCATAGGGCAGGACCTACCTTGGGACTCCCCCACATGGCATACTTCCAACATAGCTCGGCAAGACCATGTGACATATTTCCACTTAAATCCCCCCCCCCCCTTCTCTCTGGGCGGGGTGTGGTCTCCGCAGTGTCTTCCCCTTGGGAGGAACACCCTCCCCGACTAGACCTGGTGGGCCCAGTTGGTTAATCCCCCTTTTTTTAGGGAGTGGGAAAAAAAAGGGGATAAGAGGCCACGACTGGGCTAGCCCGTCTCTATCTTTTTGGGTAGTCGACTTGTCCCCAAAGGGCCTTTTGACACTCATATCTGTGTTGGGGGAGGTTACATGTCGGCCTGGTGCGCTGGCTACGAGGAACACAGTGGTCTGCCCCTCACACACCGCCAGTTCACGTAACACAGTTCAGCCAGTTGCGGCATTTTGTATAGGGACCCCTAATGTCACTACATCGACACAATGTCGAGTGAGTGACAGATAGGGAACGTCCTGGTTACTTGCGTAACCTCCGTTCCCTGATGGAGGGAATGAGACGTTGTGTCCCTCCTGCCACAATGCTGAACTACCCGCTGAAATGGCCGGGAACTTGTCTCGGCTCCTCAGCATAAAACCTGAATGAGTGGTTGCATACCAGCTCCTTTTATACCCGAATGTCCGGGGGAGTGGTATGCCACTACCACTCGCCAATTTTCATTGGCTTTTATCTAAGACCAGAGGTGTCTCAGGCTCCCAAGAGTGACTCCTAGTGTCACTACATTGACACAACTTCTCATTCCCTCCATCAGGGAATGGAGGTTACCCAAGTAACCAGGACGTTTGTTTTTTCAGGGGTGGTGAATCTGAAAATGATGATACCACAATAAGAGTATAGAGTAGATCAGAGTAAACAATGTGGTATCTAATATAAGTAATGGCACGGCTGTCTATGATAGGTTGTACAGACACCACCAAAAAATAAAATGTGCCTAGACTTTTTGGTCAGAATTTCCATCAGTGAAAAAGTAATATTTTGCTAATTTGTGTGCAGTATGCATCAGATGGTCCATGGGCTGTCAATAAATAGACTATACTCACAGTTTGTAATGATTTCATTCATCTCATGCACAGGCTTTCTGGAAATCCTCCATTCTACGATGAAACAGATGATGATGACTATGAAAACCATGACAAGAACCTCTTCAGGAAGATTCTTTCTGGAGACTATGAGTTTGACTCACCGTACTGGGATGAAATTTCAGACTCCGGTACTTATTATGAAGAAAACTGATAAGTTTTTTTTTTTTTTTTTTTTTTTTTTTGACCGCACTAGGTGCAACACGTAGCAACCATGCGCTACGTCTTATCTAATTTTCATGAGAGCGCTAATTCTAAGTGCAAGTGGCCGTGAGTGGGAGTGTTTGCGTTTTCTGTGGGTGTATTGTATCTTAACGAAGTGTCGCAAAGCACAATTGTTTATTTTCCTGAGAAATAGGTCATTGCACTAAGATGTTTGAGAACCACATATAATCTCAGCACAAAGTCTAAAATCGGTTCCTGCATTTGCAGTTTGGAGATTCCACCAGCAGATACCAAAGAGCTATCGATCACTTTTAATGCTATGATTTGTGTCAGTAGTTTAATATGATTGTTAATAATAATAATAATACATTTTGTCTGAAGTTCAAGGATGCTGTACAGACATTAAACATTAAACAGAGAAACATATTACAAATATACTGTACATTACAAAATAATGAACAATGGGAGAGAATGAAAGGTTATTTCAAGCAGGTGAGGATGAGAGCCAATTGTCCCAGAGAGGCCGAAAGAGAACATACTGTACAACACATACATCGCGTTACAGAGCACCGCAGGCGACAATACAGTCACAGAGCAGGGGATGCATTGCATAGAGCCCATTTAGACAAAATCTTATGAATGGGCTGTCTTCATTTATTAAAATTTTGCTTGACATATGTAATAGGAAGCAGACAGTGCAATAACCTGAGAAGAACCTCAGAATTAAATTGCACTTGACCCAGCCCATTATCGCTTTGCTGTTTAGTATGTAGGGCTGTTTAATATGGTTTAAAACTAGATACTCAACTGGGGTTTCCTTAGAGGTTTGCACCAGCTGGAAGCATCTTCATTGATGTGCTTGCAAAGAGAATGTTTTGGGCTTATCACCAATAGACATCTTGTCTTTCACTGTTTTACAATTTCAGACTATGGAACCTTTTATGAAGAATACTTATAAAATCTCATATACTGTACTTGGTAGAGCAGAAACCCTCCTTCATTTTAACCTCGATTTGAATGAAATTACGCAAAAGTGTTGCTTGTTTACTGAGTTGCATCTTGTTGGTCTACAGCTAAAAACTTAGTTTCACGTCTGATGGAGGTAGACCAGGACCAGAGACTGACTGCTCAAGAAGCCATCAACCATGAATGGTACTTGTAGTATTAATCAATATAAAATATATTGTCATTCCTATCTATTAAGAGAAAGTTGTTCATCCATTTTTTGGGTGTAAATATGCCTGAAATGCAACTTTCCAGCCCATATTATGAGCTCCCTTTTACTGTTAAAGGATATCTGGAAATGCTGCCTCAGACAAGAACATCAAGGAAAATGTATGCGCACAAATCGAGAAGAACTTTGCTAAAGCTAAGTGGAAGGTAAGTCCTACATGCAATTTAGTGTTCATTCTTAAAGACCCCATGAAATTACTTGACGAGTGCAGTTTTCTGTCCTGTGTTGATGTATTTGCTATTGAAACTGGAAATTTGGGTGGGATATTTTGAAAGGCTTCTTTCTTATATATACACTATATTGCCAAAAGTATTCACTCACCCATCCAAATAATTGAATTCAGATGTTCCAATCACTTCCATGGCCACAGGTGTATAAAATGAAGCACCTAGGCATGCAGACTGCTTCTACAAACATTTGTGAAAGAATGGGCCGCTCTCAGGAACTCAGTGAATTCCAGCGTGGTACTGTGTTAGGATGCCACCTGTGCAACAAGTCCAGTCGTGAAATTTCTTCGCTACTAAATATTCCACAGTCAACTGTCAGTGGTATTATAACAAAGTGGAAGCGATTGGGAATGACAGCAACTCAGCCACGAAGTGGTAGGCCACGTAAAATGACAGAGCAGGGTCAGCGGATGCTGAGGCGCATAGTGCGCAGAGGTCGCCAACTTTCTGCAGAGTCAATCGCTACAGACCTCCAAAGTTCATGTGGCCTTCAGATTAGCTCAAGAACAGTGCGTAGAGAGCTTCATGGAATGGGTTTCCATGGTCGAGCAGCTGCATCCAAGCCATACATCACCAAGTGCAATGCAAAGCATCGGATGCAGTGGTGTAAAGCACGCCGCCACTGGACTCTAGAGCAGTGGAGACGCGTTCTCTGGAGTGACAAATCACGCTTCTCCATCTGGCAATCTGATGGATGAGTCTGGGTTTGGCGGTTGCCAGGAGAACGGTACTTGTCTGACTGCATTGTGCCAACTGTGAAGTTTGGTGGAGGGGGATTATGGTGTGGGGTTGTTTTTCAGGAGCTGGGCTTGGCCCCTTAGTTCCAGTGAAAGGAACTCTGAATGCTTCAGCATACCAAGAGATTTTGGACAATTCCATGCTCCCAACTTTGTGGGAACAGTTTGGGGATGGCCCCTTCCTGTTCCAACATGACTGCGCACCAGTGCACAAAGCAAGGTCCATAAAGACATGGATGAGCAAGTTTGGTGTGGAAGAACTTGACTGGCCTGCACAGAGTCATGACCTCAACCTGATAGAGCACATTTGGGATGAATTAGAGCGAAGACTGCGAGCCAGGCCTTCTCGTCCAACATCAGTGTCTGACCTCACAAATGCGCTTCTGGAAGAATGGTCAAAAATTCCCATAAACACACTCCTAAACCTTGTGGAAAGCCTTCCCAGAAGAGTTGAAGCTGTTATAGCTGCAAAGGGTGGGCCGACGTCATATTAAACCCTATGGATTAAGAATGGGATGTCACTTAAGTTCATATGCGTCTAAAGGCAGATGAGCGAATACTTTTGGCAATATAGTGTATATTTTAAAAAAATGCCAAAAGGCTTCAATTACATCATAGCCATGAACCATGATTTGCTACTTGCTAGTCATGTCAGGTGGAAGGGGGAGGGACAAAACAAAAATCTGTGTAGTACATGCTGAGTCATCAATCCTTTTGGTCTGTTTTCCCATAAGAGAAAGACTGTAAATTTGAAATGCGTATATATCTGCTTCAGGTTAATTTTGTCAACTTGTTGGGCCTCATGTATTCAGATAGAAGACAAAGGCAGGCCTAACACAGTCGTAAAACCTAACTCAGCCCCCACATACCAAGTCATAAATCTTACTGATAAAAATCGCACCAAAATCAAACAAAGGGAGTCCAAAACAGACTACAAATCCCATGAAGCCTTGCTCACTAAGGATCGAACTCTCAACTCCTATTGGATGAGGCACACAACAGAACGTCCCTCAACTATGACATCATCAGGAGTAGAAATACCTCTGAAATGCTTCCGGGATTTGCTTCCAACAACTTTGATTACAGTGGGTAGTTGCAGCTCATCGCTGCTCTCAGGTGCAGTCTCGTGGCACAAGGAAGTAACGTCCGACTTGAAACTGTGGCCATACAATCTCCATCTCGCTGGAAGAATTGAGAATACTCTGTGTTCCACCGAACACTCTAACGGATCCGAAGGAGACCGCCGAGCAATCCGCATCTTCATCCGTTTGCCTGAAGAAGTGAAGAGATTAAAGATTTCTCTTCCATCTTCAATCAAGCCGACATTTCTGATTTCTCCGCCAGCTCGCCGAGAATCAGCGGCCGTACCGCCCGCCGAAAGAGCGAGGAAACGGCCTCCCGTCATCACCCGAGCCTCGAGGAACCGAGTCTGAGTTAAAGGACGGATGAACACACATTCCACCTGCATCCTCATGCAATTCAAGAGGTTTATGTCTGGGCAGAGATAGAATATTATAGTGTGTTATTCTTGTGTTTCAAGGTTTTTGCTTGCACAGTTTACAGACCGCCATGTCCGCTCATTATTAATACTCAGGGTATTAATTATCACGAATTTGATTTGCTGTATTGTGGTCCAACCAAATTGGACTGTTGTGCATTTTCGCCATCACAGGTGAGACCGGCAAACTGAGTTTATCCATTAAAGAATCAAAGAACGCGGGACTGTTTACGAGCCGTCCACCGCATCTCTGAGCGATAAACTAACAGCTGCTTTCTCTCCCACGATCGCGAAATCGGCTTTGGGGCCATCACTTAATTCTCTCTCTCTCTCTCGTACTAACCACACACACACACACGCGACCCCTCACAAACATTCTGGCACACATTTTTGGCTCATAGATAGCTTCGTGCTAAAGCTCAGCTTTGTCCCTAAGCTATCGTACAAGCGGATACATGCGGTAACTGGTAGAAGCCATTGACTGGTTTCTCTCCGCCCACATTCGCGGCCATATTCCCTGGCCAGAAGTCTCACGTGACATACTCTCCACGAGAGTCATGTCCGCCATTTTGTGCGCATCCCTCCTTACACACACACACACACACACACACACACACTCTCATGTGTTATAGGATTATTTTGATTTCCATAACTAATCATATCACTGTTTAGTTTGTAGTTGTAAGTCGCAAGTTTATTGACTGCATTGTATAATTATTAATTGATATTACTGCATAAATAAACTTTGTTTATATTACAAAGAGAAGTGTTTTGGTTTGTTTTGAATACGCCTGTGTCATGCTGACGGGATATCAGTGCTCGGATTCAAGCCTTCATTCATTGTTTTTTTTTCCCCGAAAATCGATATTCTTCGGATGTCGATTTTCCTAAGAAAACAATCTAATATTGAGACTGTTATACTATCTGGTTATTAGTCCCTGATTCCAGCGTGGTGCCCCATCAATGTTAATCCTTATTAATATTCTATTGATTTTTGATAATTGATAATTATCTTTGATGATTGTTGAATTTGAATGATCAATAAGCTAGTGTTAATTTTAATTAATGTTTCATCGATGTTAACAATTAACGATTATCTTTGATAATTGTTGATTTAAAGGATTAAAAAAGCTAACATTGATTCTCATCAATGTTCTATTGATTTTAATCATTAATAATTATCTTTGATAATTATGAATTATTGCTAATAGCAAACCCGCTCCTAAACATAGCGCACTACATTTATTGGAGCCCCGTATGAGGTTTTAATGAGTTAGATTCAATTAATTAATTTAATTATTAATTAATAAATAACTAAAGAAATAATTATTAATTATTTCTGATAGTAACACTGATCTAAACAACCAGTAAAGCCCTACAAATTTTTAGAAGTACACTAGCAGAAAGATGGCTTCAAAGCTAACAGACATGGTCACAAAACTAGTCTTAAACTAGTTTGTGTGTGTGTGTGTGTGTGTGTGTGTGTGTGTGTTTGTGTGTGTGTGTGTGTGTGTGTGTGTGTGTGTTTTGAGAAAGGAAGTTTTGAGTTTGCCATAATGAAATCTTGTTTATCACCATCCTTCAGAAAGCTGTACGGGTCACTACCATGATGAAGCGTCTCAGGGCACCAGAGCATCAAACAGCACCAGCAGAAGCAGCAGTGGCCAGGCCAGATGCAGCCAACTCTGCAGCAGGGGCCCAGAAATACCCCCAGGTTCCATTGGAGGCCTCCACAGCCCCATCGAGTACTGCTGAAAGCCACTCCGCAGGCACAGAGCCCCCTGCTGTGGATGCTCCTCCTAGTAGCGACCCAGAGGCAGTGGCTGCTGCAGCCCAGCCACCAACTGAGCCCATTCTGTATGTCCCAGCTCCTGAACAGCCTGATCCCACATTGCGATGCAACGGAGAGGCATTAGCCCCACTGCCGCCAGCCACAGACACAGGAGAGGAACAGAGTGATTAATTATGCTAAACCTCCCACCTGCTTTAAGATCCTGCTGTAGATAAGCAGCTATAGCATGCTAATACTGTATCTGCGGCACATAGCATTAATCTTAACACACTCTTTCGCAAGCTACTTTAACAACACTCTGCTACTTTCCAGCAAGCATTTGTTTTCTATAAAATCACAAAGGTGTGTGGCTCTTATTGGAGGCTTTTAACACTTTGTAATCTTTGCATAAAAAGAAAAAACTGTTTTATGCTTACATTAAGCCATGATTGGGAACTTTAGCACAGATCTGCATATTTGTTTTTGCATAGATTGCCATAGCAAACATATCTAAAACTAATATTATCAAATTAATATTCTGTAACTTTTAATTTAATTTTATTATTTGTTATTATTTATTATATGTTATATAATGTATTTTATTTTATTTATTTTATTCCAGTTGTTTGTTGACTCGGTTAATTAGCATTTTACCAATCTTGCTGTTTTCCATCGGCTTAGGGGCCGTTTACACGACAACATTTTCAACTAAAAATGGAAAACTTTTTATGCGTTTTGGCTGTTTGTTTACACGACAGCGGTGTTTTGGGGCCTGAAAACGCAAACTTTTGAAAATGGGTTTCAAAGTGCAAGTTTTTGAAAACGATGCCGTTATCGTCTCCGTGTAAACATACAAAAACGCGAATTTGTGAAAACGATGACGTCATGCGCACGCGTATTACAATGGCGGACTACAGGACTGTGTTTGTGCTGCTCAAGATTTTGAGTTTATTGACGCTTCTCCAGCAAAGTGTAGATTTACTGCATCACTACTACAAACAGTATCGCCATCTTCATTGTTTGTATTCACCGCTCTGTGGAAGAATGTTTATGTGCGCAGGCACGTAGTGTTTCTTTACAAAGTGACATCGCCAACTACTGGCCTGGCATGCATAATACAGCGTTTTTAGTCGTTTTTGCGGATCCATGTGAACGGGGATCGTTTTGACAATGTTGTCATCTGTATGCGAAACCTTTCAAAAATGCAAAGGAAAAACTTTTCAGTTTTTAGTACATCGTTGTCGTGTAAACGAAGTGGCCAAGTGATCAGAGAACGAACCGCTTTTCATTTCCTGTCAGACACTTTGGCTTTTTGTGGTGTAAAATTTCTGTAAATAGCTTACTAATCTTAAACATAGCCAAGAACAGCATGCTTTTTCAGATCTGCTGTATATGACATGCATGTTCAGGTAACTGATGACATTTCAGCTTTACATAGAAACACTCATTAAAGGTTGTTGGTTTAAGGGGATTTAAATGGAAAATACGTATGCAGCATTCTGCAGGAACTAAGGCGGCTAAATTCATCTCATAATACAAATGGAGATTTAATGGTTGAGACATGTGGCCGAATAAATGGAGCAGAGTAGGTAAAAGTAACAAATACCTCACATCTGCTTGGTAGCTAGCCACATGAAAAAGTGATTTGTTCTTAGAATATATTATAAAATCATTTTCTTACGTGGTACATGTTTTTAATAATATACCTGTCCATTTTTTAAGTATATGTAGATCCACATACATAATGCTTAGATTTTCTTTTGAGGCGTCAATGTACAGTACATAAAATACTGTGGCCATTTTATGCCAGCTTTGAGACCCTTTTGTTGGGTTTAGTGTATTTACTAATTTAGGATAACTTCATTTTTTCTTGAATATCCCTCTACTGATGTATGATGCATTTGATTATATTGTGTTCTAAAACATAAAATGAGGTATTATTACTATTTAACAGTCTTTTTTTAGTTAAATAGAGCTTTTCAAACTGCAAATTGGTAACAGGCATCAGATATTAACTAATTCATTCAAATACAGTAATTTGTTATAATGCATATTTAACCATTTCATGCCCTCTTAAAAAACTCAGAGGTTATTCCTTTAAGGCACACAAGGTCAGACTATGAAAAATATCTGCAGAGATATTTATCTGGAAGGTGAAATAAGAACTATATATTTTCTGCACAATGAAAGTATTTCTGCTGCAGTGAAAGTATTTATACCATAACATAACTCTAACCTATCCCTTAATACTAACCCTAATAACCAAAAACCCTATCCCTAACCCTAGTAACCCTATCTCTATCCTAACCTTAAGCCTAAAAGCCCAAACAATCCTATTATACCCCCAACCCCTACCCCAAACCCAATAAATTTGTTTTGACTTGTACAACACATTTTACAGGATAACCTCTTTTTTTTTTCTCTCTTATTTTATAGAAATGCCATATCCATCGAAATGCCTATGGCCAGAAACATACTTTAGGCTACACAAATACACAAACACAGATGGAAGCATTTGGTCAACTCGTTTCCAACACGTGGTCCGTTTCAACATACTTAACACACATTCTTACCTACAAAATTACCTTCAACAGTTTGTGCCATAAAACCATATGTTATTGTTCAGGTAAGTTGCTATAAATATATTGACTTTAACTAACTTGATCAGCAAGATTCTCCTCAAACTGTTGCTCTGTCATTACAGTAGTTGGCTTGAAAGAGAAAACCAAGGTAGAAGCAGACAGTTCACACTAATGGGTGTTTTAGTTCCCTCTGCGGCAATGCTGAAAATGCAACACATACTTGTGTTGCGTTATGAATTGCGGTCTGACACATTACAGAATACTAAGATGCATGGAATCGAGCTCTGCGTTCACAAACTTGCAAAGAGTATGTTACGGGCCTATCTCCAATAGAAATCTTGTCTTTCGCTGTTTTACTAAATTTTTAGGTACTTTTTCATTTAATTACTGTATATGCTTCACTTTAACACATGGAGTGTTGTTTTTCATTTTGTGCTGTCACAATACATTTCTGAAAGGGTTAATGTGTTTTTACTATCTCATTTTGATTTTAGCACAGAGACATGGGAGGTGATGTGATATTACAATAGCTTAATCAGCACAAAAAGAAAGGTTGTCCTCTTAATATGAGCAATAGCTAAAACTGTGATACTGTGATGCTACTCTCAATGTCAATGTCCATGTTAACTATCTCAATCTTTGATTGGTGTTCTCCATTGAAATGGCCCATTGTCAGAATTGGTGATGTCAAAAAGGAAGGGCATAGATCATGTTTACCATGCCTTTTGAACACCAACTCAACTTCCTGGATAACCTTTAGATTTACTTTAAGGGGACAGCTTAAAGAAATAGTTCAACGACAACATAAGTTCTTGCTGGAACGAGCTTCTCTCATAGCACTCGTGAACATGCAGTGGACATCAAAATCTTTATGTAAAAAAATTATGTAAATCTTGGGTTGTTTCTCAAAAAATCTGCCTTCAGAAGGCTTGTGATATGACACGAGTCGCATGGGCTAATTCAATTACATTTTTTAGTCATTTTTTAAGCTTTAAAGTTAATCACTTTTCACTGCCTCCAATGGCCAACTCTTCGTAATTGTTGTGCAGTTTTGTAGTTTTGAACTGAAGAAGGCCTTGATATACAATTATGCTCTGTCAGAGGTCTAATGATTTAAAGATGCCACAAGGCATGGTTTGTGATTGTTTCAACTGCAGTTAGCTTTGGTATCATTTTGATCTCAGAGATCTTATGATTTTTGTGTCATTGTCATTTAATTTCTTTCTTTTTTCATATCTCTTTGATCTTATAAAATACAGAATTTCTCATACATGTATTTGTTCTAATATGAGATTTATTCTATGTAATTTGTTATTCTGTCTTTACTTTTCACATTAAACTACTGAAAGCTACTGAATTAGTAAGGCCTGAAATAAAAAATTTAAAAAATAAAGTCATAAGCAATGTTTTATGTAGGTCTGAAAATACTGATTTTTATAGCATTCATGTATACTGTACTTTAACCACAACTAGATACTGTGTAAAACAATTCAAAGCAATTTTTTAAATAGTGCTTCACAATTGCCTTTAGTGTTTGATGTCTGTTGATGTCCTCATTCTCTCAGATGTTCTTCTCAGTGTGGTTGACTATGAACCTGTGAATACACTGAGGACTGGCCTCTCTCCACTTTAACCTCAGCATTCTTCAACTGACTTTCATGCTTTTAAGGAAAATAAACATCCTGAATGACCATCCATCTGTATTTGTAGTTATCTCTTATATAGCACGAATAAACAATTTTCATTAATTTTAAGATTAGAACGTGAACCCAGTCCCACACACTTAAGTATAAAAACCTCACCACTGGACTATCCAGTAACAATCAAGTAGGTATCTCTGTATTTAGCATTTAACAAAATGACTCTTACAAAAATCGAGAGTTCATGGCGAATTTGCCATAAACTTGCCACTGATTATTTTCACATGAAAATGAGCTTTGTGGCAATCTTGCTGCAAATTGTCCATTGTTGCCAAAGGTTTGCAGCAGGTTCACCACTACCTGTGATGAGCTGCACACAACCAGCAAGCATTTGCAGTGAATCACAAGCTCATTTGCAAGTGAAAATAATGAGTGGAGTGGAGTGGAGTGGGGATGAATTATTATTGGTAAAGTATAAAAAATGAGTGTCTGCCCCCTTTTTCAGTCATCTTGGTTCTGGATGTGTTTTCCCCATACATTTTGACCATAGGGATTTCATAAGAGTCATTCTGAGCCATGAACCAAACCAACCAGCTCCAGGTGAATCACAAGATTACAAGCTTTCATATAAGGCCGATTTATACCTCTGCGTCGAACCTACGGCGTAGGCTATGCAGCTACGGTGGTCCCGATATTCTGACACTCTGTGCTACCCGCTCAGGATGTGCAGTAAACATAGTGATGGATAGCACAAATCGAGGGCATGGGAGAGCCTGTCGGTATGTACAACAACAGCATGAAAAGTGTTAAAAACTTAGGCAGCACATCTGGTCAGGCACATAATACCTATCAGGATGTGCTACCAGCTTAACTATCATGTAGTGTGAGGCTATACTAAGCCCACCCCAAATCCTAACCCTAAAACTATGCTATTATAGCATTGGTAGCTCATCCTGTAGCATATATTTTAAGGACACCGGCATAGCCTGACATGCACCTCTTCAAAAATGTAACTGTGCATTGCATCGACGCAGACAACAACAGCCATGATTAGTCCGCGGTGTTACCAGAGACCGCCCCCAGCATGACAAGAAATGATCTGTGGTAGTAATATTTTTGATGTAATATCTTGGAACCCAATGGAACACAAGACACGTAAACTGGAACAACTTACAACTTTATTACTGCCAACACCATCCAACAGTAGCACTTCTTCACATACGGGTGTCTGCCTTAACACAGTTACTTGCTTCCCCCTTGTGGCTACATGCTATATCACATCATAATATATATATATATATATATATATATATATATATATATATATATATATATATATATATATTACAACACACACAAAAGAACTGTCCCTTCAAATTTTCTCTAACTAGGAAGTAAGGGTAGACTACCTCACTTCCAAAAGGAGATAGGATGCATTCTTGCCCTTTTGCTGGAATCTCCTTTTCATACAGTCTCTAACAAAATCCTTCAAATGTCCAGGTGGTTTCCTCTCTCGCTTTGAATGCCTCAAGTCCTGACTTTGTGAACCTGCAGGCATGACGCATCCTTTTTCTGATACAGACTCCTACTCTCCAGAAGTACTGTCTGCTCTCACTGCTGCAGTTTCTACGTTCTGGGGGTGCTGCACTGGTACCATAATCCTCTTCCTCGAGTTGATCAGTCATTGGTTTTTTTCTGTCCCTGTTCTTGTCTGTGAAACATCTGATCCACATGTCTCCTCACCATTCTCCCATACCCTAGCAAGACAGTACAAGACAATGGTCCTGTAATGTCCTGAATTAATCCTGGTATCCACTTGGGTCCACATCCAAAAATGTTGGTGTACACAGCCTTGACTGCGGTGAAGCTACAAGCTTTTATGTGTTGGTAATGGTAAGATTTGGCTGTGTGCATGTTTGGCGTTTACCTTGATTTTGCGGTCTGGCTGTATGAGATCCAAGGTGCTCAGCTTCCTGCCCATTATTAACTCAGCAGGTGACAATCCGGTGGTGGACTGTGGAGTAATACGATAGCTGAACAATGCTCTGCTCAATTTTGCCTCCGAGGTGTTCCCAGAATTTTTTTTTTTCATGAGCTCTTTAAAGATTTGCACGGCACGCTCTGCCAGCCCGTTTGAAGATGGATGGTAGGGTGAAGAGGTAATATGAGTTATGCCATTTTTAGCCATGAATTCCTTACTGCATTCACTGGTGAAATGCTGTGCATTGAGTGATATAATCATTTCAGGTATTCAGTGTATGCTGAAGCTGTTTCTCAAACAAGCAATGGTGACTGCAGAGTTGGCTGCATTTACTAGATAAACTGGATGAGCGTACACTCTCACTAGAGACATTTTCCCTAAGAATGGTCCGGCATTATCCATATGTAGCCTCCTCCAGGGCTTGTCTGGCCATTCCCACGGGTGTAGAGGAGCACTTGCTGTGACTTTCTGTTTTCTTGACACATGCTGCATGACTTTACCTTCCTCTCAATGTCTGCATCCAGGTTAGGCCACCACAGGTAGGTTCTAGCTAAACTTTTCATTTGTTATTCCTGGATGTGCTTGATGCAGTTGGTCAAGATGCATGTTTCTTACACAATCTGTAATCACCACACAAGCTCCCCATAACACACACCCATCTTGAACATTCTACTCATTCTGTCTTTTTACATAGGGAGCAGACTCAGTTCCATCATCACTGGCTCAGTTACTTGGTCCAGCATTAACACTCGTTCCTCTGATGGTGGACTGGAAGGTCTCCCTGGCAGTGGAAGTTGCCTGAGGACATCAGCATTGCCATTGCCATTGCCATTGAGAAGTACTGCCCATCGCATGATTCTCTGGGATGCCATATGTGGCACTTTTTTCATCTCATTTAACAGACTGATAAGGGATTTATGATCTGTGCAAATTACAAACTTCCTTCCATAAATGTATTTATGGAACTTGTTAACCCCAAATATGATGGCTAATCCTTCCTTATCAAGTTGGGAATAATTCTTCTCAGCGGGTGTGAGGGTGCGAGACACAAATCCAATTGGCTTTTCTATCCCGTCAGGCGATGGAACAGAACAGTGCCAACCCCATAGGGTGATGCGTCACAGGCAAGTACCAGCTCCTGTTGTTCATTGTAATGGACCAGTACCCTATTAGACTGCAACAGTTCTTTTGAACCTAGAAAAGCCTTATCCTGTTGAGGTCCCCATAACCATTGTTCATCTTTCCTCAGTATCTTGTGCAGGGGTGCTAACAGAGTTGACAAGTTAAAAAACCTATTATAGTAGTTTAGGAGACCTAAACAGGCCTTGAGCTCTGTCACTGAAGTAGGTGTCGGGGTATCTCGTACTGCTCGCACTTTTTCTGGTGCTGGATGTATCCTGGCTGCATCCACTCTGTGTCCTAGGAAAGTCACTTCTTTTTCCATGAAGTTGCACTTACTCCTTTTAGTCTCAACCCAGTCTCCTCTAACCTCTGTAACACTTTTTTTTAAGAGTTTTCAGATGGTCCTCATCATCCCTGCCTGTGAGTAAGATGTCTTCCAGATACACTGCCACATTAAGAATTCCCTGCAAAATTCCCCCCACTGTGCACTGAAATATGGCAGGGCTAGAACTGATGACAAAAGGTAATCTGGTATAAGTGAACAGGCCTTTATGAGTGTTAACAGTCACATACTTTTTGGATTCCTCATCTAGCCGTATTTGCTGACAGACATGGCTCATGTCCAGTTTGCTGAACTTGTCTTCACCTGCTAATGATGTTAACATTTCCAATCTAGGAATGGGGTACTTCTCTAAGGAGGACACCTAGTTCACTGTCAGCTTATAATTCCCGCACAACCTTACTGAATTGTCTGGTTTTACTACTGGCACTACGGGTGCCAGTAGTAAAACCCAATCTGAAAACTTGATTGGTTTTATTATTTTGTCCTTTAACAGCCATTCTAGCTCAGCCTCTATTTTCTTTTTTATTGCAAAGGGTACTGACCTGGGTTTAAAGAACCAGGTTGTGGCATCCCCAGCCACATGAATATTGGCGGTAGCCACCTTCAGTGTGCCCAGCTCATCCTTGAAATCCTGTTCATGTTCCATCAGTACTTCCTCCAAGGTATGTATAAGGGTTGCAACAGTATGAGATTTTCATGGTACGATAACCGTCTCAGAAAATATTACGGTTTCACAGTATACAGTAGTACACAATTATTATTATTATTATCATTATTATTATCAGTTACAATGACCCTTATAGGAGTGAAAACAGTTTTTTCTTTTTTTTTTTTTTTTTTTTGGTTGAACAAAAGCTTTATTATAATTGAAACTTGAAACAATTTCTTTTTTTTTTTTTAATGGAAGTATGTGTAAACAAAAGTCTCCCTTTTGAAAATAAATAAAATAAATAGAATAAATAAGAAAGCTAACAGAACTATAATAATAAACCAAATTATAAACATGATAAAAAAATAGCATGTAACTATAACATGTTATATAACTAAAGCATGTTAGTTTACATGTTAGCATAGCATGTTAAATTAACTACTAAATAAAAAATAACATCAGCTGTGTGAGCTTTAAAGTAATGTCCAATGATTATTAATAATTAACATATACTGTAGGTGCGCGACAGCGCAGCCAGACTGCTCCTGTCTGTACCTTTAACTCAGTGGTTCTCAACTGGTTTTGCTTCAGGACCCAGATTTTACATTGGAAATCAAGTGGCGACCCGCCATAGTAAAATCGTAATCTGTATTTAATGTATCCTGGGTTGCATTTCCTTTTATGTTGCATAGTTTTGTTCATGGTTTTCAAGTATAAGGACATGCATCAAATGACATTATTTTTGTTGTTGATATCAACAAAAAAAGCAACTGGAAGTTTTATCTCCCCCTTTTTAAAAATTGAAGACCATATTTACTTATATGAGCCCATTATTATCCCATTTGTTTCCTAATTTTAAATATAATTCAAACAGAACATACATATTATACAGGAGGAAAGGCTCCTCATTACCATGGTTAGGTCAGTGTAGCTAGTCTTAAATAATAGTTATAATAATAACAAATTATATTATTTATGAAAAAAATAAATACTAGCTGAAACACATCTTGAAACTTTACAGTAACTACAACTGCCACTGTTGATATAAAATGAGGTCTAACAGATTCTACCTTTAGATTATTTCATATGAAACTATAACATTTTGTCAAAATATAACAGTTACTTTTACTCATGCAAAATCGTGAAACAATTCTGTAAAGGTGATGATGTATAATGAAAACAAAATCAGCGCATAGCACAGCGTTGCTCTTTTCCTTCTCAGTGCTGTTTGGCATGTCAGGGCTGGCTACTGTTTGAGAGGTTCGACTTGACTTCCTCCATAATGCTTTAAACTAGAAAAGTCTCACTAGAATTGAAATTGGTCACATCAGTTTTGAGGTCTGCGCTCCGCAATATCGAGGGAAGCCTGGTTGTTGCACGCATGCACCAGAGAGAAGAGCAGATCATGATCGCGAACTGGTTCCGTTACACTCGTGCGAAAGTGCAGATGAGAAGCCTTTAGCTGATTGTGAGATTATCATTAAATCTGCCTCGGCATGATTCTTCCATGTTCTTTCCCTGCTGTCCGCGACCCAGTCCGAATAGACCTGCGACCCACTTTTGGTTCGCGACCCACCAGTTGAGAAACACTGCTTTAACTCACACACACTCACTTATGTCAGACCCCCTCGCCTCACTTCTCTCTGACTTTTTCTCTGCTGCATGTGCGTGTGTGGCGCAAGTTGACGTGTCTGACAGGCAGTCGAGGAGGAAAGGAGATGCGCACGCGCAGGTGAGATTCTCCGTCCGGTTGCATTTTTTTTCTCAATACCGTAGATAAGCAAATGTACATGGTATGAAAACCGTCAATTTTCATACCGTGGTATACAGTGAAACCGGTATACCGCTGCAACCCTAGTATATATAGGTCGCTTATCCTGAATTTTGTTCACTGTGTGTAAGTCAAGTTTCAGCCTGTTGATCCAGTCTCGACCCAGCAGGTTTTGTCCCAACCCTTTAACCACCACAACTTGCAATTTCATTGCAGTTTCGTTGTACTGCACTTCCATTTTTGTGGCTCCTAGTATGTCTACCTTTGTCCAGTGTATTCTTTATCATGACAGGATCTTTCTCCTGCTTTGGTGCCTTAGTTTCTGTCCACAGCTCGGCATAGTCTGTCTTTGACATGATTGTTACACTGCAGCCTGTGTCTACTTCGTAGTTCACTGTGCATCCATTTATGTGTAAATGCTGTCTAAGAGGTGGTACCTTGGGAATTTCCATATCCACTTTGTACATTGTGAAAATCTCTTCACTATCCTCCTCTTCCTTTTAGAAATTGGCAGTTTTTGGTCATCTCACTCTCCATATTTTGACTGACTTCCCTGCTGTGGACCACTGCTCATCCTTTTTTGTTTTATATGCCCGTTTAATGTGTCCTTTTCCGCAGTTGTGGCATTTCTCATTTGCATACCTGCACTCACTTGCTACATGGTTTGTTCTGCCATATCTGAAACATTTCATGCTGACTGCTTAGTGCTTTTTAGGACGATTGGCTGCCACTTTGTTTACTTTACATATTGGTTTATTCCATCTTCCCACTTCTTTGTTCAGACTATTCAAAGCTCTGAAGTTTTTTTTTGTTTTGTTTTTTTTTTTTTTTTTGCAGCTTCAATTGCCTGAGCTCTCTTAAGTGCAGATTCAAAAGTTAATCCCATCCTCATCGACATTTGTAAAATCTTGGAACCTAATGGAAGACAGACATGTAAACTGGAACAACTCAACTTTATTACTGCCAACACCAGACATCCAACAGTTGCACTTCTTCACATACGGGCGTCTGCCTTAACACAGTTACTTGCTTCTCCCTTGTGGCTACATGCTATATCACATCATAACAGGTAATGTCGCATTTTCTCCAAGATAATTTAAGCTATGCATCTATATCCACTGATCAGTGGTCATGTCACATTGTGTTTGGACCCGTTTCGTTTTTTGTGAGCATCTGCTATTTAAATATTCTGTTTTATATGAACAAGCAAAAATGTGACAAAAGACACATCTGTTTACATCTAATAAACTTTTCTCAGGTCTTTTACTGTATATATATATATATATGACAATGATTGCTTCACACCTGATATGTGAGTGAAGCAATCATTGTCGTATTCTAATCCAGAACTTTCCAATCTGTATGATGTTTTGACCTTATGTTTGACTGTATGGTGCACAGTAAATAATCATATTTCATAAGTTATGAAAACGGAACACTTCTAATTTGTCAACAGATTAAAAAAGCTCCTATTAAGAGTTGGTTATTTTGCCTAAATGCATAATAAAGATTTTAAGCTTTAAAACAACACCCATTTTGTGTTGGTCAAGCAAGCAGTTATTGATTAATTTGATAAATGTATTCAGCATGGAGCATCAAAATATGCCACAATATTTATTTATGAATATTTAAGCGACTCAAAAGCAAGCATACAGTCTAGGCCTGATTTATTGTATCTCTGCATGGCAGGCAACATCTATAATAAATAATATGTACCTAAATACTACATACTTTTATGAACTCTTTTTTAATTCTTTAATAATAAATAATTTTGAATCCACGAATACCATTGCATTGCATTTGTTTATTTATTAAATTAAGGCATTTTTATCCCAATACAATAGCATTTTGGCTGTGTACTCACAAAACGACACAGGCACACCAATGCAGAACTATAAATGTAAACCAAGGCATTGGCCACTACACAAAGCCTTTGCCGTATGTTCGACGCAGTAGCAGAAATCAGCCTTTAAGATACAGGACCGTGTACTTAAAAGTCCCTGTAAACTGCATGGACATGATTAATGCAGTTTTCTTCCACGTGTTGACGTATTTCCTACTAAAACAAGAAGTTGGGATGGGACATATCGATGAGTTCATCTAATAGGTTTTGTTTTACGTCACAGCCCGGAAAAGCCACAAACATACCACTTTTCCACCAAAATGGTGCTGCTTTTTGTGCCAGAGCCATTGGTTGACTAGGGAAACTGAGAACTGATCACAAAACTGGCCTGCTTTTCTTGAGAGCCAACAATGATGTAACTGACTACAACATAACCAGCCCACAAACAAACACAACAGATCGTGATCTTTGTTTACAGGTTTTAGAAATGTAATATCCAAAATATTTTTTTTTTCTTTTGCATCTTGGTTTTTTGACCTGCTTTTGATTCAACTGAAAGTATGAATAAAGTTCTTTACATTTCACATATATGGTAAACAATATTTTATTGTAGACAGACAGGGAAAATGAAGAGGCTGGAATTTACGAGTCTTGCAACATTGGAAGTATAGTATCGTAATCCAACGGTAACGTTAACAAATTGTCAACATTAAAATTTAGACCATGTTGTTCTGTGTCTGGATGCACCCTGTATGCCTGGATCTCCCTTACAAAAATCAAGAATTCATGGAAAATTTGCCACAAACTTGCCGCAGATTCACCACTGATCATTTTCACATGCAAATTAGCTTTGCGTTAAACTTGAGGCAAATTGTCCATTGTTGCCAAAAGTTTGCTGGAAGTTCACCACTAGCGGTGAAGAGCTGCAAACCTCTGGCCAAACATTTGCAACGAATCACAAGCTCATTTGCATGTGAAAATAACGAGCGGCAAACTTGTGGCAAATTTGCGGCCAGTTTATTTTATTTCCCAGTTTAAGGGAAAATAAATGATTAAATTTCTGAAAAATAAAACACAAACCTGGATTGCAGTAGTAAAGCAAGACGGCTGGATACATACTGTACTAGCAACTGCGTTAGCACACATTTGATCTCTGGTGGTAAGTGAATGAAATTTTTGCCAACTGCCAGTCTGATAGGTAGAAGAGCTGATTAATTCTTTATGGGAACTTACTTTTCGCAAGTCATGTGCTTGCATTGTTAAGAGCTTAGTTGATTATAGGGAGATATCAAAATTTCCTGACTTTTCCACTAAGGAAATAATTGTAACCATCTAAACTATGATACACTGTCATCGCATCTCTCCTTGTGAGAGAGGCACACAGTTGGATAAGTGACTTCAGGTACATGTTTGTTGTCTTTTGTGAAAAGCTGTTGCCTTAAAGACTTAATTAAAGGACCCGTTAATTACATTGTTTATTTTCAGTTTTTGTATTTATCTATTTTAGCTAGACTTAAAAAAAAAAAGTATGCACTAATCATTTTGTTTTGACAGCTTTACAAATGCTGATGTCGGAAATGTTTAGGATCAGACATTTGTAGTAGCATTTTAATTCCTTTGTTATTGTTTACACCACTGAAAGGGTCTATAATAGCAATACTTCATGTGCAGTGTTGTCAGAAAGCAACCTAAGCCTGATCAAGCTTTCCCTCTGTTGGTGGACATCATTTCTTACACATTCGATGCATTAAAAAAACAATTACAAGGAAAATCAAACAAGCAATAAGTAAGCAGGCTGTCATGGATACCATATATACAGCATCATTTGTGTATCTCTTCAGTTAGTCACTTGTTAAGAACCTTTTATTTTATGTACATTGTATCAATAAAACCTTAATTTTCATAAATTAAACTACAAAACATTAGAAACATCACATGAATCTTCCAGCAGTCGACGTTCACTGTGCAATTCCCACTGTTCTGTTTGGCATCCCTGCTTTTTATCTAGTATCTCTGCTCAAAAGTGGTGGTTGTAATGATATTGCCGGTAAGTAAATGCCTCCCACTGTGTCCCAGATCTTACACCCAGTTAAGACCAGTAAACATGTCTCCTGATGTCCTTCCAGAGTGATCAGGTTACTTTAAAATGTGCTTTTCCGAGCTTTCATTGCTTCCCAATGTGGTACACTTAAAAGGAAATCTTCAGCAAAGTATCAACCATCAAAAGTTATTCTAGAGCTTTTATGTCCGACCAATGAAAAGTTTTTGAAACTGTGAACAAAAGTCTTTGTACGCATGAATAGAAGCCTTTCCATAATAATGTAAGCATGAATGCCTTTCCATAATAATGACAGCCTATGACGGCATGTTAAAAAGATGACACCCCTCTCCCCCCATCCTCTGAGATGGGTTGGGTAGATAAGCATGTGGGTTTGAGAGACATTCTATCCTCAATGTGTTCAGCTATTCATTCTGATAATCATCCATCACCCCATGACTGTGCCCACCATTGGCAATGAGGACAGGGCACCAGAGACATACCCCATTCTGTTCAACATTTTAATGGAGTCCTGGGAGCTATCAGATAAGACAGAGACAGAGGTTTGTCTGTTAAGGGGACACAAGTGGGACAAAAGAGACTGGTGATTATGACCGAAATGTAGGGGTTACAAAGTTCTTTTTCAGCTGAATGTGATGCCCGTGATGCCCGCACTGCTCAGGGAAGAACAATGCAGTGACAGCATGCATGCTGTATGTCCTCATTGGGTATGTCATTCTGGAACTTTGTGGCCCTCAGCTGAGAAAAATACAGTAACATACGCAGGGCGCTGGAATGACCTGTAAAGTGGTAGGGGACACAATATAAATCTTATCAGCTTTGCTCATGTATATTAAACATGTGATGTTTGCCAAGTTGGCCTATCTAATTTGTTGTAAGGCATATATTGGTCAGTACACAAAGGGTTAGGTATAGGACTAAGGCTAGGGTCATGGCTAGCCTTACTATCATGGTTACAACTTTCGATAAGATTGATTTTAACATTAGCGCTTAAGCTAAATTTAGGTCTAATATTTGATTTTCAGCCAAAACTGGGGTTCTATTAAATAATACTGTAAAGGCAAAGACCAAAATGAACCTTGTGCGACCCCCGCGTCCACATGTGTGGACGTTGTATTTCGGCTTCGCTATACGAATTGCATAATTTAATTTCATTTAAACTGACTGATCTCAGTTCAGGAGAATCTTCAGCTTTCGGTGAAGGGTTAAACTTTTGTGACCAAAAAACATGGCACTGATCACTGCAGTTGAAACACCAACAAAACTGCATCTGGTAAGATGTCTTTTTTTTTGTAAGTTTTTACACTGAAACATGTCTGAGTCAAAAGATTAGAGTCTCTAATTTCATTCAATAGGTCTATGCCATTTTTAAATTTGAGCAATTTATCGCAAAACGGCACGCTGTTAAACACAATGACAATGTACGTGGACAATATGCTCAGCTTCATTTAATATATTCACTGTGCATTATCACACTGAGAATCAATTTATGCATCCAAAAGCTGGAAAATGTTGATTTCAGTCACTGTATATGGAGTTAGGATGAAAATAAGGTGCATTTCAAACTGTTCTGAGACCAATGCAGACAGACAACTAACTGGAGGTTAAGTCATTCACTAAATAGGGAGCAAGGGAGCATCCTATAGCTCTCTATGCAGCTCTCAAAGTGCAATCAATCCAAATTTAAAGATCTGTTTCAGTCTGCAGATGAGGTTTGGACAACTCAACATGTTTGGCAGACATGGGACAATGGTAATGAGTATATAGATTCAGAATTTATAATGTATAATTTTATTTTAACATGGTTAACTTGGCAGTGATTGGATAATGCTGGCCAATACTTTGAATCAGAATTATTTATGCTAATTTCTGATAACTTGTGCAAATAATATCTGTAATCTTTCATAAACATGAATAACCAACACTTCTGGAAACACAATAAACAATTTACAAAAAAAAAAAAAATCTGACTTTGTATAGCTTGGTATTATTTAAAATTTCACAACTTAATCCACCTGTCCACATATGTGGACATCAATTTTTAGGAAAACTATTTGCTCTAGAATTCTTTTTATTTATGTATTTATTTATTTATTTTGCTTGTTTATTAGGTGCTACTAGTTACAAATCAGAAAGGGAAATGGAAAATGCACACAGCAGTCATGCTCAGGTCTCATAAAGTTAAAGCTAGGGTTATGGTCAGGCTTAGCTTTGGAATGGATTGATTTTAATGTTAGAGTTAAGTCTAAATTGAAGTCGAGCATTTAATTTTAAGCCAGAAAATGGATTACATTCAAAATTGGAGTCATACTGAATGTTATTGTAAAGGCTGACCTAAATTTAGGGTTAGCCTTACATTATAGTTACAGCTTTGGATTTGATTGATTTTAGGCAGAGGCTATTTGCACTAACTGAATGGTCAATAAATAGATGGATGCTAGTTACACTAAATGTATATTGCAACCAAAAGCATCTTTTTTACACTAGTGCAAATAGTGTTAGATGCTATTTGAACCCCAAAGCAAATGGCGGCAGTTACTATTTACACCCCTAATTAAATACTAACACACAGTATAAGGGCATTACTGCAGCATGCTTATTGTGCTTATCTAGAGTCCGACAGACACCCTTCACCAAGCCCTAACCCTAAACTTAACCCTAACCTTAACCCTAAACTTCCCTTACAAAACTTAACCATGGTTGTACCACAGTAACCATAGTATCACCATGGTATTTTGTGGTAAAATCATAGTAACCACAGAAATAAACATGGTTACTATATATTCGCACCATAGTACTGTAGTAATACCATGGTTAACTGCATTAAAACTTCAATATTACTATAGTAAAACAATGGGTAATTTTACCCAGATCAAACCTTTTTCTCAACTCCCAGACCTTCACCGTGACCAAATCACTGTGAGGAAATCAACCTTTAACTCCATTTGTATTAATTATTGTAAGTAGTATTAAAGGAAATATTAAAGATGCACTTAGTACCTTTTGTCTTTGTGTCATCTTGGACTTACACTGACACCTAGCAGCTTGGATGTAGCATCATTTAAAATCAGTAGTTTTCAGTTTCAGATGCCATTGTAGAATTTTTTTTATTCACAGTCAGCCATGATTAATTTAATAATTGAGTGAGTGTCAAATAACAGGACGGTTACTGAATTAAGCAAGTGTAATGTACAGACTAAAACCAGAGTTAAAGCTACAGTTAGGGTTGCCTTACTATTATAGTTACAGCTTTGGATTACATAGAATTTAACATGAGTTAAAGCTAAATTGAACCCCAGCACTTGTTTTTCAGAGTATGGATTATTTCTAAAATTGTGGTTGTAGCGAATATTATTGTGAAGGCTATGACCAAAATTAAAGGTAAATTCAGGGTTACCCTTACTATTATAGTTACCACTTTGGATTGGGTTGATTTTAACATTAGAGTTAAGGATAAATTGAGTTCTTGGCCTTTGAGTTTGAGCCAGAGTTTGAGTCATGTGCAAAATTGGATTCATAATGAATATTGATGTACAGGCTACTACCAAAGTTAAAGCTAGGGCTTGTGTTAGGTTTAGAGTTAGGTTAATGTTACAAGTAATTTGTCTGTCCACTCCACTCTGATGCAACACAATCACAGCAGATCAAAACCTATTTGCTGTTTGATATACAGTAGTATTTGTAGTGGAATAGATATATTGATTTTATTGGTTATGGTTAAGGTATGGTTTTTGGCACTTAAAAATATCTGATAAATGTCCACTTATTAATTGACTATTTACTGATAAAAGACTATTTACAAAATTCCAATGTAACTATTTACCGATTTACTCATAAAAGACAAAATAGTAAATAAATATGCAAAGATTATAATCATGTCAAGCAAATGCTATTAAACTAATATGATCAATTGCAAATTTCATCTTGTATGTAGACAGAAAGAACACTAGGTGTCATTGACGATCTACCAGCTCTACTTAGTGTAAACAGGCATCTCACTTGCTAGAAATATGCTCTGCTGTAGTCCTGAAATCACACTTGCCTCTGACCGGGATTCAAATACAGGTTGGGTCATGTCATGATCATGTGCGTACCTCTTTCCCCTTCTTTCATGTCTACCTCTATTGATGACTAAAAAGAAGAGATTTCCAGTGAATAACTGTAATTTTACAAAGCTATTGTATGTTTCAGAAGACTATGGTTATGGTACTTGTATAGTGCTTTTTTGTACTTCAGTTTCATTTAATTCCATTCTCAGTCCTGTGTCATTCCAATACTCTTCTTAAAAAAAAAAAAAAAAAAATTTAAACCCATCCCAAAAGTCTGTGATCAGAGAGAGAACAACTTCGCTGGCCAAGGAAAAATAATTAACAGTTGAATTACTATAAAATATAGAGCTTTAATTTATTAGTTAGCAACAGCAATAGGGAAAAGAAAATCATTTACATAATTATCACAATAACTTCACCTGTGCATTTAGTCTCAAACTGACGACAAAATAAAAACACCAACATTTCTTAAGACACATTTAAAAAATACCAATAAATTGTACAACCATATTCTCTCGATGTAAAACACTGCTCATAACTGGAGGAAGAAGTCTGCTTTTGGGGCCATGTGGTATTTTGCAGGGAACGTAACAATACCATCAACTGTTGACAAAACAATCATTTTAAGGTGTGGAGGTGCCATCTGTTTTGCACATATAAGATGCACAGAGAAAGACCCCCAGTTCCCCAGCCAACACTGATCTTACGATAAAATATATGAACAGAAAGAACTGCAACATAGCTATCTTTAATTTCGTAATTACAATACCACTACATAATCATGCACACAATGAAAAGCCAGCTTCCCAAGACCTTGAGTAGTTTAAAAACTCAACACTTTACAAAATGCTCTATACAGTGTGAACACATTTTAAAAGTGTAGTATTTTAATGTAGCTTATGTCATATATCAGAATGTGCCTTTGCTAATATTGTAGCCTTCAGCAGTTTGTCTAAATTCATATTCATGCTATGTTTCATACATGGGTGAATCTCATAAAACCTGTCAAGAACATATTTTCATAATCATATTTCACCCAAAAATCTAAATAATAATAATAATAATAATAATAATATTTTGCATAAGTAAATTTAAGCCTTTTTCATGTCAATTTAGATATATTTAAAAAAATATATTTTTTTTTTATTTTTTTTATTTTTTTTGCATTGTGCATAATGACAATCACCCCATTCAAATTAGCATAATGCAACAAAAAAAATCTAATTCTCATTACTGTAATGTAAAAAAATTAATAATAAAAATAAAAATAATAATTGAAATACTCATTTAAAAAGTATTTATTTATATATCATGTTAGTATATGTTTGATACAAATTTGGTAAAAATTAACAAAAGGCTCAAACAATTTACAAAAATATAACGCATTACCGTAACTTGGCATGGAGGCTTAAATTGTATTGTCATGAAATCACAATGCAAAAATATATATATATATATTTATGGTCCTGAAAGCCTTCATTTTCTTCACATAATATATATAGAGAGAGAGAGAGAGAGAGAGAGAGAGAGAGAGAGAGAGAGAGAGAGAGACAGAGAGAGAGAGAGAGAGAGAGAGAGATTTTTTGGGTGGTGAAATGCAACCTGGACATG
Organism: Myxocyprinus asiaticus; assembly: GCF_019703515.2. Taxonomy (NCBI): domain Eukaryota; kingdom Metazoa; phylum Chordata; class Actinopteri; order Cypriniformes; family Catostomidae; genus Myxocyprinus; species Myxocyprinus asiaticus. The sequence continues at coordinate 33,366,986 of NC_059378.1, forward strand.
TTTTCGTGAGATTCACCCAATTATTCATTCTTGAAATGTGACATCATGGCTTTTGATGTGAGATGGATTGTGCTTTTAGTCTTTTCAAAAGTGGCCAAAAATAAACAAAAGCTAACTAAGAGCCCTCAAGCAGCTGTTTTACATTTCTGTCCATTCATGTCACAAAACAATTGTGCCATGACACTTGATTACCTTTAAAAGTTTGTGCAATGAAAACAGATCTGCTGTGCATATAGTGACATCAGGGAAGACAATATGAGCTGGTGTGTCATTGTAACCAGTGAGGGACCAGAATGCACTTGGAAGGGTGGGACTAATAGTGCCTCCTACCTCGCATTTTCCAAATGTCTTTCCATGCATAGAGTCCAAAGGGCAAGGGAATCTTCGGGCCACTCGCACTTCCCTTACCCTTCTCAGATCAACTTAGTTCATAGTCTATGGAGTTTATGTCAATTTACACAATAGTTGTCAATTCCTAAAAGATGAAAATCAGAGATTTATTTTGTTTCATTGTAGTTTTGGCAATAAAAATAATATTACAATAATATTTGCCCATTAGGTACTTATTCATAAAGAGCATTCTTATTTTCTTATTTAAGTACAAAGAAATCCACAGAATGGTACTATATACAACCTACAATAAATACTGTGTGATATCATCTTTATGTGTTAAAAGGGAATTCTGTATGTTTTTTTTTTCGCAAAGTTCAGTTTCAGTTGGTGGATGTTTTTCCTTTTTTCCAGGTTTTCCTCTTTTAGAACTTTTAAGAAAGTCTTTCCTATAAGGACCAGTTGCGGCCAAAATGCATAAACCACTCATGTCTCCTCTTCGTCTCCATGATGTCTACGATTCCGTGGTTTCTTCTGTTCCTTCAGTTCTTTGAGGTCTTTAGCCTTGATGACTCCTGTCAATGGGTCTCCATACTGCCAATAGTCCTGGCAGTACTGGTTTATGAGGCCCATCTCTGGCTGACTGAGGATGTTGAGAAGGTCTTTGTATTGTCCGGTGCTGGGGGTCCAGGTGCTGGACTGGAGTGAAGAGACGACCGGGCGTCCCGTTTCCATCAAGATGTTGTTAACGGCCTGGTTGGTCAGAACCACCAGCTGAAGTTTAACCAAGGTGTGCTTGAAGTTCTTCTCTGTGGCTGTGCAGACATAGATGCCAGAATCTGAGGATTGGAGAGATCGGAGTAGTAAGCCTTGGTCTGTCTTCAACACACGCCCATCGGTGCGAACCTAAAGACACAGAGACAAAAAGACAAGTAGCCAATGATTAATCAGAGCCATAAATTGGAGCTGAAGTATCGCTGAGATTGTGTTTATTTAGGTCATGTCCACACTAATACATTTTTAGTTGAAAGCACATTGATTTTTTTCTACTTTAACACGTGTCATTTACACTGGAACAGGGATTCTCCAACGAAAACGAGACTTTCATCATAAATTTTGTTGCATAGCAACATTATGTTGTTTTAGGGACTAAATTGTCTAGTGGAAGCATGGCATTTAATGTATTTGCTTAAAAAAAATTGATATAAATTTGAGTTCTCAATATTTTTATTATGTAGTAAGCTTTTTATAAAAGTAATAAGGCACTCAAAGTTGTGCTACATTGGCTAAATTCGGAATTGCACTAAAAATTTAGCAGAAGTAGTAAGTGTAGTATGGTGGTATGCAGGGATAGTATGGTAGTATGCACAGGTTAAGTTGGGCCATAACAGTCCTAAACGGCATTCCAGCACCATAATTATAATTTATAATATCAAGTTAAAGCAGAAAAAACTGCTTGATTATAAATCCATTCCATTTCTTGTATGCTCTGGTCCAGTTTTTGTTTGATACATTTTACAAACTCTGTCTCTATTTATCGAGTGTACTTGCTCACAAAACCTTTAAAGGTTATTACATTAAGCTTTACTCCAGTCAGTTGCGGACCCTGGTTGAAATAGCATTCGAGAGTGGCACCGCACTCTAGAGAAGCACGAGACAGCACACCCTCGCATACAGGTGTGTTTCACTTCTCTATTGCTCCGCGGTCCATTTTCTGTTCCAATAGAAATTACGAAATATGCAACCAACTGCACAACAATTTCTGACATCAACTGATATGTAGTAGCAATTTGGCATCTAGGGCACCAGAATCTATTCCACCCGAATCTGCACCACACGATTTTAGAGTTCCCCCACCTCCAAAATTCCAATTTAACCCCTGGTAGTATATAATCAGAGCAAAAGAGATGCCACTATACTTTGTGCCTAACAACATCATTTAGACATAAACATATTCACAATATGGCATGACCTCTCATACATTATTGCTTAATTATAAACTAATGCAATATTGTCCGTTTAGTTTATCTAGTTTTTTTTTTTTTTTTACACTAAAACTCAGGTTTCACATTCTTTTAGTGAAATAAGGCATCAAAGCATTACAATAGGGATGTCCCGATACCATTTTTTTGAGAATGAGTACGAGAAACCAAAAATAATTGATTAATACCTTTTTGGTACTCACCGATTCCAAGTCTGATACCTGTTTTTTTATTTGTTTTTTTCCGAAATTCAGTTTATTTCAATTTTATCATCAAAATGGTGATTAAATAAATGAATTCATTAAGACTTTAATAATATTAAAATATAACAATTAATTTTCAACATAACATTGTATTATTTTTTATCAAATTAAGTGCTTTATACAGAAACTCACAGCACAACCTAAAATACATTATTGGAATTATGTTTTGTCAAATAAAGTGCTGCAAAACAGAGCATCACAGATATGAGATACTGCTTAAATATAATACAATCACTATTGATTTATTATTATTCTAAGTAGTAGTAGTATTATTACAGTAAACATTACATAACTATAGAGAGTAGTGATCTATTTCTGTCATACTTGTTTCCATTTAAATTGAGCTTTTATTTTGGCGGAGCCTTTATTTTGAAGTGTTTGTGTTGCTATGACAGTAGCTTCTCAATCCGGAAAAGCCGGTTGCTACGTGACTCAAAGTGATTAATAAACAGCAAAAAGATGCTGTTTAAAAAAATAAATATGTAGGGCGTTTACCAAACTGCATTTTTGTACCCTTGAAGGGCACTTCAGGAAGGGGATGCCACTCGAATAGTCGTTCCAAAGTAAGAAAATACATTTTTTCCAAGGGCACTTTCACAAGACTTTTAGTGAAGGCTACATTTAAACTGTAATGCCATGCTCTCTTCAGAGTGCCCATATCAGAAGCTCTGTCATTTGTAGTGAGTAGGGCATAGGGATGATCACTCTCTATTGGAATTCACCCATAGTCTGTATGTGCCTTGCTCTACAAAGTGAATTAGCGATCTGCTTGCTGACATCTGCTACAAACAGAGTGCATGATGCTCATGATTGTGTTTTCCAAGTATGAGTTAAGGAGCTCTAAAAGATATGAGAACTATGTGTCTTTATGTCAGCACAACACTGGCTCCGCACTCACACTGAAACGTGCAGCACATGAAAACTATATATTTATCTCAATAAATCGCAGCTTTAGCGGATAAATATTCTCACTAGGATATAACATGATTTTAATTAGTGTGCTGAATGTTTACTTAATGACATTCGTACAGCAGATGGCATCGGATTTTGGTATTGGAGCAGTTTTACGAGCACGAGTTCAAGCACATGAGCGTGGTATCGGATATCCCTACAGTATATCTTGTAGAAAGGATGGATGATTGTTTATTTTCTTTAGAAACCTGGTATAGAAAGAGAGATTGAATTGGAAAAATAAGCTATGATATTATTAACTTCTATTATTGGTCGATCTTGTATAGAATATTGTCAGATACTGTGCATCCGTACTACTTTATCTGCACTTACCTCTCTCCTCCTATCGCTGTTGTCTCGGTGGAGGTGCCATTTGATGGCCGCATGAGGAGATCTGGCCTGGCATTCCAAAAACGTGCTGCTGCCCTCAACCCCATACTGCACTGTTTCCAGCGTGTTCTTATTGACTGGACAGCAAGAACAATATGTCATTACTCACAGACATAAACACAGCATTACAGTGACTTCTGGCTTGCAACTAATACGACATAGCCAGTACAATATGAGAGATGTTGTTCAAACTGCAAAAATGTAAACAAACTAAATGTTGCGACAAAATCAGATCAGAGTAGAATGAAGTTTTCTGTTAACAGTTCATTAGGATTGTGTAAAGACAGCTTTTGCAAATTTTACCTATAAACTACATTTATATAAACAATTTTCACAAATTGATGTCTAAAAGTGATTCAATAAACTGATGATGTTTTATGAATGTGTAATGGAACATGAAATTTATCCCAGAACTTCCCTTAAAGTGGATCTGAGACATTAGCTTACCATTAGAATTGTATCCTCTGCATTGCCGTATGGGGTTTCCGTACTTCACATCCTGTCGTCGACTGCGTCTAAAAGGCAGCCAACATTACAAGATAAGGCTCATTTATTTCTACCTGTCCCTGAGCATATAAATTTGAGAATACACTATACAGCTTAATTTATGTGACAGGTCCTCAGGGTATTTTCTGCGTACATTTCTATTGCTACCAAACCTCAGAATCTCATAACTGCATGTGATTTTGTTGTATTTGTTATTGTTATTATTATAACATTTCAGAAATAGGGAGTACACAATTCCTAGATATGATATAAAGGATTAGTTCACCCAAAAATTTAAATTCAGCCATTCAGTTAAAAATTCAGTGTTGTTATAACCCTAAATGGCTTTCTACACAAAGGAATTGAGAAAAAAATGTTGTGCTCAGTGATGCCATTTAATGGCAGTTTATGGTGAGAAACTCTTCAAGCTTCAAAAGGACACAAACGTATAATTCAGAAGTCTAATAAATTATTCCATGAGACTCATGATTGCTATAAAAGCACACAATAAGGTTTGGTGAGAAACAAACTGAAATCTAATGTATTACTTAGTGAAAATGTTCACTGACCGTTGATTTCCTGTGCCGTTCATGATAGGGCATGAGAGCAACGGTTCACGCAGCCTCCTTGCGACACAGGGGCATTCAAGCGAAAAGCGATTGCAACAACAGAACACAAAACAGCTGCACACAAAACAGAGAACAGAACTAACTAAACATGTCTGAAGAGTTTGTAGTCAAAGAATTTATGCATTTCTATGCCCATCCTTCAGACATGTTTAGTATGTTCTGTTCTCTGTTTTGTCTGCAACTGTGTTGTGTTCTGTTGTCGCTATCGCTGTGGAGGACCTGTTTTTAGATAAAACTAGTTTTCGTGTGAACGCCCCAATGTTGCGAGGGGGCTTCATGAACTGTTGCTCTAGTGCCCTATCATGAACACGCACAGGAGATCAACGGTCAGTGAACATTTTCACTAAATAATACATTAGATTTCAGTTTGTTTCTCACCAAACCTTATTGTGTGCTTTCATAAAAATCACGAGTCTCATGAAACAATGTATTAGACTTCTGAATTATACTTTTGCATTCTTTTGAAGCTTGAAGAGGTAGTCACCATAAACTGCCATTGTATGATATCACTGAGCACAATTGTTTTTCGCAATATATCCCTTTGTGACTTAATTTTCAATTTGGGTGAACTATCCCTTTAATAAGATGATTTTGAATTTGTAGAAATAAGTGTACACATTTGATCTTTAATAGCCACTTGTGATATATTTGTAACATACATTTTAATTTCTGACTTTTTATTTATAACTATCCAATCTACCAAAGTAGCAGGTGATTTAGATATAGTTAGACAAAAATTCACACTTATTGTTTTGCTTGGAATAAATCACATGCGGTCGGATGCATACGGTCTTGTCACACAAGTTGAAATATTTCAATGCAAATCCCTCAAATTCAAGGGAAAATTCCTTTCTGTTTCAAAATGACAGTGCTCCCCAGCACAAACTTAGGTCCGTACAGAAACGGTTTATTCAGATAGGGATCCAGGAAGTTGACTGGTCACAACAAAACTGAAACTGTGAGATATTATCGTTATCGGCCAACATCAGTACAAAGAATGAATAATGCTTCTGGCTACATGGACACAAAATTTCGTCTAATAGACAGCCTTCCCAGAAGCTTGGATGCTCTGACTGTAAATGAAGATCAGATCCATTTGAATGGTTATTATTTTTGGAATGTTATGGCATATTTTGAGAATTTTGATTGGGACACAATACAAGCCGGATTCAAACCAAAACTTCCCACATAAACATCACAACTCAGTTCCGAAAATTTAAAATCAAATGTGATGACTTCAGAACACTATACACACCTAAGGGAAAGTGCAAGATGTTGTTTGATAGAGCGATGACACAACACACACTACTGAGTAAGCATCATTTGAAGTGTTTAGGCATATTTACCTCTTCTGCGATGCCGAGTACCGAGAGCAGGACTTGCCGTCCCAGGCACAGTAAGGGTCCCTGGCCAGGCAACAGTCTGCACATGCCTCACCGTAGACATCACACCTGTGCAGGGCCAGGTGAGTCACGCCTAGATCAGACGCCACATACAGTTGTTGCTATAAATAAAATAAATACATAGCAGATTTGATCAGACATGGTTATGCAGAGCAACAAAGAAAAACTAGATATTTACATTAGAAGAAAATGTGAGTGGTGCTTGCCCATGCAAAAGTCACCAGCACAATGCGAGGAAGTGGTGGGTGGTTGCCATGGTGTTGCTATGTGGATGCTAAGGTGTTCTGAGTGTTTTAGCATGTTGCTATGTAGTTGCTAGGGTAATCAGCATGGTTTACTACTGGCCCAAGTAAACAGAGCACACCCCAACTTAGTCTCTCTATGATATAATGGTTCCTAGATATGGCTCAGGACCCAGGACATTCTAAAACGCTTAGAGAACAAAGCTTAACATGAGTTAATGTACTAAAAAACAACCACCAAACAATGACCAGGAATAATTTATTTTTCCCCTTAACGTAACGTAAAAAGCTTAACGTAAAAATAATCACCCAAAAATTACCTTACCTTTAAGCCATCCCAGATGTGTATGACTTTTTGTCCATACAGTGCAGGTAAACAGGTACCATCATGCTGCTGGCTATTTGATGGTCCAAAAGGCATATTTAGGAAGCGTAAAAGTAATCTACATGACTCCAGTCGATCAATTAATGTCTTCTGAAGCAAACCGATAGGTTGGAGTAAGAAACAAATAGATAATTAAAAATATTGTTGCTTCTGGCCAGCGCTGGATTGCTGTTTGAAATGACCTAACTCTGACATTCGTTCCTCTGTTGTATTCAAAGCGCGCGTTTCAGACTTCTCGCATGAACGCACCATTGCGCTTACGTTAACGTGATTAACGTAATGCGTTGACTGCTGGCAGGAAGCGATTTTTTAAAGTTAATAAAAGTTTTAATTATCTATTTATTTTTTTACACAAACCTATCAATTTGTTTCAGAAGACATTAATTGATAGACTGGAGTCATTTGGATTACTTTTATGCTGCCTAAATATGCCTTTTGGACCGTCAAACAGCCAGCAGCCTGATGGCACCTGTTTACTTGCATTGTATGGACAAACAGAGCTGAAATGTGCTTATAAAAATCTTCACTTTGGTTCTACTGAAGAAGAAAAGTCATACCTTTAAACCATCCCAGATGTGTAAGTAAATCATGAGAGGATTTTTATTTTTGGGTGAACTAACCCTTTAAGCATTTTAGTATGTCCTCGGGCCCTCCCTCAATGTAAGTCTATGGGATTTTTTTTTACCGTTTTGTAGTCGGCCAGGTGAAATCGTACATCTGATCACTTATAAAAGTAAGAGTACACCAACAAGAATCTTGATTCGAGGTATCATTCATGTCTGTGGCACAAACAGTATGGGATGGTCATTGCTACTACTTTTTTTCTCTCTTTGATTATAAAAGTTAACGGTGATAAATTATCTCCTTCTAAAACCCCTTTGGAAAAAAAGGAGAACCCTACTGTCTTGTCTCTATTGGCATGAAGTAAAGATACATGCAGGTCTGTGCAGGTTTTAAACTGCAAATTCAATTTGCTCTGATAATGCAGCTATTTTTAAATTTTTTTTAGTGTTTGGACACTTATGCACAGTTCTGTTTTTAGCATCAGCTGTTTTGAATCAGTAATTCTGGCAGAGCACTGAGCTTAAATCATGGCCTAGTAATGATGTCATCCCACATCTGCCTACAATCCTAATCATGATGAAAGTCAAAACCCTTATTGAATTTTACGTTTTTCCTCCAATACGCCTATGAAATTGTTATTCCCATTTGGAAGAGGCATATGAATTATGGGGGTAAATTTTAGACAGATAGCAGTTACATCTAGCACAAGGATGCTGTGTTTTTTTATCCTCTTTATTGGTTCAAGTATTCCTAAAGACACAAATGTTTCTGAACCATGTTATCATGTTTAGTGAATAGCTAATTCTTACCCGTTTTGAAGAAATCTTCATAGTAGTGATAGGAGTAGGGACCTGACAAAGAAACAAGGAGACTTTGTTATGCTCGGCTCTAAAATTAAAAGTTCATTAACAAACTACCAATAGGGATAATTTACAGTCAGCCGGTCATTATCACAGATTAAACCCAGGCAGGGTGACCAGGATCCTAAAAAGGTCTAATATAACCCTGAAGAGGTTTATTTTATGATAATAACTGGCAATAATAAAGCTTATTACAAGGCTACTTATCCAACTAAATAAATAAATGGCTATGAAATATTAATATTGAGGTCTAATTATAGTAATTTGCACTGTAGGTGTGTAAGAAAGAAAATGTGGAGTCATACAAGAGACATGAAACTAGCACAGTGTTATGTTGGAAATCAGTTGTTCTCAACTGCACTTCACATTAAGTACTTTTTAGCAGACATCCCCCCGCAATGCAACTTACAGTGCTATACATTTTTATCAATATGGGAATTCCCTGAGAATCAAACCCATGACCTTGGCGGTATGTTTACTTTTTTACACAGGAACACTGTGAAAGAGCCATGTAATAATAAAAGTCAGTCTGCAACAGAGGACTCCCAGAGCGTAGATCTCACCTTAAAGACCTCCACTTCTTCCAACACAAGTTCCTCTGTCTGCAGGTCATCTTTAGGCAGGACAATCACTTTATGCACCGTACCTCTGTCTGTGGACCAATAAAAGCTAGATTATTAACTGTGCCAACACTTTAAATGTTGCAACTAGGTTTATAGTTACAAGAATCAAACATAATAAATTGGCTCTTTCCAACTGCACACCACAACATGGGTGTCTTTGACCCAAAAAAATTCAATGCACCACGATAATCCTCAAACTTTGACTATGTTGTCTTTGCCATTTTCCCAGGTCTTTTGTTTTTGCATCTTATGACCTGATAAAATCACAGCTATTATATTTCACTGAACGCAGAAACACATTTATCTCCATCTCCACTCGAGTCACTCTTTATACTATTTACACTCTTCACATTTTCCATCCACCATCCCTTCCTTTTAAAATCCCTCTTTTGTCTTTTGTTTTTACAGCTTTTTACAGCATTCTCATCTTTCAGCTTTGCTGTACCCTGTCAAGCCCCATCTCTGCTGGAACACTGAGGTATTTCAGTGGCTGCACCCGACCGAAAGGCATGTTTAAGTGTGTTCGTTGCATTCCTCCGTAGCCGGAGATTTATCGTGACCGGAGCAATACATCTATTGTAGATGTATGAATGCAGTCAAGTGACAGTAGCTGAAAGCTAGGGATGTTCCTGTGAGGTGCTGGAAGTGTAAAGGGGAATGCAGAGTTGAACTAAAAACCCATTAGTGTCCTGGACTCAGAAGGCATGAAAAACAGACATAAAGGGCACAAATTATGTCATTTTGACTCTTAAAACATTAAAAGAGGTTAGAAAAGGAGACAAACATGAGAGTTACTGAATGGGAGAGAGAGAGAGAGAGAGAGAGAGATGGATTCTCATTCAGTGACTTTCTGGCCTTAAGGTGTAGCTTTTAAAGGGTTTTTTTTTATCAAGAACAGAAAGATGGAACAGAACAGCCCTTTTTGTGTTTGACATTCATCTAAGTATGGTCAGTTGCTTTTCACCCATTCTGATAAATGTTACAGTAGACTGAGAAGAATTTATCCTACAGTAGTTTCAAAAAAGTGGCTTGATGAAGGATAATAGTGATGTCTTTTTTAAACAGAGATGAGATTACTTTTACTTTACCTTAACTACAGCCATGATAAACCTAGTTAAACTTCTATGCAATACACTTTACAATAAAGGTTGTATGCGTTAAAAGTAGTTAACACAATATTTAATGTGAACTAACAATAAACAATTTTTAACAGCATTTATTTATCGTCATTAATGTTAATTTCTACTAATACCAACAGTATATTTTTAACAGGAGAGCAAAACTAATACATTTCTAATCCTAAATTGTGTACTTTAACATTAGGTTATGCATTATGAACTAACATGAACCAACAATGAACAACAGTATATTTTTAAACATAACCTTAGACATGATTGTGAATGACAAATAAAATATAAAAAAGTAACAAATTATTGTTCATTGTTAGTTCATGAAATGTAATTACCTAATGATACTTAAAGGTGCACTCAGTAATTTTTTCCTCATTAAAAAAGTTTAACTCCTGAAGACATGAATTGTAATTTTGCAATATGTAGGAAATCATGACCACTCCCATTAAAATGAAGACTCCAGTCATATCAGTAACCTTATAAAATCTATTTTATTCTTAATGGAGAGGGTCCACACATGGGGGCTACCATTTTAGAATCACATGACCAGCCGAATACTACTCGCTTAATCACAGAAACCATCCTGTTATTTGACACTTTCACTCACTGATTCAAGTAATCATGGCTGACTGTGAGTACTAAAGTTCTACAATGGCATCTGAAACTGAAAACTACTGATTTTAAATGATGCTGCATCCAAGCTGCTAGGTGTCAGTGTAAGTCCAAGATGACACAATGACAAAAGTTACTGAGTGCACCTTTAATGCTAATGTTTATGCATAATATAGAGCCTTATTTTAAAGTGTAACCAATGCATCTCATTTGAAGATTATTGACATTTTAGTCACACAAGCCCATAATATAGTATATGAACAGGACCCACTTTATATTAGGTGTCTTTAGCTACTATGTACTTAAGCATTTGTTATAATGTACTTATTATTTACATATGTGTTGTTTCATTGTACTTACATTTAAAGTACCTGCATTTAATTGTATCTGTAGTTCCACGGTTAACCTTACCCCTAATCTGAACCCTAACCTTAAACCTACCCTTACATCAACCTCAGTAGCAGCAAATGTGAATCTTGTGAGAATTTTGAAGAACAACAAATAGTTACACAATATGTACATTGTATTGTGTGTATATTAATGTTAGTACATAGTATTTAAAGACACCTAATATAATGTGGGACCATTGAACTTTTGAAACAGCTGCTGCTGTGTATACTGGTTTAGAGGAGTAGACATTAGTAGCCGAAATGTTCCAGTAATTATGTAGGTTTGTGCAAGATGTGGTTGCTTATTAGGAATGTTAAGAGTTGTCATTTATAATTAATAGAGGTAAGATTTCTGTTTATAATTCTTATAGTTAAGTCTTAAGTTTGTTGTTTTATGTTAAATTTTGGTGTTACATTTAAAGTTAACCTTGATGAGAGGTAGTGTTTCTAAGACCCTGTTTTAGTTTAAGTTTCTCTTACTGAATGTGAGCGCAACATTAAAAGAGACATCATAAGAGAAGATCTTAGCACTATGAGTATCTGGAGAAGGAAGATTCCCAATGGCTAATCTTCCATCATGGATGCCCAATGTGAAAATATACAAATGTATAAACATGTATAAATTAGGATAGTTTACAGACTCACCTGTACCCAGGAAGAGCACCTCGTAGTTGCCGTCAGCCGCAGTCACTTGGTCCACTGTGATGGTGGTGAACTCGTAGTCCACGTTGGTCCTGACAACCAGGGGGCGCTTGTGCACTGGATACACAGCGTTGTACATGGTGGGATGGTTCCTCATGAAGTTGATGACCTCATCGGGGTAGTCCTTCGTGGACTTCATGTTAGGGGTGAAAGTCCCACCAGGACACTGACAAAGATAGAGGGATAGTAAGGACTGAAATCACCCAATCAGATTTCTGTACTCTCCAAATGTAGTTACTCTATACTTTGCAAATGTAGTTACTCTCCTTATGAAGTTATTTAATAGTCCCATATTGTATATAAACTACTGTTGTGGTTTCTCTACACTCTCATAATGTATTTACTCTATAATATCATAATGTAGTATCACTGAAGGCTAACCATAAACCAGGTGGTTATCTCTCGGATGATAAAAATCCTTCATATGTTTCCAGCTTATCAAGAAAGTTTGAAACTTAAAAGTTTGAGCTTCTTGTTTTGACCTTCAAAAGCAGGTTTAGACTAATATTACTACTCCAGCTTGCCAATAATCCATCATCCTTTTACTGGTTTTCTGCTTCATAAGAGGTTCGAACTCACTGTTCCTGGGCGAGGGTACGGGATTTTGCCAGTGTAGGCCACCCACTGATAATTAGGGCCTTCTTTGTGGGCAAATGGTCCATTGAACACCATCCGAATGTCCGCCATGGAGTAGACGCAGACCGCCGAGCCTTTGAATACAGAGCTATGGGAAAATTATGACAAATTAGAAGGTTAGAACTGATAATATACAGTATAAAGAATTATATAGTATTTTTTTTTTTTTTTTTTAAGTGGGCATTACCAGGGCTACTGTAAATCATTGGTAGTGATTTGCTTACTACCATGTACTATTGCTATGGATGAGTAGACATTCTCCCTAGAGTTTTGAATGTCGCAAGGGGTTTAAGAGGCAAAAAGCTCAAAACTGCAGTGGACAACTGCCCATACTTAAACAAACCCTACAGTGTTTACAGATGATTAAACAAGGTTCCAGATGGTGTAAGACCTTGTCTGACACATTCAAACTTACCCAGAAACAGAGAAGACCCCATAGATGACCGGATTTTTAGTGTCCTGCGTGGGTTGTATGTACACATCCCCTAAAACACACAAACAGAGAACGGCATCTCAATGAAAAAGCTTGAGGAACAAGTTGCTAATATTTGCAGTGCATAAATCAAACACATCTACTGAATCTTCCCTCATAATGGGACATATGGAATCTTTGTAAAACAAAACTTCCTGTGACTCAGAGTTTCCCCATTATCTCTGAAGTAATGAGAAATGTTTCTTTCTCTAGTTTTAATGTCTCTTTAAATCTTTTTCAAATACTGTTATAGTCATCTCTTTTGCCAGTGACTTTTATTTTGAAACGCTTGGACCCTTTAAAGGAAAAGTTCATCTAAAATTGAAAATTCTGTCATAATTTACTCATCTTTTTTAGTTAATGTCGTTATGAGAGATGTTTGTATCTTAGTGGCTCATGTTCACTTGAGAACCTGTGTTGTTTCATGCCAAAAACAACACAACAGTTCTCAAGTGAACACACGTGCCACTGTGAACAAGCTTCTCATAGCACTTGAAACATAACAGAATTTTACTATGCCTCTATGGTATGCCTTCTAAAGACTTGCAATATAACAGCGTGGACTACTTTTATGATATGTTTTGGGTCCTTTTTTAAGCTTTAAAATAAAATAATAAAACCTGCAACCCCCAACTAATAATAAGAAGGAAAATCTATCAAAGGTATGTTAAAGTATTTCCCTTCAACCTCTTAGGCAAAATGTGTCTACAAACCCCTGCCACACAAGAATGGGCTATATTTAAACAATCTACAAAAATGTATTAAACATACACACAAAAATGCTTTTAGCACCTTTAAAATGAAGAGAGGTATTAATTGATGTGTAATTATAAGTTAATGTTAATGGGACACATTAAATAAAAAGGGAAAAAACTGGAAAAAAACAGGTGATTAAAACCAAAAACATAAAGACGGTGATTCCACTCCCCCTCCCCTCCGACCTTTCCCTCTTTCTTGCTATTTCTCTCATTTATTTTCTATATCTTTAATGTGTAGTTATTTTTCAGTAACACTTTACAATAAGGTTCCATTTGTTAACATTAGTTAGTTAATGCATTTATTGTATAGTTGTCATGAACTAACAACATTTATTTATTCTGGTTAATGTTAATTGATAAAACAAAATTGTTCATTGCTAATTCATATTAGTTCATATTGCATTAACTATGTTAACATATTCAACTTAAATTTTAAAAATGTATTAGTAAATATTGAAATTAACACTAACCAAGATTAACAAATGCTGTGAAAGTATTGTTCATTGTTATTCGTGTTAACAAATATAGTTAACTAATGTTAATAAATGGAACCTAATTGTAAAATGTTGCCATTTTTCCTTATCACGTTTTACTAATGAAGAGCAAACTTAAGCTTAATCGAGAGCATTTGTGGCATAATGTTAATTAGTAAACTGCCACAACTCACAACAAACTACAGATTTACTGCCTTATTAAAAATGCTTGCACATCCCTCCTCCAACACACACACACACACACAGCTAAATCCTCACCTCTCTGTATGCCTATGTAAATCCTCCCCATTAATAAAGAGCCAAATTGTTTATAAGTGTTGAGTGGCTTTGCTCAGGAGCTGAAATATGCTCTCTTTATATGAGCAACAGCAATAAATTCCAGACCATGATCATAACCTGCTTTTGATTTCCCTACATAATTGAGGCCATTTAGTATGGAAATTACTATATGTGTGAGAGAGAGAGAGAGAGAGAGAGAGAGCGAGAGAGAGAGCGAGAGAGAGAACGAGAGACCCCTAGGACGATAATGGAACCAACATTCCTGTTGGTCCACCTAATCCATCTATAGGGCATGCCCTTCTCCCTGGACGTCATCCGAAATCGTAGCACATCTTCCGTATCTCCAACCTTCTCACCTTTTGTTTGCCTCAGAGAGGGAGAGGGAGGGAGGGTGAATCTCCATAACAGAGCTAAGAATAAGCTATTATCCATCTCGACATATGGACCAAGTGGGAATCTGGCACCATATGGCAGGGAAAGGGTGAGGTGTGTCACCTGTTGCTGGATAGATGCAGACCTGGGGGCCCATGAAAGGAGCTGGGGTTCAGGATATCATGGGTGGGGTTTCCATGTGGTTTTATAGTAGGGTGTGGGCAACACCAGACATGGCCAATGACACCTGAATAAGCAGGAGGTGGATCTTTCTCCCTCACACTCTGCTCAAGTGATCCCCGCATGGCTGCTGGCTAATGTAAACCAAGCATTTAAAGAGCCAAGGTGGGGCCTTTATACTGATGACTTTACCTTTTGTTAACCTTTAATGCATACCTCAGGTCTTTAGTGACCTGGGAGTTTATTCCACCCCTTCTAAACCTCATTCACACCTTCACATCTTTAGTATTCCTCAACCTTTCTCTTATGAATAGTAGCAATAACAAAAATACCAAAATAGCAAAACATATTTTTTCTAATTCCTTAATTACCAAAAGTGTATAGGGCTGTTAGTGACCCAAGATATGTAATAGTGTCACAATATATAATATGTTTTATTATTTCATATCTATGTAATTTTACTAATCACATGATATCTATTGCTTTGTTTATTACATAGCATACAAAAATAAAATAAAATAAAAAAATTAGCCATTCTTGCCAAAATACAAAATAGAAAAAATTCCACACACTGTGAAATAGCTTGAGAAACTTTATTAGATCAACGTTTCAGTAAGGGATCTTCATTATAAAATTTTACGGAAAAATGTATACACAATAATCTTTAATTCAAAATGTTTTCAAAAATGGTGCGCAACATCATCAACTCCACAAAGACATTGGTTCTCATGTGTGTAGTAACTAAATGTGACTCCCCATGTTTAAAATCTGGATGTGAATGTGAGCTAGAAGCAAAGTTCGGTGGAGGAGAAGATTAGCAATGAATAACAACAAAATTGTGATCCATTTCTCACACAAACCTTCAGAAGACTTTTTGTGGTGCTTTTTTATGGGGGTTTTTTTTTTTCTTTTTTTTGGAGCTTTAAAGACATGGTAATTGTCATTGTATGTCAAAAGCTGCTTGCCATTCTTCAAAAATGTATCCTTTTTTTTTAAATTTATTTATTTATTTCTCCCTTTTTTCTCCCCAATTTGGAATGCCCAATTCCCAATGCGCTCTAAGTCCTCGTGGTGGCGTAGTAACTCGCCTCAATCCGGGTGGCAGAGGATGAATCTCAGTTGCCTGAGACCGTCAATCCACGCATCTTATCACGTGGCTTGATGAGTGCATTACAGCGGAGACACAGTGTGTGTGGAGGCTTCACGCCATTCTCCGCGGCATCCACGCACAACTCACCACGTGCCCCACCGAGAGCGAACCACATTATAGCAACCATGAGGAGGTTAACCCAAAGTGACTCTACCCACCCTAGCAACCGGGCCAATTTGGTTGCTTAGGAGACCTGGCTGGAGTCAAAAATGTATCCTTTTGGGGCAAGAGGGGTAATGACTTTCTCTAGCGGCTCGACATTGTTTGTGTGTAGATTTAATTGCTCCTATTGTGAAAGTCTCAAGAGACTAACCCATACGAAAATTAACCATGGTGATACTATAGTAATATTGTACCTATGTTTTTGGTGGAAACCATAGTTTTGATGTAATTAACCATGGTTATCCTATAGTAACCATGTTTAATTTTGTGGTTACTATGACTTTACTACAAAATACCATTGTGATAATATGGTCACTGTAGTAAAAACCATGGTTATTTTTTTTAAATGGAAGGTAAGGGTTAGGTTTAGGGGTAGGGGTTCATGTAGGGTGTCTGTTGGACTTTAAATTAACACAATAAATGCTGCAGTGATACCCCTATACTGTATGTTAGTATTTAATCAGGGGTGTAAATAGTATCTGCCACTATTTGCACTGGGGTACAAATAGCATCTTACACTATTTGCACTTCTGCCAAAAAACAAACAAACAAACAAACAAAACAAAAAATGCATTTAGGTTTGGAATATGAGGGTGAGTAAAGACATATTCATTTTTGGGTGAACTCTTCCTTTAAAGATGGAAAAAGAAAGACAGACAGATGTGAGTTGAGATAAAAAAGCAGGACTCACGGAGCTCATCGAAATGTGTTTCTATCCCATCGGCACCCGGGACTGAGCAGATGAGGCGAGCTTTCAGGAAGGTGCTCCACTTGTTGACCAAACAGCAGTGTCCCCCATCATCATTCTGTAAAAACACACACGTTCAGAGATCAAATTGAGCTGAAATCAAACACAGGTGAAAAAATCTGTATTTATTTCATGGTGAGCCCCTCAACAGTGGGAGAGAGAAGGAAACAAACAGCCAGGAAAAGTTAGCTGTGAGGAGGCAAGATGGCAAATAATACCTCGTCTGATCTGGCCTGATAGCCAGCCAAATTCTGACAGAGGGGATTAAAGGGGATTAGGGTAAGCAAGTTTAAAATTGTAACTTTGGCAAACACTGCCACACATATTTGATAGTGACTCGTCAATTTTAAAAATTCAACATGAAACAGCATTTGCAACTCACTTCACTTCTGCAAAGTGTTGCATTTCTGGGTCAATAAGTATATTTAGCAACACAAAAATGCGTGCTTTATTTTATCGGAAATTAACTGGATCGTAAAAAAGGGGCTCCGTACCAGAATGGACTGGTGCAGCAAGTGACAGGTGGTTGGAGAGGGAGGGGTTGAAAAATAAGGGCTTAGTGATGTCAGCCAAAAAGATAAGTAATTTCTTATTTTAATTATTTGATTTTGATGAAAGATTACAGAGACAGTTTTATTTTTTTAATAACGTGTAATGAATTGTGCATAATAAGACCTGGAATGTGTATTAAGAAAGTAAACAGGGTCGATTTTGATTTCTTGTTGGGTTTAAGGAAGGCTAAAAAAAACTTTGTGAATGGGATCACAAGGGTAGATGGTGACCAGATGGGTGCAGATGTGAGATGCAGAGTTCTCCGGAGGGTGATCAATAAAGCCTGGAGAGCAGGCGAGTGTTTGCGTGCTGGGTCACCACATGACCCCGACTCATAAACAAAGATCTGGGGGGCCGCACGACAAAGACCATGCACACATATAAACACACATGTAAACACAAAACAGAAAGCGAATAAACACAAAAACCCACACACACATGCAATGATGTACAATTTAACACTAACACACAAACATACAACCATGTGGTCAACCACATATGCAAGAGCTCTACGAACACATGCACACATTACAAAAACAGAACAAGCATTTGTGAAGACACAAACACAAACTTGTATATACTGTGAAGACCTCCCACTGACTAATGTTGTGTCTTATACAAAGCTAATTATAGGGTGAATCAGAGACATTATCAAATAAATAGGAGAAATCGTGATGATAAAATGGCCGGCCATTCGCCATAAAAGTAGACACTTGAGATGCCATTTTGGCATTTTTAGATTGTTGTAAGGAAATTAGTTGTCCCATTTATAAGGTTTTGTAAAGGTTTTACAACATTTTCAAAGACAATTTCAGGAATTTGACCCTCCGAAGTCTAGCGAAACAAGTACACACACAAGCTTAAATTAAGGCCAATAAGATGCACCACAAACCCCTGAGTTTCCCCTTGCGGCTGTGGGCTGCCTCTCATTGTTTGTTTTCATTGCCCTGCTCAATTTGCAGATGTGGTCTGGCACTTTTTTCATCAAGAACTTGTGGTTATGCTCCACACTTGGGACAACATGCTGTGGTGCTGGTGTATTAGTGATCTTTTCCATAGCACACTTTCGTGAACGCCTTCACGTGCCGAGAGATTCAGTCATACTTAGAACGGATGACCTGACAGATCAAAAGGTCACAGGTTCAGAGCTCACATGGATAGAGAGATGTATTGTATGCCAGGGAGGTCAAATATATAAGGATTTCGGCACATCAACAGCAAGCAAACAGAAATGCCACAGTCAAGTATCTATGAACCGAGGGACTCTCTCTCAGTTGTAGCTGGAATCTCTTTCAGAATTGCGGCATGGTGCGGAATGCCTCAAAATTGGGTCATACTGACTAAATTATAGTTTATATGAAACAGATTTTTTTTTTTTAAAGTAGATTTTAGCTTACCAGACAGATTCGGCCGATGCGGGACTGAGATTTGGGGCTCTGACCCATCTCTGAAGACTTTTCACGGAAGAAAAAGTAGAGTTTGTCATCGTTTTTCTCATTGCTGTCAGGAATAAGTTGCACATGGACAAACAAGGGGTCTAAGAAAGAGAGAGAGAGGGAGAGAAAATGCAATATTTGATGTTATTGTAGTTGCAGATAAACAGACAAAATCATAAGCGGACATCGTAGTATATCTTACATGCAAAATTCACCAATCTTTTTTTGCATTTCACTATTTTCAAAATTTGTTATAACTATTATGCATGCAGTTTAATTAGGAGATGACAGAGAACATTTTAGGGCTGCAACTAACAATCATTTCAATTAATCTTCATCTATTTTTCAGATTAATCTGAAAAAATTGATTTTATTTAATGTATTTTATAATTGTATTAATTAAAAAAATGCTGTAAATTGTGTATTAAAAATGGGTTAAAATATAGATGTTATAATATATATACTGTATATACACAGTACTGTGCAAAAGTTTTAGGCACATTACTGTACAGCATAGTGAGGATGTCTTCAAAAATAATGACATCATTTATCACTTAATGTCATACAAAGTCCAGTAAACACAAAAAAGCTAAATCAATATTCGGTGTGACCACATTTGCCTTTAAAACAACACCAGTTCTCCTAGGTACACCTGGACACAGTTTTTCTTGGTTGTTTGCAGATAGGATGTTCCAAGCTTCTTATTTGCCACAGTTCTTTTATCTATCCATGCTGTCTAAATGCTTCTGTCTCTTCATTTAATCCCAGACTGACACGATGTTCAGTGGGGGGCTTTGTGTGGGCCATGACATCTGTTGCAGGGCTCCCTGTTCTTCTATTCTAATATTCTTCTTTTCTATTTGCAAAAGTAATGTTTGGGAGTCTAACATTTATATTTCCTATTGACACACTAAAGCTGAAGATATAAATAACCATTTTAAGACAAATGCTTTTGTGAAACATCTTATGTGCCTAAGACTTTTGCACAGCACTGTATATATATATACACACACACACACACACACACACACACACACACACACACACACACACACACACACAGTTGTGCTCAAAAGTTTGCATACCCTGGCAGTAATTGTGAAATTTTGGCATTGATTTTGAAAATATGACTGATCATGCAAATCCCACACCTGTGGCTTTTTAAATTACAATTAGTGTCTGTGTATAAATAGTCAATGAGTTTGTTAGCTCTCACGTGGATGCACTGAGCAGGCTAGATACTGAGCCATGGGGAGCAGAAAAGAACTGTCAAAAGATCTGCGTAACAAGGTAATGTAACTTTATAAAGATGGAAAAGGATATAAAAAGATATCCAAAGCCTTGAAAATGCCACTTATTAATACAATCACTTATTAAGAAGTGGAAAATTCGGGGATCTCGATACCAAGCCAAGGTCAGGTAGACCAAGAAAGATTTCAGCCACAACTGCCAGAAGAATTGTTTGGGATACAAGGAAAAACCCACAGGTAACCTCAGGAGAAATACAGGCTGCTCTGGAAAAAGATGGTGTTTCAAGGAGCAGCCTGTATTTCTCCTGAGGTTACTTGTGGGTTTTTCTTTGTATCCTGAACAATTTTTCTGGCAGTTGTGGCTTAAATCTTTCTTGGTCTACCTGACCTTGGCTTGGTATCAAGAGATCCCCAAATTTCCCACTTCTTAATAAGTGATTGAACAGTACTGACTGGCATTTTGAAGGCTTTGGATATATTTTTATATCCTTATCCATCTTTATATATTTACATTACCTTGTTATGCAGATCTTTTGACAGTTCTTTTCTGCTCCCCATGGCTCAGTATCTAGCCTGCTCAATGCATCCACGTGAGAGCTAACAAACTTATTGACTATTTATACACAGACACTAATTGTAATTTAAAAAGCCACAGGTGTGGGAAATTAACCTTTAATTATCATTTAAACCTGTGTGTGTCACCTTGTGTGTCTGTAACAAGGCCAAACATTCAAGGGTATGTAAACTTTTGATCAGGGCCATTTGGGTGATTTCTGTTATCATTATGATTTAAAAAGGAGCCAAACAACTATGTGATAATAAATGGCTTCATATGATCACCATCCTTAAATAATACCAAGTATTATATATATATATATATATAACATCTATATTTTAACCCCTTTTTAATACACAACATATTAAAAAGAGGTTAAAATATAAATAATGGAACCCAACATGGTCTTCTGCTGTTGTAGCCCATCCGCCTCAAGGTTGTGCATTCTGAGATGCTATTCTGCTCACTACAATTGAACAGAGTGGTTATCTGAGTTACTGTAGCCTTTCTGTCAGCTCGAACCAGTCTGGCCATTCTCCGTTGACCTCTCTCATCATCATCATGACATTTTCATCCACAGAACTTCCGCTGACTGGTTGTTTTTTGTTTTTCGCACCATTCTCTATATACTTTAGTGACTGTTGCATGTGAAAATCCCAGGAGATCAGCAGTTACAGAAATACTCAAACCAGACCGCCTGGCACCAACAATCATGCCACGGTCAAAATCACTGAGATCACATTTTTCCCCATTCTGATGGTTGATTAAATTAAGCTTTTCACCCATATTCGCATGGTTTTATACATTACACTGCTTCCATATGACTGGCTGATTAGATAATCACATGAATAAGTAGATGTACAGGTGTACCTAATGAAGTGGCTGGTGAGTGTGTATGCATATATATATATATATACACTGTTTACATGGGTTATTTTTGATCATCTAAGCATCTGGAACCTTTTGAAATTGACCACTGTTTTATTCCAAGGCGCTGTGTGAAATAAATCTAAACTAACTTATGTCAAGTAATATAAATATATAAATATAATATAAATAATATAAAGTGACTGTAGCCATGAGTAGACCACTTTACTGAGTTTGGACTGTGTTAGTTAAAGTCTTTGTTTCCTACTTCATTAGATACTGTTTTCCTTTCATCAGGCTCTTAATGATTTAAGTTATCTTTAGGAATATCTGATGTCAAACCAGGCCATTCAAGTTACACATGAAGAAAACTATCCATAATTTCTTTATAATTCTTAAAGATCCAAAATTTAGAGTCATTTATTCACATTGTTCTTGCCATATGTTTACCATAGTTATTTTGCTTAACAGTGGCATTCATAACGTATAATAAACCACTGGTTATTACTGTGGGTTGGCTAGTCTTTCTAAAAAAAAAAATAAAAAGTTATAGTATTTGTAATGAAAAATAATAGCCTAAACACATTAAGAAACTTTACCATGTTTGTAATTCAAATTAAGTAATAGATTCCTCTGGAGAAAATAATTAAATATGAACCTATTCTATAACATATCTGTTATAGTTTACTGCGATACATTTTAGTCAGTGTGGTAATGTGTAGTTTAAAAGCCTTGCAATTGATGTTGGTGCAAGGCACAGTGTTGCCTCTTCTTTTCCTTATCAGTGCTGTTTAGAATGTCAGAGTTGTCTTGCTGTTTGAGATGTTTGACTGCCTCCATAGCGCTTAAAAGCAGAAAATTCTCAGTCGAATTAAAACAGGTCACATAGGTTTTGTGGTCTGCGCCGCGATATCTAGAGAAGCCTGGTTGACTCGCATGATTAATCTACTCTGTGCTATCCTGTCTCTGGAGCATTAGAAGCATGAAAATTATATTTAGCGCTTATAAGGCACCGAACACGAGATGAGTATCTTTTTTTGCTCCGGCGGGCCAGATTTTGCATTGGTTGGCTGCCGAAAAAATGTCATTGCAGAATTTTTTTTTTATTAAGCGGCACAGTTTACTGAAAATTATTATGCTCCCTTTCTTAGTTCGATTGATTGATACAGATGCATGCAGCCTGCTTGCTCAGTAAAGTTTAACAGAGACTCCTTCGTGGTAAAGATACACAGCTTAGCGAGATGGAAATAATTGCTGATTTTGAATTTATAATATACATTAGTATACATTATAAAATATATAAAACAACAGAAAATTGTAGGCTAAGAGATTTTTAAGAGAAACAACTCTCAAGTGCATCAAACAGCACATGCACACCGCTGACGCAGCAACTGGCCCACAGTAAATTGTATGCTTATGATCTTTGAAATTTTTCATATAAAGTTCTCCCATGCGCTGGACAAATTTCATCATGGGTTTTTTTTTGTTTTTTTCTGCTTCCCTTCCTCCGCCATTTTTAAAACAAGTTTCATCATGCAAATGTAATTTTCTATATTCTATACTATAAAGTGACGTCACTGATGGAGTATCTCCATGCACGCTGCACACATTCAAATAATTGATTATATCTGTTTTTAGCGATTAGTTGTCTCAGCACCAGTACATTTGTACTTCTAAAAAATGCATTTGTCACACCGCTGGACTATATAAGTTATAAGTTAAATGCAAAGAATCTAAAAGGTAATTAAAAATAGTGAAAAACTTGTGAAAATGGTGACCAGTTAAAGCATATAGACTAAAATATAGACTCCTTATACATTGGGGTGATTTACTTTTTCTATAAGTGATTTTAGCACACAAAAATCATGTACATGTAGAACAGAGGTTTTATCACACTAGAGTCATGTTAACATGAACATATTTCAATGTGTATGAACTGGCCCCATTTTCTTCCATTGTAAGTGCTTTGCAGTAATCTCAATTGTTAAATAATGAGGGATGAGTTGAATATACAGTATGTTTTGTGGTAATCAATATTATTCCACAAATGCTGCTGATTGAGCTTTACTTGTACAACCTATTTATACATTTTTATCTAATATATATATATATATATATATATATATATATATATATATATATATATATATATATATATATATATATATATATATGAGATAAAAATATAAAGTTCATGGACACATTATTTGTAGACTACCCATATAAACTCATTTACCATTCAGCCATCTTGAGTTGTATTGGTCAGTACGCATGATTGCGTTTTTCCCCAAAGTTCGAAAAATAGCAGAGTCCGTCCCCATGAAGTCAATATACACACCTGCATACAGCTCTCCATCTAAGAGTCACAGAAACAGAGAGAGAGAAAGAGAGACAGAATGCAAAAATCTGTGAATGTGAATAATAGATTTGATTTATAAGCTTGTAATATCTTTGATGAAATGCCAGCAACACCCTCTGCAAAATGTAGGTTTCTTCTAAAATCCAAAACTGTTCTTGCAAGATTAGTGCCAGGAGATTTATTAGGGCACAGAAAGGGCACAATACCACATGTTATAGAAAATGCCTTCATCTGGCTGTGCATATCATAAGCACTCTACATGCATGCATGTGTTCCTACTTTACATGTTGCTTTTGATAAACAATGTCAGTTAAATGTTGCAGTAGTAAAGAACATTTATTGTGAAATCTCCCTAGAGTAACCTGGGATTCAAAGTCTGAAAAGTCACCCTCTGCCACCTTCAGTTCCCAGCCAATCTCTTGAAAATCATACAAATCATTAGAAAATCAAATCAAAAGAAAATTAAGCCTATTTTTAAGACCACTAAGATTTTGCATCGTGACATCATTGTCATGACAATTAAGTACATTTTACACAGAAATTCTCATTACCATAATGTGTCCAGATATTTTACTTTTGAGATTTGTAATTCTATTCTCAATCATTCTTACTAGAATCTCATTACTGTCATAAAGTTTGTTTCTACTGTGTAACAGTAGAATATTACAGTAATAAAATATTTATATATCAAGGAAGTACACCAAATACAGGTGCATCTCAATAAATTAGAATGTCATGGAAAAGTTCATTTATTTCAGTAATTCAACTCAAATTGTGAAACTCGTGTATTAAATAAATTCAATGCACACAGACTGAAGTAGTTTAAGTCTTTGGTTCTTTTAATTGTGATGATTTTGGCTCACATTTAACAAAAACCCACCAATTCACTATCTCAAAAAATTAGAATACGTCATAAGACCAATAAAAAAAAACATTTTTAGTGAATTGTTGGCCTTCTGGAAAGTATGTTCATTTACTGTATATGTACTCAATACTTGGTAGGGGCTCCTTTTGCTTTAATTACTGCCTCAATTCGGCGTGGCATGGAGGTGATCAGTTTGTGGCACTGCTGAGGTGGTATGGAAGCCCAGGTTTCTTTGACAGTGGCCTTCAGCTCATCTGCATTTTTTGGTCTCTTGTTTCTCATTTTCCTCTTGACAATACCCCATAGATTCTCTATGGGGTTCAGGTCTGGTGAGTTTGCTGGCCAGTCAAGCACACCAACACCATGGTCATTTAACCAACTTTTGGTGCTTTTGGCAGTGTGGGCAGGTGCCAAATCCTGCTGGAAAATGAAATCAGCATCTTTAAAAAGCTGGTCAGCTGAAGGAAGCATGAAGTGCTCCAAAATTTCTTGGTAAACGGGTGCAGTGACTTTGGTTTTCAAAAAACACAATGGACCTACACCAGCAGATGACATTGCACCCCAAATCACAGACTGTGGAAACTTAACACTGGACTTCAAGCAACTTGGGCTATGAGCTTCTCCACCCTTCCTCCAGACTCTAGGACCTTGGTTTCCAAATGAAATACAAAACTTGCTCTCATCTGAAAAGAGGACTTTGGACCACTGGGCAACAGTCCAGTTCTTCTTCTCCTTAGCCCAGGTAAGATGCCTCTGACGTTGTCTGTGGTTCAGGAGTGGCTTAACAAGAGGAATACGACAACTGTAGCCAAATTCCTTGACATGTCTGTGTGTGGTGGCTCTTGATGCCTTGACCCCAGCCTCAGTCCATTCCTTGTGAAGTTCACCCAAATTCTTAAATCGATTTTGCTTGACAATCCTCATAAGGCTGCGGTTCTCTCGGTTGGTTGTGCATCTTTTTCTTCCACACTTTTTCTTTCCACTCAACTTTCTGTTAACATGCTTGGATACAGCACTCTGTGAACAGCCAGCTTCTTTGGCAATGAATGTTTGTGGCTTACCCTCCTTGTGAAGGGTGTCAATGATTGTCTTCTGGACAACTGTCAGATCAGCAGTCTTCCCCATGATTGTGTAGTCTAATGAACCAAACTGAGAGACCATTTTGAAGGCTCAGGAAACCTTTGCAGGTGTTTTGAGTTGATTAGCTTATTGGCATGTCACCATATTCTAATTTTTTGAGATAGTGAATTGGTGGGTTTTTGTTAAATGTGAGCCAAAATCATCACAATTAAAAGAACCAAAGACTTAAACTACTTCAGTCTGTGTGCATTGGATTTATTTAATACACGAGTTTCACAATTTGAGTTGAATTACTGAAATAAATGAACTTTTCCACGACATTCTAATTTATTGAGATGCACCTGTACTTCCATGATGTATAATTATTTTACAACATATATGGGTGTTTCTTTAACTTCTGCCACCTTTAGCAGTGTGGATTTCTAGAAAGTAATGTCTTGTTAAAACATTGTTCACACTTTAGCCAATTTTGTGATGCATGTACAACAGTGTCAAAATCTGAAAGTCATGAAAATTCTCACCACAGTATCATTACCACCACATATCAAATTCTGCTTTGTATTCACGCTTGTTAAATTGGTTAACAGGTACACTAACTTTTGATAAAAACTTTATTAGGGGCAAAATTGTTTGGTGTGGTTAAAATTAAGCCACAACTGTGGGACAGTCTTAATTTTTTTAAAGATTAATTAAAACAAATTTCACACAATAAATATTGAAATGTCAATTTTTTTTCAATGTTTTATTCAATATTTTATATGAGGAGTTTATTTCACTTTTTGATTAGATTATCATAGTTTCAAACATGTAATAATTAGAATGTTTATAATTTGGAATTTCTAGTTTAATAGTGTAAGTCTGGGTCTAGGACAAGGCACAAACAATAAAATATATACATAAAAAGACATTATGTACAAAATAACAAATGAAGGCCTGATAAAAAAAATGTCTAAGTAATTTTTAATATGACCTTCATGTACCAAAAAATTTTTTAAAAAAATGAAATCTGCTCATTTTTATATAAAAATTAACCCCTGGGATATGAAATTGTCCGAAGTTAAAGAAACACCTGTATATGTATATACAGTACATACATTTTACATTATAGAAATTAGAATGGGAATTTTTGCATTATGGTAATGAGAATTGTGCAGAAACATGCTTGATTTTCATGAAAATACTGTCACGATGCAAATAATAAAATAAATGGTACTAAAATGTCCTAAAAATGCATTTTCTTTACGCAGAATATCATTTCAAATATTTTGTTCTGTTGAATTTGTGGGTAAAATATGTCCGGGCATGTGTTTTTTTGTTTTGTTTTGTTTTTTGACATATCAACTGAGTAAATAAAATCAGCAAATCAACAAACACTGCACAACGGAATAAAGCACAGCTTGACTTGATGGCAACAATTTACATTACACACTATACAAGATTAATGCCCACTGGGTTAAACATGCTCTAGTCATTATGCATGTGCATGGCTGCAGCATATGAGGAGCTATTATTGCCACTGGAGGAATTTGTTCCTTGTTAAGCAGTAGGGAGGGAAGTGTGTGTGAGTGTGTGTGTAGAACCCAGTTGCAGGCCATTTGAGCAGGTGTCTGTGCGTGTAGTTGGCAGAGGGTGTGACTGTGAAGGAAGGGCCATGGAACGACGGCAAACCCTGTCCCACCTCTCATGATTAATTCTCTATGTGAGGAATCCAGAGCATGGAGCTGTTTTGCCTATACTTGCTTCTGTGTACAGTGGGAGATACAAGTTTAATCGGATGGATTTGTAGAGGAAGCAGTCTAGATGTACTGAAAAATGAGCTTGCTGACAGTCTGTTTGCTTGGCCCAGCTGTGTTTTTTCCGATTGCATATTAAAACTGTTGAATCTTAGAGGAAGTCTAGGTGCCAACCTGTCAGAATGTCTTGTAAATTCCACCAAACAACTCTAATATAGGAGGTGGTAGTTAAATATTACCGTGTGAGCAAGCTTCAAAGCATTCCTAGCGGACTAGCATGCTAAACTGTTTTTGAATACTTGCTTGTCCTGTTTGTTTGTGGCTTTTAAGGTCGTTCCTCGTGTTGACCGGAGATAAATAGCTGTGCTGGCTTGGCTAAGTGTTTTGCTAGTTGTAGGTTTTGCTAAGCTGTGCTAATTAGATGGTTTTGCCAGTTGTTTTGCTAGTCCAGTGTTTTGCTGAATTAACTGCTGTGCTAAATTGTGGCTTAGTGGTCTTGTTTGGTCTTTGCTGATGACACAATGGTTTGTGGTTTGTTTAGTAAGCAAAAGGCCGATATACAACTGCAGAATCCTTTAGATTGTCCATCCTGAGATTAGATGAATTTGCAACCCTGTCTCACACCATCTTTGTCTAACAACTCTTTCTCATATACCTAAAACTTCCAAACACCCTTATATTCCCAATATCACCTACTAAAAGCCTAATAAAAAAATAATATCTTCGGCCTTGCTACACTAATCCATATATGTTTGAAAACTCTGTTTTAGTTTCTTAACATCATCGTTTATTCAAAGTATGCAGATATGGAGAGCTGTTTTTTTCAGAGCTGTTCCAGTGTGGATGAGAGGCATAAACGTAGGCATAAACATAGCCGAATGTGTAGGTCGACGTAGCCTTACTCTCAACATTATCCTGTTGCTGTGCGAATCTGGAATATAACAGACTCCAGTTAACCTCACTAAGGCTACATTTTTTTCGGGCACTGGTTTAAACAGATAATGCTCCTAAACTGACTCGTATGTAAAATAATTTACCCTGCCATGTTTATAATAACATCTTCAACAAATTTCATAATATCATTTAATATGATATATTTGTTATTATATGAAATTAGAAGAAAAAAATATATGGCTTAAATCTATGCATTATCATTAACATTTTAAGTTATTTTTTTCAATCTATTTCACTGTTCAAAGAAAGTATCACAACATTTGGGACCTACTGTACATCAATATATATTTTAAACATACATTTTTGTACCTTTCTTTGTAAATAATCATATAGTGCCATTCATTAATTATTTTATGATTCACGGCAAGGGTAAATCAAGTGAGCAATTAAGATGAATGTCAAGTTTATGAATGACATAAAAATTTCATGAATTCCAACCTGACTGTTCACTTTGGTCACTCTGAAAAAAAAAAAAAATAAATAAAATCCCATGTATCCAAAATTGAAAAATCACAGAATCAATGGGATATTTGCTGTTTACAACATCTTCCAAAAAAAAAAAAAAAGATAGATTTGGCACAAGTAAAAAAAAAAAAATAATAAATAAAAAATTAAACCAGGCTTGGGCCACAAACTGTGGTGTGAATGTAGCTTAAAAGTGAGAACTTTTCTCTCATGCACTAAAATGTACTTAATTGTCATGACAATGATGTCACGATGCAAAATCTTAGTGGTCTTAAAAACAGGCTTCATTTTCTTTTGATTTGATTTTCTAATGATTTGTATGATTTTCAAGAGATTGGCTGGGAACTGAATGTTGCAGGTTCGAACCCTGCAAAGGGTGACTTTTCAGACTTTGAATCCCAGGTTACTCTAGGGAGATTTCACAATAAATGTTCTTTACTACTGCATCATTTAACTGAGTCGGTATAAAAAGCATCATTAGTGGGCTTTTGAACTTGGAGCACTTCATTGATTTGTCTGTTTTCAACAGTCAGCTTTTGAATTTTACATGAAAAGTCTCTGAGAAATTTACATATTTGAGAGGTTTTGATATCTCACCTCTCCCCCACCCCCAGAATGAGCTTTATTGCCAAGTATGCTTACACATACAAGGAATTTGTCTTGGTGACAGAAGCTTCCAGTGCACAAACAATACAAGACAGATAATACAAAAATAGAATAAAAATAAAAAGCAAATAGAAAATGTAAATATATAGAGAAATACATAATAAGACAAATATATATATATATATATATATATATATATATATATATATTATTATTATTATTATTATTATTTATTTATTTATTTATTTTTTATTTATTTTACTTGGGAACTAGTTTAAAAACTAGTTAAAAAACATATGTACTAATACAAATCTGTTATGTACAGATAGTGCAAGGGAATGTAATGGCAGAAGAGGTAGGATATGTTAGATAAATATAAATAGACTAAACTGTGTATTACACATAATTATTGCTCAATGGGGCAGTTTTAACTGTTCATGAGATGAATAGCCCGAGGCAAAAAACTGTTCTTGTGCCTGACGGTTCTGGTGCTCAGTGCTCTGTAGCGCTGGCCAGATGGCAACAGTTAAAAAGGTAGTGGGCTGGGTGAGTGGGGTCTAAAGTGATTTTTCCAGCCCTTTTCCTCACTCTGGAAGTGTACAGTTCTTGAAGGGAGGGCAGGGGGAAACCAATAATCCGCTCAGCAGTCCGAACTGTCCTTTGTAGGAAATATATATAGACCGATCAGCCACAACATTAAAACCACCTGCCTAATATTGTTATAGTATAGGTCCCCCTCGTGCCGCCAAAACAGTGCCAACTCGCATCTCAGAATAGCATTCTGAGATGCTGTTCTTCTCACCACAATTGTACAGAGCGGTTATCTGAGTTCCCGTAGACTTTGTTGGTACCAGATGGGCTGGTTTGAGTATTTCCGTAACTGCTGATCTCCTGGGATTTTCACGCACAACAGTCTCAGTATTTACTCCGAATGGTGCCAAAAACAAAAAACATCCAGTGAGCGACAGTTCTGTGGACAGAAACGCCTTGTTGATGAGAGAGTTCAACAGAGAATGGTCAGACTGGTTTGAACTGACAATATTCAGTAACTCAGACAACCACTCTGTACAATTGTGGTGAGAAGAATAGCATCTCGGAATGCTATTCTGAGATTTGGGTTGGTGCTGTTTTGGCAGCACGAGGGGGACCTACACAATATTAGGCAGGTGGTTTAAATGTTGTGGCTGATCAGTGTATATCGTTGTATTTCTTCACTGACAAATAGCGGTTCACTGTCTACCAATCACTGAGGGCGATTTAAAAGAGCACGCTCATAAAACGTGACATCGTCCATAGCAACGAGGTCAACTCCGTCCTACTCTTATTTTAAGATGTCTTTAGTAAAACTCTTAGCAGTTTTGTGAATAGGTTTTAAGCAAAAACTCCAAACTAGGAACTCTTTGGAGAACTTCTAGTGGTAAGATAAAACTCTTTGTGAATATGGGCCCTGATTTCTCTATTTAATTTATATTTCACTTTGGTAAAGAGATGTACCTTCCAATGAGGAGATAACAATGACACTGTTTCATGGTGTGCAGGAAAGAAGGACAAAACAGTGAAGCCTCACTACCTTTTGGGCCATAGTTTAGCGATAAAACATAGCAGATTGATTTGGAGAGGTTGTTAAAATGAGTGCTTCTTGAGAATAAGAGGTGGTGTGGAAAAAGTAGAAAAAGCCCCCCCAAAAAAACAAAACTACACTATGTAGGTGAGCAACTGGACATTCAACACCAGGGACACATAGATGAACTCTTCAGAATTATTTCATTTAACATTTATTTTCTCCATTTTGAATAGAAAAAGCAACCAACTGCTGAAGGGACTTACTGATTAAAGCAGAGACGCTGTTCAGCTTTGGGTCATATGGGCACTTTCCCTTCCCTGAATCCTCCTTGCCAGGCTCCAAATGGAACACATATTCCTGAAAGGAATATTCAAAGCAAAGATGTATCTGTCTGTTGTACTAGGTCAAAGTTTCAGTAGAAACGTTCCGTAGTCTTTGCAAATTTAGTCAAGACAACAAGGTGAGACATGTAACAAGACCATGCTGTAGAAAAGCAAGAAATAAACATGCAAAAAATACAGATCAACCAATTTTCACCCAAAAATAAACATTCTGTCATCATTTACTCCCCTCAAATCATTTCAAATCTGTATGGCTTTTTGTCAGCATTAGGTCATTTATTTGAACTTGAGAAGGGATCTATGAACAAATCATTCATACCAGTTTTGTGAACCAGA